>NC_138763.1:47589878-48789878 GCF_965113315.1 Podarcis vaucheri | reverse complement strand
TAAACAGACGCATTTCACCTTTCAGTGTTACTTCCTTCTTGCTGTACTCGAACCTTTCCCTCTTCTGTTCCTTAGTTCATTCAACCATTTATACTACCACAATCACTGTATTCTATTTTCTATACTCCAATAGAACCAATGGTAGCCAACACAGTGCCAGTGCCTTCCAGTTGTTTTTGGACCACAAAATCCATCATCCTTGGTCAAGCTGGCTATGGCTGATAGGAATTGGAGTTCAACAACATCTGAAGAGCACAATGTTGGCTACCCCTGGATAAAACATTTGTCCCAGAGATGCTGTTGCCAGGTGGCCAACTCCTGTTAGAGGCAGGAAATGCAGAAAAATAAAAAGAAGAAGAAAAAAATGAGACAGATGTCAGTTTGACAGAAAGGGAGCATGAAAGGAGAAGGATTATGGAAAGCAGGTGAAGTAAATGAAATCTTATTTCAAAATGGCGGGTAGCCTCTTCCCTTTGAGAACAAATCCAATATTTTGTACTGTAAACCTAATCCAGGCTATAATATGTCAGAATACACCAGCATCTTCCCCAAATAGAATCTGCAAAGCATAACCCGGAATCAGTCATTCTTTGTAGGCCTTTCAATGCAACACAGCTTCACCAAGGACTCAGCTGTGATAGTCTTGGTGATCTATGGTTCCACAGTGGGAATAATCATTGGGATATTGTTTTAATTACTTCATTGCCTATAAGGATATAGCTACAGCATATTATCATGGGAGTAGCTGAACAGTGAAGCAAAACTGTAGAAACTAGGCAACGTCCTCCTAATTTGGGTGTCTAATTAAGCTATCTTTAGTCATGACAATATAGAAGATACATTGAATCATAGATAGTCATGCACAATATTTACTGAGCAGCACAAAAACTGTGTAGAATGGTAAAAATTATGCCGAATAAATGGATAGAACCACAAAGGTTCTTAGGTGACAGGCCTGGAAAATACATCTTGACACTTTGAAGAGTTCTCCCTCTCTTTTCATTTTATTTCCTACTCCTATGAAAGTGTCAAGATGTTGTGTTAAAGTACAGACTAACTGAGTTGAAGAATGGCATGTTCAGAAAGATTTAATAAAAGTGAAGTTTTCAAAACAATCACACAAGAGCCTGAAAGTAAACATACTTTCTTAATGTAACTATCCCTTTGAACAATGCCTTCCTTGTTACCGTTTTCAATGTTAGCAGGTCTTTATGTAGCTCTCCTATTTGTGTTCACAAGCCTAGATTTAAGGAGTAAGGCAGAGAGGGGAGCAACTACAAAATTCTAAAATTGTTGAGTGTCAAATTTTTTAATTTGGTGATTTATTTTCAGTATTTCAGATCAATTGTTTTTAACATGTTAATTGTAAGATGCTTCAAATTGTTGTGAATCATGAAGAGAATTCTGTGAATTTGGACAGTCTACAACTGTTTCAAATAAATAACTTACATGACACTGAAATACCTGATCTGCTGCATTAATCAAAAGATGGCACTACATATTTTCCTTCCTTGAATTGCAGATTGAGCTGCTTCAGAGTAGACACAAGAGTATTCCGTTTGGATTCCTTTCACTATCATGAGCCAATATGTTATTGGCATTATTTTATTTTATTAGTGTCTAGTTCAACTTTTAACCATGCAACAAATCAGCCAACTGATAATGAAATAAAAAGTAAATAAGCAAGTAGATAGCTAAATCAATAAATATTAAATAATTAATTCCACACTGCTTTGCTTTAACAAAGACATGACCCTGAGCTCTTCTGAACATAACATACAGCTTTCTAAAGGTAAAGGTACCCCTGCCCGAACGGGCCAGTCTTGACAGACTCTGGGGTTTGTGCGCCCATCTCACTCTATTGGCCGGGGGCCAGCGCTGTCCGGAGACACTTCCGGGTCACGTGGCCAGCGTGACAAAGCTGCATCTGGCAAGCCAGCGCAGCACACGGAACGCCGTTTACCTTCCTGCTGGTAAGCGGTACCTATTTATCTACTTGCACCCGAGGGTGCTTTCGAACTGCTAGGTTGGCAGGCGCTGGGACCGAGCAGCGGGAGCGCACCCCGCCGCGGGGATTCGAACCGCCGACCTTTCGATCGGCAAGCCCTAGGCGCTGAGGCTTTTACCCACAGCGCCACCAGCTTTCTAGACACCTCTTAATCATTTTAACACAGAACCCAGAACCTCCCCCCCCAAAAAAAAGAAAAGATGTCCATAAGGGTTTGTGGAAGGAAATGAATCCCTTTCACTTTCCCCACCAAAAATGTCTGCACCTATTTGTCTGCAAACTGGTCAGACTTAATCTACTCTGTGCCTGTAAATTCCATCCGCTTTGGCCCAAAAGGTAGTGGGTATAGCCATTTCTAAATTACCCATAATAGTGAACAGGATTTCATATTACATTTGCTTTTCCCCCAGGTGGCTTCCTTCCCCTTCCTTCTTAGGTTTCAGAGCAAATTTGATCTGGGGATTTTTTTATTTTTTTAAAAAAAGAGATTGTAGATCCCTTATCATATACTCCATTTCATCTTTCTGGGGGCCCTTCTTCTGCATTAACCCATGAAGTAAGGAAATGGTGACTTACTCAAGACTCTGGGGTTACTGCAGAAGAGGTTTTATGTTTGGAGACCCTCTGCAGCTTCATTGTTTCTAAGGGCACACTGCCTCTTTACCAATCGCTGCAGATTTAATGAGGCCACCTGTACCTCATCATTGAACATTCTGCTCATATTCAGCCCCAGGACTCTGGTGCACAGCTTACTTTCAGCAGAAGGAGTAAAGCCATTTCACAGAAGCCTGGGAAAGAGCAGGCATTGGTTGCTCAAAGGGGTGCACAAGAGGTCTTTACATAGAAGTAGTCTGGCAGAGTTACAGATGCCTTGAGAGGCAATAGTGGGCTGGGCATGAAGGCAGCATGGTGGTAGAGGCATCCTAGCTATGGAATAGCCTCCCCAGAAAAGTCTCACTTGGTGCCTTCTCTGTTGTATTTTCATCGCCAAATGCAGCCCTTTTTATTCACCCAGGCTTTATTATAAACTATTATATAAACTGACTATTGTGGCCCACTGCAGTTTAATACCGTCAGTAAACTATTTATGTTGTCTCTTTTGCAAAGAAAGGTACTTTGCTGTTATTTTCATTTAGCTTCCTTTTATCACTTACTGTAGATTTTAATTATTCACATTGCATTTTATATGTAATATTTTGGGGAAAAAGTAAGCTTATTGATTGACACCTAAATAAATTAAATTAATACATCAATCATACTGAGGCTGCAGGAGGCAATCTCCACCCTTGTCTCTATGTGCACTAGATACTTTATTTTTCTTGTGTATCAACATGACATGAGGGGAGAAATGATGATGTGGCATGATTGAATGCAATTTGCCTTCTACTCTTCTACAGTTCAATGCAATTAGAAAATCATGTGCTGCTTACGAAGATAAGATCTATGGAAACAATATGAGCAAGACTTGATAACAAAGTTAGGAGCTGAGAAATATGTACAATTTTATCACAACTTTTCACTTTGTCAAAGCTTATTACATGCCTGCCATGTGGGAAGCTGGTGGGTGTTTGATTACCATCTGCAAACAAAATCAAGACTGCCTCCTAATGATTTCCGTCAAAGAGGACCAAAATAAGAGAAGATAGTTAAATTAAGAGTGTGGGCCTGTTTGTTGGTATCGGTTTCCCCCTCTCTTGAAAGTTCGTTTGTGACTCATTAAGTGTCTGTGGTGTCTATGACTCTTGGAGATCGGGTGGGTCATTCTTCACAAATAAATTCCAAACCAATTTAAACTATGGGGTAGTTAAGTAAAAAAGAAAAGAAAAAGGGATATTAAAATACTTTCAGCATTTCCAGTCACTGGTTTATTTCAGCCTTCGATCTTTCCCAGAGAACAATAATGATACCAATACATTAAAAGTTAACATTTACCCCTTAATATGAGACAATTTACTCATGAAGGGATGGTGGATAGCCTGCATTAAACATGAAAACAGACTGATTTCCTGCAGACAAACTGGGAGTGGAGGGGGAAGTGAGACATTGGTGAAATATATATTTAGAATACATTAAGAGGAAAGATCACAGCTCAGCCCTGAGCAAGATGGAAGACAGTTATATATGTGACAGAAGCCCCTGCTTCTGTTTTCCATGTGTTTGAGGTCCTGTCTGAACAATGACCTATGTTCATACATCCCAATATACACAGACTTCATTAGCACAATGAGCACTCACACTTTACATTGTGGGTGCCCCTTGCGGGATCGCACATGGTGCTACAGTTCCCAGGGAGCTTACTGGCAAACAGGCTGGCTTGCCTCTCAGTGTTAATTTTTGGAGGTTCACGCCCAGCCTCAGTAATCAAGTTTCTTGCTGGGAGGTGGGGCCAGCCCCATATATATATATATAGATAGATAGATAGATATAGATATTTATTGAGAATTTAAAATTACAGAGGAAAAAAGGAAAAAAGAAATTAAACAATACAAGTCAATAAAAAGAAAGAAGAGAACAAAACACACAATACATCAAAACCAAAAACAAAAGCAAACAAAAAATTAAAAACAAATCCAATATTCCCAAATCTTTATCTTTCGTTATTTTGTTTCATAGACCTCCTCACACCTCCCTTTTTTTGTATTCTAGTTATTAATTATCTCAGCAAATCCTTTCCATCTTTCACTATGTTCTGTCATTAAATTGTCTTAATTTATTTTAACCTTATCTTACCATAAAAAGCCCTAAAACTTAAAACTTATTTGTACATAACTCCTTATAGCATTTCTACTAAAGCCAAATAGTTTCATTCCAACATTTTTTCTAACACTCATTAATTTTACAATATTTCTCTAAATGAATTTTTAAACTTTCTTCCAATCTTCATCCACCGTCTCTTCTTCCTGGTCTCGGGTTCTGCCAGTCCTTTCTATCCATTCCATTTAGTCCATCAACCTGGTGATCTTCTATCCGAGGCTCTTAACTCTTTTCCATGTCCCTTCTGCAGATCTTCTTCATATTTATACCTGCACTTTACTTTGTCTTCTGCTGATCTTGTTCTTAATTTCCTTCCTTTATCGCTGAGGAGTAGATCTCGGGGAGACTCCAACCTAACAATGTCTTTATCCCTTGTCGACAGGTCAGCCCATTCTCCATAGTCAGCACTAAAATCCAAAAGGTATTTCAAGGCATGTTTCAAAGTCCCTCCAAAGTTAGAGGCCCCGACAACTCCAGACTCCCCCTGGCGCAGAACCAGATCCCAGAAGCCAGAACAGCCCTGCATAGGAGAATCTATCCAATTTCCCATCTCCAATCCAAACGAGACTCCATCTCTCCAAATCTGACTTTCTCCAAGTTCGGTCATGAAAAACAACAGCTTATGTTCCTGCAAGGCTGCGGCTTTCTCCACTTGTATTACTTGAGGTTCAACAGCAACCTCCTCCTTTGTCTTCTGCACAACTTGCCCTATCAAAGCAGATTCCTGGGTCGGTTCCTGAGTGGTTTCTCTATAGGTATTCACTGTTTATCCAAAATTATTAACTGTAACAGTCATCAAATCCATCTTCTCATGTAGCTGTTCCAATAAAGCGCTTGTCTTGCAAAAAGCTTCTTTTTGTCTTGCAATAAAGCGCTTGTCTTGCAAACTAAGGCTTCTTCTGGGCACATTCTTGTTCAAGGTCAATGTCTGGTTCTCACGATCTTTAATCTCTACAGCTGGAGAATTCCCCAGATCGACTCCAACAACACTTTCAAAAGCTCCCTCCAGGGGAAACACTTTCTATTTGTATCCGTCCTTTTAAAAGCAGATCCAGCAACAAAATTACTTTCGTTTTTCAAATATTTTGTTCCTTTTAAATGCAAAAGGAAACATTGGAATCAATATGTTTCTCTTTTTTAGCTATCTATCAAATGTTTTATTCACAGTCAATGAACTTTCCCAAAACGTCTGCTTCCTAGCAACCCGTTCCCAGGTTCAAAGTGGTGGAAATTTATCTTTCTTTACTCTCTCTCCTGCAGGCTTGAACAATCTAAGATTTTCCCCCTCTTCTCCTGCTTCCAAGGGGGGTTTAGTAGTTTTAGCTGATGGAGATTTAGTCCTTTACAAAAGACTTTCCAGACTTTAGCTTGCAATGTCTTTGCTTCAAACTATTTACAAAAGCAGAAGGCGGACTTCCTGTTTAGAACCTTCCCGCTTCGGTGCCAAATTAAAATGTTTCATAGTCCAATTTTCCGTTCTACTCATGGGTAGTTGTTTAAAGTCCAATTGTCCACAGGAAAAAGTCAGCGCTCTCCAGCAACAGCAATGTGGGTTCACTCTGTGAAAAGAGCAGTCGATTCGAAGCACCGCGCCGCGCACCCCACATCGCTCCGGATCCCCGAAACCGGGTTTCCCCGCAACTAGGGGAGGCGCAAAAGGTGTCTGCTGAATCCCACGTCCACAGGCTTCTCCCGCCTGTGGTTTTTGATGGGTCTCCGCCTCGCTGTGGCGGTCCAGACCCTAATTTCCACGAAGCGGATTCCTCCTGATCAGAGGAAATCCGCCATTGCCAGAGGCGCTAACCCGGAAGTCAGGCCAGCCCTATTTATAAATAGGGGGTGGAGCTGACAATAGCCAGGCAGTCAGCTCTGGAGATTCACCCTCCCTACCCTCCCTTTGTTTAATGTTTCTTGTTTGCAGGTTAACTTTTTCTTCCTGTTTAGCAGGCGCTGCTATGTTCTTTGACTGGTTGCTGTTGAAAGACTGGGAATAAATTTTTCCTGCATTGACAGGTTTTGTCTTCCCCGTAGCAATTTGTCACAACTTTGGCAGTTATGGCCTTGGGTAGAATCCTTTAGTCTTTTCTTCCCTATAGGGTGGGGGCATGAAGTGGTGACTCAGCCCCCTGCGGCGGGGGTTCCAGGGTCCCCCTCTTAAAGGGTTATAGCTATGGGTGTCACTGGCCATACACTAAAAGGTCGTCAGTGAACTACCCTGCATGTGAGGATATGGTCTTCGCTGCCTTGGCTGCCTGCTACACTTACGTCTTGCAGAGCACCCCCATATCCCATTTACCCTGATGAGCCCCAGTTCCCCCCGGCCTGGGGGGCTGGGAGGGATACACGCCCAAGGCCTAAGCCAAGCATAGCTGTCAACCTTCCCTTTTTTTGCGGGAAATTCCCTTATTCCAGCACCATTTCCCGCGGCTTCCCGCTGCTATCCCGGATTGCTAGATATCCCGTAGACTGTCCCCAGGACAGGTGAGGTTGCAGATCCCTTATTTTCGAGGCTGCTGATCCCTTATTTTCAAATCTGAATGTTGACAGCTATGAAGCCAAGATCTTCCTACATTCATAAATTTAACAAAGTTGTGGCCTGATTTTAATTCCATATAATGTTGTCAGAGTCTTTATTCCTTCCTTATGATCCCTGGGGGCTGGGACTGTCGCCAACTGGTTATACAATCTGTACTCTTAAAAGTTTAGAGTCCATATATAGAGTCAAATGGAATTGGATGTAAACATGTTGGTCCTTGTGCATGAACTGTAGTAAATTTGTGGGGATCAGTGCTTGGCCCTACCATTAGGCAGCATGAAATGGCAACCCGAGTTGGCAGATAATGGGAGGGTTTGAGAGTGGTAGCAAGGTGTTGGAGGACAGAGATAGGTATTGCCATGAGTAAGTAATGGGTTCACAGTCCTGTGCACATTCATTTTTATTGTGGTCCTTGCATAAGCTCAGTTTGTTTCAGTCCACGGCTCATAAAATGCATGTCAGCTTCAGCCATTCTTGTGTTTTTTGAAAATGATATACCATACTTGGCTTTGATCTGGGAGAATTCCTTGCATAATGGATTTTACTATTTGCCGTTCTGCTACTGTTAATCATTGCCCCCTATCACCAAGTATCTATTTGTATACCCACAAGGGTTATGTATTTGGTTTGTACTGCAGTGTCTTTATTTGCACCTGCAAGTGTGTGTGTGTGTGTGTGTGTGTGTGTGTGTGTGTAATATTTTGTCTCCACACAAGCAATAAAATGGTAAGGAGGAATGGAGAGCAGAGATGGCTGGATTTATCTGTGATACTTGCTTAGCAGCCAGTTGCAAAAACAAATCAGAATGCAGAAGGGTGGGATCCTAACCCAACTTCTATGGAAGAAAACAGGATTGATTTAAATAGGAATTACACAATCATGGTAGGAGACAGGATTAGAAACACAACAATGAATCTTAATGGCTACTCACATCACTTCTGTTAAACAGAATTCCAGGGAATGCACACTTTATCGGCACAACAGATCTGACACTGAAATGGGTTGTACAATCATAATGCCCTAGTTTGATAAGCTGACTATTGGTTTGTTACTTTTCATGGTTGAATACATGCATGTTGCTAAATCTCACTAGCACTTGCATGAAACTTGAATAGTTTTCAAAGCTCATGAATGGGGCTCAGGTGAGGCGCAAGCTCAATTATTGGGGAAAAATGCCGCCACCCCTAGCCATGAACCTGGCTTTCCTTGCACTTCCTAAGCTAGTCTGCTTCCCTCAAGTATAGGTATCTTTTCTGTCTTCTTGCAGCCAAGCTGGTGCCTAATATATTGTTCTGCTTTCCTTTGGACTACATCAGCAAGGCCGTGTGTGTGTGTGTGTGTGTGTGTGTGTGTGTGTGTCTTGTCATCTGGGACAGCCAATGACACGGCCCAGGCTTGTACCCTGGGGATCTCACTTTGATTATGCTAATGCAGTGGTTTGACTTCACCCTCAGAGGCACACTCCATTGTCTCTTGAGGCAGATGGATACAAATATCATTCTTTCCAGTAAGTTTCAGCTGCAAGTACAGCCAACTTCTGATCATAAAATGGTACAATATCAAACAGATGTTCCCTCAGTCTCTGTGTCTTCTCTATCCTTTGATCTAGATTTAGCTCTGTGCAAAATGTGGCTCTTTGTTCCCCATTTACTGTTATCGGGATTTATATTTTTATTTCTTTAAAGAAAATGATGCCCACACCCTTTTGGATGAAGAAGTTGACATTTGGAGTCTCTCCAGAACAGTTTAAGTCTGCCAAATTGCAGATCCTGAGAATTTTGTGGGGAGGAAAAGGAATCTACTTTTCTTCATAACACATGTTAGGCAAACTAAAGCTCCAAAAATTATATTAGTTTCATATCTGGTGGAGGTGGGGTTTATCTATTTCTTGCCCTAGAATAATTAAGAGGTGGCTGAGTATTGCTTGTAATTTTTTAAAAACACTAGTAGCTTCACACTGACCAATTTAGCTTTCCTAGCACTTGCTCTTGTTGGAAGGGGATGTCCTCTAATTGGCATTGCAAGGTAAAGCTGTCCGCAGCACTGCCTATGGCATATCAAAGAGCTCCAGATAATTTTTTCCCCAAGCAGAGCAGTGGGCAATTTTCGAAAAAGTTTAACAATAATTAAATCATCCAAAAACTGTCCAGTACTCTGCGGGCAACATTTAAGCTACCTCACTTTATTGCATAGCGCATGGATCTACAGCAGAAAAACAGAGCATAAACACACACACACACACACACACACACACACACACACACACCTTGTATATGTGGTGATATAGTACACAAACAATAGAGAGTACAAAAAATGTGACAATAGGCTTTGTGAGGAACCTGATCCAACTTAGAGTGATTTGTTGACAACATGGTCAACATGAGAGGGCTAAAAGATCGCCTCCAATTTCAGCAGAACCAAAGGAGATGTGGAGTGGGTGCATATCTATCCACACAGAATGGTCTTCCTACCTCTATAAATCCATGTCTTTTCTGTACTGTTAAAAAACCAAATAGAAGACTTGCATTTGAATTTCTAACAGTTTTGTTTTCCTTCTATTACATTTGACTTTATGATAATCCCACCATTTTAGAAATGAAAAATCCCGTTTCCATTCTCATAAGCCATCACATAACTCCATGCTAATCTGCTTCATTTACATTGAATATTAACTTCATTGAGAATGGTACTAATTAATCCTGCATAAATGTAATTTGGTTGCTGCGTAGCTCAGCAGCATGAAAATTAACATGGCAATAGGAAGTTAGGCTATCTGATACAGTTTCTGGTTTAGTCCTATTATGCTATGCAGGATGGACACGGCTCACAATGAATTTAATTACTCTGCCTCTCAGTCGCTTTCTCTTAAACTTGAAAAGCACCTCTAAGCCTTCTTCCTCCTTTGCAGAACACAGTCCTCCTACATTTGCTTTCCCACCCTGTTCCTCTTGCAATTCATTCCACTTGGGTTGTCATCATTACTAACAGCTAATGCCTAATGCCCTTGCTTGCAAGGTCACCACTTGCCAAGGTAGCACTGAAAGCAGCTAGCATTCTTTAATTACCAGCAACACAGAATCCAACTGCTGTCCAAAACAAGAACAACAATAACACCCAGATGTAAATAAAGAATAATAAATCCAACAGATTAATATAATCATATGATCACTATATTCTCAAATAAATAAAACTCCAGCCACTGGTGGGGGGTAGGGAGAACACCTGGTTTCCAGGTGATAAGCGTTTTGTCTTAATCTTCCACAAGCCCAGGCATCACATTCACCCCTTTGTCTCCAGGACTTGGCTGAGGATGGGAAAGAACAGATGAGGGTTGAGGGCCATTAGACCCACCAAAAGTGGGTCACATGCATGCATGTGTGTGTGTGTGCACGCACACACACACACACACACACACACACACACCATGTGTACAAGCCACACAATTACTTACAGGACCCACAGGTGGCAACTGTTCTCATTATGTGCACATTACACCTTTGATTGTCAGTCCACCCATTGTTTTTGTATGGCTATTATAAACCAAGCTGTTTCTTGCATTCTTAATCAGGATGGGTCCAAATCTCCCTCTCAGTTTCCCTGCTGAAACAGAGGCTGAATTTCTGCAGCTTTTAGAGAAAGGCATTTTCCTGAGATGATGGGCAGTTTCCTTACAGGGCTTCATGAGGAAGTCTGATGAGTGGAAAGTGTGGCGACTTTCATGGCTTATAGCTGATCACACTTCTCATTATACCACTGGAATGATGTCACGTTACTCATAAGGCATTCTGTAAAGTGCAACTGAATGGAAGCTGTGGAGACAGTTCACTGCTTCTGTTAAGTGGCATTTAAAAAAAACATTGAAAAAAGGGGTCCCTTTACCTTTACTAGTATTTTAATAAGGATCTGAACCCCATTAAATATCTGATTGTGAAGGAGAATAAAAAGAAGGAGACTGAATAGCCTATGTATTTTTGTTACAATTAAATGATGCAAACAATCATTATGAGAGCCAAATTAGATATATAATGTCACAGATACCCCTTTTCACTGTCGTAAAGTATTTTTCTCTCTTGACTGAACATATAACCAACTGAACACAATCGTGCCTGGTAATTGTTTACTCAGACATATTTTTAAGGGATTTTCTTATAATATAAAGGTACAAGTTATATTTTAATAACTTTGAAAACTTATTCATTATAGGTTGATTCTTATGGTGATCATTGTTCCATATGAGATTATCATTTCTACAACATTTTCAGATGAGTGTTATATATTACAGTTTTATGCCATATTTCCAACAAAAAGAATTGCTCAAGGCAGCTTACAACGTTATATATGCAGACTTTTAAACATGTTTTAACAGTGTAAATGTAAGTTTATAAAAAAATAAAATCACAGAATTACCTGAGGCACACTTTACTATATGATCTATTTATACATTAGATCTAACAATTCATTGATTGTGTCAATATACGGCAGTTAATAAATAAGTATCAGACTATCATCCCATCAGAGAGAATACTATTCAGTTACAAACTGTAACTGAATTTGTTTTGGACAAAGCAATATTATATTTATGAACTGATGTACTTTGATATTTCTATAGTCAACACTTGTGGTTTTGTGATCACTTTCCTATGACTTCATGAATGTGTGTGTGTGTGTGTGTGTGTGTGTGTTTGACTGGCATTGTACTTGTCAATGAATTGTTTTGAAATTTTCCCACCAGCACATTGTATTTCTCCCCATATACTATCCAGCAATGGACTTGAGTCTGCCTCTTTTTGTTATCTCTAGATGTTTGGCATTTCTGTACAAAGCACAGAATGTCTTATCATGCAGGACTTTGCCCATTCTTACAATTTACTGCAGAATAGGGGTGGGGTGGGACCATTGATTTTTCGCTGTCACCTACATTGATACGCTTCAGAGCTGGCTGTGTACATTTTCACATTTGACAGTCACATATTCTGGACTATATATTTTAATTTAAGAACACAGAATGGAGATTGAAGCAGCAGGGGAAAGTGCCTCTCTGGAATCTGCTGTCTGAAGCAACCACTTGATGTAAAAGCTAACAATGATTTGGTTTATCAGTGGCATACATTTTTATAGCTTCTGGGTGATAGGCATGATGAATCTCATGCTTGTTACTCATACTGTATATGTCCCTCTCAAAGAGTGTACATAAAAAGATAAGCATGTATATGTATACTTGCACCTACAGGGCAATACAGTAGTATACTAGTGAAAAGAACAAAGTTAGTGCTAGTGCTGCTACCTGAGTTGGTGTTGGTGCTTGTTGTGACGATTTTCCATGTTCTTATGAATCAGTCTTAGGCTTTAACCAATATGGGGTGTGCAATTACCACAAGATTCAGTTGTGTCTACTTCAGTTGGAAGCAACCCAAACTGTTTGGGATTCACTTTCTGTCATTCCAATTTGATTCATGATTCGAGTCCAAATCTGATCTTTTAAATCCATAAATTCTTTTTTGCCCACCTTGATTACAATGATAAATCCAAGAACCGATATACAGTGGTGCCTCGCAGGACGAAATTAATCCGTTCCGCGAGTCTCTTCGTCTTGCGGTTTTTTCGTCTTGTGAAGCACGGCTATTAGCGGCTTAGCAGCTATTAGCGGCTTAGCGGCTTTAAGGAAAAGGAAACAAACTCGCAAGAAATCGCAAGACGTTTCGTCTTGCGAAGCAAGCCCATAGGGAAATTCGTCTTGCGGAACGACTCAAAAAATGGAAGACTCTTTTGTCTTGCACGTTTTTCATCTTGCGAGGCATTTGTCTTGTGAGGTACCACTGTATAGTTCCCCATTTTGCCTAAGTGGATGAAATTTGCAGGCAAATGAGACAGTCCAGAATGTATTGTGCTTGACAAATTTCATAAATTGCTGCAGATGTGGGGGAGGATCTCCTCGTTAGGACACCTGTCAAAGTTGAGATTGATAGGTCCAGGGAAAATTGTGCTAGATGATTTTACCTTAATTATAAAGGTAAAGTCTGGAAAAGTCACATTCCCCACATTTTTGTGTTAGGAAACAGAGCAACTGTGGAAGAAGGACACCCTGATACCACTAGCACTTAGGCTATGGTTACTCCCCAAAACTGGATAATGGCAACTCACATGAAGAACATCTGTTTATATTCTTCAGTATACCCCCCCCTCCAAATCACTGTGCCTTGGAAAATAATTCACTGTGATTGAAAACTAGACCTGCCAATAAAAATGAAAGCTTCTCTCCCTCACACATGCCTACTCCTCCCTTCCCTTCCCTCTTATCTCAAGCCCAGGATGTTTCCTTAGTCAGCTTGCTTTCATTTCTTAATGAAAAAACCATACACATGCATTATGTCCACAAGAGTAGACATAAAAGGACAAGAAACATGAAAGGGGGGGCGGGGATGGGGACAGAGCAAATGGGATTGATAATTCATGGGTGACCATAGCATGGCAACATATGGCTTCACAAAAAGCATTCTGGGAAGAAAACATAGGCAGGACATAAACACAGGGTGAATTCTGGAGCAAGGCCTTGTTTCCATGTTTATATTTCCTTGTAGCTATAACAACAGATTTCTGCACTGTATAGTAAGTCTGTCTCATGCAGTTAATTGATCCCAGTAATTTCAAGCTATCATAATGGTGTAGGACTCCCGAGCGAAGTACTTTGGCATAATCATCAGCATAAAATAGCTAGAGGTATTTTTAAGCCTTTCTGTAATTTCAGAGTTTATTTAACAGTCATGTTGGAGAGAGGGTGTCACTAACTATCATCTGAATAACTTCCACAGCTATATATTTTGCTAAAAGGCTTAGAAAAGCAGATGACAAAATAGCTGTCAGTTCCAATAAAACCACACAGATTGTTCTGTAGAAGTTATGACTGTGCTCACTTGAAAGCAAGCCCCCATAGAAGTCAATGAGATTTATAGTCATACAATAATTTATGGATGCTCTCAAGATCAGAGACATCATGCGCCTGAAAATCAATTGCTGCCATCCTCATGTCCTGATTGTGGACTTGTCCTAGGCTTTGGGTTGACCACCATGAGAAAAAGGGTGTTGGACAAGATAGATTGTTTTTGTCCTCTACAACAATGATATTGATTTCCAAAATATATAGACCAATATCTATCTATCTATCTATCTATCTATCTATCTATCTATCTATCTATCTATATCTATCTATCTATCTATTTGTAATTTGGTTAAAGGAAAAAAATAGATATGGTAGAATAAAAGAATTCCCTGGAGGCCTAGATCCAGGTGTGGGGGCAAGTACTCTTTGGGGAGAGAGCCTCAGTAGAGATTTAAAATCACAAAACATGCAGCAAAGTAAAGTGTGGAAATATAGGCTGATAGACCTTTAAAATATCCCCTTCTAAGTTGCTTCCAAAGTTCCCCACTCCCCTTTGCATAGAAAGAGACCACATGTTTGTTAAGTTAAAAAAATGGCTTACTTACAAACTATTCAAAGGTCAGATTCATGTTTTCCATACAGCAGCAATAAAAGGCATTGTTTCAAAATGGTAAGAGTTTCTAACTTATTTGTATAGAAAACAAAGATGGCTTGTTAATACCATTTGGTCTATGCTTGGCGTTTGTAGATTAGACTCATCACATGATGGAAGTGAGAGAACAAAGAGTTTGGTAAACTTTCCTCCCAAGGTGAGGAGATCCAAGGAATGGGAATATTAGGTGAAAGGGAGAGGACCAAGAGACAGACTGTGACGCTGTTTTAGGAGAAGGGCAGAAAAGTCAAAGCATGCCCCATTTCTTAGGGCTCACTGCAGCAAGATACAGCAGTCTCATCAACACTATAACTTTTTTCTTCTTCCAAAATTCCTTTGATTGCTATTGGAATCCTTGCTTCTGCACCCAAACCAGATTTGCTAACAATACCATTTAAACATATTTTGCAATATTAAAAGGCATATTAAGATTTTAAAACTAATTTCAAAGTCTTATTTCCCCTATTCTGCTTATGTTTGAAGTTATTTTAATCTCCTCTTGATCTTGCTATTTCCCCTGCTGCCAACTCTTTCCTCTGCTCCCCACCCTCTCATTTTTTAGACTCATCTAATTTGCCTTATTTCTAAATCATTATGATATCCTCAAGACACCACTTCATAAATGCCTCCTGTTGAATTGTTCATTAAAATCTAATTTTTGCTATCTGGTTCTGGCTTTTTAAGCTTCTGAAATCTACAGTAATTATACATATCCATCTTGCAAAGGTACATATTGACTTCTGAATATTAAAGCAAAAAAGAAAAACAGAGAAGAATGTGTTACCTAGCAATGCACTTGAGATCTTCGGCATAGTCCTGTGTGACTCTTATCTTTCTCTCTCTGGCATCTTTTAGGCCTATTTCAATATTTTTACATGCCATTAAGATTAGTTGGAATGTTAATCAGAAGAGACCTTCTCTGAAATCACCAGCAAGACATGAGAAACATATGACTTCCTCAGATCCATTATTTAGACCAAAGATCTGAATTCCCAGGGAAGAAAATGTACAATATTGTTGCTGCATTTGATCCAAGGTTGGGGGAAAAAACCTCTTGTGTCTTCCAGAAAGTATTTCATCAATGGAAAAAATAAGACATTCATGAGATATGCAACACTCACTCCTAAACAGACTTCATCAACTATAGGTAGATTGAGTTTGATTCAACGTTATTTACATGGTTTATTTATGCTTGTGTTTGCTGCCCTACCCCTAGGACTCAAGTGTTACAAATATTATTCCTTTCGCCTCCCAACTGTTCAGTAAGATAAGTTATTCTGACAGATCATTGTTTGTCCATGGATGCACATAGATGGCTCATTGCCACAGAAAGCTGGTATTCTGAATTCCCCATTAGTGATTTCCATTCCAAATCAGAAAGGTGGCTTGCATTAAATAATAAAGTATGCTTACACTGCTTCTATCCTCTCCGATACACAACATTGCTTTGAAGAGACCGCCCCTTCCTCTCCCCAAAATTCAGTTTTCATAGATCATTGTGACTGCTCTAATTGCCTTTCATTCCATCTCATTTCCCTGACTGCTGGAGGGGTCAGTTGTTTGGCTGCATGCACAAATGCTTGAGGAATTTCATCTTTGTGATATCTAAAACACACTGACTTGCTCTGGACTTCCTGGGCTAATGTGAGATACAACCACACAGCACTGGCTTATATACCAGTGCACCCACACAGCTCTGACATTACTGTGCTCCAGTCCTCCCCTTGTTGTCATAAGGTTCTGCAGTATCTCCCCACCACACTGACCCCTCCTGGCTCTCAAGCTCCAGAGAAGCCCAAAGAAAAAAGGAACAGGTTTCCATTATCCAAGTGGTGTTCTAAAATGCATGCCAGAGTTTGGAAAAAATAAAATGTATCTGCTGGTAGTTTTTTTTTAATATATATGTGTGTGTATGTGTGTGTGTGTATAATAATAATAATTATATATATATATATATATATATATATATATATATATATATATATATATATGCTTTCGTAGATTTTCACGGGTACAGGAATGCAGGTTTTGGTGTCTTCGGGTGTCTTCCCGTGTAAGAGTCGGGGTGTCTGTGCGACGTTTCGACGAGGTCTCACTCGTCATCTTCAGGCTGGTGCTTTCGGCTTCTTGTTACTGGAATGCTTTAGACAACTCCAAGCAAAACTATCAAATCTACTCCAAGACCCTACCTACCAACCTATAAAAACAGATCCCACCACCTATCTGGAAAAAACCACCAAATCCAAAATAAAAGCCTCTCCTATCAGTGAAGAAATCCAGCTAAGAATCATCCCCAGAGAAAAATCTTCCAGATGCCCCAAACTCTACGGTCTCCCCAAGATACACAAAGAAGGAACACCACTCAGACCAATAGTCAGCTCCATAGGCTCACCTCTACAAAATCTCGCTAAATTTCTCGCTAAACAACTTCAGCCCTATGCAGAATCCATCGCTTCACACGTTACTAACTCCTTCCAGTTCATAGAAACAATAAAGAAGCAATACCTACATCCCGATGACCTACTTGTGAGCTTCGATGTTGTATCTCTCTTCACTCAAGTGCCCATTAATGAAGCCTTGACAGCCATTCAAAACAAATACAACCCCCCCAAATACATCCTGGACCTGACCAACCACTGCCTAACCAACACGTACTTCATCCACAATGGACAAAGATACAAACAGATAGAAGGAGCACCTATGGGATCACCCCTCTCACCGGTCATCGCAAATTTGTACATGGAACACTTTGAAACCAATGCTTTAGACAAGTCAGAACACAAACCCAAACTTTGGCTCAGATATGTTGACGACACCTTTGTAATTTGGCCACACGGGAAAGAAAAACTAGATAGCTTCCTCACACATCTCAACAGCCTACACCCCAAAATACAATTCACTATGGAAATAGAAGACAACAACCAACTCCCCTTTCTTGACGTCCTAATCTACAAAAAACCTGATGGCTCCCTAGGACACACTATCTACCAGAAAAAAACACACACCAACCGCTACTTACATGCACAATCACACCACCACCCTGCACAAATAAACTCCGTAGCCAAGACTCTCATCTCCAGAACCAAACGCCTGGCTGACAAAGACCACTTGACAACTGAGTTACAGAATCTCTCAAATGTGTTAATCGCCAATGGATACCAGAAAAACAGGGTTACGAAGCTAATCCAAAAAGAAACACCCCCCAAAAACCAAGACACAGAAGAAAACAATGGCATGGCCCTCCTTCCTTATATCAAGGGCACTACAGACAAAATCAGCAAAATCCTCCATAAACACAATATCAAAACAGCCTTCTGCACCAACCAAAAAATAGCCAATATCCTCAGAAACCCAAAAGACAAAATCCAGCTGGAAAACCAAGGGGTCTATGAAATACCCTGCAAAGTCTGCCCAGCCACGTACATTGGACAAACAAACAGACGAATAAATGCACGTATCGCAGAACACAAGAATGCCGTCAAAAAAGAAGAAAAAACTTCCTCTCTTTTCCAACACATGAAAGAAACAGGACACGAAATTAATTTTGCAGATTCCAAATTGCTCTTTAACATGGAACATCACCACAAGAGAATAATCATGGAAGCCATCGAGATAGAGAAACACCCTCACAACATGAACAAGCGTGACGACACGTCCCGCCTGCCAGACATCTGGAAATTAGCCCTCCCCACAAAAACCGACACCAGAACCAGAGGCACACAGAACGCCGTCACCAATCAACCACACCAGACCCAAACCCAGACCCTCTCCACAGACATATTACAGACTCCATCCAGTAGCCAAACTATAGTGGCACCTCCGGATGCTGCACCCCCCTGCAATCCCTACACAGATCTGGCTGGCACAAGGCACAAAACCACAGCTCGCCCCTATACACGAAGCCAAGCCAGAGCACAACTAAATGCAGCACAGCCATCTTCTCAGAAAAACTCTTCACAAGCTCAAGAGGTCAAGACACAAAAGCTTTAGCAACTAATCTACACTTAATGACCCACCCAGTGGTATTCAGAATATCACTCATGAAATCACTCAAGATATCCCTCAAGTAATTAAGGAACAAAAGAAGAAGAGGCACACTAATCTAGGAACTTCCTCTCTGCCCAGAACGTTGGAGGCTATACACCACACCCCTCAACAGTATTTATAGGAACTCAAACACCAGATTCTGCTCTGTTCCAGTAACAAGAAGCCGAAAGCACCAGCCTGAAGATGACGAGTGAGACCTCGTCGAAACGTCGCACAGACACCCCGACTCTTACACGGGAAGACACCCGAAGACACCAAAACATATATATATATATATATATATATATATATATATATATATATAATATTCATATATTATCTCCATCAATCTAACACCAAACCAGAACCAAGCTGTGACTTTTTAATATCTCTGTTAGATGGAGAAAAGCCTGCAATAATTGCACAAATGCAGTACTTTTTCCTATGTTTATTGGGTATTGCAATCCCATCATTCTATTGGCTTATCCATAGTTGTATATTGCTTGATTCTATATTTCTGCAGGCATGGGGGAGAGTATCACAAGTACACCATAGTAGAAAGGCTGGATTTTAAGGGATATAAATCTGAACTGTGATCTGGCAACAAAAGCCTCATTTGTTAAGTAATCACGGATAAGCGTTAAGGGCAGATGAAATGGGTGGGCGCAGGCTCGGAGATCCAACTATTTTTAATGTCAACATTACAATCCTTCTGGCCTTTAAAAAAATATCTGCAGTTTTTGTTCTGGATTGCAAGAGAGAGAAAGAAAACCCTATTCTTATTCAGTGCCCTAAGTATAACATTATTCTGATGAGGGCAATCTGCTTCCAGAATGCGATGTCATGGGGAAAGACCTCATAATGACAAAAATAAGAACTATTTGATTATTATAGCAATTTTTATAAAATGTTCATCTAAATCATGAACTTCTGCTCCAACTACTCTGATATCTTTTGGCAAAGTGCTTCCTTCTGGTGAGTCACCAGAAAGGCTGTGAAAAGGCAGTCAGGGAGAACTCGGTGCTATCCAGGCATCACAGCAATTACAGGAAGGCACTCTTCATTTTTATGGGCATTACAACACTATTAGGCTAAAAAAAGGGGGGGGGATGCAGCTGCAGCCGCTGCAGCTGAACTAGTAAAGACCACAGGGACGAAAGCTATTGGTCTGCGCTCCAGTGACACCACAATCATGCATTTCTTTGTTTTCTTTATTGAACACGAGAGAGAAAAAATGAGAAGAAACAGATATGAAGAAAGATGACGCTACATAGTAGAAATTAAAAGCAGAGCTACAGTTGAAAGTTGGGGTTAAAGATAACTCCAGCGTCAATGAGCCAACTCTTGAGCCCTGTTCATCAAGGCTGAGTAAAGAAGAACTCTTGCCTCTAGTGATAGCTTCACCCTATGCTTCCAGGCACTCACTTCTTCAGGAAAGGAGCCTCTCGTCTCGCCTTATCTTCATAAGTATATCAGTAACAGCAGAGAGTAGGTAAGAGAGCTTCAGCATCACATACTGCAGTGCCTCTTAGCTTTTCAATGGATCAATAATTGCTAAGCATTTTAGTCCAGCATTGTTTGGATCTGTTGTAGCAAGGGACAAAATAAACCATTAGAGTCATAGAACTGAGAGTTGGAAGGGACTACAAGGGTCATTCTGCAGGAATTTATTTTGCCATGCGTGGGGCTAGAACCCACAACGCTGAGATTAAAAGCCTCACACCCCCTCTCTCCCCCCAATGTTGGGTGCAACTAGGCACCTCTGGCTATGTTGTTCATTGTACTGAATATGTTTTACTGCCCCTCCCCCCCCCGGCCACCAGTGTTTTATTCTGAATATGCTTTCAGTTCTTAAAATGTACACCACTCTGGAATTTTATTTCTTGAGCCATATGGAAATGCCTGCACATGAATGAATAAATAATATTGTGTAATATTATGAAGGAGATACTGCCTTTCTTGGGTGTAGCACTCCCATGCTACCGCCAAGCCAGGAGATTTTGCCTTCATTGCACTTCTGTTCCTTTCCCCTTCTTACTATCTCAGGTTTTAACAAGAACTAAACACCCATCCACCCAAGGTATATTCTGTGTTCAGTGGACGAGAACAGATATTATTCTGTCTTTTTGACAGCTTTTTAAGTGAAAACTGCCAGCACATCCCTCCACACAGCTTTTGTCCAGCTTTCAACTTTTTCTCTTGTGAGTTTTGAGGCATTTCCCCAATTATAAACTAAGTAGTGATTATCTTACCAGAACCAAGCATTAAGGATTTAAAAGTAAGCTGGAAGTTTGTGTTTATACTTAGGAATTTCCTCAGGGAGTTTGACACACCCTCAAGTTGTCATTAAATTAAACCTGAAATGAAGTTTGAACGAGAAACAAAGCATATTAGAAATGTTGAGAGAAACTTTATATACAGTTGGTGAAATGTATGCAGTGACTTTGCAAATACACTTGAATGTTCTTCTGTTTCTACATTGTCTAAAAAAGTATTGCAGGATGGGAGTTATAAAATTATTTCCCTACCAATTAAAACTATCTCCCCACAACAGCAATTGTGAAAATGTCCACGTTTTCTTATCCTTTCCACTCGCTACTGCTTCTGTATCATTGCCCCTTTCTTATCTACTTCCTGTTTGAATTGTCACATGATGATCCCATCCAGTCTGGGATAATATAGTGAACCAGATTACATAATGAGAGGCAGTGTTGTGTGGTGGTCAGAGTCTCTGATTAGGATTGAAACCCCCTCTTGGTCATGAAACTGTGACCTTGTGCCAGTCACAATCTTTCAGCCTAACCTACCTCAAAGAGCTGTTGTGGTAATTAACTGAAGATGGGGACAACTATGTATGCCACCTTCAGCACCTTGGAGAAAAATGTGGGATCTAAATGCAATAATAAATACATATGTATATACGTGCTTAAATGTGCAATGCAGTCCTGATTAAGCAGCCATAATTGACACTGCAACCACAGAAAAGAAACCTGTCAAAGAGGCAATCAGTGCTGTCCAAAATATATGGGGAAAGCTCCCTTCTGTTTGCCCTTTCCTAACTTATCAGGCTTTATTTTACTGCACCCCTCAGTTTACCAAGATAATTACTGAACAGATGAAAGCAGAAGTTGCCAATCTTTTTGGAAAAGTGGGCATGTTTCAAATTTAGAGTGTGTACTAGGGGTATTGATCATAAAATGGTTGCTATGGGGGGTGAGGTGGCATGTCGTAACACAAAATGAGTGCCAAGGGGAGCATGGGAGAGCATAAAATTAGAGAGGCAGCAAAGGGTTTCCATGAGTAGCCAGCAATGCCGTTCTGGTCTTGATTGTAGAGATCACATGATACCAATTTTACATACATACACGGATGATGTTGCTATCTAATAGCAACAGGGAGAATTCATCTGTACTAAGAAAATATACAAAGTGGGCATGCCACACTAGCTCCCATTTCACAGAAATTGCTTAGAACATTTTCCCCCATCACTTTTTGGGTGGGCTAGAGTCTTCATTTTTTTAAAGCAAAGAAAGAAAGCTCAGAGGCTGGGGCACCTACCTGGTAGCACCAGTAAAAGTCTTTGTGGGTGTCCTCGTGCCCGGAGGCACTGAACTGGCAAACCCTAGAACAGGGGTCTGCAACCTTTAAGACAAAAAGAGCCACTTGGACCCGTTTCTGAAGGGGAAAAAAACTGGGAGCCGCAAAACCACTGCGACATTTAAAACAAATATATCTCCGGAGCCACGATCTGACAGCGGGTGGGAAGGTGATGTCGGGACGGTGCGTGACTAACGCACGCACCACCCCCATGCGACGTCACAGCCAGTACAGTGCCCGCCACAGTGGCGAGTGTCGGGGCGCACAATGCGCCTCCTCCCCTCGCTAGTATCTGCCGCATGTGGCTCCGGAGCCGCGGGTTGCAGACCCCTGCCCTAGAATAATGCATACCAAATGGGATCTAGCCAGTGGTGTTCAAAAACGTTAATTGTTGGGTTTAGGGCAGTGTTTCCCAAGCTTTGGTCTCCAGCTGTTTTTGAACTACATCATCCTTGACCACTGGTCTTGCTAGCTAGGGATGATGGGAGTTGTAGTCCAAAAACAGCTGGAGACCAAAGTTTGGGAAACACTGGTTTAGGGTGAAATGCTTTTGTTAGTGTAGCCTTAATGATATTATTTAACTTGTTTTTGACTAAAAATTGCTGGGTATTTGCAGGCAGAAAAACAGCTGATAAATAATGAAACAAATAGGTAAATAACCTCCAAATCATTCTGGGAACACATTGTTGCATCATATACTGGGGCGTTTCCTTCCTTCCTTCCTCTTTATAATTTGTGTGACTTTTAAATTTAAGTTCTTATTTTTATTGTTCAGCCAATTCTTCAATTCAAGGAAATCATTGTGAATGTCTAATCTCCCCCTGTTGTAGTGAGTCTCAGTGGTATCTTCAGTGCATTTCAGTATTTCTTGAACAAATAATCAAATCCTCTGCAAATCTCAGATGTATTTAGATGTGGAGGCTTATTTTTAGTTTTCCCATAGATCTTGAGAATTCTAAAGAGAGAACTTTGGTTATTTACAATAAAAGCAATAGGATAAATCCACAAGGGCAATCTTTGTTACTTTATCTCATTCATTGCTTATTAGGAAATCAACATGATTATGGTGGTTTCAATTATAAGCCTATTAGGCAGATAATTGACAACACAAGTGTACTCATGTTACATTCCATTTGTTTCAACTATGCAAGAACAAGTGGTGTGGTCTGTTTTAGGCAAGCAGAGATGCTAATCAAAATGTAAGTGACTTTCTAATTAGTTGGCTTTGCCTGATTCCCTGGACTAAAATGAAGTTGTGGTTAGAAGGCATTTAATCCAGCCTAGTGTATCCTTGGAACCTCTTCTTGCTTCTCGTCTTATCACATTTCTGATGCCAGGAAATTACTTATTTCCATAAAAATGACCTTACACAATTGTTAGTGTGAATGAGGAAACAGACACGTTAATCAATAGAGAGCATGACTGCACTATAAGTTAACTATGCAGTGAAAACTTTAAAAATGCGTGGCCATCAGCTCCTACACAGCTGTAGACATGCATAATCCTCTTTGCAAAGTTTTGACATTTTGCATTAGATTTTGGGGGCAGTGCTTTTTTTTTTTTGTACATCCACCCAACACCTACTGTGTAGTACTATTTTTTTTTAAGGAATACCTGATCTTAGATGAACCCACCACAGTAAAGTTTTATCCAGGTTGCTAAGAAGAGATAAAGGGTGAGCTGCAGAGATTCCAAGGACTAGCAATGAGGCAGAACCAGGAAAGAAACCTGCACTAAGGATGAAAGCAGCAGCTTTTTAGGATCCTGGGTGTTCCTGCAGCCTGGTGTTCAAACAATTCATTCATAAACTGATATTCTGGCTTCACTCATTGGCTACAAATATTGAAAGGCAGGAGCAGCCAAACCGACACATCTCATAGAAATCACTTAGATGCTTGCTTGCACAATTTGCTTTATAATTTTCATTCAATGAGGTTTAAAGGCTAGAGTCTCTGCCTCACCTCCTGGCATGGGTCCTAGGAAATCCAATTACACCATTATAAACTAACCATGGCCAGGATTGCCTGCCCCCCACCCTCCAGTGTGCCAAAGACCAGTACCACATTTTGTCCCTGAAGCACCCCTCTGGCAACCTGGGCTTTGGTGGAGGCACCACAAACTGGCAGCTTGGCTGGCTCATGGACCAGCACTGGCCCATGGACTACTACTTTGAGTATAATTGACCCAGATGAAGGTTGTGTATTGCTTCTTTAAGAAGTAAGCTCTGGAAGCCTCAGTCTAGCAGGTCATGTGAGAGAAATGCTTTCACCTTTGGATGCAAACACTGAGAAGTTGCAAAGCTTCAAAAAGCCTGGACAACTCTAGCCAAGACAATAATTAACCAGGACATTATTCAGTTTTTTTTATGCTACACTTGTAAGTCAAAGACTTTTGCTTCATGTTCTATAGCTCTAGATAAATAAGCGTTGAATTTGAAGGCATCTGGTGTGATCTGCTGTTTCCAATATACAAAAAAAGTGAACGGTAGATTTATCATTTTTATGTGAATTTGGATGGACTGAGAGAAAAGTGGGGTGTAAAATTTTTAAAAATGAAGGTTATACAAGTCAAAGATTATTTAATTAATGGAGACTCGAGACATGCCTAATGATTATGATGATGTAGCAACTCTGCTCTAAAAAGAGAACTGGACATGTTGCCTAATGTAAAATCTTCTTTTGGCAATCCAGCTCAGGAGGAAAAAGTAAAACATAGCCCAATTGCCCTCATAAATACCACACCAAGTTTTCCAACTATAAATGGGGTGAAATAACTAGAGGAGGTCATTCCAGCTCTGCATCAGGACACACCACGACATATTTAGAGGTACGGATTTTGGAAGATTGTGGGACTGACTATATCCTCCAAATTGCCTCCTTTGAGGCCAAAAGCACTCAAAATGATTGGGAAAGCATGGGGCCCCTAAGAGCCTTCTCCCAGCAGCAAACCTAATGAGCAGATCACCTCTTGGTTCTTTCTAGTCTCTATGGATCAAGCCACAACCACCCTGTAGGAACCACACAGGAAGGTGAGGCTGCGAAGCTCAGATGTCATTGAACTCCACAGCTAGTATAGCTAATGGTCAGGGATGATAAGAATTGTAGGCCAGCAACATCTGGAAGACCACAGGTTTCCCACCCTGGCTGTAACAGTTTGCTTCATAGCAAGTAGAAAAGAAGCCATTTTCCTTTGAGCAAAGCATTGTTCAGTCTCTGAAGAATTATTTTAATCTCTAGGATGCTGCCGATCCCAAGCTAATATGTTCTCTTCCTTCTGTCCCAATGTTGCCTTCTGGCATTGAAGACATTAAGTCTGTCCTATAGAAAGAATCAAATCTCTCCAAGGGTGAGCGTGCAACACAGTATCCGCCTAATTGCTGCCCACCATTTCACAGTGGGAAAGCTTTTCTTTCAACCCGGAAGGCTCAAACATTGATGATTTCTTCCCTCTGTGAACTAATGGGAGCTATCAGTTAAGTGTCACTGTGACTTATTGGAACCCTGGCTAAATTTGACCCTCTAGCCTTTAGTGGGAAAATTGTTTCCTTTGTGCTTTAATATGACATGAGCTCAAAGTCAACATTCTTTAAGCTTTGAATTGGGCGCTGAAAAAGTATCAATTGTTTCCTGAGTAAACTCTATGCTTTATGAAGGCAGGGTGGGCAATCCACGGCCCACATATTTCAACACAATCTACTTACTTTGAAGTTGTTACAATAGAAAATTGTACAGTACGATTTTAGCCCTCTTAAGTTGCAACCTGTACACAGTGACCTGTGGATGCATTGTATGGAACTAAATGGTGTTTCTTATTTATCTGAAATGGTGTTCCTTAATTCGGTGATGACCAGTTCCTTCAGATCAGCGGCACAGCAATGGGCACCCGCATGGCCCCACAGTATGCCAACATCTTCATGGCAGATTTAGAACAACGTTTCCTAAACTCCTACCCACTCAAACCTATAGACTAGAAAGAGAAGCTGCTGAATTGCAACTCATTACCAAACTTAAAACCATGGAGAGACCTGGTCTGAACAAAGACATTGGATTCTTATCTCATTATACATGACTAAGCCATTTTTCACCTTCTCACCCCTTGCCTTTTCCTGTAAGTCCTATTGCAGTCGTTAAGAGTCGTCAACAGGCTCAACTCAGCTATCTGCCAATCTCCCATTCCCACCACCCTTCTGAGTAATACCCCTCCCCGCCTTCTCACTATATAGAAGGATCTGGCAACTTCTGTTTCAGTGTATCTGAAGAAGTGTGCATGCACACAAAAGCTCATACCAAGAACTAACTTAGTTGGTCTTTAAGGTGCTACTGGAAGGAATTTTTTTATTTTGACTTTTTTTAAGTGTCAGATTTTGTTGCCTAAAACACATTTAGTCTCAGGCTACTAAAACCCTCATCAAGTTTATTATATATTCTAATGTATACTTTTTGTAGGACGTTTTGCTGATTCTTAGCAACCAGTAATATTATGGTCTCTTCGATACTCCCAGTTAGCAAAAACGAAAGCTGAAAACCCTGACAACTAATTAACCATTCATGCAATGCATATCTTGTTGACAATAAGTAGTTCCAGGCTTTTTCAGATCAGCACACACACAGGCAAATTCAGTGTCTGAATTTGCTGCTGACCATTTAGATGGCTGTTTGAAACACAGGTTTAATCTGTCTCCACTTGCATGTACCCAGGGAAGTCTGCCAGCACTTATGTAGAGAACAGCGGCAGACTTTGGGCCTTCAAATTTCAGAGGCGCACTCTGCAATGCCAAAATTCATTGCCCCCACCTTTTGCCTTCCGTTCTATATCATTGTTGTGACGCCCCTTGCAGAGCCCTCTTGACTTGGTGCCCAGTGTGGGTGAACTGGTTGCACTCCCCTAAATCAGCTTCTGTAGGGAATCCATTTGTAGTTCTTTAAACAAATACATACATGCATATATTGAAGCTGCTGCGATTCTACTGATTCATATATCTGCCATATTAATCCTAACTAGCTTTTAGAACTCATATGTACAGTGGGGCTTGGCAGGTGAGACTGACTGTCTTCCATCACTAGACTCTATCTTGAGAGAAAGAGTCAGGCTAACAAAGAAGAAGAGGTTATCATGCAGTACACCCTGATCCCTAGAAAAGCTTTTACACTGAATTCATTCTCTTGTCTGACTCGGAGCAATAAGAGAATTCTGATGTTCTTCCTTCCATCGCCGAAATGGTGGCGTTTTCAAACACAGCTGTTGGCACTACGTTATAGTGTTTGTTATTTTAGTAGCTTCTTTCATAGCCTATATTATATTGGCATTTCCTCATTTTAATATAGACTAGTGTCATGACTGTATTCTTCAAATATGATGTTTTCATTTAAAACAAAAATAGTAACCGTGGAAGATCAGCACATCAACCATGAAATGAGAAAATAGGAAACAGTAGCTTCATGAGATCTTTCCAACACTCATCGGCTCTGAGAAGTGTTAACTAAAGCAAAAAAATTTCATGAGCAATAGAGTAGCTTATGTAGTCTCAAGAAACTTCAGCACTTTTATAATGAAAGTCTCTTGACTTGCTTTAGGCTTTGTACTATATTAAATATTTTATGTCTTTGCATTGTATTTCCAAATTTTCTGGCTATTTCCTTTCTACGCTCAACATACAGCACAGATTCAATTTAAGAGGAGCATAGCTAAAATAGCTCAGCCATGGTTATGAATACACAGTATGGTGTTTAGAAACAGGGGTGCATGTTCAAACCCCACACCACCGCCCTCATATGTATCTCTCCCCATGTGCCTTAAAGCCATTATGCCTGCACTACACAGGAAAGGTCTCCTTTATAACAAGGAGGGTTCTACTCACTTTCAAGTGAACACAAATTAGGGCCAATGTATCCCTTTTTGCCGCTTGAAGTGAAATGGGAAGTGCTGCCCTGCCACTGCCAACTTCGTAGCACCTGCCTCACCACCTCTGCCACCGACAGAGAAGTTAACACACACCACAATTGCCTCATTATGTAAATCATGTTTAAAACACCACAACACACACGTAACTGGCTGTCTCTTTAAGAATGTTTAATTCTAATTGCATGCACCTGCCCCATTGTTGGGGTTGCTCCTATATAGATTAGTTTCAGTGGCCATTGATATGGAGCGTCTCTGACTGGCAACTCCTGCATTCCTGTGGACTACTTTCAGCTGAAAAAATCTACTGAAAAATCTCCTGGAAACCTTGTCTGAAGAAGCCCAATGGGCGAAAAAAGGGTGTATCCTGAGAACTGGTCTATCGTCAGCTGCCTTGTTGTTACTAAGTAGTTCCATTTGTTACACTCTCAAGACATAGGACGATGCAGAAGGAAGATATCGGTATGAAATGGCATTGCCAACAGGAACTGTACATTGTAATTGTTGGACTTGACAATATTTGGACTTGGCAATCCTTGGATTTTACGGCAATAAATACATATACAGTGGTACCTAGGGTTGAGTATTTAATTTGTTCCAGAGGTCCGTTCTTAACCTGAAACTGTTCTTAACCTGAAGCACCACTTTAGCTAATGGGGCCTCCTGCTGCTGCTGTGCCGCTGGAGCACGATTTCTGTTCTCATCCTGAAGCAAAGTTCTTAACCTGAAGCACTATTTCTGGGTTAGCGGCGTCTGTAACCTGAACCGTATGTAACCCAAGGTACCACTGTAGAAGGTTAATAGTAATATGTTATGTTATTGCCATCAGGAACTGTCCTTTGCAATTTTTTGATATGACGATTATATTACAGTTTTATTACATATGTTATGTTTCTTTACTGACAGAGAAGTGGCACTGGCATTGGTGCTGATTTCCAGTGAGATCTTTCACGCTCTGAGAGATCTCACAAAGAACCTTGCCCAAGAAGATTGGCCACTGGCTAGTAGTTACTTAGATTTCTTGAATCCAGGGAGAATTCTTGAGGAGTGATTGTACTACTGCTTCCTTCAAGGAGGCAGGGACATTCCCCTCTTGCATGGGGGCATTAGTCACCTCCCTGGCCTAACCAACTGTCCCTTCCCTGCTAGTTTTTATCAGCCAAGAGGGGCAAGAGTCCAGAGGGCAAGTGGTCACCTTGACTAATCCAAGCACTTTGTTCACATCCTCAAGCCTTGCTAACTGAATCTCATCCAACACAACAGGACTAGACAGTGCCCTGGCCACCCCTTGAAATTCATCTGCTGTAACAGTGGAGCCAAGATCCCAGTGGGTGGATTTTTATCCTCAAAATGCTTTTCAAACAAGTCACAGTGAGCTACTGTCAGTTCTGCCAACTCACTTGGAACAGACTTCCAGAGCCCCTTCACTATCCGGAAAAGCTCTGCTGGAAAAGCACAATGAGGATGCAATGGAGACAGCAAAGTATGCCTTCTTTGCTGCCTTCACTGCCACTAGGTAGGCTCATTGATGAGCCCTCACTAGTATGGAATGGGAAAGGTGGGAAAGGCTTTGGGCCCAAAGATATCTTGATTATTTCCAGCATGTGGTCTAAAAGACAACTGATATAGCAAGGTTCAGATTCTAGCATAATATAATGAGAGTGGAGTGGAAGATAAGCTAAGAGCTAATTGAACTCAGTGTAGCTGAAAGACTGGAGCGATGGTTGTGAGGCACAGACAAGCATCAGTGACCAGACACAAAGGCTTGGGGGACACTTGTCTTATGCAAAAGGCTCCACCACAGTAACTAGATATTTGACTCGGCCAGTTTTTAAAGGAGTGCAACACTCAATGGCTTATTAAAATCCGTGGCAGCTCTATGGCACAGCCACATGGACATTACATTTATTTTCCAGTAAAGTCAATCAGTGCCTAAGCTGACTATGAGGAATTATGCTCAAATAATTAAGCATTAAATGCTTTGGAGGCAAGTGGCTTCTCATGTGTTCCTAAAGTTATTTCAATGCACTGTGATGAAGCCACGGTAGCCTACAGAGCAATCTAAATCCCAGCCAAGCAGTAGCAGAGTACAATAGGGTGATGGTGTTGTCAGCCACATTGACTGGCAAGAAAGGCAGGGCAGCTCAGGCAAAAGTCTGCTTTGGCTATATCATCCTGGATCTGGCAATTAGGTCTGGGTTGGGCTAGATGCTCAGCCCCAGAACACTGATTTTTGGCAGGTGGAATGGGGAGCTGTCCCATCAACACCCACCCTGCATGACAGGTTGCATCCTGACCTACAAAGTTATTCTGCAGCTCCCACAAACCTATCCTGCTATCTAATTGGCAGCTAGTCTAAGTCATCTATAAACACAACCTTAGCATGTTAGCTGCTGATATAGACTGGAAGGCAGTTCACAGCTGTAAGCCTGATATTTTGTCACCCATACAGAATGATATCATGATAATTCCACCATCCTTTACAAATTATACGCAACATGGACTATTGATGATAGGTTAGGGGGGAAAGAGACAATTACTCTTGAAGAAGAGTAAAATTACAGCAGTAATTATGACACTATTAGAAGATTAGAGACTAAGAGGTAAGACTGAGAAACCCCTCCTTCTTCCTGGAAAAGAAATGAGTTCACGGTGGTATAATTGCAGCTTTTAAAATTAAGGAGGGTCTTGTTAAAATTGATTTAGTCCTACCTACTGGCCATCAGTGAGAAAATTAAAAGACATAATCTAAAAATTATGCACCATAAGGGAATGATATATTAGGGATATTCTTTTGGAAGTGGTTGCTGCTGGCAGGAAGCACATTGATAGATTAAACAGGGACGGTGTAGAACAAGAAAGACTGAGTTTCAAGAAGGAACATCAAAGTTCAAAGCTACCAGGCCACAACCCAATCCTTGTCTCAAGGTGCTTGGATGTGTAGATGAAAAAGAATTAGAATCCACTTTGAAATCTGTATATTGATTGAAGCAGAAGTGGGGAACCGACGGCCCGGGGGCCATACCTGGTCCTCAGGACTCTCCCAAGCTGTATCTGCTCCGCAGGCCACAGACCTCTGGCCCTGCCCTTCACCTCTTTGCCTAGCTAGAATTATGTTTTGAGCTATCGTAAGACTTTCTGCTTGCTTGGATGGTGGAATAATGTGTACATAGAAACCTCTGACATTTGCACAGCTGCAGTACAGACTACCGTACAAAGTAAATGTTGCATCTATTGCACCTTCTGTTTTTTCCCTCTGGCTACATCCACTACTGGCATGCGGCCACTGGGCTGAACAAAGATCACCCCTGGATTAAGGATAATGACAGGGCTTTTTAGCTGGAACTCACTGGAACTCAGTTCCTGCACCTGTCAGGTGGGTGCCATTGCCATTATAAGAGAACAAGGGAGAAGCTCATAGTAAGTTCCAGGTATAGGTATTCATCTAGACCCGGCTTCCTCAAACTCAGCCCTCCAAATGTTTTGAGACTACAGTTCCCATCATCCCTGACCACTGGTCCTGCTAGCTAGGGATCATGGGAGCTGTAGGCCAAAAACATATGGAGGGCTGAGTTTGAGGAAGCCTGGACTAGACGAATAGCACTGCATAACAGTATACTAAGGAGGGATATAAAAGTTGTGTACATTACAATACTGACACTCCATGGATGTGCTTCCACAACCCAACTTCTCCACCACCCTATTCTGTCCCCACACTGTCCTCGTAAGTGGCAGTAATGCCGCTATCAAGAGGGCAATGGTATGGCACTGCCATTCCAGCCAGTCCCGTGTTCTGAGCCTACTGTAGCAATGGCTTCCATTGTCCCTAAGACCTTACATTCTATTATTTTTTATTTTTCTATCTCCTCCAGCCACTTGGATGCCAGCCCCCAGTAGATCCTCTAATTTCTGCTGAGGAAACATGAGCAGGAACGAAGAAACCGTAGGATTTGTAGTTGCTGAGAAAGCATGTCACACCAAGTGGCTGCTACTCTTTTTCTGTTATAGATGGCCTAGACTAGCAGCTCACTGTTCAGACTCTTGCTTCTTAACATTGCTTTTGAGTTGCTGTAGTAAATCTCTCAAGATCTTATAAGAGCTGGATACTCCATATAGTTACAGGCAGTGCTTTTTTTTCTAAAAATAAATAAATGTTTAGGAGTACTCTCATTTTTACTCAAGAAAATCACCACTTTATAGTTCAGATTGGGAAAAATAAATACAGTAAGTGGACAAAAGTACAGCAAAGCATTGGAAGACTCAAGATCTACCCACTCTGGAAGAATGGCAGATGAAGGTGATAGACTATATGGGACTGGCTGAAATGACCGGCAGAATCCGTGACCAGGGGAAAGAGATGGTGGAAGAAGATTGGAAGAAATTCAAAGTGTATCTTAAGAAACACTGTAAAATTAATGAATGCTAAAATGTCGTGGTTTTAGGGAAAAAAGGGGACTACAGCTGTAAAAGATTAAGTAAAAGAAAAGAACAAAGGGAAAATTTGATAAAATCAAATGTGAGGATTTGCTGAAATAATTTTTGAAATTGGGATGTAGAAAGGGGAGGTATGGGGAAGTCAGCGAAGTAAGGTTTAAGAAAAAGGGGTATGAAATTATACATGTTTGTTTGTGTGTTTGTTTTTGTTTGTATTGTGTATTGTTTGTGTTTATAAAAAACTGTGAAAAAACAATAAAATTTTTATAAAAAAAACAAAAGTACAAAGATTCACAAAATGTTTAGGGGTATGCATACTCCTGCGTCTCCCCCAGAAAAAAAAGAAGCACTGGTTACAGGGAAATCAATTTGCATAGCCATCCTTAAGCATGAACTCATTTCTGCCTAATGTTGTTTCCTTAGGTAAAAAGACTATCAGCTCAGACTGGGCTCCTTTGGACCTCTAGGCTTAGGTAAAGCATCCTCTCTCACCTTGGACCCTCCGTATGTGTAGAACTGAAATAATTTTTTATCCATAAGTGGTAACACATTCTCAAAATTCTCTTTTATGGATTTTGATGTCAAGCTTCTGTGTACTGAATACAACTGAATATTAAAAATTCAGCATTTGACAACAGTAATCAACATGTGACAATCGTATGTAGCATTTGACTTTCAGTTACAAAACACAAAGTCTATACCACAGTCCTTAAGAAACGTCTGTGCCCTTATATTCAAGCTCATTCACTGGCAATTGCAACCCGTGTTACAGAGGCCTAACTAGTTTCAACTTGAAATCTGGTATTTTGTATCACTGGCCCCATACCGTGAAACACTCTGGCAGCAGAGATTCCACAGACATCTTAGCTTTTGACTTTCAGGTGTCTCTTGAAAACTTTTTTATGCTGACATGCCTATGCAGTTGTCCGAAGCTTTTTTGACTGGCTACCCATTTTCAGGATTGATTTTTAGGATTTTAATTTTATGTTTTATTGCTGTACACTACCCTGATTTTGCAGTATATGTATGTTGGTATAGAAGTACTTCTCTCTATATATATTAAAATAAATAATCCATCTTTTCAGGTGTAAACATTTGTCATATGACAGCTGGCATTTGGTCTCAGTACTTCATAGTCTGTACTTGTTGTTAATATCCAAAAGCAATGGTTACTATCTTTTTTAAGAAAGGTGCCTAAGACTCCAATTATTTTGTTCCTGTATCTGGGACAAACTTTATTTTCTCTCCACTTGATTGGAATTCACTACTGAGGTGCCAACATGTATGTCTTAATGCTGGGAGATGGATTATCCTCACCACATGAGGAGTGGCTGGGCTTTGCCTGCTAAGAACTTGGGAGGCTCTCAGTCAACAGGCAAAGGAAGCTGGAGACAAGCACATTGATGAAGGAGCCACTGGCTGCTCATTCATATGTTGTTTATCTCCAGCTTCCTCCATTCACAGCGGTGAATTTTCTCTGTTCCCTCCACTCTCAGTTGCTAGCAAAAATTAGGCAGTGAGAGAAATAATTGTAGAAAGCCAGCCAGTGGCTGCTCCTTCCCTTTGTGTGACTAGACAACTCCTCCCTCCCCCCTAGCTTTCTTTGCCTATTGATTGTCAGATGTCTGCGAGGAGAACATCTACAAAGAGGTGCTGCCTATGTATGTTTGGAGGCACTCAAAGAAATCAAGACACCCGTGTTATGGGAAAGTCAGTTGCCTAGGCGCCTTGTTGCAGTGATCACAATTGCATTGCAATGGAGGTGCACATGTTATCAGGGACAAGTCCCATTACCTTTCCACAGAGAATCGTAGAATCATAGAAATGTAGAGTTGGAAGGGACACTGAGGGTCCTCTAGTCCACCCCCTGCAATACATAAATTCATGACTTATCTATCTTACATATAACATAAATTCTCTCTCTTACATATCAGTCTCTCTCTCTCTTCCTTATCTCAGTTTGTGTTCTTTTCCATAGGTGTTGAAGGTGACCTCCAATTTTTGATATCCAGTGCCCTCCCATTTATAGGAGACACATTCATGAGGATTCAGTGCTGCTCTACACACCATTTTTGCCTTCTCAGTCTGCCTCAGTGTCATTTCCCATTCCACCATTTAATCTGATTGTAAAGCAAACAACAATTTTGTTCACATATAGAAGCATGTGGCTTGCCAGCCTGATTCAGGTGAAGCAAATGAAGCCACAGATCTATTTATTTATTGAATTTATGTCCCAGACACCCTCCCAAAGGATCCCAGGGCAGCAAACATATCCACTTTTAAAAAGTGTTATACATGAGTTCTTTTTTTAAAAAAGCAGTTTCAGTTAAAACATTCTAAAAACAGTTGCAATTAAAAAATTAGTTCATCCTGCAATCTCAGGGTTGCCAGAGCAAAAATGAAGACAAAAAAGGCAGAAAGTTGGAGGATAAAGGGCACCAAAACAGCATCAAAGTAGTTCAATTGCTCAACATGGGCAATTTATTTTTAAAAATGGAGGTAGGGGTTACATCTGCCCTGCTGCAATGAATGTGCTGTTTTCAAAGTAGCTATTATAAGTAGAGAATGCTCAGGGGAACCCTAGGGGGGTAAAATTATAAAACATGTTGGGTTTGGTGGGGAAGTGAAACTTTTCTGTCTTCTACTTTCTCTTTTCTGTTCTTGTTGAGCAGAGCTCATTAGCACACCTTGGTGCATTTAATCATCCCATCAGAATTAATGCTGCTTGGTTTGTATAATATGTTCTATCACATTCACAGTCACTCTTCCTGTGGCAGAACAGGAAAGGTCAGGAGGTCTCAGTGTGCCTGATCAAAATTAAAACAGATAAAGATGCTGGCTTCATCTGCATTTTATGTAAAAGGCACGTCAGGGGATTGAGGCAAGAGAACAGGATTTCACAAAACATATTTGCAATCATAAAGTAGATCAGTCTTCATGGACGACTTTTCTCTCTGTCTTTCTTTAGATTTCCAGACTTTTCATTGAGTTTGTACAAAACGAATGGGGGAAATGTGGAGGAAACGGAATGTCCCGGGATTCAAGTTGTCTCACTCCACTTTCCCTACTCTTGGCACCAGATTTTGGCAGATCTTTGCCCCCCCCCACCAGAATGATGGCATGGCATGACACAGAAACTTGGATAAAAGGGTCATACTAACAGTGCTCACACATGCCATACATTGAGTGCACAATCCGTCTGATTCTGTACACAATAGCTGATCTGTACAAATCAAAATGTGCGCATTCTTTCACACAAGCACTTGTAGAGACATGTGTAACCAAGTGTTTTCTTAATCCAGACCGAGGATTTGCAACACGGCAACAACCCAACAGATAAGTGTGGGAACCATAAAAGACTGGCGATTCTGGAGACAGTGTTCTTGGCGCAGTGGGGCAGCCCACCCTTAGCCACTTCTGCTGAACTCCTCCACTTGCAGACAGGGAGGGTATTGTCCGGAGTCCAGGCTGCTGTCTTGATAACACAGCATGCAAGTCATAATTAGCTGGAAGATTTATTGCAATACAAACAATTAGCCTTGGATGTCTAACCGAACGTCCATTGCTTATGAATCAGTTGACCCTTCTGAAGAATGCTTCCTGGTTCTGCAGAATATCCTGAACTAATGACCCTTACGTTTCTGGGTTTGCTTCCTGCCTAATACCTTTGCCATATGACGACTCCTTGGGCTCAGATGATTATCGTAATTGCCTCCTCTTCCGGTGAGGAAATGCTATTTCGCCTGTTTTCTAAGTCTGCCTGTGCTTCTTGCGGGAGCTGACTTATCACCCTCCCATTCTCTGCTGACTCCTTATCCACATTTCATTCTGGGTCAGAGAGAGGGGGGAGGATTGCTTACAAATAAAGACCAATCACGCATACAGGGCAAAGATAAAGTGCGGTCTTTAGGGTTGCCATATTTCAGCAAGAGTTGTTGAGCTTTTCAGGGGAAATTGCAAAAAAGAAGAAGAAAAATTGATGTTTTGGAGCTTTTCTAAAGTAAAATTGTCAAAAACGGCACTGTCAGCTTTTTCTGAACACCTAGGCAATTTCCGTCCAGACACTGCTTTAAGACAACAGTATTCTGGATCTGTCTGGGAATTTCCAGATGTATGGCAACCCTAGACTCTCTGGGCTGCACTGAGGAACTCCTAGCCCTCTGACCAATCTTGGAGCTGTGGATGAGGGGACACACACACACACACACACACAAACAAACAAACACACAAAGTTTGTGTCTATATATATGTATATAATTTCTTTGTGTGGCTGTTTGTGGCCCTAAGTGTCCCACGTCTGCTGATATGGCTGGACTGAATGTCACCTCACCACTCACTCTGCAGATCAGGGGAGGGATGGTGAAATAAAATGTGGGATTTTAAAAAATGTGGAAAGAGAAAACAGAGTATAAAAACAGTAGATGCAGTTTTCACTCCAACAGTATACAGAAGAAATTGCTTCAGTACAACAATACAACAAGGATAGATTCAAATTATGTGTGATGTGTTATCAAAGAATGCCATGCTGCTGGATGCATTGTCTTATGTGACGTTGCTGACTCAGAATACCTAATTCATAAAGCTATTGATTTGTGCTTTATTGTAGTCTTTGCTTAATCTAACTTATCACCAGAAACTAATTTGCCATTGTCAATAGTCACGTTGAGGTTAGGATAATGTGTTTGACTGTAACCTCCTTTTCCATGCTGTCTTTGTTTGCCAGTACTTTGAAGTTTAATTTCAGGGGCAACAAGAAAGAAAGAGACAGAAAGAAAGAAAGAAAGCGAATGAGCTTTGGAGTCTAGCAGAAGAGCCCCCAACTTACTTGCAGGTAAGGAAAAAAAGTTCATCTGAGCAAGGTTCAGTGACCCATGGTGCATTTCTTTCATTTAATGTCTAGAATTTGGATACATCTTCAACATCAGCTCTACAAAGCACAATCTAGTCAAAGCTGCGCACTTTCAGCTGAGTAACTGTATCCCTTAGAGAATGGGTTGATCTACTTTGACCTGTGCTGAAAGATTGAGTAGATATGTCATTTCTGCCATAGGATCCAATTCCTAGGGGCTGCGAGGGCTTCAGCCCTCACAATAAAATATTTGAGGGGGCCGGGACCCCACAAAGTTGATGGGCATTCCAATTGAAATTTATTTATTTATTTTATTTATTGAATTTATATACCGCCCTATATCTGGAGGTCTGGCATGTGTGTCTGCACTGCATCATGTGATTGTTTATGGGGGGTGGGGCTTACCTGGGCCCCCATAATATTTTACTCAAGTCGGCACCCCTGGTGTCTGGTCTAGCAATGGTGCCTTCTGCCAATCTAACCCTTATGCTAGTAGAGCAGCACCAGCACAAGGGGGCAAGCAAGGAAAGATGAACTGGTGATTGCAGAGTTAACAAGCACAAGGTGTCTTTAGCAGGAGAGCTTTCAGAATTCATTATTTGTGATTTCTAATATGCACTGATCTGAAACACACATTCCAGACTAACGTATGGATCAGAACCATTCAACTTTAATTGTACTGGGCTCTGGCAAGCCTTTTCAATAGTGGCCCCCGCATCTTTGGAACTGTCTAATATAACTGCATTCTATTAAAAAATGCATTTAGTTGGGCTTTAAACTGTTTTAAGCAGGTGATTTTTTTTAAAAAAATGAATCGACTCTTTTGTAGTTTGAAAATTATTTTATCATTTTAATGTACTTTTGTAAGTAGCTGGGGAGCGCTTTACCCTGAAAAGCAGCATATATCCCATACTGTATGTGGGGATGCCCTGGAAGATGATGCAGAAACTTCAGCTAGTGCGAACTGCAGCTGATTGGCTACTGCATGGAGCAGCAAGACAGAGCCACATAACACTGGCTCTTAAAGAATTGCACCCTCTTTTGTATTCAAGGCATTGCAAATGAATTTAAAGCCCTAAACAATGTGAGGCTTAATTGCTTGAAGCAGTGTATCTCCCAGTATAGTCCTGCCTGCATGTTCCTAACTGCCCACCGCTAGGTGTTATGCTCTGTGTGGTGACATGAGAAAGGACCTCCTTTGTAGTGGCACCTTGTTTAAGAAATTTCCTCCCCTCTGAAATTTGCCAGGCCCCAAGTTTGCTATTGTTTAGCCAACAGCTTATAACATGGCTGTTCACCCAAGCCTCTGGTGATTTTTAATAATTTGGGGCTGCTCTGCAGTATCTGGTGGTTTATTTATTATAAATCATTTCAGGTTTTTTAATTGTTCCCTGCCTAGAGATCTCAGGATGGGCTGCAAAATTAAATAATAATAAATAGAACTACTTTAAGTAAAGAACAAAGGTATTCTGAAGCCTATCTGGGAGTTAATCACAAGAATGGTGAGCTTGGAGAAAATGATCTGTTCCTGCTCTGTAGCTGCATGTGCAGCCCTCTATATCTAACTTCAATCATACCTCTGAAGTGGGAGGTCAGTTGCTTTCCAGTCTATCTAGATTAATCGTATACAGGATGTCCTATAAAATAACTCTTGACTTTCTGCCAAAAGCAGCTTTGACAAATCCAATAGCACCTGAACTTAGTGCTTTGTTCAATTTATCTCAGACTTTTATAAAGCCACAAGTACACAAGAAAGAACCATTACTACTAGGTCAAACAATGGTTCATCTGCCTGATATGTCATATTCAGGCACGGAGAAAGCAAATCATGTTGAAGGCTCACAGTATTCCTTCCTGACCTTGTGAAATTAAGCATAGATTTTGTCCTACCAACCCCCTTAGTGCCATAATGAAACATCTTGGGAGATTTCAGCTGGCCTCTTACATATAGATGGGGCCAGGCCATGTGGGAAGAGACTCTTTGCTTAGCAAGGCAACACACCCATCACTTTGTCACAGCTGGATTAGCTGGTTACCCTTCGGGAGCCAAGTAGAATATTTTTTTTTTGGGGGGGTGATCCTGGAATTGGCTACTGGGGTCATCTTTTCCCCCACTGGCTTTGCAATAGATGATTGGCCCAGATGTGGTGTGTGTTTTACAAGCTTTGGTGACAACAGCAGAGTCAGAAACCTGTCCCCCCCCCAGGGTGCAGTGGGTTCAGACTTGGAAATTGAGCTGAGTGAACAAGAGGCTAGATCTGCAGATGAGGGAGAACTGTTAGATTCCAGACAGGACAGCCCAGGACCCCTCCTTCCCAGGGAAGAAGCCATTAGCTCACAGGGAGAGGAAGAGTTGGAAGTTGACCAAAGAGTTGCCAGACAACCATCAGATAAGCCAGAGTCTGTGTCTTCTGGGGAAGAGACAGGCCAACCGATCAGTCTTCGCAGGAGGAAATGGGAGAGGCTCAGAGAACTGTGGGAAGCGATGAGGAGAAAAGCAGGGTTCTGGCGTCCTTCCTGTTGGGGGCAGGATTCTGATTTAGACTGAGCAACTCCTTTGCGGAGAGGAGGTGGGAACCCTTGCTCTGGATGTGTTTTTCTTGACACCCTTGGTAAATACTCTTATATACTTGCTACGGATACATCCAATGGTAGCCCTACTCAGCATAGACCCACTAAAATTAAGGAACGTGATGAACTTAAGTTTGTTAATTTAGGTTTACTCTGAGTATCCCTAAAGTTGGTCTTTAAGGTGCTACTGGAAGGATTTTTTTTATTTTGACTATGGCAGACCAACACAGCTACCTATCTGTATCTGAGTAACCCTGTACATTTTCCCTTGTACATTTGCCTTATTCTCTCTCCCTCCACTTTTTGTAAACTGACAATTTAGCCTGAACCCCTGACCGTGTCTGAGCATAGGAGCCCTGATGCAGAGAGATTACTGCACACGTCTATTTCATTTCTATTATTACCTGCTGGATAGCTCAGTTGGTTAGAGTGTGGTGCTGAGGTTTGACCCCCATAAGGGACAGCTGCACAGGGACTAGATGATTCTCAGGGTTCCTTTTAGCTCTGGGTTGGTGTGTGTGTGTGTGTGTGTGTGTGTGTGTGTGTGTGTATAACAAGAAGCCGAAAGCACCAGCCTGAAGATGACGAGTGAGACCTCGTCGAAACGTCGCACAGACACCCCGACTCTTACACGGGAAGACACCCGAAGACACCAAAACCTGCATTCCTGTACCCGTGAAAATCTACGAAAGCATATATATATGGGTGATTTCATGAGTGATATTCTGAATACTAATCTACACTTAATGACCCACCCAGTGGTATTCAGAATATCACTCATGAAATCACCCAAGATATCCCTCAAGTAATTAAGGAACAAAAGAAGAAAAGGCACACTAATCTAGGAACTTCCTCTCTGCCCAGAACGTTGGAGGCTATACACCACACCCCTCAACAGTATTTATAGGAACTCAAACACCAGACTCTGCTCTGTTCCAGTAACAAGAAGCCGAAAGCACCAGCCTGAAGATGACGAGTGAGACCTCGTCGAAACGTCGCACAGACACCCCGACTCTTACACGGGAAGACACCCGAAGACACCAAAACCTGCATATATATATATATATATATATATATATATATATGGGACACGGGTGACGCTGTGGGTTAAACCACAGAGCCTAGGACTTGCCGATCAGAAGGTCGGCGGTTCGAATCCCCACAATGGGGTGAGCTCCCATTGCTCAGTCCCTGCTTCTGCCAACCTAGCAGTTCAAAAGCACATCAAAGTGCAAGTAGATAAATGGGGACCGCTCTGGCGGGAAGGTAAACGGCGTTTCCGTGCGCTGCTCTGGTTCGCCAGAAGTGGCTTAGTCATGTTAGCCACATGACCCGGAAGCTGTTCGCCGGCTCCCTCGACCAATGAAGCAAGATGAGCGCCGCAACCCCAAAGTCAGCCACAATTGGACCTAATGGTCAGGATTGTGGGAAAATGTTTACATTTGAAATATCTTTTTTGTAAGAAGGCATCACTTTTTAGTGCAGCATTCTGTGAGAGTCAGAAACCTGCTGCTATTTTTTCACACTTATTCACAGCTGCAAATATAATATTTTCATCCAGTAAACAGATATTGTGAATATTTGATCTGATATCCCCTACAGCATCCAGCTATAGGTATAGACTAACACTATGTACGACTTGTAACAATATGGCATTTCCTTTGTGATTTTCTATTCTTTCCTGTTACTAATTACAAACATTCACTTTGCCTTTTAATTACTGCATAGTAGCATATATAGCTGATAATTTACAGACTCCACTGTAATTATGTGATTCTTTTTGGGAGGGGTGACTAGCTAATTCACACCTCAGCTGTCTGTGGTGCTTCCTATTTTATTCATTTACCTAGATGAGACCTAATTGGTTTATCACAGAAGACAGTGAGAATTCTCCCTTTGAATGCTAAACAAAGGGGATTACTGTAGGCATCAATATCTTTTTTAATTAGACAACTTCAAACCCAATGTTGGCATACCACTGATGTTAAACATACCTTAAAAATCCACAATGTTTATCCTACAAAAGAAATCAGACAGAAGAGATAGATGTTGATTTTCTGAAGTTCCTTTCATTTTAAAAGCATTTCAAAGTGGATGGAGGCAAATGTTGTTTGGTCTGCATTTCAAAGCAAGCCAGCTGAATTTGCACTTCCCAGACTAACAGACAGATCAAAATTCAGTTATCCTTAGGAGTGTACACTTATCAGAATTCTGATGTAGTTTTGGCTTAAAAATGCAAATAAATGTTTATTTTAAGGAGTGGGAATTATACAAATATGTGCATTTTAAGGGAGATGTATATGAAAAAGCAGAAAATTTTAAATGCAAATGTGGAGTATACATGATATTGAATAAAACAGGATGGACTGAAATGGTAATAAATTGATCCATCCATTCCAGTTTCAAAGCAACCTTGACAGAACAATTCTATTCATGCCTACACAGAACTAAGGTCGATCAAGTACAATGGAGGACACTACCAGGAAAGTGGATACAGGTCTGTAGCCCTGGGCACCTAGGCGTTCCTCCCCTGAAAAGAACCAACACATTTTCTGGGTCTGATGCCCAAAATACACATTTTAGGGCTCTATGTGAAATCACTTTTTTCGGAGGGGGGGACGGGACACAACACAAAATTTTGTGAGATCACAGTACCCAAAATGGCTGCCGGTCTCTCACGATAAAAAAATGGGAATGTGCTGGTTCTTTCGGGACACTAGTGGGATACGGTCTTAGGGTTGTAGTTCAGTGGTAGACCACATACTTTGCATGAGGTAATTTTAAACTCTTTTAGTATTTTAATTTTTGCATGTATCAAAGTATGGTTGCAGATTTCTCTCTGTTTTATTAAACTGCTTTGAGGTGTTCTTGTTGTTTTTCACAATCAAGCAGTGTATAAATTTTATGAAATAACTTAAATAAACAATAAATAAATAAAGTGACCCATGTTAAATCCCTGGCATCAAAAGGTAGGGATATAAACTTCCTGTCTCAATTCCTGGATGACTGTCAATCAGCAGACAATCATGAGCTATGGTCTGATGTTTTGATATATGGCACGTTCCTAATGGGGTCTGAATAAACTTTGCAAAAATATTGTTCCAACCTCATATTGTTGATCTCTCCCCCATTCTGATATTTCTTTCCTAGAGAAATTAAAAAAATAACTATAATTTCCTGCATAATGATTTATAGCACAGACCTTTAAGTCTTCTGATGTTTGGGACTGGGGAAACCAGGACTTTTGTTTTCTCATCTGACTGGAACACAAAGAGTAAAATACAGAATGTAAAAAGGAATTTGGCTATTCCTCCCTCCACTCCCAAAATGAAATTGATTATGCACATGCAAAGATCATTAGCTGCCTAGAAATAAAATATGCTAATAAGTGACCTTCTCTGGCACATATATTTTCAGTTTGACCCCTGTGTCAAATGTGTTGACCACCTAAGCGGGTTGCGATCCTCTGCTGTCCATCAATATCTCTGCAACTCTTTGATTAGACATACTTAGAGGCTTTTCACTAGGATGCTACAAATAGCACTGCCATGTTTTCCTTATCAGTCTTTCGTCTTGACCTCCATCAGCAGATGAGGAATCAGGCAGGAAAGGGCACACAGTTTCCATCAGTCTTTTCCTAGGCCTGTAGCATTAATTTCCCCTTCATCCCCTTGGTGCATCTTGGTGGAAAGAGGCTGCAAAGAGAGCTCAGCATCTCTAATCCATTACTCTGGGGACAGCCACAGCTTGTCTTTATTACCTTGATCTCCACAATGACTCGCATCATGGGCCAAAGATTTTGACTGGGGAAAAGATGAAAAGAGTTAATTGAAAACTATATAAGCTGGGTTGGAAAGCTGGCAAATGTTTTAATTTCATAATGAGCCTGTTCGATGCAGGTAGATGACTCCCCTTTTGATAAACCAATTAGAAAAAGTAAATTGCTTTTCTGAAAGACCCACACAAAAAGAGGATTATGTTTGCAGGGAAACCATGAAAAATTGTTTGAATATCAACAAGAATGGCAAGAACAAAATGAATCAGCTTAACAACCGCCAAAATATGAACTGCTTCATGATAGAAGAATAATTCCTGTGCTGCACAGCCTAAGAGTTATTCTTTCTAGGATAACTGTCACCCTCTCTCGCTCTTTACCCCATTTCTTTTTCAGAAAAACAAAGGATAACTAAACTCTGAAAAGAGATTTCTAGGAATAGGGCAGGAGAGCTAAAGAATACTAAAATGTATGTGCAAGGAACTGGCTCGGATTATTTTCTTAGAAACCTGATCTTTCATTCTTAATTTTACATTTGCTGAGATAAATGCCCCAGACCACTCACATGGTCAGTGTAACGTTTACATCAAGGGGAGATCAAAAGTGCTAGTGTTGTTGAATCTAATGGATGCTCAAGAGCTTTCCTCGTTTCTGTTTCAGTCTAGGATCTGTTACCTCACATGCAGCCCAAGTATTTATTTTCAGTTGGTACAAATTGTATGTGAAGTGGCACTGAGTCTGACTAGTTTTGTGACAGCTAAAATCATGACACAGAGAAAAGGGAGAAAGGGAGGCTCGCCACCTTTGGCAGTCTGATGAAAATTAAGCCCACAAGCAAACCAAGATGTTGGCAAAACAAAACTCAAGCACAGCTATAGTTTATTTAAAGGATACACAATGATGATTTAAAAAAATCTCTTTGCCCCATGGGAGGTCAAGAAGGGCCCATGAATTACCACCACAACATTACTCTTGCCTCCATTTTGTGCTTGGGGTCTGAGGTGACTTTGTGGAATTGCTGCAATCAGAGAAAGCATGAAGGATGCCAAGAGTAATCACTGGCAGCCCTTGGAGTCAGGGCTGGATGAAGCATTATTCACTGTGTTGATGTTTATTACACAAACAGTAGTCAGCTACATCACTCAGGTGTTAGTGGGCTGAGTGTCTCAGCAAACTGCATGCATTTTCTTCCTCAGTGTACATAGATAACCAATAGGACAACAATATATGCCATACTATTTGCTACAATTGGAGCATAACACAACTAAAAAATTTTTACACCCCACCCCCACAACAAAGGCTTTTTCTTGCCCTCCTTGCTTTTCTCTCTCACACACAGACATCACCTGAATCCTTTTTCACTATTTCATCTCCACTTTCACTGCTTCAAGAAATTTGAAAGTCGTTGCGTACTGCTTACAAAACAACCAGTAAATTGCTGAAGCAACCCCTCCAAACCCTTCCATTTATCTATTTGATTATTTTGCTGTCATGAATCAATTTATCTGTTAACTCCATTGTTGTTTTTGTTTGCATTGTTACAATGATAATGAGAAATATATTAAAATGAAACTTCACTTTCCACTTCATTAATTTTGAAGTGGCAAGCTCGACAACAAACAAGCAAAAAATTAAGCAACCGGCTTTCTCATAGCCAGGCAGCTGTGCACATGAACTCCTAGCTTTCCTTTCTCTGGAATATTGCAGGACCCTGCCTGCAATTGGACAAGGACTAATGCCACATGGGTGAACCTTAGGTTTGTGTACTTCCTCTGACTGCTTTCCCCTCTTGCTTGATCACCAGGAGGAGATGAGAAGCATTCACTTTCATTTTCAACTAACGGCAGTGACACATTTTGTCTGAAGTGGGATGAACTGTGGTTAGCTTAAACAATGGTTTGTAGCAACAAGTCAACTTCAAGCTGTGGTTTCTCATCCTGACTTGTTCAGTTAAAATTAATTGCAGCTCCTGGGTTGGACAACAAAGCAATCTGCCATTAGTTGGAAATGAAAGTAGATGCTGCTACCTACTTGTAACCATGCTGGAGGGGAAGAAAAAGGAGCAGGTTCATGCACATCTGAGCCAGGTCAGTGGAAGCCCTGCATAATAACAGTAACTGAATGAGATCCATGAACTGTCTGGACTTGTTGCCCTCTTGATAGCTGTAGGACAAATCAGTTATCACCATACCTTTGTTCTGTGAAGCTTTTAATGACCTGGTTATCTGATATAACACTGGATGGCTACTAGGGAGATAGTTGTTTTGTTTGTGGCACCCCAGTAGAAGAAGAAGAAGAAGAAGAAGAAGAAGAAGAAGAAGAAGAAGAGTAGTAGTAGTAGTAGTAGTAGTAGTAGTAGTAGTAGTTTGGATTTGATATCCCGCTTTATCACTACCTGAAGGAGTCTCAAAGCGGCTAACAATCTCCTTTCCCTTCCTCCCCCACAACAAACACTCTGTGAGGTGAGTGGGGCTGAGAGACTTCACAGAAGTGTGACTGGCCCAAGGTCACCCAGCAGCTGCATGTGGAGGAGCAGAGACGCGAACCCGGTTCACCAGATTACCGCTCTTAACCACTACACCACACTGGCTCTCAGTAATGGAAACCATTACCCCAGAGAGGATCATTTCGTCTTTTCTCAAGGTCTTTGCAGTACCAAGGGAATCTGTTTGTATCAACCTACCTCCAGTTCCATGCAGAGAAACCAGCCAAACTGGTGGTTTTATCTTACTTCAACATTGTCAGCAGGACATCATCCTCCACTGCAGCTGAGGGCAGCAGGGTAGCTTAGAGGACACAGTGCAACCCATATGTCTCTCACGCACAGTTCCACACTCCAGTGCTCTTTGCCCACCAACACCTGCCTCCTGAGGCAGCTGCCTCACTCTCCCTAATGGCAGGGTAGGCCCCAATTAAGAGGTGTGAGGAACTTCCCCAGAGTTATACCAGCCAAGGGCATCATACTCTTGGAGCCAGGGAAATAATTAGGCAGGCTTCAGTTTAGATCAGCAAACTTTTTGAGCTGGGGGCCGGTCCACTGTCCCTCAGATCTTGGGGGAGGGGACTATATTTTGAAGAAGTAAAATTTGAATGAATTCCTATGCCCCACAAATAACCCAGAGATGCATTTTAAATAAAATGAAACATTCTACTCATGTAAAAACATGCTGATTCCCGGACTGTCTGCGGACTAGATTTAGAATGCGATTGGGCCAGATCTGGCCCCCAGGCCTTAGTTTGCCTACCCATGGTTTAGATTCAGTAAAGACCCTTAAAGCCACTGCAGTGCATGCTGTGTGGCACCATTCCAGCATTTGCCTGCTTCTTGTACACAGAAGCCAGTGGATGGTTGCCACACACCAAGTCAAAACTGATTGCCTTGCAATGAAGAAAGGGCTATGCTAAGGGAGAATCCTAGTGTCATTTTGATTAAACCCTTCTTCTTTTTACACAGAGTCTGTTGACAGGGTGCTAGGCTCTTGTCTCCTTTACTGCCAGAGGTAAGATTCTGGGGATGTAGCAGAGTGAACTGGCCAGTCGTCATTGAATCTGCCAGTGTTTGGAATTACTTCCTTGCTGATGGAATAGGAACAAGGAGAGGTCATCCCCACAGAGAAGAGAGGATCATAGTGGATGCCTTTTCATGGCAATTAGACCCTTGTTGTAACAAAGAGGAGGTGGAACCTGAAGATTCTTCATCTACCAAGTCTCCCAAGAGGCAAAAGTGAAACTCATGGGAAAGGGCTGAAAGGTTGGAGGATCAACTTGAAGATGACAATTTCTAGAAGACTATTAATTCTTTTCACTGGTACTTTCCAGTTAAAAGACTTCAAAGTATTGGGGTGAACCTTTTGCTGACACTGCCTAGGAAATGGTACAAAGCTTGTTTTTACAGAAATTAGAGCGTTAACCTCTGAAATATCACAGAAGCAGAAAAAAATACCATTCCTTCTCTTTATAAACAGACTTTTGTTCAACTGGGGGACTCAGTGAATTAAAAACATCCATTTGGAAAACTGAATTCTGCTTCCCATGGCACTGAATAGGTGGCAATAATAATTTTTATTCTGTACATAATAACGTAAGACTAGTCCTGTGGATCAGGCCATTGCCCCATCTAGTCCAGTATCCTGTTCTTCCAGTGGCCAACCAGAAACCTGTGGGAAACCAGGGAGCATGACATGAGTGCAACAGCACCTTGCCCTCCTGTGGTTTCCAGCCACTGGCATTCAGAAGCATTGCTGCCTCCAACTGTGTAGGTAGAGCATAGCCATCAAGGCTATTAGCCATCAAAAGTCCTTTCCCTCATGAACTAATGAGGAGTGACCACCTGCTTCTAGAAGAGAGGTCCATAGCTCAGTGGTCACATACATGCTTAGCATGCAGAAGGTCCATCCTAGAGCCAGTCTCTGGCATTTGTGCTTAAAAGGAACACAGCACAGGCTGGGCGGGGGGGGGGGGGACCATGGACAGCTCTGTAAACTATGGACAGCTATGCAATGACCATGGACAGTTCCTGCTAGTTTGAGAAAATGTCGGGCAATATATGGCAACTTCATATGTTCGGATGGATTCAGCTACCCTGTTCTTCTAGCAGAGGCCAGTGCAAGGACTCCTACCAGTGCAATGGGGCTCCCCCCCCCACACTCCTATGTTGTCCCTAAATCTACTCTGGAGGGTTGGGAGGACAGTATGTTGGAGGGAGGAGTGGGGAGATCAATAAAGCAGAAATGTTTGCAATGATGGAACAATGTCCTTAGTACTATGTTTCTTTCTACCCATTATCTTCCTATGCTTCAGCAATGGATGTGTTTCATTTCACAGGTGGTTACATTTCAATGGCAACTAAAGAATTTGCTCAATGTCATGTCAACAAAGTTATTTTTTTGTATCTGGCACATGTAGGAAACCGTCTGAAGACACAAAATGCAACAACCTTGATGAATTCTATGTGGGGTCAGTACCTGGCTGGGATCCTTGAGTTGTGTAGGAGAAATGTGAGATACGTATACAATGCATGGAACAAATAAATACTTGGGATCAGAAACCTTGAATGGTGAGTCAAGAAGCCGCCAACATTGCATAAGGCTTTTGTGTCCTTCATTGCTAGCCTTGACTTAGTGCTCAAATTTCATTCTTGAGACAAAGACAATTAACATTCTGAAAGCTGCTGCAGATATTAATTATTTTATTACATAGCAGCCCATGCATTTCTGCTCAAAATATTATAAAAATGATACAATAAAATGACCTGGTGCTATACCTATTTAAAAACACATTAAAATGGACTTGGGAGAGAAGAAGGAAAACTTACAGTCTGGGCAATTCCAGATGTCTTATTAATTGAGCATTCATCTTGATTTGTTGCCACCAAGTTTACACGGAGGTTATATGACACCCTCTGTTTATTGAACATTCATTTGGATGTATTTAAAGGGTTGTTATATGATGTCGCATCAAGCAATTGCTGTTCCAAACTTTCAGAAGTGTTTCCCCATCACTTTTCTTTGCCACAAAAGTCTGATTTTGGAAGCAGGTTTGTGATGCAAGAGCACCAAATCAATTTCAACTGCACAACCTGAATTTGCCAGTATGCAACTATATCCCATGCACAAGACAGTGGAAGTCTGGAAGTGACCTATGACTTCAATCCTCTGTACATACTTACCTGGGATTGAGGCCCACTGAACTCAGTAGCAATTACTTCTGAGTAGATGTTTATTTTCCAGCTGCTGTTGGCTCCTATATATGTCTTCAGGTTCTTTCCTCTTTTAACTTTTATTTTTTCAGTTCTAACAAGAAAATGATCAGCATTAAGAAATTAACAATCTGAATGTGTAATATAAAATATTAAAAATCAAAGTGTGAAGTCATTTCAGTGGTTGATATATTTCCAGACATTCATTTCAGATGTGTTAAAATCACTTCAATAAACATTTTTTACTTATAAATTTGTTGAGGTCATGCTCATATGGTGATTTTTTTCCCTCTTCAATACATTATATGACTCCATGTGGTACAAGTGAGAAGACATTCACATGTTTTTTTTGAAAAGTGGTAACCATCTTGGGGTATATCCTCAGAAGAAGAGTTCTTGTAGGAAAAAAAAAGGTGTTAAAGTCACATATATAAGTTACTTTCACACAGTTGCTTATTGGATTACAACTATAAATTTAAAAGGTGATTCACATATCACTCAAGGAAAATATACATGCCACCAGCTTAATATGGCATTTTCCTTTAGTAAGGAACCCCCTCCAGTTCACACTCATTAGCTGGCATATCTTGCGTCTCAAATTTCTGCACAGTGTTGCGCCATTGGAACAGATGGAAGGAGGCTGCCAAAAATGAGCAAGCAGCACTTTTAAGCCCATGAATTATATATTTTTTCTTACAAATATTTGCCCTTTTGATTTTGACTGATGGGTACAATCTGGTATATTAGAAACACAGAAAGTGCCAGCATTGTTCATTCACAGGAGCAGATGGCAGTCTTGATATGTGCCACCCCTACAGAACTGTGTTTAAACTGATGGAGAGATACCATAGCTCAGTGGCACATGCTTTGCATGCAGAAGGTCCCATGTTCAATCCTTGATAGTTCTGGTTAAAATGGTCAGGGAACAAATGATGGGAGAGCTCTGAAACTTGTAGACGTGACAGAGGAGTTCCTGGATGTCAGGGAACTGACATCGGAGCCTGAGGCAGAGGGGAGGCTCTCAAATGATGCTGGAGAAGGGCCAAGCAGGGAGAGAGGCAGTTCAGCAGAGGGGGAAGCAAATCAACGTTACACCAGGGATAAAGGGGGGCAGATGGGGGAATCGGCGAGAGGGCTCCAGGACTCTTCACTGGACACCAGCGGGGAGAGCATGGGTCCTCCGCTACCCACCCACCCCCTGTGCAGAAGACTTCCACGCAGAGAGAGTAGGAGGAGACTGGGAGTCAAACAACTTTTATGTTGGAAGAGGTTTAAGAAACGGCCACTGACGGATTCTGCTAGTGACTGAGGCAGCCACGAATTGAAGGGCTGTCCAGACAGAAAGGTTTGATAAGGCACATAGCCAGGAGAGGTGGCAACTTACGCACGAGCAACCCCATACCCATTACAGCAATCCGTCAGTCACTGATGTTGCTTGTGCACAGCGGCAGGCAGCATCATGAGTAAAACCGGAGAAGCTGGCGCCACGGAGGGAGCAGCCGGAGTGCAAAATCTGGTGGAGAGGAACCGAGATTTGGAGCAGCATGTGACTCTTCTGACTGTGCGGCTGGACGAAAGGTGGGCTCAAGATGCACAGGTCAGACCCACCCCCGTAGCAAGGAAGGTACCGGGACTGGTACACAAATTTGGAGGGAAGCCTCAGGACTATAGTGCGTTCTGAACGGAAATAGAGTACGCTTTGGAACTGCAGCAGAATGATTTTGCAGACGACGGGGAGCGGATTGCTTATATTGTTGGGCATCTGCAGGATGGGGCCAGGGAATGGATCAGGCCCCTAATGGCAACGCAGAATGCCACCTTGAAGGACCTGGGGAATTTTTTTCAGGCGATGGACGCAATGTACTCCAGTGATGTACAGCAAAGTGTGACTCGGCGGGAACTGCTGAACTGTAAACAGGGGCACCAGTCAGTGAGAGACTACTAGTCACACTTTGCCACGTTAGTTCACCAGCTCGGGTGGGAACTGGACTCTGAACCCATTCAAATGTTGTTCGAAGAGGGGTTGTCCCCAACGGTGAAGGATGAGCTTTCCCGCGCACTCTGCCCACAGTCGATGGATCAGCTGACCAAGGCTGTGCTTGCTATTGGTGTAAGGCAGGAAGCGCGGGCTCAGGAGAAGTGGGAAGGGAGAGAGCAACATTACCATGACTACCGCATTCCTGAAATACCAAGGCAGCCTTCCCCGCCGGCGGAGCCAATGGAAATAGATGGGGCGCGCGCGGGGGAAGTTTCAAATTCCAGCGGCGGTTGCAAGAAGGAGGGAAAGGATTGGAAAACTAATAAGAAGCATTTCCTCTGCCAGCGGCCAGGACATTTTGCCAGGGTCTGCCGTCAAAAAAAGGCTTGGCAAGGAATGGTGGGAGCTGCAGGGGGTGAGGAGGAGGTGGAAAAGGGAAAGGAGCAGGGAAACGACAGCGCCTGGCTGCCACTCAGCGGGCACGGCAGCCAGGCCAGCAACCATTAGAGGTGCCCCCACCAGACCCCCCAGGGCACCCATAGCCATAGAAGTGGTGCTAGAACTCCCGAATGGGCACCCAGTTAAGGTAAAAGGACTGTTGGATTCAGGCAGTTCCTGCAATTTCTTCAGCAAGGACTTTGCACTAGAGCACCAGCTCCACCTGCTGCCCTTAGATTTCCCCTTGCAAGTAACCACCATTGATGGCAGAGAGCTTTTGGGAGGGGAAGTGACACACCAGACCCCACCAATGAGAATGAGGGTTTCCAGGCACTCGGAAACCATCGCCTTTCACGTAGCCTCACTGGCAGGGCCCCCAATAATATTAGGGATGAGCTGGCTAGCACAACATGATCCAGTGGTGGTGTGGCATCAGAGGACGGTCACCTTTGGGTCCGCTTACTGTTTGGAACACTGTCTAGGGGGGGAAACCCCAAGAATGACCGTGGCCAGGGTGACTGGGATAGCTGTGGAGCGGAAAGGGGAAGTGCCACCACAATATGCTGACCTGCAGGAGGTCTTCAGCGAGAAGGAGGCGGATAGACTACCCCCCATAGGCCCTTTGACTGCCAAATCAACTTGCTCCCGGGGGCGCAGCTGCCGGTGGGTAAACTGTATGCCATGTCGGACAGGGAGATGAAGGAGTTGCGGGAATTAATTGACAAGAATCTGAAAAGAGGCTTCATAAGAGAATCAAAAGCGGTAGGGGGCAGTCCGGTGTTCTTTGTGGACAAAAAGGACACAAATAAACCCAGGCTCGTGGTGGACTATAAGGCTGTCAATTTGGTGTCGGAACCCGTGACCTTCCCGATGCCCAGGATTGACGACATTTTAACACGGGTGAGGGAAGGGAAAATTTTCCCCAAGCTGGACCTCAGGGGAGCATACAATTTGATTAGGATGAGGGAGGGGGGCGAATGGAAGACCACAATGTTCACACCCCTAGGGGCCTTTGAGTACCTAGTTATGCCTTTTAGATTACAGTCGGGCTCCGCCTGTTTTCAAGCTTTCATGCACCACGTACTGGGGTCCCTGCTGTACAAGAACTGCGTAGCCTTCTTGGACGATGTCTTAATCTATTCGGACAATGAGGAGCAACATGTCAAGGACGTCAGGGAAGTGCTAAAACGACTGCAGAAACACCAGTTGTGGGTCAAGCTGGAAAAATGTCAGTTTCACACCAGAGAAGTTGAGTTTCTGGGGTACAGGTTGTCAGACAAAGGCCTAGCGATGGACCCAAGCAAGGTGCAGGCAGTGCTGGAGTGGAAGGCTCCCAAAACCCAGAAGGACGTGCAGAGGTTCCTAGGGTTCAGCAACTTCTACAGGAAGTTCATCAAGAACTTCGCCCACTTGACAGCGCCCATCACAGATTGTCTCAGTAGCAAAAGGAAGTTCGTCTGGACAGAGGTGGCCCAGCAGTCCTTTGAAAGACTGAAGAAGGCGTTCACATCGGAAGAGCAGCTCCTGCACGTGAGGCTAGAGACCGACGTGTCTGACAGAGCCATTGGGGCGGTTCTTTTGCAGCCAGGGAGGAGCAAGCAGGAATGGAAGCCATGTGCCTTTTTCTCGAGAAAACTGAGCAAATCGGAGCAAAACTATACCGTGTATGACCGTGAACTGCTTGCGATCTATGTGGCGTTTCGTCGATGGTGCCATCTACTAATAGGGGCGCAGCACAAGATCCAGGTTTGTACAGATCACAAGAACTTGGAGTACTGGAGGACCGCAAGAGTACTCAACCAGAGACAGATTCGATGGGCACAGGAGTTCTTCAAGTTTTCCTTCGAAATCCGATACGTACGAGGAGAGGAAAATGTGAGAGCAGATGCTCTCTCCCGTAAGCCAGAGTACTGGGAAGGAGAGGGGCCGCTGGAGATACGACACGTGATCCCCGAGGACCAGTGTGTGTGTGTGTGGGGAATCTTGGTGGGGAAACGAGAACTGGCCAGACTTACTAGAAACGACGTGTTCGCACAAACTAAAATCCGGGAACTCCGAGACGGAAGAGAAACCCAAGGGGGGTTTGAGGAGAAGGAAGGGGTGCTGTACTATAAGGAGGCGCTGTATGTACCGGGGGAGACCCTACAGGGGAAGGTACTCAAACAACTCCACGACAACCCCACAGCGGGACACTTTGGACAGCACAAAACCATGATGCTCGTCACCAGGCAGTTCTGGTGGCCCAGGGTGAGGGAGGATGTACGGGAATATGTACGGGGTTGCAACCGCTGCCAAAGGGCAAAGGGGGAGTGGGCTACCCCCACAGGATTACTGAAACCCTTACCCACGCCGGGAAAACCCTGGGAGGTGGTGTCCATTGATTTTATGACCAATTTGCCCAAATCCCGGGGAAAGACAGCAGTCATGGTAGTGGTCGATCTACTGACAAAAATGTGCCATTTTATAGCCTGCTCACATGCGGTTACGGCAGATGAAACAGCCAGGTTGTTTGTAGATCACATCTTCAGGTTGCATGGGGCTCCCTCAAGGGTTATGTCCGACCGAGGGAAACAATTTACTTCCCGGTTCTGAAGGAAGCTCATGAGCTTGCTAGAGGTTGAAGTGGGCTTCTCGACGGCAAGACACCCGGAAACCAACGGGCAAGCAGAAAGAGCGAACAGTATACTCCAGCAATACCTACGCTGTTACGTAAGCGAGAGGCAGAACGATTGGGTGGAGAAACTAGCGCTGGCTGAATTTGCGTACAATAATGCTGAACATGTGTCCACGGGAATGAGCCCGTTCATGGCCAATTATGGGTGTCACCCCAGGGCCTTCCCGGGGAGTGGGGAGGAAAGTTTGAGCCTACCTGCAGCAGAGCAGTTTGTGGAAGAAATGGAGGCCCTGCACCAGCAACTTAAGATGAACTTGGAGCGGGCCAAGGAAATTTACAAGAGGCAGGCAGACAAGCACCGTAGAGAAGGGGAGACCATACGGGTGGGGGACAGGGTGTGGTTGTCAACCCAAGTGTTACCCTTTAAGGGGGGTGCAAGAAGTTGCAGCCCAGGCAGCTGGGACCGTTTCAGGTAACACAGCAGGTGAACCCCGTGGCATTCAAACTCAAGCTGCCTGACAGCATGAAAATACATCTGGTGTTCCATAGGTCCCTACTCTCACTGTACAGGGAGGGGTGGGAATTCCCGGGGCGAGAGGGAGAAGTCACCACACACCCGCAGGTAGAAGAGAGGGAGCACCACCATTTGGCCACGGAAATACTTGATTCAAGGTGGCGAGGATGCCAGGTGGAGTACTTGGTAGCTTGGGAGGGAGAGCCCGGGTCGGAAAACACGTGGGTTTTATGACTGAATTCAGAGAAAGCCAGACTTTGAGGATTGGAGCCCCGCTTGGATCGGAGAAGGAAAGTTGGATAGATCCCTTCATGCAGGGATTCATTGACCTCCTCCAGTCTCAGGAGGAGACTGGAGTTGTGGGGACCGCCAGACTTGGAGGAACTTTGAAATATGACTGGAAATATCTTGTGAATTCTACTTTTGACTATGGAGATTTGGCTGATTTGTCGAGAAGGAATAAAAACATTGTTAGGAGGGAATTTCTCCGAGATCTACTTTTCAGCATCAAAGGAAGGAAAATAAGAACAAGATCCGGAGAAGACAAAGTAAAGTGCATGTATAAACATGAAGAAGACTCGCAGAAGGGACTTGGAAAAGAGCTAAGAGCCTCGGACAGAAGATCACCAGGTTGATGGACTATATGGAATTGACGGAAAGGACTGGCAGAATCCGAGACCAGGGATTCTGGAAAATATTGGAAAAAGTTTAAAATCTATATATGGAAATAATGTAAAATTAATGAGTGTTAGAAAAATGTTGGAAGGAAATTATATGGCTTTAGTAGAAATGTTTTAAGGAATTAAGCATAAATAAGTATTATAGTTTTAATGGAAAATAAGGTTAAAATATGTTAAGATAATCATATGACAGAAAATAGAGAAAGATGGAAAGGATTTGCTGAAATAATTAATAGAAATGGAATACAAAAAGGGAGGTGAGAGGAGGTCGATGAAACAAGGGAATGAAAGAGAGGATATTGAGATGGTATGATGTGTGTTTTTTGAACTGTTTTTGCTTTTGTTTTGTTTAATGTGTTAATGTTGTGTTGTGTATTGTTTATATATTGTACTGTATGTTTTTTCTTCTTCTTTTTTCCTTTTTTCTTTGCTTTTCTTCTTTTTGTAAGGTTTAAAAGTAATAAATATTATTATTTTTTTAAAAAGGAACTTTAAAGTTTATTTTACAGTGGGAAGTAATAAAATGGATTCATTTCTCACACAAAATGGTTTTCTCTGATTACAAAGTATACTTGTCAATCACAGAGGATCGTGAGCCCCCAGAGACTTCTTGGCAGGGCTGGTTAAAAGGGGAGGAGGAATGAACCTGGACTGTGGAATTGAATCATAGAATTGCAGAGTTGGAAGGGTCTCCAAGGGTCATCTAGTCCAACCCCCTGCAATGCAGGAATCTCAGCTAAAGCATCCATGACAGATGACCATCCAACTTCTGCTTAAAAACCTCCAAAAAAGGAGAGTACACTACCTTCCAAGGCTGTTCTTTCCATTGTTGAGCAGTTCTTACCAGTGGTGGTGAGTGAGCAGGTGTAGGCGTTGTGCAAGCAGGTGGATGGGCAACCGGGAGGGGGGGGAGGATGGTCCTGGAGTGTATGCCCCTATTTACCCTCTCGAAATATTGGAGGGTATGAATGGGTTGTTCAGTGAAGGTCCTGCCTCAGCACCATTTTCTGTCCCAAGTGTTGAGGGCGGTTCTTCTAGGGAGGTTTCTGGGGCTGGATGTGACACTGGCAACTTTAGCTCCATTGTCAAGGATGTGGCAATGGGTGCAATGGTGTGAGTAGGCCTGGCTGACTTAAAAAAACAGAGCTCAAGGGGCATATCAAGCACTGGGACAACTTGTTAGATTCTGTCTAGTCAGGAACCTTAGAGCTCCGCTATAACTGCTGACCTGTGAACCTTGTAACCTGATCTATGTTTGGGCATTGTCATGATTTTTGGAATAACGTATGTGGCAGTAATTATGCCAAGAGTCTGAGTGTTGTATCTCCAACTGGCAGCCATACCACAAGGGAACTCTCTCATCCCTCACCCTCACCCATTCACCCACCCTCACCCATTTCACTACTGTATTACAAAGCTGATGCATCACTGGGACTGGAGAACAGTCATTCCCTCTTATTACAAGCTTGACTTTCCAGTCACAATGGACCTCTCCCTTCATATCCTAACCTCCTTCTTTTCCAGTTCATTGCACCTTCATTTATAGCATTATGGTAAGCTCAGAATTATCACTATAAGTTTCAGTAGACCCTTGCCTGCAGAGTGGGGTTTTTTTTGGGGGGGGGGTAAGGTCTGGATCATGGAGATCCCACAAACCATTGCAGGTACCTGATTTGAATTATGCTACCTTGTAGATATACTGCTTCACATCTAGAGAGGGTAAGGCCTGGGAAAATGGAAAATTGGGGGGGCACACACCGGTTTCTTCTTTTTCTTTTCAATTTTCCGGGTTTTTCCCCAGGCCTTCCCATCTCTATTCACATCTGACAAGCAAAAAAAAAAAAAAAAAAAAGACATGTGAGGCACCCCAAGATTCAAGATTCATCCAAATCTCATGCACATTCTTCTTTCTATTCATATATGAAGCTGAATCAGTCTTGAACAGTTATTTCTATCTTTAACAGAAATCTGTCTTGTTTCATCATGGAAACTATACTGATAGATGGAATGGGGATGTGAAGGCACCTTCTGAAAAGCTGTTTCTCGCCTGGCATTTGATTGTTATGCAAGAAAAGGGAATGGTATATCTAAAGAATGAATGAGAACTGTCTAGAAGCTATCAATCACAGTTCTGTGAGAACACTTGTCTAAACAGTTGCAGAACAGTGCTAGTGGCTATTTTCCTATCTTCTTTCCACCAGCAGTGCTTTAGAGTTAAACTTTTATGTCTAGAATCCCAATACTTTCAAACCAAATCTAATATCCCTAGGCATCCTTCAGTTACCTCTCTTCTTTTTCTTTTTGCATGTACAAAGCTGTGTTACAGGAGTGGAAATGTTTCCTTGCCCATGTTTGCAGTGTTTTACCATTCTGATGCATGTGGTAAAGGGACCCCTGACCATTAGGTCCAGTCGCGGACAACTCTGGGGTTGTGGAGCTCATCTCGCTTTATTGGCCAAGGGAGCCGGCATACAGCTGCTGGGTCATGTGGCCAGCATGACAAAGCCACTTCTGGCAAACCAGAGCAGTGCATGGAAATGCCGTTTACCTTCCCACCGGAGTGGTACCTATTTATCTACTTGCACTTTGTGCTTTCGAACTGCTACAGTAGGTTGGCAGGAGCAGGGACCGAGCAATGAGAGCTTACCCCGTCATGGGGATTTGAACCGCTGACCTTCAGATTGGCAAGCCCTAGGCTCAGTGGTTTAGACCACAGTGCCACCCGTGTCCCTATGATGCATGTGACACTCCATTAAAAATCTTGACTAATATAAATCTGACCGTGCAGAATACCACAGATCCACAAGACTGTCCAGATGGATTTTAATATTGCACATCTCATTCCAGCTTGACATCTCCCTTGGAGTTGTAAATAGTCACCTTCTTTCCTGATATTCGGTGATACTGCAAAGGTATCATTGAAGGCAAATGTATACCTATGACTAATATGACCTTGCACTTGTTTTCAGGTAAAATCATGGAAGAAATCCGAAACCCAGTGTTTCACCTGACTTCCACATTCTCTTGCCTTTGCTGTATAACCTCATACCTGGACACCAGAGAAGTCTAATCGGTCAATTTCAGTTTAACTTAAGATCCTGATCTCCATCAGTATGCTGTGGCCAGGAAGGGGTTTTTTAAAATAAAAAAATCTCAAATATTAGCAGTGCTAAGAACGTTTACATTCAGAAGTATGGTTTAAACCTCAGCCCTATATGTTAGCCTTCAGATCTTTGCCTATTTACTATACACATAGAGAGTTTGGCTTAGCTTCCCTTAATTTCATGCCTAAATAAGCCTGAAGAAGAGTTCCTTGGCTTCAGAGAGCTCTTTTGCATGTCAATAAACAAGAGGGACAGCCTCCTGCAGAGTACAAAGTAGTGTGGATTCCATGCTGGCACATGGAGAAAATTATACGAAGTCACAAATTATTTCTCAGATGGAATCTTTCAGAGATTTCCACTAACCCCCATGAAGTATTTTAAGGTCCCACGCAGCATATTAAAGGGGAACAGATCTCCCACCACTTAGAGGAAGATGCTTGATATATATCAGGTTCATGATTAGTTAAAGATTCTCTCTGGCAGAGATAGGCTCCACTGAAACTTGAAAGGCTGCAGTATTTCTATGAGTTAATACAGATACTGACTCCCTCTCTCTCTCTCTCTTTCTCTTCGATGCCTAATTGAATTCAGCACAAAGCAGGTTGCAACCTTTCTTCCTGCTGCTGATGGGAAACGTATTACACCATTGTCCTTTTTTTGAGATCAAGGCACCTTCCTTTAGCTCTTGTGACTGAAGAGCGAGTAACAAGGGGGAAATGAATGATGTTCCCAGAAATTGAGACCAAGTAATGAATTCTATTGTTGCAGCTCAAAGCAATCCTTGCAGAGCATAGAAAGATTGTGATGAGGGAAGATCAGGACTTTTGTGGCTAGGACTACTGTATTGTGTCTGCAGTCACAACCTGGAACATGAAATGTAATGCTGATCCCAGCAGCTTCTCCACAGAACCTTGAAATTATTACTTTACAAGGGAGGGGGGGTGCAAGGTCCCTAAGAATTTCCTGGGATAGGCATCTGTGTTTTTTCAAAGATCTGACCTGATTCTGAATCACTTTGTGCTCTCCTCACTTTGATCTGTTTTTGGAGTGCCAAGCCACTCTGTAGAAAAGGAAGCTCTATCTTTCCCCATGTATTATAATGGAGACTTAGAACACCTCCCACTTTTTACCAAAATGGATTAAATTAACAGGCACAGGAGCCAGAGCAGATTATGCCTGCCCAGTTGCACACAATAGGCTTTGTTACATTTGCCCACCCTGAAAAAGTCATGTGACCAACCATTTTATTTTAGAGTTAGGAGCAGATACCTGTCTAGCACTCTAATTCACAAAATACTTTCTGATAGGTTGAAATGTTTGTTCCAATCTTTCCCAGGCTCTCATCCACACAGAGAAGCATGATGCCGTTTTGTGTACAGCAATTTTCATGATCGTGGTAAATTGAAGAAGTGCTGACACAATCATGGGAAATTGTGGTGTTCTTCCTTCCTGTTAACTTTTCTCATTGCATTCATCAAGACTGCTTGCAAATGCCATGATTATATATAGAAAGAAAATCTTGTCAACATTCAGGCAGCTTTGGCTAAATGTTTATACAGTATACATCAGGCATGAAGAGAAGGTAGACTGAGATCTACCAGGTGATATCTGGATGATGTTTAGAAGATCAGCAAGGATTTCTGGTTCCTGACTATTTAACATTGGCAACAAACGAAATCACTTCCCTCTGCTCTAAATTACATTCCTAACATGAGGAAAGCTTGAGGGCAGAACCAGGAGTGGACTTTTGCATGGAAGAAGTGTGAAGTCTGTTCAGTACTGGTACTCAAAACAGATCCCTGGGCTGATAATTATTTGATTCTAAGTGTTATGGCTTCTGCACCTGGTCCTACTCGGTGAGTCTCAGGTTTCTAAGTGGATCCTGTAAGCCTAAAGCCTGCAAACACCTATCTGAGTAGTATTTGTAGCTTTCTGCCTATAGCCCACTTTCTTCCCATTGTTTCTGTTCATGACACGCTGCTTTCACTCCATATCTTATTTGCTTGCCTCCAATATTTACATTGATTCTACCCCTCCTGTGAAATTATATCTGCATGTCCATCCCATTATCTTCAAAACTAAAGAACGATCTATATCACAGCCAGTTAGCAAAGTCATTAATGTGCCAGACTAGAGTCAGGCAGACTAGAGTTTGGGTTTAAATTCCCATGCAGCTATGAAATCACTGGGTGATCTGTGGCCCGTCAGTATCTGTCAGTGTAATGTACATCTCAGGGTTGCCATGAGGATTAAATTAAAGGGTTATAACTGTGTACTCAACATTGAGCTTAGAAAGTAAGACTAGCCCATCTAGTCCAGCATCTTGTTTTCATAGTGGCCAAGCTTCCCTTGGGGGAAAGGTGGGATACAAATGCAGTTAATAAACAAACAAACAAACAAACAAACAAACAAACAAACAAACAAATAAAATAAAATAAGACATGGTGGTTTATAGACTAGCTATTTCATGGCAGAATGATTTTAACATGTTGGGTTATGAGTGAGGACACCACAGCACTAAAGAGAAACATGGCAATCTAAACTATGTATTTATTGGCTAGATGGAATGGGCAATTCTATGAATAATAGTAAGAGCATGATTTGTCATCTGATTTGCTATGAATGGAGCTCAGCATGCTCCTCTGTTGGAAGCCAAGTCCATTTTGACATATTTCCCTTGATCACATTTATAGCAGTAGCTCATACATTACTACACATTTGAGTAACAAAACACTCAGAAGTGTATGTTCAGTATTCCACGCATGCCAGCAGAATATCTGCACTTCCACCTGCAATGGCCCAATGCTCGTTCATCCCCACACATACTAAAAGAGCCTCTGGGACAATAATGATTCATCTAAATTTATATCATTATAGCATGCATATAATTGTACAGCAACTGTATCTATTGTAAATCTGTAGTGTGTGTTTGTGTGTTGGTTAGCTGCTGTCTTGTACCCGTATCTAAGCACTGTTGAAAAGGTTTGCAGTAAGATCTACAGGGAATGACTTTTTGATATAAATTCAACACCCAGAGACACAGTGCCGTGGTTTCTCTTGACTGATCACCCAGTCAACAGTTCTACCTCTTTATACCATTTGTATGGATAATTTATCGCTTTATCATTTTTGTAAACCGTTTTGAGTTTTTCCCCCCTTCTACAACCAAGCAATATATACATTTTACAAAAGAAATAACAATAACTCAACTAGTAAAGAGGAAAGTGGACAGAATATAACAGGGTTAGTGTTACATTTCAGGGTCAAGCAAGTAGCTGCAGGGAAGAGCTGTAGTTCAGTGGTAGTATATCTGTTTTGCATACCGGAGGTCCCAGGTTCAATCCCAGCGTCCCAAGGTAGGGCTGAAAATGCCCCCCTGTCTGGAGGTCTGGAGGACAACTGTTAGTCAGTTTAGAGAATAAGGAGCTAGATGGAGCAGCAGTCTGACTCAGGGTAAGTCAGCTGCCTGTGTTATTATGGAAGCAAATACAGATTTTATTATTTGTTTTCACTTCAGCAGAATGGCTTTGCACACAGTACTTTCCAGCTCACAGAAAACCCATAAGTATTTAAGATTACCTTAATACTATCAGGAAAGGCTTGTGTTTCCTCTACGCATAAACAAATCTTGCAATAGTTAGGTAGCCCAGATCATGTAAAGAACTGCTAGAAGAACAGAAGGGTAGCAATTATAAATTGGTTAAAACAAAAACAACATCAACAGAGAATGGTGGGGTAAATGATGTCCTTTAGCAATATTCTTGGCAATTGAGAAGGAAAGCAAGGCAAGTTGGCACATGGTAAATGATTGAAAATGATGCCCATGGCCTTCTGCAAAATCTGATTACAGCTCTGATGACTGATGACATGCCATTAGCACAGGGAAAAATAAATAATGTGCAGTAACAGTGCAGAGTAAATCAAGAGAGGCTCTCCTGGTTCATGTGGAACACTTCGACATGATTCAAATAATGCTGCAATCAGGATTTCATTTTCTGTAAATATATGTTGCTTCCACAATATGAAGTAGTCAGTTCAGTGCTGCCTCTCTGAACTACACTTAAATTTGAGCCAAAAAGGAGATATTAACCTTGCCTGCCCCCAGCCTTTCTGGTTCATCCTTAAGGGACACTGGATGTGTTCAGTGTTAGTACAGTGGTACCTTGGGTTACAGACGCTTAAGGTTACAGACTCTGCCAACCCAGAAATAGTACCTCGGGTTCAGAACTTTGCTTCAGGATAAGAACAGAAATCGCGCAGCGGCGGCGTGGCAGCAGCAGGAGGCCCCATTAGCTAAAGTGGTACCTCAGGTTAAGAACAGTTTCAGGTTAAGAACGGACCTCCAGAACAAATTAAATTCTTAACCCGAGGTACCACTGTAATTAATAAGAAAAACTAGCTGTTTAACATGAAACGCAGAACTACAAGTAATGCAGCAAGTGAAATAATTTTGTTAGAATTTAGCTCCAACACTGCACTAATGTGGGTGCTGATTTTCTCCATTTTCCACCAGAATGAGGAATGTGAGTTTTAGTACTTTCATAGGAGCGACATGCCCATGTAAATTTGTTTTATAAGGGAGGGCGACCTTCATCTTGCAAACCATTTCAGACCAGTCGTGTCCACATGCCCTATAACTGATGTGACGTATCACCTCAGGTGTTGGGCAGGTAATGGACTGGCTTTGCCAGCAAGCATCTGCTGGCACTGCCCACCAGTTGATAGGGGAAACCTGCCAAGCCTTGTGTAAAATGCTTGTCAAGAACTGAGGAACATGGGATGGTCAGGCCTTGCACAGCCTCCACAAGGATTCTGAAATGGGATCTTGCAGAGCACTTAGTAATGGGCTCTGAGAGACTTGACAACTAGCTGATTGTGGAATGCTTAGAAAGGCACCATGTGGGCATTGTGACAGCTGGTGGTTGCCAGGTGGGCACCCCCACCCGCCTGCCAAATTTGTCCCCAGTGGGTGGAGATAATGATCTGGCCTAGCATCCAAATCTAATTCACCACTCCAGAATTATTTATTTATTTATTTTCAATTATTTACCTTCTGTCTTTCGGAATATGACAAGGCAGTTTACAAGGGGTACTTCACCTGCCTCTCTCTCCTGGAATCTTTGCCACACAGCAGTTGGTAGTAGATGACCTTGTATGTGTGTGGCGGGGAAATGTCTGATAAATGTCTGATAAGTTCAGTTTCTTTACCAACTAGCCACCCATCTCTTTATATGTTACGGGAATCTCCAGTCGCCTTTTAGGGCTGTGTAGAAACCTTTTGGGTCTTTATCTAATTGACTGTGAGTGCACCTTCTTTTCTGCCTACTCCATAAAAGATATCTGATGGGACTGGAGAATAATTTGATGAGTCTGTTGTTGTCACAGGTAGCACAGAGTGCGGGCAGGTGAGGGGGCCTATATTAGCTGACCTGGTGAGTGCTCAAAAGGACCCTCACAGCGTGGGGAGGTTTGTCCAACCATCCCTTTATTGTGATCCAACTTGATTGGGGTGGAGGGGGAGGAAAGCAGACTTTGTTTCTTGGCCATGCATTCTTCTAAGCTCTGGAAAGAGGGGGTGTACTTCCTGCATTGCAGGAGGTTGGACATAATGATGATGTTATAACAACAGCAATAATAATAATTTATTTGGTGGCTGGTTTCCCCAGCCACTCTGGGCAGCTTCCAACAAAAATTAAAAATACATTAAAATGTCACACATTAAAAACTTCCCTGAACAGGGCTGCCTTCAGATGTCTTCTAAACTACCGCCACTACCGAGAAGGCCCTCTGCCTGGTTCCCTGTAGCTTTACTTCTCGCAGTGAGGGAACCGCCAGAAGGCCCTCAGTGCTGGACCTCTGTGTCCAGGCAGAATGATGGGGGTGGAGACGCTCCTTCAGGCATACTGGGCCGAGGCTGTTTAGGGCTTTAAAGGTCAATACCAACACTTTGAATTGTGCTCGGAAATGTACTGGGAGCCAATGTAGGTCTTTTAAGAGTTAAGTGAACAGGGAAGGAAGGCTGCAGATCCATTAGGCCTATGGTATAATCCAGCTGGGAAAAAGGGGAATTCTTCCCATGCCTATTTTTAAATTTTCTATAATTGTTACATTGACATATTAGGATAGGTTGAGAAACTGGGGGCCATGTTACTAGCAGCCAGTTAAAAGATCCTTTTCCCTTATGCTCACATCATAGCTAGAAAAGTTGACATTTTCTTCTGTTTATCATTCAACCTTCCAGAATGAGCTATTTTTCCTAGTAATATTTCTTTCAGTGATGGCCATGAGAACATACATATAAAGATGACCAAAGAAATTATATTGTGGAACAAAGCTCATGCCTTGCATGTGAATGGATATTAAAGAAAGCCTCTGACACAAATACTTAGTATCAATGCAAACCAGAACTCTATTCCTGACTGAGGTGCTAAATCCAGCTTATGATGTTGGCCAATATTGCTGCCGTAATTCAGGGAAAGAGCAAAATCTTTTCTGCTTGGCTTCTTAAGCTGCCAAACGTGAGCCCTTCAATGGGAAATCATACTTGTCTTTCCTGAATGATCTGCCCTTTCTATACTGTGAAGATGGAAATGAATCAATTGACTTCCTTCTTCTGCTACAGTGAAGCATCTAAAATTTGCCTAGTCTACTTTCTTCGCCTATTGGAATAGCATATAATGGCCTGCAGTTCATCCAGGTGCCCTTTTAAAACTATCATCCTCCACTATTGAAGGCTTCATTTTAGACAGATCATCTGTCCCCCAAAGTAATTGTTTTTCAATATCCATTATTTTCTTATGCTTCTTAAGAACTGTGCCTAGCCAGAAAAGCTTAGAAAAGTTTAACGTGCATGAAGCTATGTGCACCTCACTGGCAGAGTTGAAGATCATTTTGAAGGCTCCAAGTTATAAGCAAACTAAGAAAGGAAGCGGTTGCATTTCCCCCCAATTTATATAAACCACTTGATTATAATAGCACTTCCAAGTGGTTTACATGGCCATCTGTTATGGATGCTTTAGGTGAGAATCCTGCATTGCAGACACTTAGACCAGATGACCCTCGGGCTCCTTTCCAATTCTACACTTCTACGTTTCTATAACAATTATCAAAAAGCACAGTTAAAAACAAGTAATTAAAAACTTCTAAAATATATTTAAGTTAACAGTAGACTGAAAAGAGATGAAAGTATGTCACCATCTATGCATCTGTATAAATTCATAAATGAAAGTACAGCCCTCGCAAAGAGTTCAGTAGCATTATCCTGGCAGGAGCGGCACCTCCATTATGATGCAGCTTGCTCCCACCTCCCTTACATTCCAATTCTGTGGCAATACTCTGTCCACATAAGATCAAGTCCACAATGTGCAGGACTCACTACATATTTATGACATGGAAGTACGATGAACCTGAGGTCTGACTCACCTTGGTTTAAGGGTGGGGGAGATGTCACAGCTGCTTTTACTGTTCATACTACTCAGTTGAGGTATCTGGGATTATTCCCTTTGCATCTTTGCTAAGACACACTCAGCTTTATCTTTGTACAGCTATATAATATGTGCTATATGGACCAGTCTCTTTGAAATGACTGGATATGAAGAGATTTTCTCTCTTATTGCAAAAAAAGACCCAAATGCCCTTTACATTATGCAGTTACATGCTTCTTAGTTTATCTTATCCCATCTGCTACATTTCACCAAAAATCATTATTCTAAAGGATGCTGTTCAAAATATTCCTTGTGCTTTAATAACAGTGTTTGCATCCAATGTCATGCATCCTGTTACCTCCTTATATTACAAGATACTTGGCCTTTTGTTTTTATTAACTGTGTATCTATTTTCTGAGATGGAGATTTTCCCAAATTCATCTGTTTCTAAGTCTTTTCGTGAATTGCCCAGAAGTCATGAACTCAATCTGTTGTGTTATGGAAAAGCAAATGCATTGCTGGGTTTATTAAAACTGTGCCTTAGTCATAGGCTATTACACTGGACACATATTGAGCACGCACACACACAATCTCACTCTGTCTTGAAAAACATCATGGTGCCATCATAATACTTTTTAAAGGATGTTCACCAAAGGCAGGAAATGCTTAGGAAACTGCTTCAGCAAGTGGGACAATTTTAGTTGGACTGTAAGGCATGATCTGTTTTTCCTTGGATCCGAATCTGAACTTGCTTTTACTTTTTGACATAATTGGATAAAATTTGCCGGCACAGTAGCCCTTTCTGAATGTATGAAGCCTTCTAGGTGGCTCATGCTTGCTTGAATTTAAAGAGACCAGAGATCCAATACCAGATCTCCATGGTCTGTTATGGTCTAGCTTTAAAATTCCAGTCAAATGATTATACCATGTGAAGACATGATCAAATTATGTATATGTAAGAGGGTGCTGCAACACTGGTGCCATCTCTCGGGAACCCTGCGGGTCTGGGCACCCACATTTTTTTTGCTGTGAGTGCCTGTCCTCCACCCCACACTGAGTGAGCCACTTGCCATAGTGATGACCAAGAAAAGGTCTTCTGCAGCAACCTGGTAGGCATTTCTACACCTTCATCACTTGGCTGTATGCCACACCATCCTAGGCCATGGGGGCTATGCTTTGGCTTCTGCCAGAAGCTGGAGATGCAGCGATTTGTCTTGCTCAGGAACCCAAGCTATGGCTTGGAAATCTTCCTGGGAACCTAATGGGGTGTTAATGTTATGAGCCCTTCCATTCTATCCTCACATTGTATATATGTGTAACTAAAATCATATAGCCTAAAGACACCACAGACACCATTGATCTTTAGCCCAATAAAACCAAACTCTGGATAGGAGCATACATACAGTTGAAGAAATAATCGGTGTTCAAATGAGCCATTCACACATACATCATGGTATATCATGAAAGCTCCCACTGGCCACACTGTCATGTCTACTGGCCACAAAGATCCCTGCATGTATAGAGCTGTATACATATAGACAAGCCTGGGGCCCTCCAGGAGTTTTGGACTTCAGCTCCTATCATCTCCGGTCACTGGCCATGCTGGTTGGGGCTAATGGTAGTTGTAGTCTAAAACAGCTGGAGGGCACTGAGTTGGAGAAGACTAGTACTGTATAGGGTTTGTCCCATTCTTTCATTCTAGGAACTGTTGGACTGCCTTGAGAATTAATGCAGTAACATGCATTTGAATCATAGAATCATAGAGTTGGAAGAGACCACAAGGGCCATCGAGTCCAACCCCCTGCCAAGCAGGAAACACCATCAGAGCACTCCTGACATATGGTTGTCAAGCCTCTGCTTAAAGACCTCCAAAGTAGGAGACTCCACCACACTCCTTGGCAGCAAATTCCACTGTCAAACAGCTCTTACTGTCAGGAAGTTCTTCCTAATGTTTAGGTGGAATCTTCTTTCTTGTAGTTTGGATCCATTGCTCCGTGTCCGCTTCTCTGGAGCAGCAGAAAACAACCTTTCTCCCTCCTCTATGTGACATCCTTTTATATATTTGAACATGGCTATCATATCACCCCTTAACCTCCTCTTCTCCAGGCTAAATATGCCCAGCTCCCTTAGTCGTTCCTCATAAGGCATCGTTTCCAGGCCTTTGACCATTTTGGTTGCCCTCCTCTGGACACGTTCCAGTTTGTCAGTGTCCTTCTTGAACTGTGGTGCCCAGAACTGGACACAGTACTCCAGGTGAGGTCTGACCAGAGCAGAATACAGTGGCACTATTACTCCTATTGATGCAGCCCAGAATTGCATTGGCTTTTTTAGCTGCTGCGTCACACTGTTGGCTCATGTCAAGTTTGTGGTCAACCAAGACTCCTAGATCCTTTTCACATGTACTGCTCTCAAGCCAGGTGTGACCCATCTTGTATTTGTGCCTCTCATTTTTTTTTGCCCAAGTGCAATACTTTACATTTCTCCCTGTTAAAATTCATCTTGTTTGTTTTTGCCCAGTTCTCTAATCTGTCAAGGTCGTTTTGAAGTGTGATCCTGTCCTCTGGGGTGTTAGCCACCCCTCCCAGGAACAATTTCAAGTGTGGAATCTGAAAGAATGCTATCAGGTGCATAACAAATTACTTTAATGGTGTGTTCTGTCACGGCCATGGTGATATATGAGAGAAGACTGGGGGAGCTGGGGAAGAAGTGTCACTTGATATTCTGCTTCTGGCAGCAAAATATCGTGGACTGACCCTGCCAGTAACAACTGTACAATTACTCAGCCAATAAATAACACAAACCTGGGAAGGCTGTGTTTTCATCTATCCATTACCATTTTATCATGGTAGTCATTATTTTGTTGCTTTCACTTACATTATCATGGCGCTCAATTTAGAAACATTCTACAAAAATCTTCCTTCAACATTTAGAGGACCGTAACAAGCCAACAAAATAAAAATAATCCCATGACTTTTGGAAACAATGCCCTTCTGTAGCTTCCAATAACATTTCATGCCTAAATTTTAATTGGCAGTTGGGATAAAGTTGGGGGCAGTCTGGAACGGAAAGTTTATTCTGCGAAATTGTTATTTTCTTTTCTTTTAATGTAGCATCCCTTTTCCCTTTACTCTATAGCAAGTAAACACACAACAGGCAAATGCCCCTGAGGAGTTTATGGTCTCAAAGTAATTACGATGTTGTATCAGACACAATCTAGGAGAAAGATATTGCCATGTACCTGCCCTTTAAATATGTAAATAGCCACCACTACCTCCTCTGTGGCAATTTACTAGGAAGTTATCTTGTCAACATGTACTGCATAGTGATTACCTTATATTTATGCCCTGTAGCCAAGACTATTAAAAGAGAGACAGAGTGAGAAATATTTCCCAGTCAAGTGGGAGAGGGCACACAGTAAGAATATACAGTTACATATGCAACAAGCATGAAGTTTAAGTGCTATAAGTTCCTGCACAACTGCAGGCTAGGTAGAGGACATTTAACCATTCATGAAACATTTCCCCAAACCTCTGTTGTGAGAAGAGAAATAATTCTTTTTATGTCACTTAACATAAATAAACCATGGATTAATCATTGCACATATGAAAGCAGAACCAGCCAGAAAGCTTACTTGCTTGCTTTCCTCCCAGGACTCATTAATGTATCTTAAGAGACATGATTTCTTTCAATATTCTTATTTTCCCTGGCACCAAATGTATCTATAAGGTCGTGGTGAGGTCTCAGTTCCAGTGTAACACTCTTTCCCGACAAGAAACAAAACTGGGTGGCTTCCACATTTCCCCCCCCCCACTTCCCAGAATGCAAAGAGTTGGTATTAATCTGTTCTGAGATGCATGAGTCCTTTCCCAAAACTTTGGATGGAATTCAATGGTGAAAGTTCTCCACCATTGAGAGATGGGACCTGCAAGGTTCTGTTTTGCTTCGGGCTTAGATTCTCCACAGAAATCACAACCTTTCTGGGATGTCCAAAATACTTTTGGACAACCAGTCCTGCTTTCCTTAGCAGCTGGTTCTGTGACTCTGCAACCTGGTGCCTTCCAAATGTTTTGGGCTGCCACTTCTATCATCCCTGAGCACTGGCTGGGGCTGATGGGAACTGCAGTGCAACAACATCAGGAGGCAGTCTGGTTGGGAAAGGCTGTTTGAGAAGGAGATCTTAAGTTGTAGGCTGCAGAATTTATCCTTTATATTTTGCAAGCACCAAGAATGTTGCAAGTTCAAGGAAGAGGATAATAAGCAAAGAACTAATTGGAAACTAAGTTTGTCAATCAAGGGCAAATTTATTTCTATATTTACTTATTTGTATCTACTCTCTCGTTTATACCAAAAGAGAGCAAGGGAGGGAGGTATATACCAGAGGTTTAGAAAGGCCTTGTAAGAGCGCTGCTTTTTCCCATTATCGTCATGCACATCTGTCAACTCTGTCCCTTTCTTTTAGATGAGGTAGAGGGACCTTTGCCATTTCAAATGCATCACCCTAATCAAACCGCTATCTTTCCAAAATGATTTCTGAAGAATGCATTATATAGCTGTAGAAAGCCGTAGAATGAATAATACTGTTGAGAACAATAGGTAAAAGTGCTGGGACCTGGCAGAAATAACCAGGCTCACCTATGTTATGAAGAGAAAGTGCCATTAGCTCATAGACAGGATCTCAGGACTGCAAAACATGGATCTGATACTCCTAGCTTTAGAAGTAACTTTCTTGATTACCTTAATATATGCAATTGTGGGGAAATTGTAATATAATTTCTCGTCATGCTGTCTCCCTCTCCCACTTTCTCTCTTATCCTTTTAGCCAGATTTTGTACATCTTTGAAAAAGCAAAATTAAGTCAATCTTTTCAGTGAATTCACAGCTATCATCTGGCACACATGATGCAGTATAGCTAGTTTTCTTTATACCTGTAATGATAGGACTATTTATTTCATAATATTCACTTTTGAATATTTTAAAGATTTGGAAAATGATCTTTGATATGAAACATTTCATTGGCCTCTGTTTACATTTTGCTGACAAGTGTCCTTGAAGCAATTTACAAAAAGAAGCAAACATCATAAAATATTCAGTGATAAAACAAAAATTCAGAATATGACAAATACTAGCAGCAGTTCATCTCACAAATTAAAAAAAGAATAAAAACTAGTTCTCAGAAAGCCTGGCTGGGTATTTTCACTGGGAAGGGAATGTAATGTAATCTAATATTTGAGAAGAAACATTGCTAGCAATGGTCAAAGAGCACTTCTTAGGTCAGGCACAGTAAGTCAATGAAGAAAAATGGACAAATCAGAAAAAAATAAATTATTATTGCATGCTTCATTAAATATATCAGTGCAAAAGCAGCACATAATTGCTGAATCATGCAATAATAATTTAGATTTCTTCCTTTTTTCTGATTTTCTTAATTGATCAGTTGACCTTTTAGTTTTTCTTTTGATTTAAATTTGTAAATTGTCATGCTATAGCTGTTCATAGGGTTCACTTATGAAAGCATGTAAGTTCAGAGCACTAAGAAATCAATGCAAAAATAACAAGAGGTATTTGGGTACTTTTTTGTGCAGTAAAGTTGCAAATATTGCACATCCAGCCTCCTAAACTGAAATAAATTGATGGTACTGTGAAAGCTGACTAGCTAGATGTGATATGTTTCTTAAACGAGGAGGCAATGTGGCATCTCTAAAATGTTGCCACTAAGACTATTGATTTATCAGGTTCCATATAAGACTCTATCTAGTAATTAAATCCCCTGAAAGAAGGACTTTCCTTTTAAAGTTTCATATTTGTTTATTAATGATGTGATACGCACAGCAGAAATAGATAGAAGTCAATGTAGATACCATTACTTCCAAGTCATAGTGAAAACAAATTTACATATCTAAGAAGCTAGATGTTCATGACTGATAGACACATGAGTTGACTACTATAGGTTTATCTTGATTTTGTCATTAGGACCACATGTAAAGTTCAGAACACGTTGACTTTACATCAGGACCTTGAAACATGGAAAATTCTATTCTTCTGTTTATTAAGTTTGACCATGCAGTTTCATGACACCTGAATTTTTTCTTCAGGAGCACTGAGGTATAGGAAAGCAAACAAGAGGCATCCATTTTTTATTTTTTATTTGCAAAACTTACCTAGTTTTTGTAGCAGTGAATACTCTCCAACTGGAATAACAGTTGAGCAAAACCAATCAATTTCCACCAGTGCAAGTTTTCTGAACTTTTTCTCTGAATGCTTGAAATACTGGAAAAAAATCTGTCAATGAGATCTTAACAATGGAGATAGGTGAATTTCCAACTCCATGCCTTTTTCAACCACATCATGAAGTAGGACATGTGGTGACTGTCCAGACAAATGGAGCAAAGGGGACGGGCAAGTTGTTTCTTTCTCTGTTATCATAAATCCTAAGACTGTCTGCAGTCAGTGGATAGGGAGCAATGAGATTAAACTCTTTTGTTCATTTTGATTCAGGACTACCTTCAGAGGATAAGGCATCCCAGCAATGGCAGGGGTGCACAGCCTCTGGTTTTCCAGATGTTCTTGGACTCATCATCCTTAGTCAGTATGGTCAATAGTCAGGGATGATGGGAGTTGTAGTCCACCAGACTCTGGAGCACCGCAAGTTCCACATTCTTGTGTTATGGGATACATTTGTAGGACCTTCACGAAAAAGGCCAAAGGTTGTAAGCTATGTGAGCACCTATTCAAAAACTTAGCTGGTCATTTCTCACCATGCTATAAGCATTTATTTGTTGTTCTCTCAGTTTCTGAATGCAAGTGAATCCTCCCCAAGCTCCTAGCCTGTATTTTTGCTTCTGTATCTAGGAGCACACTACTATTTCAATCCTAGCTAGGAAAGATAAGAGGGGAGATACCTGAAAATGATTTTATACTCTGTGGATGTACTGATTCTGTTGTTAAGAGAGAGACTTAAGAGAAATTCTGTCAAACTTCCATCCCAAACAGATTGCTGCAGTCTAATCAGTTATTCTACACTGCCATTGCTGTAAAGGGCAAATTGACAAAATTAGTTCCCTGGGAAGAATTTAAAGAAGCAAGCCAAACTTACACATAGACATTGGTTATATCTTATTCAGCTGAGCCCAACTCAACTTATTTGCACTGACCCATCTGACTTATACAACTTTATTTTAGGACCTATGCTGACTTTTATTAAATTAGCTGCAGAAAAGTTTTTGCATATTAGGCAACTCTGGATTTCCTTCAGTGAGCAGTGGGAGTGGGGTAGGTTGGAACAGATGGCCTTAAGGCTTCATCCTACACTGCCATTTTTTGTTTCTTTGAATCTGGATTTTGCTATACTCACCTGGTTCAATAACTGGATTAGACAAGCCACTAAGGTTTGTTAATCTTCTGTAATGCAAATGTGAACAGACTTTCAGCAAAATTTTCCAAGTAATCATCTCCTCAACTCATTATGTTTCTGTAGTCCAGATGCAATTTCTGCTATCCTCAAAAACAAAACACATTTGAAAGTATTTATTATGAGCAAAAATGATATTCTTTCACTTTCCCACTATTCAACATTCTCTGATTTAAGATAATTGTTCTTTCTCTGTGGAATCTTCCTGTTTCTGATTCCTCCACATTTTGTTCCTAATAATGAATTCCCAATTTGTGCCCATCCTCTTTGAGATCTCCACTTTGTTTATGATCATTTGTTTGTTTTCCTTAGGAAAGAAGGCATATTTGATGCATCTGCACAAATTTCTGAAACTCTGCTGCTAATGGTCTCTACAAAGAAGAGAAAAGAGCACCTCTCACTTTCTCTCTCTATCCTGTCCATCCACAACTCCCATTCCTTATTCCTATCTTATTAGCCTTCATTGCATACTCAATATGCAACCTACCATACTTTGGACATGCCCTCTCTCTATTGTATTTCCCTGTGCCATAATCAGATTTCCTTCCCCACCCTCCCAAGTATCCAGCTGTCATAAAACTGCTCAATTACTTCTAAAATGCAGGATGCTTTTCAAACATTTCTCCCAAGAAAATGAGGTTCTTGTATCTTTTTCTAACCATCTCTCACAGCCATTCATTACATCAAATGGACTTTCAAGTTCAGCCTGGTTAAAAGACTGTGATCCACCGCTGAGACATCTTCAGCTGCTGTGCAGTTTTCTTTGCTGCTGCCCAGGACGTGGCCAGTCATTCCGCTTCTCCATTGTTTGTTGATAATAATTAAGCAGACACCTGGATATATGCCAACAACTGAATACTTCTCCTCTGATCAATAGGAGTGTTACAAATCATATGAACTTATTTTTATTTTTTTAGCTGGATAGGTGTATTCCCTGCCAGCACACTTGTCTGAAGGTGAATGCTATACTCAAGGATTTATCTTGGCATTCCAGATGAACAGATGTTCTCTAACTCTCACTTTTATTTCTACTTTTATGTAGACATAGCGAAAGCTGTGGAAACTCAAATGGTTTAAAATGGCCATGGGAATCAGATCTTGCAATAATGATATAATATGATAAATGGAACTCTGGGCTAAACCTCCATCCAAATCCAAACAACTGATTTGGTTAGCTCTACAGTGGTACCTCTACTTACGAGCACCTCTGGTTACATATACTTCGGAACACACATGCGGCAAACCCGGAAGTATCTTTCCGGGTTTCGCTGCACGCACATGCACAGAAGCACTCTACCACGGCGTGTGCATGCGCAGAACAGGCACCTCCTGTTGGGAAAACCTCGGGATCTGACCGGAGCTCCGGAACGGATCCCGTCTGCAACCGGAGGCACCACTATACTTATTTTTAAATTTCTGTTGGTTTTATCTTTGTTTTTCATTGGTTTTGAGATTCTAGCTATGTTATATCAGTGGCACAGCACAGGCTAGCACCACCTGGGGCGGGACATGGAGGGAGTCTGCTGTGCCACTGGGGCAAGCCTGACCTGGAGTAGAGCTGCTGCAGCCAGGATGCCACAGCCGAAGAGAGTGGGCAGCATCATTGCAGTGGTACCTCGGGTTACATACACTTCAGGTTACATACGCTTCAGGTTACAGACTCCGCAAACCCGGAAATATTACCTCAGGTTAAGAACTTTGCTTCAGGATAAGAACAGAAATTGGGTGGCGGCAGCGCAGCGGCAGCAGGAGGCCCCATTAGCTAAAGTGGTGCTTCAGGTTAAGAACAGTTTCAGGTTAAGAAGAGACCTCCAGAACGAATTAAGTACTTAACCCGAGGTACCACTGTACTGTGTTTCTCCTTTCTGGGTCAGGAGTGGAGCTGTGACTGGTGCTGTTGGGCTGATTTAGGCTCTGATGAGGGGGCCTGGTTTTTTTTTGGTGGGGGGCTCAAAAAAATGCACCCATGGCCACAGCCCCCCACGCTAGATCACTGTGTTATATCTATAAAACTTGCTGTTTTAAAAATCCAAGATAGAGTAGGTTTGTCACATTCTTATTCTGTTAAAGGCTTTGTCAGCAAAGAGCATGCCAGAATTTGAATGGTTAAATCACACACTTCTTTCTTATTTTAAGCAAGAAGAAGTGGAAACAAGCACAAGAAAAACAAGAAAATGAGAATAGATTGTATCTTAAGACACACACAAGGTACAAAACAGTGATGTGAGGAGACATTTCTTAAGAATGGGAGAGAGGCTAAGATTGATTAGCTTGTTGCCATACATCAAATGTTAAATGCACTTGATGAACAGTATATTATGAAGCCTTGCCCTCTCACTTTCTTTCCTAGTATAGTATATTCTGGAACCACAGATTGAGGTAGTTTATAGCATTGAGAGAAACCTTGAAAGTTAAGTGGTGCTACCACAGAACTGCATTTGATATTGCTTTGTGCCATACATGAAAGGAGAATGATAAAGCATTCTTCTGTCTCCTCGAATTTGCTTTGCCACACAACTTGACTAACATAGTACTCTAGCCCAATGGTTGCCATTAATTTGATTCTGAATTGATTTTAAAATGTATTTTAATTAATTGATTGTGATTTTATGTAAACTGTGCTATTTTTATTGTTAGCCGCTCTGAGCCCAGCTTTGGCTGGGAAGAGCGGGATATAAATAAAAATTATTATTATTATTATTATTATTATTATTATTATTATTATTATTATTATTATTACAGTGGTACCTTGTGTTAAGTACTTAATTCGTTCCGGAGCTCCGTTATTAACCCGAAACTGTTCTTAACCTGAAGCACCACTTTAGCTAATGGGGCCTCCTGCTGCTGCCGCACCGCCGGAACACGATTTCTGTTGTCATCTTGAAGCAAAGTTCTTAACCCGAGGTACTATTTCTGGGTTAGTGGAGTCTGTAACCTGAAGTGTATGTAACCCGAGGTACCACTATATTATTATTATTTCTATGAAGGGTGCTATTTCTATTTAGATGAAAATAAAACAAGAATTTTACACAGAAAAAGGAACAATTGTACACATACGGCACAGAACACTTGTATCTATCATCTATAAACACACCCTACACTTACGCTTGCATTCCCACAACCCACTGACCTGTTTTAAGAATAGTAAATAATCAAAACAGCACAAAATACATTTTGGGTCAACTCAGGCCACAATTTCTAACCACAGATACAAAGAGGTTTGGCATAAGCATTGGGTAAAACTAACAAACTTCTGACCCGCCTGCTGGAAGTAGTCAAACATAAAGCAGCAGATATTATGTCTATAGGTGAGAATGAACACCAATATTTATAGCAATAATAGAATAGATGGATTGATGTGATAGCTGTTTTCGTGTGGCAAGACACTTGGATTAAGTAGCTAGCAAATCAGGGTACTTTTTTTCTATGCTGCCACAAATCTCTTTAAAAGACCTGCTGCAGTACGAAGACAATCATAGTAATAATAGAATAACAGAGCTGGACAGTACCCAAAGGGTCCAACCCTCTGTAATGTAGGCATGCTCAGATCCATAAGTCACACTATGACACATGAACAAGATGTTCAACAAAGGAATGGCACAAGCTGCAATTATATTGACTAAGGACTTAGCCCCTTTGAACACAGTGTGGCATACTGCTGAATAAACATGCATAGGATTGTACACATTCACATTCACATTCACACTCACACACACATTTTGTACACATTCACATTCACACTCACACCCCCCCCCCCCAAGTTGGTAGCCTTCTGGAGATCCCAGTCATTTTCTTGCGGTGCTCTGCAGAAGTAAAAGTGAAAGTGGACATAATTTGCAAGCATGGCATTGAAAATTCCAACCGATTCAAAGTAACAGTGATCTTTGCAAACTGAGCCAACATCCAGCAAAGCGGAACTGTAACTTTTGACATATTTACAGTTCATGCAAGTCTGATATAAGTTAGTGGCCTGAATCACTGAAGTAATCTCACACTATTTGCATAGGAAGATGCAGTACAGTGTACTTTGCCTGGATTTTATATGCCTCGGATGGGTGTATATATCAAAGAAAATAGCCTATTATTTGTAATCTATTCACATCTTTTGGGCATTTATAGACTGCCCAATTAACCATGTCCTCTGGGCAGTAATTACCTGAATCCATTGAGTAAGATTGCTGCTTGTTATTTTCCACCTTTTCTTATGATGCACAAAGTTCTTTTAAGGGACAAGCTAGATATAACTGGGTCATCATTCACATGTCCGTACTATTTATATATAAGAGAGGGAGTGACATTGTTTCAGTTTTCTCCCTCCCTGGCTTGGATAGTAAGTCAAGAACAAAGAAAAGTTCCACCTAAACATTAGGAAGAACTTCCTGACAGTAAGAGCTGTTCGACAGTGGAATTTGCTGCCAAGGAGTGTGGTGGAGTCTCCTACTTTGGAGGTCTTTAAGCAGAGGCTTGACAACCATATGTCAGGAGTGCTCTGATGGTGTTTCCTGCTTGGCAGGGGGTTGGACTCGATGGCCCTTGTGGTCTCTTCCAACTCTATCATTCTATGACCAGTTGCTGAGAACTGCCAGAGGGGAGAGTGCTGTTGTGCTCAGGTCTGGCTGGCACAAGGCACAAAACCACAGCTCGCCCCTATACACGAAGCCAAGCCAGAGCACAACTAAATGCAGCACAGCTATCTTCTCAGAAAAACTCTTCACAAGCTCAAGAGGTCAAGACACAAAAGCTTTAGCAACTAATCTACACTTAATGACCCACCCAGTGGTATTCAGAATATCACTCATGAAATCACTCAAGATATCCCTCAAGTAATTAAGGAACAAAAGAAGAAGAGGCACACTAATCTAGGAACTTCCTCTCTGCCCAGAACGTTGGAGGCTATACACCACACCCCTCAACAGTATTTATAGGAACTCAAACACCAGATTCTGCTCTGTTCCAGTAACAAGAAGCCGAAAGCACCAGCCTGAAGATGACGAGTGAGACCTCGTCGAAACGTCGCACAGACACCCCGACTCTTACACGGGAAGACACCCGAAGACACCAAAACCTGCATTCCTGTACCCGTGAAAATCTACGAAAGCAAATATATATATATATATATATATATATAAAATGAGGTGCTGATACTCAGAACTTCTATAAATGGACAAGCTGATCATCTATATACAGGTCACAACACTTCGTAGGAAGATAGCTAAAAAAAATGCTAAAAAAAATAGCCTGACAAGAGGCACAGCCATAGTGCTGTGCTCAATATCCCAATGTCATTCTTGGGAAACCACCGCTGTGGAGCACACAAGCAAAAGGCCATGGCTGCCTCACCAAGAAGAGAAGAGAAGAATTTGGATTTGATATCCCGCTTTATCACTACCTGAAGGAGTCTCAAAGCGGCTAACATTCTCCTTCCCCTTCCTCCCCCACAACAAACACTCTGTGAGGTGAGTGGGGCTGAGAGACTTCAGAGAAGTGTGACTGGCCCAAGGTCACCCAGCAGCTGCATGTGGAGGAGAGCAGACGCGAACCTGGTTCACCAGATTACAAGTCTACCGCTCTTAACCACTACACCACACTGGCTCTCCACCACTACACCACCAAGCAGCACCACTGCTCAGCACTATTCTGAATCTTCACCCACCGGCCTTGTTCTGCATCCCAGGCAAGGAATACAGTGGTACCTCGGGTTACATACACTTCAGGTTACAGACTCCGCTAACCCAGAAATAGTACCTCGGGTTAAGAACTTTGCTTCAGGATGAGAACAGAAATTGTGCTCCAGCGGGACGGTGGCAGCGGGAGGCCCCATTAGCTAAAGTGGTGCTTCAGGTTAAGAACAGTTTCAGGTTAAGAATGGACCTCCAGAACGAATTAAGTTCTTAACCTGAGGTACCACTGTATGTCTTTTATGTAACTCACACACTAACACTTCCTTTCCACTTCTGCTCTATAGACATTAAGAGTGCAGTCTTATGCATGCTTACACAATAGTGCCCACTAAATCATCCCATAAAAAGATAGAAACAGGATATTGATTAAAAGCAACAACTGGCAGTCCTCCCTGCTGCCGGGGGTGGGGAGAAGCACTGGTATCTCTCATCGGTAAAACATATAGATATTGCCTTCCCACTATCTTCCACCATTGCAGCAAAAACATGGAATAGATGAACGTTTTGTGATTACCAACATTTTCCTTGGGAAAAACCCATTACCAGCAATATGTTAAAAATTAGTCAGTCTTGATTAGCCAGATAGGCTTTATGGTGCCGTGTATTTGTATTCTTAGGTTGAATGATGTTGCCTTTCAGGATATTTCATACAAGGCACCAGCCAGTACGCCTGCATATTACGGATGATGCCAGCTTACAGAAATGTAATTTGAACATGTATCTTTTCAAATAGGGGTCAGAAAGTAATCCTACAGTAATTAAGTCCACAATCCTTAAGTAATTAAGGCTATAAAAAGAACATCGGGAAAGCAAGACTGCATCTTGAGGATATTGCTCAGGTATTTGAGGAAGGCATATAAACAATGTAATATGTTTTGGTGCTAAGTCTTTATTAAAAGGGAGGGGGGTTATCAATCCTGCCTCATGTAACAGTCTCTTTATCAAATGATGGAAGTCAGTAGCAGAGGCTATAAACACGCTGTTTCTCATGATCGAAAATGACAGCAGCAATGCCACTTCTTAAACTCTAGAGCGAGCAGCTCTTGACAAAAGGTGTGCAGCAGGCATGTGCATAACTTTAATTAATGCCGTTTTTATTTTATTTAATGACTTCATTCATTAAAATCTGACCCTGAAACAAGAAAAAAAACCATTTGATAGCAATTCTACTGATTCCCTGTGGCAATACTTCAGAGAGGAAAATAGGGACTGGAAAAGAATGAAATACAAAGACTACAGATGAAAACAAACAAATCTCAGTAAGTCATGTTGTGTAAATGGAAGCATCGTCAAATGGGCAAAGTCTTGCAAGGGAGGTTGCTGCAAAAAAGAAAAGAAAAAAGGACAGTCTTATTTTATTATGGTGCTTTTATTAATTTGGAGTTCATGTTGCAGAAGAAATTTTACTTAACAGTATATCTAAATATCTAAACATCTATATATCTATATATCTCCAGCCTGCATTCTGCAAGCATAGCTATGCTCCTGGTTGCCATTATGGATGGAAGAATCTGTCAAATTCATTTCTCTCAGTTTCTCATTTTTCCAGTCTTAAGTTCAAATGATGACCCCAGGAATCCCTTGCAGACATGGGCTGTTAAATGGTAGAGACTGAGTAGGGTAAGATTCACAAAAGGGATAAGAGATTTGGAACTTAGTAAAAGGAAAAGATGGGGTTTGGTTAAGTGGATGGAGAATAAAGGTTTTCTGAAAGGGCTTGTAGGCATGTGACACAGGAGCCAACTCCAAGAGGCCTCTCCCCCCCCATACAATATTTGAGGGGACTGTCCACCACAGCTGATAGGCATTGCCATTCAAATGGAGTGTGTGTGGCGATTCTTGTGGCTGATTATGTGTGTGGGGGGGTTACCTAGCTTCCCACCCCGATATTTTATTCAAGTTGGCACCCCTGGTATGTGATGAGATAAGGAAGCAGTATTTTCACAAAGGTAAGCAAAATAAGAATTGTCAAAATAAAGGAAGAAGAAGAAGAAAATCATCTGTTTTCATGAGCACAAATCATCATGCAGTAACAGCACACTTTTATCTCTTACTTTCTCACAAGAATACCTTTCATGATTTGGTGTGAATAAAAGTGGTGGTAGTCTTGTGGCCTGTTGATGTCTAACTCAATGGACTGCTCCTCTGGCCTCAAAGAACCATGATGGAATGGTCTATCTGTGAGCAGTTCAAGATGGAGAGCTCCATTACTATCCTTTGTGTCTGGGGTGGAAGCATTAAAGCTAGAACCACTTGCTTCTCCCTCAACACTAATTATTCCCATGATAGAAGATCACAAGCTATGATGCTAATTATCCAATCATGTGCAACTAGAATCAAATTGTACCCTTGTTCGCCTCATACATGGCAAATAAAATCCAGAATTGACATTAGAGCAGAGCCAGAATAAGAACAACTATAATTTCAGGCTTAAACACACTAACTACAGCAACAGTGAGGAACCTGTGGTCCTCCTAATGTTGTTTGACTCCTAGACAGCATGGTCAACAGTTAGGGTCCAAGGGTGATGGGGCTTGTAGTGCAGAAACATCTGGGGACCACAGGTTGCTCACTGCTGGACCAGACAGTAAGTCCCATTGAACTCAGTGCAAGTTACATCTGAACAAGCATGCTTAGGATCATGCTGTACTTATTATATTTTGCTTAGGCTAATGGAAAACTAAAAGAGGTACTGGTTATAATATTAGTCAGGCTTACTCCAGTAAAATCTTTTGACTTAATTGGGTTTGCCCCAGGGTAAGTGGCGTTAAGGCTATAGCCTGAGGATGATTTTTAATCAGCATTTGGATCATTTTGTGGCATGTCTTTTAGAACTCAGAGCTATCAGAAGAAAGCCATAACCTCACATCACATCCCAGCCATCAGCCCCTAATGAAAAATTATTCTCATCACAGACAAGAATAAACTGCCTGTTTCAGCGAGTAATGACTAATTAGGAGCATTTTGACAAGTGTGTAATTTCAATCAGTAATGCTTACTGTTAAGGCAATTTCATGGTTTGTGAAAACCATTGTGTAAAATTTTAATTCAAATATAGCGGGGAGGGAATTGTTTTGTGTCTAGGAATTTCTCCAATTGAAATGACATGGTCTAATGTTCTCATTGGTAACCATTCAAATACCCGTAAGGAAGATACAAATGTAGGTAAAGAAAGAGAGGGAGGAAATAAAACCTGCTTTTTATATATATAAATGGTGTATTAAAAAAAATACATGCAGCAGCTGTCAGTAGAGATGGCAGCATATTATAAATTTTAGTAATATTCGTGTACAATAAGCAAAGTGAACACCCCTCTGAGGGTTGCCTGTCACTTCTTCTGGGGTTGCATGCAGCAATCTGATTTCTGGAAAGAATATTTCTTAATTCAGAAATACAGATAATGAGGTTTTAATTCTCACACCTGCTCACATACCAACAGCTAGTAAACAGTATAGCTGAAGCCCTTAGCTCCTTTAAGGAACCTATGATTAGGTTCTTAGGGGTTGGGAATCTGTGGCCTTCCAGACGGGCATTCTTGGCCTCCAACTCCCATCAGCCCCTGCTGGCCTGGCCAGTGTTCAGGGATGATGGGAACTGAGATCCAGTGACATCTGGAAAGGCGCAGGTTTCCCACTCCTTGGCCTTCATTTCATGCTGCTTTCACCCCATTTTTACTGGGCCTGTGTTACTCTTTTGAATGTCTTAAGGTCCCTTTGCCAATCACTTTCCAGTTCTGCAGCAGAATGTTGGTCCACGCTGTATACAATGCAACCAGCTGCTGGCTGGCTTTAGTCTGAGACAATTTACACCAATCCATTTGGAATCTGAAGGATGCATGGAGAAGGATTTGATATGATCCCAGATGCATTTCTGTTCCTTGAATGCCTTCTAGGTTTGTCAGGTGAATTCCTTTGAGCTTAAATTTCTGCCTTAGGGTTTGTTCTTCCGGCTGTGGAAGAAAGCAGTGCCATCTCACTCTTCCCTGCCAGCACTTACACAAATTAGTTGAGAAACAGTTTTAATTCTTTAGAAATTCATGCAAATGGATTAGCATTTCAATCTTCGTACATCTTGTTTTCTACACACAGAGAGATACACAAAAGGGGGGGCAGGAATGGTTTTTTATCTTGACACTCAAGTGTTCAACTAATTATGTTAAAGGCTAATATGATTTGCTTATTTATGGTGTTTATACAGTAAAGCAATTGGGAAATCCTTTAAGCATTACATTTAATTTGAGTTGCTATTTCAAGTATTCCAAATTGTGTTAGCTGCTGCCAGCCTCAAATGAGATTACTTTTTTTGCATCTTCAGAGTCTTGTTTCTACTAGGTTCCTTTGAGAACAAAGAGTGCGAGTTTCACATTAGCAGAGGAAGGGAGGGTGCTTGACTCCAAAGGCTCCTCCTAACAACATAAGAAATGCCTAGTGTAGGAGGCACCATACAAACAGTCCATTCCACAGTAACTAACCAGACAGATGTGTTGGTTAGCAAGTAGGTGCCAAGTATGTGTGAATCAGGAACAGACCAAGGAAGGAAGCACAGCTGGAAGGCTGAAAAGAGAGCCATATGGTAACTGCATTTTTGTGTGTGCAGAAGGGGGTGGGGAACTACCTCAACCAAGCACCTCACACCTGAAACTTAGAAAAGCTAACTCCAGCCTAAAAAATTCAAGAAAATTCATTTCCCACCCCCCAAGCTCCCCCTGCCCTACCTGGAAATGTTGAACCCGTAGATGCTGTGCAGATGCTCTACTAGGGAGCTATGGCCATTTCCCTCACACTGCTGAGAAAAGTTTCAAGAAAATGTATACATTCTCTGTACTTTTCTGGGCTTTTTTTTTTCAGACCATCACTTTTCCAAAGATCCATCAGCACTACTAAATATGGAAAGAGTGGAAGGACACGATAAGGCTTGCTAAAATATTCAAGGAACAGCAGGCTGAATTAGATGCAGCTGCAGGCAACGTATTTAGTTTCGCTTTCCAGTCTTTGCCTCTGTTTGTGGAAGAGGTTGAATGCTGGATTACTTCCCTGACTCTGTGGGAGGCTAAAAGGACACATTCATAGATGCAGGATTTTGCAGGCAAAGCATAGATTTGGTCCTGGTTTCTGGGGTTGGGCAATATAGTAGGAATGTTGTGTACATGTAGGAGGGAAGGATGTTGGATGGAGAGAAAGGAAGAGGAAGGCTTCCTATTTGTGGACCAAATGCTGTAATCTTCTCTCATAGGGGAGTTGCTCTATTTCCTTGAATACAGTGGTACCTCGGGTTAAGAATTCGTTCTGGAGGTCTGTTCTTAACCTGAAACTGTTCCTAACCTAAAGCACCACTTTAGCTAATGGGGCCTCCTGCTGTTGCTGCACTGCTGTAGCATGATTTCTGTTCTCATCCTGAAGCACAGTTCTTAACCCGAGGTAATATTTCTAGGTTAGCGGAGTGTGTAACCTGAAGCGCCTGTAACCTGAAGTGTATGTAACCCGAGGTACCACTGTATTCTGGTTCCCTTTTCTGAAACTTGATTCTTGACACAACATCGCCCCAACCTCAGAATGAATGCTCAATAGACAGTCAATTGGGCTAGATGGGTAAAGAAAAAGCAATTTATATGCGTTGTGTATGTGATATGACATTGTGCCACCAGATGGTGGTGTGGAGTCCCCTTTTTCTCTACCTGTTTTCCCTGTTTAAATTTACAACGCTTTTAACTGAAACGCTTCTTTGGTGTGTCTAGATCCAGCCATTAATGTTGACTAGCCGCCCCACAAATTTTGTGAAAACAAATCAGGAGGAATGCTCCATAAACTCGCCACCTCTCTGAAACCAATAGGGCTTAATTGTCCTTAACAGTGGCTGGCTCGTGCCCCATTTATTGGAGTAGAGGCCCTGTAATATTTATCCTGGAACACAGGCATGACCCCAGCTACTGAGAGTTAAACTAATGGCCCCAGACGAAAGAAACCAGCCATGCATGGATGGATCAATAAAGCTGAAATGCAATCGGGCCAACAAGAAACAAATCAGCTAGCATCAGTTTTCCCTCAGAAGACAGTTTATTGTAGGTTTGAGGGATATTGCAAGTGGCAAACATCGATTTAGTGGTCAAGGCTTAACACAAATCTTCCGATTCGCCTGAAATTGTCGCTACTGAATTTGCTAGGAATAAAAGCCAAGCTGCCATAGTTGGAACATTAGTTCAATCACCACCCCCACCTTCTCACCCACCAAAGCAAGGAATGAAAAGTCTATTATATAGAGACCAGCATACCAGAAAAGCATTTCTAGAGCTTATGAAGTTGCAACCCCTAGGAAAATAGTATGGCAGTACAGTCCTTGCTAGAACACCTTTGGTTATCAGAAATGTGCCATTATAGTGTTCTGATGCTTGGCATAATGAAATCCGTGAGGAACACATGGGTAGGTATAAGAAGATTCACCCTTGATGTAATTCTTGTTTACCTTCTTCTTTTAGGTTGTGTTTGTTTCAAAATCTTATTTGCTTTCTTTATAGCCTAATACTGGTGAACTTATGTTTAATTTTTCATTATTACTCCTTATTTATTTGTTTTTCTGCTTATCAATATGTTTTGAATGTCCCTTGTGCTATTTGAAGGTCTAGGTTGTGTGTGTGTGTGTGTGTGTGTGTGTGAGAGAGAGAGAGAGAGAGAGAGAGAGAGAGAGAGAGTGTGTAATGGTCAGTTTAGAGAAGAAATTTTGAAAGCCTGAGTACCTTGTTGTACTGACTTCTTTGGAGAGGATAGGATGATATAGATTTTTTTAAGAAGAAAAAGAAAGAAAATAATTTTAGAAACCAATGAACAAGAGGCCTCTTCCTTTTCTTTTTTTTGCTTTGTTGTTTTGATAAGAACTGAACTTCCTCAGAGGGGGCTGGGCTCTCCTTCATGGGAGGTTGTAAAACAGAGGTTGGAAGGCCATCTCTCTCAGGTGGATATTTCTGTATTGCGGGGGGGGGGGTGAATTAGATGATCCTCAGGGTCCCTTCCAACCCTAAAATTCTATAAATCTACAACAACTAATTGCCCACAGATAATAACACAATAACAATTCTGCATTAGAGGCATGTGCAAACGTGTAATCTTTTAATTCTTAAGATGAAAGAGCCACATCTTAAGACAAAATGAAACACTACAGCAGAAGAGAATTAGGAAAATCCAGATAATGGAGAAAGAAGGGAAAACTGCAAGGACACTTTGGTTTTCATTACAGGTCTACTGCTGCTTAAATCATTATATCAATCCATCAGCATATCCCCAGCCCTTGGGATCTTGCTGTAAAAAAAATTAAGACATCAGCAAATATACTTTACATATAAAATGCTACATTTTCATATCCTTTTTGTAATTGCATTACCAGAAAGTTCAAATGCATTTTTAATACAAAGCTTGAGAGTTTATTAGATTAATGCCAGAGAAGGATCCTGCGTAACTCATATCATGCAATCAATTTCAACATCATTACCTGGAGTATTTGACTGAAAGAAAGGAATCCTTAAGTGCCTGTTCATTAACTTACTGCCAGAGACTTCTGATTATTTCAAGGAGATGCTACAGAACAAGAAGATGATGAATTGAAAAGTATACCAAATGATTGATTCATTTCCTTTGGCTAAAAAAAATAAAATAATGAAACATAAACGTGTCAGATAGGATTCTACAGGATTGATCTTTAATATAACTCCTTTTGAAGCTGAAATTAAACTTCCTTAAAAGGCTATATTAAAAAGGAGATGGGATGGAATCTTCCACTGAGACACCATTACTCTTATAAATCTTACACAAAAAAGGAGAAGATTTTGAAAAACTTTTCTGAAGTGCGTCACTAAATTGATTTATGCAGTACTAAGCAGTAATTATGAAATGTGCTTATCTAGACACCCTCTGTTTCTATTGATCCTTGATGAAAAGCTCATAATTCATGGCATTCTGATGTTTGGGAATGGTGGAATTATTTATGACTCGCAGTCCAAGGGGCTCTGCTAAGACAAAATGGAAGTCTGGAGCTGATTTGCAATGCAACAAGATGGGCTGTTTTCAAGGGCTGAGCATAGATAGTTACAGAATCTTGCCCCAAAATTGACAGACAAAACACCGTAAACTGATATAAAGGGAGAAGTAGCCCAGTGCATCAAATGCTGCAATCACATGGCAAATGAATCTTGTTTTAGTCTAGCAGCAGGAACATGTTGTGTGGCTTCTAAGGCACTTAGTGGTCTCTTCTACCATCGGCCCAGTGTAGTAGAAAATAGGAAACATGGTGCTGTGATGAAATAATAATAATAATAATAATAATAATAATAATAATAATAATAATAATATTTATTTATACCCCGCCCTCCTCGGCCAGGACCGGGCTCAGGGCGGCTAACATCAGGTATAAAAACAATTGATTAAAATGCAACTTTAAAACAGGATTAAATTACAATTTAAAATGCAGCCTCATTTCGGTGGAAGCCCAGAATCAAAACTGTTTGGTGGGGGCAGGGGGAGACATCAAATCTTCACCAAGGCCAACTATCCAAACTGGTCCTAGGTGGGCCAGAAAAAAAGCTAGGGAAGTCCCCAAATAGGGAACTATTTCACAGAAGGAAAAGGAATGAGGGGGAAGGGATCAGGCTGATTTCAAGCCAAAGGCCAGGCAGAACAACTCTCATGAGACAGAGCATTCCACCAGGTTGGAGCCAGTGTTGAAAAGGCCCTGGCCCTGGTTGTGGCTAATCTGACTTCTTAGGGCCCGGGACCTCTAGAGTGTTGCTATTTATGGACTTTAAGGTCCTTTATGGGGCATACCAGGAGAGGCGGTCCCGTAGGTACGAGGGTCCAATAGAACTTTGGCCCTTCAGAAGCGTGTGAAAACTCAAGGAACAAATGTCTAGGATGAAGGTGGGAACCACCCAGAAATAATCTAACTAGAGGCAGAGCCTCACGTAAGAAAAAAAAATAGTACAATAAAATGAAACCTAGCAGACCTAGACAACATATGCAAACGTTGACAGACTGAAGGAGTAGCTAATTCAGCCTTCAGCAAACTGGTCCCTGCAAATGGCTGGACTGACTTGGGCTAGTGAGGAATTGTAGTCCAAAACATCTGGAAGGCGCAAGGTTGGTTCCAGGACTGAGCGAACCATACACAGATCCTGAAAAATTCTCTACAAAACCCTGCCTGTGGCTTGATAGTGTTCCACTGCATTGTAACATTGCACTCCACCATAAATACCCCTCAAAAGAGAGAAAAGGAGACCCCATAAAATGGCACCTGAGCTTGTTAGCTGTAAAAGAAAATGTAGTATTAAAGCTCATTTATGGCAGCAATGGCAGGTCATATTAACAATAATAATCCTAATTTGAACATATATTAATACAAACAGTTCATCTGTCCAAATAGATGTCAAAACAAGACTGATAATTATAAGGTATATGTTCTAATATAGAAAGGGCAGTAAGATGTTCAGACCATTGAGTAGTGGGTGGTGGTGTTGATCTTTCCAACCTTGAAGCAGTCACAGGATTCACTTTTATTGTGCCCCATACCTCTTGTGTATGACTACCAAGCATTCTTGATGATGTCATTCCTCACTCTTATTGTTCCTATAATTTGTTGGATGCTTAGACCAGGGTTTCCCAGACTTGGGTCTCCAGCTGTTTTTGGACCACAACTTCCATCATCCCTAGCTAGCAGGACCAGTGATCAGGGATGATGGGAATCGGACTCCAAAAACAGCCAGAGATCCAGGTTTGGGAAACAACTAATCTTGTTTGCTATTATCAATTACTGCCTTCCTCATTCACAGTGCTGCCTCAAATAGGTAGCTTCGCCCTGCTACATAGCTGTGTCTGCCCTGGGTGATTGACTCCAGCAAGCACGTACAAAATAGTCAGCACTCTCAATACCCTGCCCTTTCTCTTGACTCTCACACATATATACCTAGTACAGCCATGTCCCCACTGCAAGAAGGGACTATTTCAGCCTTTGCTTGCATTGCTTATTCCTTGCTTTGCTTATTCCCTTAATCATCACTTAAAATATTTATTCACTTGTAAATAAGTAAAGGTTACTTCTACAATTCGTCTGCCTTTCCTTCTTGCTTGCGTAAGTTTGTTGTCATTTCAGCTTTCTCTGTATCCAAGTTCTTATTGCACATCATTTTTTGGTAAGCAGACTGAATCCTTTCTGCCTTTCTGCCCATTCAGCTTTTGATTAGGATACTTCCCTTTTCTCTCTATTCTTCTTCAAGTGATACAGTTTCCCATGTTGCCTATGCTGTCTTCTAGCCTGGTTTCTTTGGAGTGGCTATTGGCAGTTAAACAACTCTGTCCTCTCTCTTCCTTACTGAAAAAAGGTTTACTATAAGGGATATACTTGCAACATTTCCCCCCTTACAGTTAGATTTTTCAGAGAAAATACAAATAAACAGCAAAGTCATTTGATCAAGGCCTATGAGAAACTGAAAGTTATAACTTTTCTGCAAAACCTGTCCAGATGTGAAACTTTCTAACAGACAATTTGAAGTTATTCCCTATCTTAAGAGTACCCTTTCAGTGTTATACTCTGAAATCATTGCTGATAAAACATGATAAATCATTCTAACAGGAACAGTCAGGAAACCCCAAAGGGGGGGGGGAGATAAAAGAAACACAAAACAGGGATGTGCAAAATCTCCTCAATTTTTACCAGCATGCTTGTCTCATGAAAAGATAAGATAGCATGTTCAGGAGGGCAATATTTTCTGAATTACTGTTTGCACTTTGATCTAAGAATGAGGGAAGACAACAGTAGTTGGCTTAAGCAAGGACATAGGGTAATTTTGTTGAACAGGATTAAATGATCTGCAATGATTGTTAACAACTTTTAACTGATACTTCCTGGGCTGAAATTGCAGATATAAATTTCCCACTGCCTCTTACTCTAATATGGGCAAGTTCTACTCAAACTCAGATCCTAAGAACAGTTGCTATAACTGCTTGAGTCTTCTCTCTTCAATACAGACCCATGCACAGCTTGTCTGAGGCTCAGGGCAGGAGTCTTCTTAGACTAAAGTTATAAACTCAAACAATAAAGCAGCCAGTCCCTGGTGTGTGTCCCCCACCATCCAGCCCAGGGCAAGTGTTCCAGCTGCCCCTTCCCCTTGTTTGGGCCTACTTCGATCTAACTTGTGACATATTGAAGGAGACCTACCCCAGTGGCCATTCTCCAGAGCCGTTAGCTTTGGTGGGCAAATAAGGCATGTGCTGAGTCAGTTTTGTATTATGTTCCTGCATCTCTTTTGCTCTGAGATGCTGATCTAAGGAAATAGCCTACATCATCAGATTGGTGCCTCACTCCAACCCTGAATATCCTTCTGTTTGTTAGCATTTGAACCAGTGGAACTATAAGACATGATTTAAAAGGAGTATGACTTATAGATGAATCTGAACGTCACTTTTTTCTTGACTAGTTTGAACTAACCTATCAGCAACAACTAGCAAGTTTTTGACTGTTTCCTATGTCCAACCTAAACTTATTTTGTTATTGTCCTCCTCACATCTCCCTTATTCTGCTATGGTTCTGCTTCCTACACAATCCAGGAAATAGTTCCTGTTCTTATATCCAACCAACATATGGGACTATATAGATGTAAGTTGCTAGATTCACTAGATATCTAGCATCACAGTCACCACAGTATTCCACATTTTCATATGTTCAGCAAAACCGAAGATTGTATATAGCAGGCATGTCCAGCTCCCCAGAGACTGCAATCTACTCCCACTATAAAAAAACTGGCAGTGATCTACGCATTGGTTTTTGAGCTTTTTTGGGGGGGAGAACCAAAGTTTTTGAGCTTTTTTGGGGGGGCACAATCGACCAGGATCACGCAATCAACCAGGGATGCCCAACGATCGGCCTGTTGGACATGCCTGATATATAGTATGACCTGTCCTCTACAGCTTATGAGACAAGAAAAACATGAGATGGACCAGAACTCATGTTTTCTGTGAACAAAAGAACTGGAGGCTTTTAACATGAAGTGTCTATGATAGCTTAAAGCAATTTCATACTTCCTAAAAGTGATGTGCGTTTTCTAACAGTATCTGAGAATGAAACCCTGAATGTGTCAGTGAATGTTTCAGCAAAGAGGTGATTTGCTTGTTTTATTGCAGAAAATAATATTTCCACCTGATAATTTTGTGTATTTCTGCAGATCCCAATAAATTATGTTATGCTAACTAGAGAAAAGCAATGCCAGAATGTCTCCTACTTAATATGCACATTAGAACATCACACCAAACAGCAGCAGGATACTGAAGCTGGCAGAGCATTCCTGTAGGGAAATGTCTCTAGCAGTTGTTTTCATCTGTGAGCTATGAACCAGACTGGAGGGACCCAATCGTCATCTCAGTTGTTGCCACCTATAATTACTTCTAAAGATTCATGTACTATAATGATCCCAGGCACTCTTGTTGTCTGTTCCCGGTGACTGATCTGCAACATCTGTCACTTACATCCACACAAGTTAAGACAGCAATTTTGTTTTGGGATGACACTGACAACAGGCATTGACACTGAGAGTACACTATGCATTGAAACTAAGGGGAAAATGAGAGCCAGAGAGAAAGGGAGAATTAGGAGAGGGATGTCATATAGCATCTGCAAGCTGATGCCTTAGTACTGAATTTGAAGACAGGTGGATGTTGATAGGTGAGCAATGAACAAGCAGAAGTTATGCTGCTAATAAGCTTGCTGCTGTGTTTGGCCAAAGCAACCTGTGAGTTAGAGAGCCTTCCGGTTTGTGTCACAGTGGGTGCCATCTTCTTATTGATGATTTAGAACTCAAAAAGAACAAAAAGCAACAAAATTGCATCATGGAGCATGCCAATGTAAATAACTTCAGTAGTACCTCAAACACTGATAAATTTGTGACCAGGAAGAATGTCTTTCCCCACCTCCACCCCAAATTAGAATTTCCTCATTTGCATGACTCTTCCCAAAATAATGTTTTATTTGGTGACAACGCAGAAGTGGGCTTTCTCGGTGGTAACACCAACCTTTTAGAATGCCCTCTCCTAGGTGGTTTGATGGACAGAGACAGTACCTATCTTTAAAACATCATAAAGGAATATATGTTTACCCAAACTTACCTAGACTCTGATTCCTGGTTCTTAATTATGTGTTTGTGTGTGTATGACTCAGTTATATCCATGGTATATAGTTTTATTCTGCTTTCACTTAGCTTTTAAAAAGTATTGGCTGAATGTTATTGTTCTATTTTTCTTTGAATTTATGTTTATTTTTTAATATTTCATGTAAACCACTTGAAGATTTCTTTTTAATGTAGGTGGTATATAATTTCTACAAATAAACATCTAGGTGACTAAACACCACCGCTTCCCAGTTTCTGGTGGAATTCCTCAGTCAAGCTTAAATATGCTTCTAGCAGACATGAAAAGGAAAGTTTGGATGAGGATCTGCCTTCTAGGGTGTTGATAGGTTGGTTTCAAATTTGTCAGTGGTGGAGGTATAATTGAGTGGCCAAAATTCCAGAAATTCTTGGATGAGATTGGTTTTCTGACCTATAATAGTCAGAGTTCAGAGAAGAGTTCAGTCTGCCCTGGTTACCTGGTTTAATTATCTGTGTTAAGAGATCTTTTCAAGCTCTTATTGGCTCCCGATGTAATTGGCCATCAAATTCTGGTGTGCCAGTGGCAGGTGAAAGTTGCAGGTACATCACGGTGGTAGACGAACTTCCACTTAATAATTTGGTGCCATTTGTTTCACATGGCCAGTGGCCTCTGCAGCAACATTTACTAGGCCCTAGGCACATCTTTGGACCTCACTGTTCATGATGAGAACCAGCTCTAAAATGTCTTCTGCAGCGTGAAATGTTTGTGGACCAGAATTAGCTTATTAAGAACCAAGGCAAACCTTCCTTTGTGTGATGATTACACTGTACTCCAGTGCTTCCACTGGTTGAAAGTCTGGACTATCCTTCTTGCAAAAATAATCAACCAGTAATGACAGAATGTCGAGCATAATACCTGGTAGTTGCTATTTATAGGAACATTACATCAGATTTATGGTGATCTTATGGTGACTTACACTCCTTCTACCTACATTGCTTTTGCCTCAATAGCCGGTGGTGCTCCAATTCAATTTAATGATGGTAGCTAATAGATGGAAAGTCAACATAAAGGACAAATAGATGGGCAGTATGACAGCAGTTGGAACAGACTGGAAGAACTGGAGGGAGATCTGCAATTCCAAAGGTGAGTTTCTTTAATGAAAAGTGTAAAGTCAACGAAAAGTGTAAAGTCACCAGCACAGTAAAGCTTGATTTTGTCTTCACCATGATGGCCTTAACTAACTTACAGCTCCCATTGGTATGCACATTGACATATGTTTGAAAGAAAGCAGGATATTTATACCCAGTCCCTGAAAGTGAAAGGAAACTTCCAGTGTTGCTAGGCACAGCTGGTGAGGAGAAGGCTATAGATCAATCAAATCTTTGAAATCCTTGAAAGGAGCCCTTACTGAGCAGCAACCTTTCATCTCCCCTAAATGACAGATCTGTATCGGAAGTAACTGTTCCACTCCCATGAGCTAGTCATTTCTCGCTTATACCTGCTGGCTTCTGGTGTGAATTAACAGACTTCAAAAGAATGTATTCCTGATTGGCACAAAAGAAAGGAAAAGGAAAGGAAGAGTCGGAACCAGGCTCTTTTGGAGCTTGTTATGTAACTGCTAGACCTTGCTATTTTCAGGATTAACCCCACGTTGATGTACTTTCTTCCTTTTCCTCTGGGAGGGGAAATATTATTGATAAGAATGGTGCATTTTTGTCTGCCTTGTAGTCTATATATAATTCTGCTCCTTTGGAGTACTGAGTAGGAATCACTTAGATGTTCTCTGATTGGTCTTGTGGTTCACTCTCTGCCTTGTTGTTTTTTGCCAACTCCATACCGTCTTCATTAAAGGTTTGCTGGATTTACAGTAGCTAACATGTTGCTATTGGTCTTAGCTGGTGGCAGGTGCAGGTAGAAAATAACAGGTATGCTACATTTAACAGCAGGCACTTTGAGGCTCCTGCAGCACCCAGCTCACTACATTTTTGGATGGTTTGAGGGAAAGTGGCAAAGGGGTGGTTGCTGGGCTGCAGTCAACCTTCTTTACAAAGCACAGGTCAGAGGGGGCAGAAAGGTCCATGGTGCCCCCTTGGCTTACTGTTTGTGAGCAGGTGGGGAAAGACACAACTCAGCCAGGTGGCTGAATTGTACCTGAGCTGGATAGTTCTGCCCTTGATGGGGGACAGAGTGGAGCTTAACACCAGCTGGCTCCAATCAGGCTGCCCATCCTTCTAGATAGGACGTTATCTGCTCATTGCAGATCTCTTATTAACAAAAACTATAAAAAAAATTTCTTCCAGTAGCACCTTAAAGACCAACTAAGTTAGTTCTTGGTATGAGCTTTCGTGTGCATGCACACTTCTTCAGATACACAGTGTATTTTTAAGGTGCTACTGGAAGAATTTTTTTTATTTTGACTATGGCAGACCAACACGGCTACCTATCTGTAACAAAAACTATGACATTTTAATCTTATTTACTAGCATCATTTTTATGTCAGTGGTGACAGTGGCAATCAATGGATAGGTAGGTAGGTAGATTAAAAAAATAAATATTGCATCGCATCACATCACATCTCTTTTCTTTAATAATTTTAGACAGTTCAACTAGACATAAGGCTCAAGTCAAGTAATTGTACACGAGAAATAGATGTGTAGATGGAGACTATTTAGACGTTCTCAAAAGTGTGGGGGGCATGGAGTGTTCATGCCTTGAAAAGTATCCTCAAATACGTTAAATTTGATTAAATGTAAATTAAATCACATATTTTACTTTGATTTCTTGAAATTCAAAGGAAATTTTCTCCAAATACCATATTAACATATTTGACTTGCTAATCAGGCTCTAGGATTTTGTGGCAGAAGAGCTGATGGGATCTTTATCATGGCAACAGCAGAGGCTGATTGGAAAATTAATTTTGTACTTAGTCGTGTATCTGGGAAAAGATACCTTTTGACCAGCCGAATTCTGAAATTTCAGACTACTGGCTAGAGGAACAAATGAACTGAGCCTGAACCATGAAATTGAACTGGTCCTGTTCACTCATGTTCAGAATTATTTCTGTTGCTGGAACAGATTCCAGTTTCCATCTATATACATAAAAGAAACTAGCAATAAAAGTGTAAATTGCCAGATCTTTGGGGTGTACACAAGAACATAAAAAGAGCTCCATTGGCCCATATAGTACAGCTTTCTGTTATCACAGTGGTCAACTTGTTTCATACAACATATTTTCACTAATTTAAGCAGAATAACTTACAGACTTGTCTGTGCACAGTGCCAAAGAGCTTTGGCATTTAGTTGTGGTGAAGAAATACAGAGAAAGAAATGCAGTGAAAAAAGAACTCAAGTACAAAGATGCAGCAGTTGGTTCAAGGCTCACAAGAGGTGCTGCTGCTGCTGCCATAGCAGTTCCATTGGGACATTTTGGTCAGCATTTCAGAGTGTGTCAGCTTGAGCTGGAGAATATCAATGAATTCAAATTCTAGTTCATTGCGATCATTTCCTCTTTTATATATATAAGATATTCCTGTGTTGACCTCTCCCTGTCAAATGAATACAGATGCTTATGGCTAATGGGCCTTTGATCTTTGCTGAAGACAATCAGAAAAGCACATGGATGTCATAGTCTAGCACTGATCCTTTCTGCTTTGGTTCCCTTTGCTTGCAACTTTGATAGATCAGTATTAAATGAAATGAGTCTCCAGGGTCCTGTAAAACATCATTCATGGTATATCAAATTGAAGATGCATCTCAGAATAGAAAAGGAGAGGGAAGGAAGGAGAATAACTTAGTGAATCATTCATTATAGACACAAGTTTGCAATGCACTCACTGTCTGATGAAGGCAAGTCAAAGTTTGTGAAGGGCATTTTTCAGCGAAGGGATTGCTACTTGCATTAAAACATTAAAATTCTATTATTGAATGTCCACAGCTTCTGCTTTTGTGCTTATTAATCCTTGCCCAATGTGATAGTACACAAAATTATAAATGTGGAATCGTAAATTTCAGACTCATTCAGAACCAATCACCTGTAGTGTCTCGAAAGATCCTATATATAGTCTATAGAACTGTCATGAAGTGTGCGGTGTACATGCAAGCCTGCAAGTTTCACATGAGACACAGAAACTGATTTTTAAGAACATTTGACATTGAACTTGGGTGCACTCTGGAATTTGACACTTCATGCAATTAAGAAAAATGAAGATAAATCTCAAATGTTAGTGTATCAAAAAGGGAATTAGCATATTAATTAAAAAGATGTTTAAAAGGAAGTTACATGGTTTCCAGAGGCTTGATATGGACATACATATGCAAAGTATTAGTATCATAGAATTGTGGAGTTGGAAGGGATCACAAAGGTCATCTACTTCAACCCCCTGCAGTGCATGAATCTCAGCTAAAGCATCCATGACAGATAACCATCCAACCTCTGCTTACAAACCTCCAGTGGAGAGCACACCACCTTCAAGGGGAATCCTTTCCACTGTTGAACATCAGAAAGTTCTTCCTGGATTCTCCTTTCTTGTTACTTGGAGTCATTGGTTTGAGTCCTTCTGGGGCAGGAGAGAACAAACTTGCTCCATCTTCCATGTGACAACCCTTGATATATTTGAAGCTGGCTCCTCTCAGTCTCCTCTTCTCCAGGTTCAATGTGCCCAGCTCCTTCAACCATTCCTCATAAGACTCAGTTTTCAGACCCTGTATCATCTTGGTCACCCTCGTCTGCACATGTTCCAGTTTCAAGTTCCATCCTTGTTAAATTATGGTGCCCAGAACTGGACACAGTACTCCAGGTGAGGTCTGACTAAGGTGGAATAGAACAGTATTATTGCTTCCCTTGATCTGGACACTTTACTTCTGTTGATACAGCCTAGCATCAGTTTCTTCTTCTTCTTCTTCTTCTTCTTCTTCTTCTTCTTCTTCTTCTTCTTCTTCTTCTTCTTCTTCACACTATTGCCTCATGCTAAGGTTGTGGTTTACTAAGATCCCTAGATCCTTTTCACATGTACTACTGGTAAGCCGGGTGTCCCCCATCTTATATTTGGGCAGCTGGCCTAAGTGTAGAACCTGACATTTGTTCCTATTGAAATTCATTTTGTTAGTTTGGGCCCATAGAAAGGACACGTGGATACTTTGGTGGAGGATTGTAGCACAATGGCAGAACTCAAGCTTAGCAGGATCCAGCATGCTTTCAGGTTGGATAAGGGACTGTGTGTTGAGATTCCTGCATTGAAGTAGATTGGACTAGGCTGATGACCTAGAATCATAGAATCATAGAGTTGGAATAGACCACAAGGGCCATCGAGTCCAACCCCCTGCCAAGCAGAAAACACCATCAGAGCACTCCTGACATATGGTTGTCAAGCCTCTGCTTAAAGACCTCCAAAGTAGGAGACTCCACCACACTCCTTGGCAGCAAATTCCACTGTCAAACAGCTCTTACTGTCAGGAAGTTCTTCCTAATGTTTAGGTGGAATCTTCTTTCTTGTAGTTTGGATCCATTGCTCCGTGTCCGCTTCTCTGGAGCAGGAGAAAACAACCTTTCTCCCTCCTCTATGTGACATCCTTTTATATATTTGAACATGGCTATCATATCACCCCTTAACCTCCTCTTCTCCAGGCTAAACATGCCCAGCTCCCTTAGCCGTTCATCATAAGGCATCATTTCCAGGCCTTTGACCATTTTGGTTGCCCTCCTCTGGACACGTTCCAGTTTGTCAGTGTCCTTCTTGAACTGTGGTGCCCAGAACTGGACACAGTACTCCAGGTGAGGTCTGACCAGAGCAGAATACAGTGGCACTATTACTTCTCTTGATCTAGATGCTATACTCCTATTGATGCAGCCCAGAATTGCATTGGCTTTTTTAGCTGCCGCGTCACACTGTTGGCTCATGTCAAGTTTGTGAAGGGACCTTCAGGCTCCCTTCCAACACTACAATTCTATGATCTGTCGATCTCCAAGCAGGGCTAGAGAAATCCTCTATCTGAAGCGCTGTGGAGTTACTGTCAGTGTAGAATTCGCACTCTAGATAATATGTTGTAAAATGGAGCTAAGTGGTCTGACCCAATATTATAAAGCATCTCCCTATATGTCTATCTGCTGCCTCCATTAAAGCAAGTGGGGTAGTCTTGTGGGTTTAAAATCTGTGTGTACAACACATCATTCCGCATTCCCATAGCTAATTTCTAGATATAGATACATGACACGTGAAATCTGGCATTATTCAAAGAGTGTTAACATGTTATGTTCAATGAATATAACTGCTTATGTACCTATATACAGTGGTACCTCAGGTTAAGAACTGAATTCGTTCCTGAGGTCCGTTTTTAACCTGAAACTGTTCTTAACCTGAGGTACCACTTTAGCTAATGGGGCCTCCTGCTGCCGCTGCCCCGCGAGTTCTGTTCTCATCTTGAAGCAAAGTTCTTAACCTGAGGTACTACTTCTGGGTTAGCAGAGTTTGTAACCTGAAGCATCTGTAACCCAAGGTACCACTGTACACAATAGCTGGCCTATACACTTGAACAGTTATTCGTATGTAATGTTCAGCGAGTGTACTGTCTGTGTACTTATATACCTATAAGCTTAACCTGCGCACCCAGCAGTTGAGCTTATAAATCAACTAGTGCATACACTGACCTGTGGTCAGAGTAAATTTTGAGCAAGCTTTCAAGCAATTCCTTTTTAAAAGGAGGTTTGCAAAAAGAAGTTCATAGCGTGCTGCGCTCAAAGGAGGTTTGTCAGTGACTTTGCTGAGATTTACATCATAGCCCATACCAGGAGTCTTGAACTGGGTTTACATATTTTGTTATTTCATGACTATAGGATCCAAAGTACCAATGGGAAGGCTTGTTCTCCCTTATGGCAGGAAAAAAATTTTCTTCTTAACACAATTCTTTATGCAAGGTCAATCCATATATCATTTTCCTGTTTATCACAGCATCGTTTATAGCTCTGAATAAATCTGAAAGTTCATTTAGTTGAAGATGATCAATATCTCTTGGTTTTATGTCTGAAATTGACTCTGCAGAAAGAAATACACCTCTTGGAAAGATTCCCTGGAGTTTGCTCCAGTCTTTTTATTTATTTTTGAAACCAAGCTTTGTAACACAAAGGTATCTGAAATAAGCACAGCAGATACAAATTACAGATTGCGCCCGGTTTTGTCCCTTGGAAGCGATAGAAATTCATGTGATCTGAAAATTAAATCTTCCATGCTTTTGTGCCTGCCCTCTTCCACCTTCACACACACAAACTTAGGTGTTATTGATGAGGCTCTGATCTTTTATGCACAACTGCAGCTGAAAAATTATTCATATTGACGTTTGATAAAGAGCACATCACTGGGGAAAGGGAGGGAGGTGAACAGAGGAGGAAATGCAAATGGCATTCTGGTAACATAATTCTGATTTTGTACATTAGGTGTGCTTGCTTATATAGGTTGGAGATAATGCAGACTACCTCATTTCTTTTAAAGCATTAACAATAAATGGAGCACAGCTGGAGAGGTTAAGAAACTGGAATTGAATGGACAGGATATGATTTGCATTGTCAAATTCTGTGTGGAAAGCTAGGACTACATTTGGAGAGTATCAGGTGTGTGTGCTAATTTTCCATGGTCTCCCTGCTTTCCTGTAGTTTGAATGATTTTCCTTGTCTCATTTTAATGTGTTGTATCTTGGTAGGGGAGGGGATTTCACAGTGGGCTGTAGGTTACAAAATCATGTAGATTTTTCAGTGACTGAGAAGGTCAAGAAGCTGGAAGGATACTTGCTGGCTGGGGGCATCTAATGTCAGAGATTTATTTTACTGCCTCTCATTATTAAAATGAAGATAGCATATGGATGAATGAAAATGGAAGTCAAAAGCAGACTGTGACAATAACAGCATTATTAAATGCAAAGTGAAGAGAAACCTAGTTAAGAAAGCTGCCAAAAGTATTGCATCCTTGAATATGCATTACATTTTTTTTAATATATCAGTTAACCTGCCATTTTGAAGAGAAAAAATCCAGAATTTGGAAACCTAGTGAGGCAATAATTTTAAATATCAAGTTATGAAGACAGAATGTCACATATAAGCAAATTTTAACTTAAACAGCTATACAAGAAACTATGTTCTGAAATATAACAGGGTAATCCAGGGTCTGAATAATTAATAAATACACGATAATTGCAGTGCAATCCTATAAATGTTTACATAGAAGTACACCCCACGGACTGGGATTGTACTGGTACTGGCTCAGATTAGTATGTGTAGGATTTCAGCTGAGGAAGAGGTCAGCTGAAAAATGCTCAGGTATGAACGCATCCCGCTTCTTAGAGAATAGCCTTCTCCTCCTGCAACTATATGGAGATAATAAAAAATCTTACCTACAAATTATAGGAATAATTAAATCCCTCCATTAAATAGTCTAACAGAGGTCTCCTATTCATGTTTAGTAAAGGTAAAGGGACTCCTGACCATTAGGTCCAGTCGTGACTGACTCTGGGGTTGCGGCGCTTATCTCACTTTATTGGCTGAGGGAGCCAGCGTACAGCTTCCGGGTCATGCGGCCAGCATGACTTAGCCGCTTCTGGTGAACTAGAGCAGTGCACGGAAACGCCGTTTACCTTCACGCCAGAGTGGTACCTATTTATCTACTTGCACTTTGACATGCTTTCGAACTGCTAGGTTGGCAGGAGCAGGGACTGAGCAACGGGAGCTCACCCCGTCGCGGGGATTCAAACCGCCGACCTTCTGATCGGCAAGTCCTAGGCTCTGTGGTTTAACCCACAGCGCCACCCGCGTCCCCTATTCATGTTTACTCAGAAATAAATCAATGGGGGAAATCTACCTAGTGAAACTACCTAGTGTGTTTAAGATTCTTTTTGTTGGCATCTGCCTGTCTCAAGAAACAATAGACTATGCCTTCAGGAATGAAGTCAAACTGCTGTTTTAGCAGCACCGAAATGACCTCCCCAGGGCACAAGCCTGGGCAGTGTGTATGGAGGTCCTGGGCTTGCCCAGAAGACAAGATCTCCTCCTTGGTCTCACAGTTGTTGGAACTATTCATATCATGATAGCAAACAAACAAACAAACAAACAAACATATTTAACTAAATATACTAGTTGTGTGCATGGCCTTGTATCCTTTCTTTAATAATAATAATAGTAATAACACTAGTAATAGTAGTAGTAGTAGTAATAATACAGTCTGCTTCTGAGTTACTCTGTGATGTGTCCACTGCAATCTGGGATTGTGTTTTTGATCCACTCTGTGTTATACAAAGCTTTGCACTCCTTTTTCATTCTTAAGGGGAATTATATGCTCATCCAGCTATAACACCTCCCTTTTTCCAGGAACAGATGAAATTTGCAGGCACAGGAATTCTCCAGAGTGGATTAAGTCTTTGAAATTGCAGGCTTAGATGATTTTATGGGGGAAGTAAAAGAGTTTTACTTTCCATCATAATCCATAATAAGGCATTGCCTTTGTTCTACCAACTAAAACTCCAAAATCCATATCAGTTGCAGTAGGGAGTCTTGGGTTTGTCTCTTGTACTGTCTTAAAAATAGTTAAGAGGTGACCTAATGCATATTCTTGCTTGGAAATTTTTATTTAAAATAGCACCTTCATATGGACTGGCTTAGCTTTCCTGATGTTGGGAAGGGACATCTTCCAATAGTAAGGCTGCCAATGGAATGTTGAAGAGCACTGGGGATCCTCTTCTCAAGCTGAGCAACACTCCTTTAAAAAAAAATATATGTGAAGGTTTTAAGTTAAAAACAACATCTCCAAACCCTCTAATTCTTGGTTTTAACAAAAAAACCTATCCAGAGTTCTTTAATTCTTTTTAGACAGGCAGGATTTAGACAATTGCATTTATTGCAAAATCTGTGGACCAAAAGTAGAGAAACACAAAGATGGGAAACCAGGGACACAGTGCACAGATAAGTAGAGAGTATGGCTGAGGGTGGGGGAGAGACAGAGCAGCAGAGAGATTTCTGGGGGTCCTGATCTGACTTGGGGCTTTGTTGACATTGCAACTGAACTTTGGGAGAGTAAAATCACTCCGAATCATCTCCATTTGCCTCATTATTTTGACAGGAAAGAGCAGTTTCACACCCCTAAAATATCCCTTCATAATGGTGTCAGCTACATAGTAATATCCATTCAATTTGTACCTGTGATGATATAATGTATTAGGTTTTCAGTTCATCTAACTTTGCACTTACATTTTCAACGTAAAAATGAAGCCATTTAATTAAAAATAAAACCACCCTGATATCCATAAACACTGACACAATCTTTCTGAAACTCATTATGTATGATATATATGGTGCCCACTTCTGTCTCTTAGAGTTAAAGATTAATAATTCCAACCATGAAAAAATAAGTCTCGTATTGTCTGGGTGCATAGTTATCAAAGCAGACACTCACAAGCAGGATGCTTCCGTATAATTAGAAGAGATAATAAAGGCAATGGGTAGATAAACCAAGGCGGACCACTGCCAGGAACAATAAATTAGTTAAGTCTAGTACAACAGTTCCTAATAACCAGGTATCAAGGAATGTGAGTGTTTGCTCATTTGAAGTGTTGTGTTAGTGCATTTGAAGGCAGTAGCTGCACTTGGTGGCTATGGATACAAAATAGAGATGGATCACACATTTTGAGCTTGAAACATGCTATGAAGTTTTTGTTTTTGTTTAAAAAACCTCAGTGCTTAATGGAAATAGGGGGAAACTGCCCAAGGGTTAGAAGTGAACAGTGATGGTTTATCTCCAGATCATGGGCCAAATTAGGTCCATCAGGATCTGTATTTGACCGACCAAGCCAAATTGGCCAAGCTACAGCCACCTGCCTTTTACTGGACATCATATATGGTGTAGGGCACGTGGTTGAACTAAAAGGGGATTTGCAGGCACTCAGTAGCAAGATACCCACTGCTGAAGCATTTTGGTTTTATGAGGTTGGTTATCCCACAGCCTGAAGATGAGAATGGTTAAACCAGGATAGTGACAGAGTGCCTACTGCGCGTGAACTTACTTAGAAACTCTCAATCAAACTTGCTTAAAAGCCCTCTTCAAATCTTTGTGTTAATTATGTGAAGATTTCAAGAGAAGCCGGTGCTCCTAAGGACATTGTGGGTGGGTTTTGTGTGGGTGTTCTCAACCCTTGAACAGGGTTGCATCTGGGAAACTGGAGAGAATTTCAAGAGCAAAGCAAGGGGTTTGAAAACAGGCATGAGCCTTCAATGATAATGTCTGCTGTATTCTAAGAGAAGGAATGTGCTGGCTGAAGTAGGACTGCCATTGACATCTGGGGGGGGGATTTCCGAAAGGTGGTGTTTTTTCCAGGATCTTAGGCAAGTCAGCAACTTTTTGAAAGATGGAAACTCTAGAAAGGAGTAGCTGAGCATTCACAGCATACAAAAAGACTCATCTTGAAATATAAGAGTATGAAAGCAATGCTCATAGTTACTGAGGAAAATAAAAATATATACTGTCTTATGTGACAAAGGAATGCAGACACAAATCATAAGACTAAGGAAAAGAGGTCAGTGACATACATATAACAAATATATAAAATGAATATTTCTTCATACCATTATCTAGTGAAATATAAACTGTACTCTTCCTTCGTGGCCTCAAATGACTCTTGCAGATTATCACTGGAAAACAGCAGATCATTCAATCAGATATATCAACTTCCTTTGCTATACCATAGCTTATAAATTTAAAAAGAGTCATTTGTTTATTTTAAAAAAAAAGATAACCACATGCTCTTATGCTAATTCACACAGCCATATTTGTGCAACATGATATGGATTACCTTCCTGGAGTTGGTCCATTAATCTGAAGCAAAATACTTACCTATCTTACCAGATGATGATGCACCAAGATACTAAGATAGTTGGATGGTAAAATAAGATAAGCCAAACAACACTTGCACAATAGATCCGGTAAGAGCCAAAAATTGTCAGAGAACATTTTTCCTGGAATAAAAAAACCTTTCCCATCAATTTCGTGAAATATTCTTCAAAAATTCTTCATACTTATTTGTTCCTACTACACACACACAGAGAGAGAGAGAGAGAGAGAGAGAGAGAGAGAGAGAGAGAGAGTCTGAGAATGACTCTAGGTCTAGGGGATTGTGGAAGATGAAAAATGGCACCCAGGTTGGCAATGCAGTTTCTCCTACGGCTAATTGCAGTGACAGGATTTGGGCAGGGGTGTGGGGTGGGGAGAAAGAGACAAGGAAAGAAATATGTGTGTTACTGCTGTTGTGAGTTCCACCCCTGAAAACTGCTGGAGAATTTCTCCTCTCCCTGGGGTTTCTGCAAAATTGTTCTCCCACAAATAGTGCTAAGAATTTCCAAAGGCCATTGCTCTACAGTAAATCATGCCTAGCTGTGCTATAAAATATCAGCTAATCAGAAGATTACAAAAGTAATGGTTTATATACAAGTACAGTGGTACCTCGCAAGACGAATGCCTCGCAAGACAAAAAACTCGCTAGACGAAAGGTTTTTCCGTTTTCGATTTGCCTCACAAGACGAATTTCGCCTATGGGCTTGCTTCGCAAGACGAAAACGTCTCGCGACTTTGTTTCCTTTGTCTAAAAACAAAGACATGTTTTGTTTATAAAGTTAATTTATTTTCCCTTCAATTTTTGAACTGCTCTTTACAGTATGTGTGACTTTAAAGAGCAGTTAATAAACTGTTGTCGTACCAAATTTGGCTTTGTTTGGACTTTTTTTGACCATAGGAACGCATTAATTGATTTTCAATGCATTCCTATGGGATTTCGTGATTCGCAAGACGAAAAATTCGCTAGACAACAAAACTTGCGGAACGAATTAATTTCGTCTTGCGGGGCACCACTGTAACCATAAAACTGATCCATTGAATCTATTATTTCAGCTATCTATTTACATTGACCCCGTCTTTCCCCCCAGTATGTTTTAGGTGGCATACATGGTTCTCTCCCTCCTTATTTAATCTTCATAGCAACCCTGCATGGTAGGTTAGGCTGAGAGGCAGTGACTGAGCCAAGGTGAACTTCATGGCCAGGTGGGGATATGAACCCTGTTCCCCCAGGTCAGGGGTCTGCAACCTTTAAGACAAAAAGAGCCACTTGGACCCATTTCCGAAGGGGGGAAAAACTGGGAGCCGCAAAACCACTGCGACATTTAAAACAAATATATCTCTGGAGCCGCGATCTGACAGCGGGCGGGAAGGTGAGGTCGGGACGGTGCGTGACTAACGCATGCACCGCCCCCATGCGACGTCACAGCCAGTACAGCGCCCGCCACAGTGGGGAGTGTCGGGGCGCACAATGCGCCTCCTCCCCTTGCCCCGGAGCCGCGGCAAAGGTGTAAAAGAGCCACATGCGGCTCCGGAGCCGCGGGTTGCAGACCCCTGCCCCAGGTCCTAGTCTGACACTAACAACAGCACCACACTACCCACATATGACATAAGTAGCTCAAGCAGAATTTTACAGCTGTTTGCAACATGGTCAACTGTCCTCTAGTTTGGCCTGCTCCTGGAGCACAGACAAGCATTCAGAAAATCTCCCACTGATTCAATGCTGTCTTTGCCTAAATAAATGTATTTTGTTCAGCAATTATACCTCCATATCCAAGGCAATATTTTTGCATTCCTTCTGTCTCCCCTTAAGCTTGTTGAGTCTTCTACTTCCAAAATTCTCCACCATCCTTTGGCTCATTGGGAGAGGAGCTAGCGCTTCTGAACTTCTCATTATGGACTCTGGATTCATTTATAAATTTGATGGGATGGGAATTAATAGTGACAAGGGGCAATTATGGTACTTGAACATACGATCCTTAATTGAAATAAATCAATGGCAGAAAGGAAGCTAGAAAGAGAGGCTGATTGAAGAGGTTCGAAATGGAAAATAGCAGGCTGAATTACACTCTGAAATGTTTCAAATAGACCAAGAACAGAATGTTTTATCATGGGAGGAAAACTACCATACTAATCAACTCTCTGCATCTTTCTCATTATCCCAAATGTCCCTGTGTAGTGCAAAAGGAGGGGGCAGCCTTATAAAACCTCAAAACACATTACAAAAAGTTGCATGAATCTGGGATTTCCTACAGTTGTATTCCAACAATGTCCATCAGGAAAATGGAAGACGAACTGTGACAGACACAAACAGAAATATAATGCCTTATTGTTTCTTAATTTACAATCCTCTTACACATAACTGAGCCCTGTCAATATTTTCTTATGTATGCATTTATGCATAATTCTTACTACTGTGGTTCTCCAGCATGACTTGGGAAGAGGAGAACATGTCTTAAATATATATCCCAGGGTTGCAAAAGTTATGAATGCAGAATGTAGACTATCAGCCATGTTTGGTGGCCTGTCCAGAACCAGAGGCAACTTTGGTTTTTGCCACATGCCTGGGAATAAATAAACAAACAGAAGGTGTTATGCTGAGCATCTGTTAAGCCAAAGCATCATAAAATGTATGGACTATCATTTACTTATTTACTTATTTAATATCCCACCCTTCCTCCCAAAGGAGCCCAGGGCAGCAAGCACCAAGGGATAAAACATCTAAAAACAAATCCAATACACATGCAGACTGGAATGAAGCTCTACTTAACAGTTTTGTAGAAAGAGGAAGGTCTTCAGCAGGTGTGCATCTATGTATGTCAGTACCCACACATCTCATGTATCTGATGGCTAACTGGACTAAAGCCCCCAGAAGCCCATCTATCAGTCTTGAAGGTGACCTTTGATTCTTCATTACAAGAGGCTAACCCGCCAGTGTGGTGTAGTGGTTAAGAGCGGTAGTCACGTAATCTGGGAAACCGGGTTCGTGTCTCCGCTCCTCCACATGCAGCTGCTGGGTGACCTTGGGCCAGTCACACTTCTGTGAAGTCTCTCAGCCCCACTCACCTCACAGAGTGTTTGTTGTGGGGGAGGAAGGGAAAGGAGAATGTTAGCCGCTTTGAGACTCCTGAAGGGGAGTGAAAGGCGGGATATCAAATCCAAACTCTTCTTCTTCTTCTTCTTCTTCCTCTAGAATTTATCATGCATCTTTCCCCCCCCCCAAACATACCTCTGCAATTATAGAGAGTAGAGAAGCTAACTTAAAATACTAGGTAATTATCTTTTCCAAAATTCATTTTCTAATAAAGCACTTTTGTTGTCTGTTATATTTATCCCACTCTCTGAAAGTACAAAGGTCAACTACCTAGTAAGCTCATTTTGGCTTACGAGGTGTTTTGATTAATATCCCTTGTCTAATTCCCTGAGAAAAGTATTCTAACTCCCTGGGCAATGAATCCAAGGCTGAGTTATTTAGAGACTTGTTAGTGAAGCTGATTTGCATATAATTAACAGTACAGATTCATTTGTGCACAGAGAGCACAGGATGCCTCGCCCTTTCTGCATGTTTTGTGCCAACTTCATGACAAATTAAGAAAGTATGCCGTGATTTTCAGATAATAAGGATTCAGGTGGGTAGCTAAGTATATTTTAGGTGATTGATAAAGCATTAAGGACCTTATAGAAAACAAATTGCTTCTCCAGTGCAGCACTATTTATATCCTTCATATTTGTTACTGTATGATCTGTTTCTTAAAAATCCAATTAGAGTATATACAAAGGCATTAAAAACAAATGGAAAGTTGAGCTGTTGTAGTAAGCCTGGAAACAATTTTTTTCCAACCTACTTATTGGGAAATTGATATTGTTGCCACTTTGCTATTGTCCTTATCTCGGGTCTTGACCTATGATAGAGTAGAGCACTTGTTATCAAAGCTAATATGGAATAGTTGGTGTATGCATTAGAATTCTGCATTTTAAAAAATCCACATGAAACATGTCCAATTCTGCAATTAATGTGAAATTAAAATAGTTGAGACATATTTGTTTTAATTTTCATTAATACCACATTCAGATCTTGTTGCATCTATGAAAATTTCATTACAAATACAGTGGTACCTCGGGTTAAGTACTTAATTCGTTCTGGAGGTCTGTTCTTAACCTGAAACTGTTCTCAACCTGAAGCACCACTTTAGCTAATAGGGCCTCCTGCCCTCACCCCATTGCTTCTTTATTACCCTCACCCCATGGCTTCTTTATTACAAATTTTCCTTTCCTGAAGCTGCTTTTCTTTGGCAAAGAGAAGGTTTTCAGACTCATTACTAGGGATGTGCATCAGCCCTGTGCACTTTCACAATTTCAAGGTGAACAAGGGTTTGGGTGAGGTTTTTGCACGCCCAAGTTGGATTGTGCCATTAAAATGACATTTCATATATGGATCATGGACTCCCTGAAGTCTCGAGTTGTTCTGTGGACAAAGTGAGTACTACATTTTTTAAAAAAAGCAAAACCAAAGCTGACAGGGAAATTCTCCAACTTCAAGTGGGTGTAGAGGTGGGGAACCATTTGTTTTGATTGGCAGGTCTATGTTTTAAGCACTGTGAATTATTTTGGCAGTGCACTCTGATCACAGGGGTGGGAGATGGAGGAATATTGAACTAAATAGAGCTTGTTTTTCAAGTGGATCTGTGCTCCCCCTCCCACTACCCTTTCCATTATACAAGTCAATAGATGGCTCTCTCTCGCCTGTGAAGAACCTCTTCTTCACATCCTCATGTGTCTCTTAAATCTGTGAGGCAGGGGTAACAGGGTCCCTAACCCAGTCTTTCTTGGGAGTTCATGCTCTTTTTCACCACTCCTTCCCCTATGCAGATCAATTGGGATATCTCACTCCTAGGGATTGAGAGATCCCAAAAAAACTCTTTGGAAGAGAGAAGTCCACCATGACCCTTGGGATATCGAGGACCTTGCTAAGGGGTATTTCACTCACCTCGGTCTTCCTTGGAGACCCATACTGTTTTTTCCATCCTCCCATGATTCTTACCAAACTCAATATGGTAAAGTCTATCCTTGCAGGAGAACCATTGCAACTATCATTCTTAAATTTGGCAGCCTCTGTCCCTCTAGGAGTAACCATGCCTGTAAATTGCATTCATTTCTGACAAAAAATAAAAGAGACCTTTCTTTTTCTTTGAAAAATGAACCTTTAAATGTGCCCTGCACAAGAAACCCTGGGTGTATCTACCTACAGTTTTGACAGGTTTAATCCACCCAGAAGGGACTTCTATGCCTGCAAATTCCATCCACTTCTTTGAAAACAAAACAAATTCTAACCTATTTTAGATTCCTCATTGTAGTGAAAGGTGAGAGAAGAGCTTCATTTTTTAACAAATCTAATTTGGTTTTGAATAATGAGTTGAATTTGAAAGATATAGGGTGGTTCTGAAACAGATTGGGCTTCTTTCCAAAGCTACAGGTACAGATTGAATCTCCTGGCTGGAACACTTCACTCGCATTTCCTTCTAGCCTGCAATGAGTTTGAAGAGGGGGGGGACACTACTGACAGCAGTCTGAAGATGTCTCATTAATGAAATCTCTGTAGACTTGCCAAATGATAGAATCGTGCTTTTTGTAGGGAGGGGATTATACTATGTAGTTTGGCCAGACAACAGTAAGTAACAGAATGACTAATTATGTTATGAAATATTGTAATTAATTGCCTGGTTTGGAATGCATCATTATTCAGCTCATACTGCTTGGATATATTACAAATTGAGCATCTTCTCTCCTAGAAGGCCTTCTCTGTCATGAATTATAAAATGACTTAAACACATAAAATGATATACAAGCCCATCTACTTTGAAACTCATTCAGCAGCTGTATAGGAACATGCACAGAAGTTCCTTAATGTCAGCCTCTTTCTCTCGATAACATTCTAGCTCAGAGGTACCTCACACAGGGCCTTCCATATCCCCATAAGCCCCAGCTAGCATGGCCAACTGTCAGAGATGATGGAAGTTGCAGTCCATTGACATATGGAGGGTGTGCTGAATCAAGAAGCTTCATTCCTCATGTACACTACCCACAGTACAGTTAAAGCTTAAAAACTTCCAATGCTCCAGGATTTTGTTTCAGTTGTTATGTTTATTTTATTGAATTTTATATACTGCTTCACACACCCAAATTGGGTGCTGAATTAATTTACAAGACAATGAAGCACAAAAATACAATATAAACAGAAAGTTCATTAAAGCAATAAAAACAAAGAAATACCAAAAGTGTTCATCCAAAAGAACACCTAACACGAATACCTGTGAGAATTAAAACACCTCTGCCTGGTGCTGAAAAGATGGCAGTGGCAGGCTAGCTTCTCTGACTTAATAAAGGCATTTGAATAAAATAAATTGTTCAAGAGATGAATGTGATTTAATTAAATTAATCAGCAGAGCATCCTTACAGGGCATTACAGAGCTCTATTTCCCCATCTTCCACTGCATGTGAAAATATGCACTCAACATACAAGGATGTTATGGGTAGGGATGAATTTTTTATGAAAATATCAATGTTGAAATTATCCATATGGAGTGGTATCTGTCTAAATGGATCTGCTAGTGTAAAGAGGTTTAGTGGTACAATGGAACTTACACACACACATCCCTCTCCCCACACACCACGTGTGATCTCTAAATTTGTTCAGAGGGTTCCCCCAACCCTCTGGAGCAGATCTGCAGGAAACATAGGGAGAAGAAAGGGAAAGGAGGTTCACTGCACAGATAAAACTTGCTGCACTAGCGGGGCTGTTTTGTTGGCTAGCACCCTTGGATTCTACTCTGCCCTAATTCCTATCTTGCATATTAATATTTATGAGAAGCACCCCCCCCCCTCATCTCAGCTAAAAATACGAACAATTATTGCATATTATATTCATTATTATGCTATACTGTGGTACCTTGGTTGTCGAACGGCTTAGCTCCTGAACAAATTGTCTCCCGAATGCCACAAACTCAGAAGTGAGTGTTCTGGTTTGTGAATGTTTTTTTGGAAGCCGAACGTCTGACGCAGCTTCCGTGGCTTCCAATTGAGTTCAGGAAGCTCCTGCAGCCAATTGGAAGCCACGCCTTGGTTTTCAAATAGATCTGGGAGTCGAATGGACTCCCGGAACTGATTAAGTTTGACAATCAAGGTACCTCTGTACTAATATACATTATTAATCAATTTAAAGCAAATTCCTCCTCAGTTCCTCGTTATGAGGAATGGGTGGCCAATCGTATTGCCATCCAAGCCTCCAGCTCTTGCAATGTAAAGGAACTTCTGCATATGATAAACATAATTAAGACTCTCTCTTGATGAACAATTGGTATTCAATGGGACTTTTGAATTTCCTTGTGAGAAGCATGGGGCAAGTGATGCTCTAATCACACACACAAAAAAACCTCCAGCCGGATTATATTGAGAAACAAGCACAGTGAGGTTTATTATTTAAGCCACATACTGGCTGTACTGTTCTACTACGTTGGAAGCCGTATAAATAATAAAGTCAGCAGTGGCTGACCTTTGTCCTTTTCCAGCCCATCTCACAGCAATGACATCCGCTATGAAGCCAACCCCTAATTAGAGTAAGATTCACAAGAGGCAGATCAGCAGGGAGGGTTAACAATACCCATTAATCATTATGAGGTTTCAGTACCATTACCAAGAATGACAGTGAACTGAAACCCAAGCAAATAAGTTGTCTCTGATTATAAACATCACAGCTGAAAGGTAGAGGCTAAAGATCAAAGTAGGGAAAAATAAGTCAGCCAAGTTACCTTGTCCTCTGCCAAGCTGAATTGGAAAAATATGGCAGGTGAAGAATATGAACAGTGAAAGCAATCATTAATAAGCATGTAATAATTTGGAATCAGACAGATATACATATAAACACTAGGGATGGATGGATTTGTATGGATTTATATACACAAAGAAGTGGATGTATATGGATTCTGTGTAGGATAACCAGCCTCATATAACTGAAATATTTAGTCTAATTAATGCATGAAGGGGTTAATGCTGTAGGTTGTAGGCTGTAGGTTGCAGGTCACTCCTGCTCAGCTTGAGACAAAGGAAGACAAGCCTATTGTTTCCCCAGTCTACCATGTGAACTCTGGTGTGAAGAGAGGTCTGAGCTGGTTGTTTCAAGCATGGTCTTTTCTACAAAGCCATTCTTGTGTTCCTATACAAATAATTTAAGAACTTTCACAACTTTGGACCTAACCTAAATTTTGCTGCCTGTGTTTTCTGAATTATGTATGGGAAAAGCACATGAATCTGACCTTTGAAGTGTCTGTAAGTAAAGAATTTTTAACATCAAAAATGTGGGGGGTTTCTATGCTAAGGGGACTTGGGAAGGAACTTTGGAAGGGCATACGTTAAAGATCTAGCAACCTTTATTTCCAAGCTTTACTTTATGTTTTGTGATTTTAAATCTCTGCTGGGTTTCTCTCAGCAAAGAGTAATTGCTCCAAACCTAGAGCTTAATTACCGGCATCCAGGGAATTCTTTTTGTATCCCATATATTTTCTTTTCCAACCAACATTCTTTACAGACTCTAGGGTTGGATGTATCCTCTGAGATTCACAACACAAAGTTCTAAATTCTGGAACAACACATTTACATAAAGTAACACCCACTAGTGGTACTAGTGGCAATATAAAAACAGTATGCATATTGCCTGCAGTCATACTGGTTGGACTTCAATGTTCATATTATATTAAGGACAGAAAAACAAAGAGGTGACTCTTACACCTTTAGGTTATAATAAATAACATTTTCTAGATAAGAGCTGATCTGTATGTTCCGAAACTTCTTCAATGCTGTGTGTGCTCATCTCTAACTCAAACTACTAAAGTTTTAATTAAAAGCTGGAATACGGTCAGTCGTGCCTGCTATAAACTTTACTATCTGTTTCCCGTCAAAGGTGGAGAGTAAATTACAACTACTTCTTCATTTTATTTTAATTAAAAATAGTTAGATGGCCATGATTGCCTTTCTTCCACTTTTGTTATTTAATGACCATTAAAGTAACAGAATTGAAGGGCTATTTAGTATTCTGTGAAATCACTGGTGGTTAAATACAGCAATGGAAGCTTGGCTTCCAGGGATGGATCTGATTAATTAATTTAATGTGTTAAGGAAATTGCACTCCATCCAGGCTAAAAGCATATTGTAAGAGGAAGGCTATGGGGGGTTTCTTTGTACCGATGTCTCCATGTTCTAATGTCATTATTTCTTTTCTCAAAAGGAACCTGGGCTCAAATGCAATTAATGATTGCATAGTTTGCAACATACCTTCTGATTGGTAGGCCTGTATATTCTCTTCTTTGGGGCAATGTCATCACAGTAGAGTTTGCACTATACCACTTTGTCTTGCTCAGTCTGTATCAGGACCCACTGTTGGTATACATTATATCCAAGTTATATATATACTGAGAAGTTCATATGCACCAGGGAAGGGGTATGCATCAGGGAACAAACTAGCCATTATATACACAAGTGCATGTGACTTTCTCTCAATTGCTTAAAAAAAATAATGAAAATCATCCTCATGAGGCTGAGGTTGGGAGCCGGAGAAAAGCAAAAGGTTGGTTCATCTTTTCTCCGAAAGCTCTTTTCTCCCTCAATATAGGGAAATTCACTCCACTTTCCATAGGGGGAAAGCAGCAGGGGAATTTTGAGGAAGAGCCTGTGGGGAATGATTCAGCTCTCCACCTCTCATTTTCTTTTGATCATCCTATCTTAAAGCTGGTGTGTGTGTGTGTGTGTGTGTGTGTGTGTGTGTGTGTGTATGTATCACGAGACACTTGCACTTTTCTAGCTTTGTATTTCCGTTTGTCTTTGTCTTGCACATTGTTATTCTGCCCTAGACTGTTCCATCCTGAAAGAGCCAGCTCTCTCTCAAAGACGCAGTCTACCCAGCAATTCCCGACTTTCCTCCAACTGGTTTTATTGTTTGAACAGGGCCTTTGAAAACAAAGAATTGGGTGCAGTCTATAGATCTAACTTTGACTCCCCTTAATTTTATCCTGGCCACCACCACACTTTGGTCCCCTTTGGGATGCTTTGTATTGTAAAATCACCACTAGAATCAATACAAGTCTACCTTTAATCCCTCAGTTCATGTGTAGAATACCAATGGAGATACTAGTGCCAGCAATTTTACTGCCATCACCCTTTCCGTCTGTATCAGCCCTCCTTTCCTAACCCCCCTATTGAGACTATGTCCTAAAAACTAATACTTATCAAGTTTTCCTCACATCCCTGAGCTTCATGGGCCTGCGTGTTAAATGCTGGTTCTAATGGTGGCCATCCGTAATTCATTTGGCTACAGGAAATCTAAGTTCTATGTGGGTGTCTTTAAAAATACATTTTTTTGAAGTTTGTTCTTCTGCAGATCAGAATACATTATTCTACAGAGGCAAGGATACGATCTTTGGCTGACTCTTCTTGATCAGTCTATTACTGATCTCTGAAGGGTAGTGTTGTAAGTTCAGGCAAGATTTGTGCCGTGGGTTAATTGAAGAAGAAAAGAACATAATTTTTAGAGACACTGTGCGTAGGCAAGCAGGATTGCGACATAAATTCTTTCCATGGTAGATGAGTACATTTCTGTATTCCATTATTAAGTGAATACTTTGTTTCTATGAATTGTTTCTCACACAACTATTTGTACCCAAGTGGTGATACAAGACACACTGTAAGTACATGGCATGCAAATTATGAAGAGAAACATGTCTGCATTAATCACCACCTGTTTTCTTTTTCAAATCACAGATTTAGAGACAATTTAAAGAAAGGAGGAGAAAGAAAACGTTAGAGGAATATTCTTGCTGTATTGAGATCATCTGTATTAGAGGGTTGTTGTTTTTTACACAAAGGTTATTTTCCTGTGATTTCTGAAAGCTTCTACCTTAGCCTTGTTCAAGACACTTCCCAAATTAATTAATTTTTGCCTTCTATTTTTAAAACACTCAGTTCTTCGTCACTGCCTTTGTTGGCTTTCACCCAAGCTACTTGGAAGAAGTGCCCAGATTTTTCCTACCTTATCCTTTGCATCTGTCTGTGCAGATGCCTAAGACTGTAGTCGCAAACACTCATAGAACTGCACTGTCAGAGAGAGTGATAGTGAAAGCTTGAACCCTGTTCTTTGCAGCAGTGACCTGCAAAATGGCTAATAACATATGCTAGTCAGATACTTATTATGAAAAGCAGGGTATTTGCAAAGCCAGTAGCTCATGGAGTACCACTTCATGAAAGCTAGACTAACAACTGCAAAAGATCATGCAACTCTGTCTTCTTTTGCCCCCAACAGAGTATTGCCCCCAAGTGCCTCGCTTTAGTTTTCTTTATAGTCATAGCAGCCATTTATTTATATAGGATAAAGTAGAGGATTCACTGAGAAACATCACTGGGATGAGGACTAAACTTTCTTCATGCTGCTGGAAACCTCAGTCATGGAATTGTAGAGTTGGAAAGGACCCTGAGGGTTGTCTAGTCCAACTTCTTGCAATGCAAGTATATTTTGCCCAGCCTGGGGCTCAAACCCATGATCTTGAGATTAAGAGTATCATGCTCAACCAACTGAGCTACTCTCACTTCTTAAGAATCAAGCCTGCCTCTAACTGCACACCTGTGCACGCATGCACACGGATTTTAGTTCTTTGTCACATTTGAGTGTGACAGAATTTGAGGAACACGACAAAAATGTGTAGCGAAAGATGGGAGTTTTCACAGCATCACGAGGGTCATAGGTCTCCCGTTCCTGTTTTTGAAAGATATACATGTTTTTGCTTTTCTCTGTTTTGAGATTAGCTCTTCAACATAGACTTCTTCAATGTGTGTACCATGTCAATGTATCTATGACAGAAGAGTCTAGGATTCCTTTTTTTTTTGTTTGTTTCTTTATTTGCCAAGGCTTGTGGGGTTCAAATATTTACTTGCTTCCAGTGTTCCAATTTTCCCATGCCCCCATTTGCAAGTTTGACTTACTACACATGGAATGTGTGTGGCTTTTGAGCACCTGCTGAACTTAAGCAGAAGCAATCTGAACTTTTAATGGAGCAGGAGTGTGGGAACAGGCTCTTCTTGCTTTCAGACTTTTACAAATAAGGATTACAAATAAGGATTAGGGAGCCGGTGGCAAACAATATAAATAATTCAACTGTCCATCACTCTGACTAACAATCAGAAGAGAGCTCTTCTATCCTCCCACTGGTTAGACAGAAAAGAGAGGAGGAAAGAATCTGTCGGAAATGATTAAAGGAGGTACTCTATAACAAGCCTTCCATGCGTTAGGGCTGGCGGCGAAGAATCTGGTCACTCATATTTAAAAACATATTATTTCCATCTTCCTGTCAGTTTGTTTTGTGAGCTGCTCTTATTTGTCTGGCGTCTGGATTGGAACGGGGGCTGGTGAATAGTAGCTGAACAAACATGAAAAATCAATCTGAAATGTAACATGCTCTCAGCACATTGCCTCAGTGCAATCCAGCCTCCGGTTTATCTTTAGAAAGAAAGAAAGAAAGGAAGGAAGGAAGGAAGGAAGGAAGGAAGGAAGGAAGGAAGGAAGGAAGGAAGGGTGGGTTAATTCTCATATGCTGGGGGCACATTTAATTATTTATTTGTTCCCCACTCTTCAACTCAAGGTCCCAGGGTGGGTGACAACCTTTATCAGCTCCATCTGGTATGCAGGCTGAGACCCTACCTGCCCGCAGACTGTCTCGCCAGAGTGGTGCATGCTCTAGTTATCTCCCGCTTGGACTACTGCAATGCACTCTACATGGGGCTACCTTTGAAGGTGACTCGGAAACTACAAATAATCCAGAATGCGGCAGCTAGACTGGTTACTGGGAGTGGCCGCCGAGACCACATACACCAGTCTTGAAAGAACTACACTGGCTCCCAGTACGTTTCTGAGCACAATTCAAAGTGTTGGTGCTGACCTTTAAAGCCCTAAACGGCCTCGGTCCAGTATACCTGAAGGAGCGTCTCTACCTCCATCGTTCTGCCCGGACACTGAGGTCCAGCACCGAGGGCCTTCTGGTGGTTCCCTCACTGCGAGAAGCCAAGTTACAGGGAACCAGGCAGAGGGCCTTCTCGGTAGTGGCACCCGCCCTGTGGAACGCCCTCCCAGCAGATGTCAAAGAGAAAAATAACTACCAAACTTTTAGAAGACATCTGAAGGCAGCCCTGTTTAGGGAAGCTTTTAATATTTAATAGGTTATTGTATTTTAGGGTTTTATTGGAAGCCACCCAGAGTGGCTGGGGAAACCCAGCCAGATGTGCGGGTTAATAATAATAATAATAATAATAATCATCATCATCATCATCATCCTTTGGAAGCGAGTTGCAAATCTGGAGAAGCAACTGAAAAAGTGCTGTCCTTGGTCCCAAGCAGATGTATTTCAGTGGTCATTTTGACATGAAAAATGACCTCTGTGGTAGATCTTAATAATTGTGAAGGTTCATTCGGACTCTGAACAATAAAGGACTTTCATCAGTAATGTTTTGAATTGGGCCTGGTAATTAGAAACCAGTGCAGTTGTTACAGCAAGGTTGCAGTAGGCAACTCTAGTTAACAATCTGAGCACTGCATTCTAGACCAAAAGGTAAGGCTTGTCTAAACAGCTGCCATGCAGACACTGGTGGATCTCCATATACATATAAAAACACACACTTGTCCTAGTAAGGTGACTATATGAGAGTTTATTGCATGGTGATAAAATATTAGCATATTGCAGCTCTGTGATTTGTGTTCACGTTGTATTGTAATGGCCATTGGCCACAAACAACAAAATTGATTGATTGATTGATATTACCATGTTGTAGTTAATGCTTTTGAATTATGGTGCTGGAGGAGACTCTTGAGAGTTCCATAGACTGCAAGAAGATCAAACCTATCCATTCTGAAGGAAATCAGCCCTGAGTGCTCCCTGGAAGGACAGATCCTGAAGCTGAGGCTCCAATACTTTGGCCACCTCACGAGAAGAGAAGACTCCCTGGAAAAGACCCTGATGCTGGTAATGATTGAGGGCACGAGGAGAAGGGAACGACAGAGGATGAGATGGTTTGACAGTGCTCTCGAAGCTACCAGCATGAGTATGACCAAACTGCGGGAGGCAGTGGAAGACAGGAGTGCCTGGCGTGCTCTGGTCCATAGGGTCACGAAGAGTCGGACACGACTAAACAACAACAAAGTTAATGCTTGGGCCATTTCACTTTTAAACTATTTAAGAATTCTCACATGAATGCTATCTGACCTGGGGGACTTGGGTCACTTTTTAACTATTCAACAATAAATACTAAATGCTCTCATTTTCCTGCTCATATTGAAATACTGCCCCTCAACGAGGCCAAACTTAGATTCACAACATGTTTAGTGGTATGTGTCCCCCCAGAAAAAAGCACTGGCCTTGGATAAGTATAATAATGGTAGTCCCCCCCCCAAGCAATCTGGAAATTATAATTTGGTAAGGTTGCTAAGAATTTTCTCTAAGCTACCCCTACACACACACCCCACTGCAAAAATCCCTACAGACTTATATTAGGATAGGTAATGGCTACTGAACCTGTTCAAGTCAATATGTGATGTGATTTTTGCCTTCCCCTTTTGTAAAAAAAGGAATAAGGACCATGCTAGGCACATTAAAAACTGCAAGTTATTTGAAAGTAATAATACCTGAATATGTTCAGGTGAGAAAGCAAAATGCACTCATATATGCATTGAATTCACATAAAAATGTTATTCCTACCACTAAAAACTCTGCCAATGTATGTTTTATTTATAGCTAGATTTAATTTCCTTTTAAATAAGAAATTAAAGGTGCTGGTTTAGTAATTGGTTTTTATGTGCAAGCTAAACTATAACCATTAAGATGTCTTTCTATATTATGTTTCAAAGATTTAACCAAGATCTACATGCATAGTTAATGTTATTTATTTTAACAAAGAGTTACTTTCCTGCTGAGTTGCTCCTGTTCTAACACAAGTAATGCAGTACATAAATATCTGTCTGATTAAGTGATTACACAGAGAAGGTTGCCCAAACATCTTTTATTTCTTTTTGTTATAGATTAACATTTCATGTAAAACAGATGTTTTGGAATGACCAGGTTCCTAACCCTGAAAGCCCCACATCAAAATGATTGTGCAGTCACTTCCAGATGACCTGATTATTAAGGACTCATCCTGACTTGTTTCCCTGTGACCAACATCTCCAAGCAAACAAAGAAAGTCCACAGGACATTCAGTCTCCACTGCTTCTGTGTAGATCTTACCACCAGTTACCATTCACTTCACCACTATCACTGAACTACTATGATTACAATGAAAGCCCCTCTTCACTTCATCTTTGCTCCTCAGGTGTGCATGCAATGAAGCGCACTGATGCTTCAAACTCCATCTCCTTTCAGGCTTTGTCAACCCCAATATATCTGAAAGGGAAGGGCAATATTCTTTTGTGTTTCTGGCAACATAGAAGGAATGGTCAATTTAGTTTTATTTCTCTGCACTTCCTTGAACTTCCCAGTGGTGTGATGTGATATCAGATTATTATAACAACAAAGAGAAGGTTAAGATCTCTTAGAAAAATCTATGTGAATTTCACCCTGTTGAGACCCTATGCTACTAAATATCACATCATCCATTAACTCAAAAATCCCTCAATTTAACGAAAACCTTTCAAACAACTTCCATTTTCACCATGTTGCTATCTGTAAAGGCAATCTGCCACCACATCTAAAAAAAGGGGGTCCAAATGCACTTCACTTTTGCTAGTTCATTCACTTAACGTATTTTTTTATAGCACTCTTTATACAAATCCCAAGGGGACTGATGACAGTAACACAATAAAACAACACATTAAAACAAGGCAGGTAAAGCCACATCACAAGAAACAAACAGATTGTAATACAAACAGTAACAACAGTAGTCAGACAGATTTTCAAGGCTCAGAACCTGCAAACCACCAATGCCTGGGTGAATAAATGCATATCCAGAAGACACTGACAATGCAATTGAATCAGTGCTTATCTTATTTTAGCAGGGAAATGTTTCTACAGAATAGGCATCAGAACAGAATAAGCCCTCCCCCTAGTTGCCACCAGATGTACTTCAGCAGGCTATGGCACAACTGGAAGGGCCTAATCCCAAAATCTGAATACCTGGAAAGCTCTGCATGGGCAAAAGTGTTTGCTCCTTCTGGTAGTCCTCTCCAATTGGAGTCAGACTCACTGGCAGAGAGCTGGGGTAGAAGGGAGAGAAAGCAAGTGAATTCACCGAAACGATAGCACAAATAAAGCACTTCTCATTTTTCAAGTGTGTCATTATTCCTTTAATGAAAGCATTTTATTATCCAGCTTTTTAAAATTATACCATATGACTACACTTTAAAGATGATTTCAATTTTTTAATAGCTCTATCCCATTACTAAGAAAAGCACGTTAGCCCAACGTTGATATGGCACCTATTGGATCCTATTGTAAGCCATGGAGAAAGTGTAAAGTGCTTGGTAGGCATTAAAGACAGAAGCTCATGTCACTTGTTGATGCTTTCTATCAACCACATCATCAAATCCTGTCAATAAAGGAGCTGACCCTAGGAGGTAAATGTCAAGTGTCAATTAGAAGAGCAGAGCAACAGAAAGAAATTGGATTTTTTTAAAAAAAGAAAACTTTCCAGTATATTCATTTAAATGTCAGGGTCATTCCCCCCCCCCCAAGTTCTTAATAATTTTCTGAGCCATATATTGGTAGGGTTTCAAGTAGTAGCTTATCATGGTCCATCAAAACTGAAATCAACAAATAACTGAATCCTTAATGCTGCAATCCTATGAACACACTGCTAATGGTGCTATTATTACAAATATTATTTTCCCCACAATGATTCAAACATTCCCTACTAGGAAATAATAAAAAGATATATATGGATAAAATTGCTGGAGAACATGCAGATGAAGCTCTAGCCTTATATGTATACATTTATGGTTGCTATCACTTCAACAAAGCATAGTCTGAGAGGAGACTGTATCTACTCTCAAAAGCACCAATGTCTTGAGACAGGAAGACTCCATACCAGCCCCACTGAGCCCAGTATCAAGACAATTTCTGCTATGGCCATGCATTTCTGTGGATTAGACTAGTGCTCTCTAGTGGTCTTCATTCTTCAGCATTCCTGGGTGTCAGCACTTAACGAAAATCCCATGATATGGACTTTCTGACTTGCATGGGGGTATGGATGTTGGAGGGTATGGAAACCTGAGGGTATGCAAGGGGTGGGAACTTTTGAGAAATTTGAGGACAAATGTTGGCAGAACACTAATTTAGACCCTTGTTTTAGTTGCACACTGGCAAGCTGCTAGTAGTCCACTAGCCTGTAATAAGATGTAGACATGTTGGTCAGCTGTGCATTGGTGATGCTCATCCAGCCCCAAAGCAAAAAGGAGTGTACACCTTTTAATCTGTAACTTAGTACAAGAGTGTTTGGACTGACAAGTGCACAACATCTTCTTTTTTTTTATAATAATTTTTATTGCATTTTTTCCAAATTACAAAGAAAACAAAAGGAAAGACAGAACAGAAGAAAAAAAGAAAAAAGAACAGAAAATCACACCCATTTCGACAACTCACTTCAAATTTCCATTAGACTTCCCCACATCTCCCACATAATGCATTCTTGATAATAAAGTTATCAGCAAATTATACCCTTATTTCGTATGTTTCTTTATATTTTCAGTTGCAATTTAAGTTTAAATCTCTTATTCTCCAATTACTCTAAAGATATAACATAATATCCTTTTTACCCGTTTAAACTTTGATTCTTTCATGAGTGTTATCAATTTCATAAATAATTAAATTTCATTGCTGGGGCTAACGTTCCAAATCATACGGCGTCTTATGTTTCATACAGCTTATAATACTTTTGCAAATAGTCTTTAAATTTTTTCCAGTCCTCCTCCATTGCCTCTTCTCCCAAGTCTCGGATCCTTGCAGTCATCTCGGCCAATTCCATATAGTTCATCAATTGCGTCTGCCAATCCTCCAGTGTGGGCAAATCTTGGGTCTTCCAATGCTTAGCGATAAGGATTCTTGCTGCTGTTGTAGCATACATAAAAAAGGTTCTATCCTTTTTTAACACCTTCTGGCCGACAATGCCCAGAAGGAAGGCCTCTGGTTTCTTGGGGAAGGTGTACTTAAACACCTTTTTTAACTCGTTATAGATCATTTCCCAAAAGGCCTTCAATCTTGGACAAGTCCACCAGAGGTGAAAGAATGTCCCTTCAGCCTCCTTGCATTTCCAACATTTATTGTCAGACAAATGGTATATCTTAGCAAGCTTAACTGGGGTCATGTACCACCTGTATACCATTTTCATAATGTTTTCTTTCAAGGCATTACATGCCGTAAATTTCACACCGGTGGTCCATAACCTTTCCCAGTCCTCAGACATAATGTTGTAACCAATGTCTTGAGCCCATTTTATCATGGCTGACTTAACTGTCTCATCCTGAGTGTTCCATTTAAGCAGCAAGTTGTACATTCTCGATAATACCTTGGTCTTTGGTTCTAACAACTCTGTCTCGAGTTTCGATTTTTCCACCTGGAATCCTATTTTTTTATCTAGCTTAAAAACCTCATTAATTTGGACATAATGTAGCCAATTTTGCACCTTATCCTTTAATTTTTCAAAGCTCTGCAACCTCCAATTACCTCCAATATTTTCTATTATTTCCCAATATTTCGGCCAATATGCCTCCATATTGGATGTTTTCCGAGCTTTGGCCTCTATTGGTGAAATCCACCTCGGAGTTTTACTTTCCAATAAGTCTTTGTATTTTTTCCAAACCATATATATTGCTTTCCTGACAATATGGTTTTTGAACATTCCATGTGTTTTCCCCTTGTCATACCACAAATACGCATGCCAACCTAACGAATTGTTGAAGCCTTCCAGATCAAGGACATCAGTGTTTTCCAATAAGATCCAATCTTTCATCCAGCAGAAGGCCGCAGCTTCATAATATAACCTTAAGTCCGGCAGGGCAAACCCCCCTCTCTCCTTTGCATCAGTTAATATTTTGAACTTTATTCGGGGCTTTTTGCCCTGCCAGACAAACCTAGAGATATCCCTCTTTCATTTGCAGAAATATATTTAGTATTTTGGGGTGCTGACTTGTAGTAGCTAGAAGGACCTAGGAATCTAATCGCATTAGTAGGTGATCCAGTCAACCATACTTTATCCTAATCTATGATAACAGTGTACATTTGTGTAGTGCTCAGATTGAACCAGTATAGAGTATCCAAGCAACAGAACTAGCCTTGAAGTAATTTCAGCAAACAAATCTGCAGGAAAATAAATATCCCATGGAGAAAAACCAGTTATGTGTTTTGAATCAATCTGTTTTGAAAGCTGATTTATTAACAGGAGGTTGTGGGTCAGTTCACTTCTGGTTTGCCATTTTGGATGCAGTTTGGTCACCAGTATCTGAAAGGAGGGTCCAAATTTGATGGGTACTTAAGAGAAAAGGTGACCTTTCCTGTTCTCTACACAGTCTTTTATATTCCTTTATGGGTGGATTTTGCCATTCCTGCAATTTTCTGCTTCTTTGAGGACTGAATGATGTAGAAACATATGTGAATAATATGTTTACAAATATAAATAAATATGAATTCACATGTGCTTTATTACAGTATTAGATCCTGTCAAAATCATGATACTGTATGGGTGCTTAGTTTTCCATATTGGTTTTTACTTATTTGTTTATTTATATCCCACCCAAAAGCTCCCAGAGCTTCTTAGGCATATATTATGTGGTGTATAAATAGTAAAGACAGAAAAAACCCAATCCACAAATGAATGTAATAACTTCTGCCTGGAATACTGTTATGACAGATTGGAAAGATACGTTGAAGTGATTGTTTAGTGAACGGTTTAATGAAATGTGGTTAATTCCCAGTAATGAACAAATAGAAGCGGAACCACAATGCCATCTAGATATAAAGTTCATTGAATAATTAAATTGTAGATTCACATAAGCGATAGCTTTTACAGGTAATGAGACAGAACTGGGGGTTATTCTTAATATCACATTTTTAACAAGCAAGATGCTTTAAAATGAAAATGTTCTCAAACACAACCAACTTGGATGCTACCTTCTCAGCTTTTCATCAGTCATTAACCCAGGGATGAGGAATCTGTGGCCCTCCCAATGATGAGAGGTCTCCAACTCCCATCAGTCCCAGCCAACATAGGCAGAAATTATCGGAGTTGTAGTCCAGCAACATCTTCTTTTTGTACCCATTTTCACAAAGGCGGGGGGGGGACTCAGGTAAAAGATCCAGGTAACTACTGATTGGTCAGCTTGACACTGAAAACAGCAAAGGCCCCAGTATAGATATAATTAACAGTCCATCTGTGTTCACTGAGGAAAGGATGTCATGATTACTAAAACACAGCATGGGTTTCTCAAAAACATGTCATGCTAGATGAATCTCATTTCTTTTCTTTTCTTTTTTTGATATTGTCACAAGCATGGTGGAACAGGGTAATGGTGTAAACATAGTGCATCTTGATTTCAGATTGGAGAACTGGGCTCAAACTAAGCAAATTAATTTCAGTAGGGACACATGTAAGGTTCTGCACAGGCAGGAAGAACCAGCTACACAACTATAAGATGGGGGACACTAGACTTGCCAGTAGTACATGTAGCTTGTGGTTAGTAGACCACAAGCTTAACATGAGTCAACAGTGTGATGCAGCAGCAGCAGCAAAAAAAAAAGAGAGAGAGAGAGAGAGAGAAAGCTAAGGCTATTCTAAGCTGCATCAACTGAAGTATAGTGTCAAGATCAAGGGAAGTCACAGTACCACTCTATTCTGCCTTCATCAGACCACACTTGGAGCACTGTGTCCAGTTCTGGGCATCACAATTTAAGAAGGATATTGATAAGCTGGAATGTGTGCAGAGGAGAGCGACCAAGATGATCAAGGGTCTGGAAATCAAGCCTTATGAGGGAGCTGGGTATGTTTATCCGGGAAAAGAGGAGATATGATAGCCATCTTGAAATATCTACAGTGATTTCCTATGGAAGATGGAGCAAGCTTGTTTTCTCCTGTTCTGGAGGGTAGGACTTGAACCAATGGCTTCAAGTTACAAGGAAGGGGATTCTGACTAAACACGAGGAAGAACTTTCTGACAGTAAGTGCTGTTTGGCAGGGTAAGGGATTCCCTCAGCAGGTGGTGGACTCTCCTTCATTGGAGGTTTTTAAGCAGGAGTTAGATGGCCATCTGTCATGGATTCAAGCAGAACTTTCTGATGGTAAGAGCTGTTCAACAGCGGAACACACTACAATTCTATGATTCTTTGCTTTAGTTGAGAGTCGGCATTGCATAGGTGACACTTGGGTTACATTCCAACTATACAATTCTATGATTCTATGATCTCAAAGAGCCCAGTTCTCCATCTGTTCTCCCTATGGCATGACTCCACAAATCCACCATCATCAATGGAAATGTTTGCTCATGAGGAAAATAGGTTTCAGCATAGATCTTACCTTTCTTTAAAATGTCGTCTGTATGGCATTTTAACAAAACTTTTATCTCCACAGTCTGTCAGCCAAAGCCTATCTCAACACAACTCCTCAAAGTGCAAATCATATCTGCAAGTTGCCTGATTTCTACTAAAAGAATCAAGACCTGCTGACGGAGGAGTATGAGAAGCTGGCTTTCTAGTCATGCCTGGAGGTGCTAGGTTAAAGAACAAGAGAGATACATTGGATCCATGACAGAGCCTCTGACTTATCACTTTCTGTGAAGGAGTTCTTCTTTCATCACTGTGTCCTACCATGTATCAGAAGAGTTTCTGAAACTTAATGTATGGGTCAACCGTCTCTCCATGTTTCAGATTACGTAACACTGAAACATTTGAACTGAAAATTGATTGAGCCTCTTTGATTCAATTCCTGTGATTTCTGCTTGCCCCTCACTTCCAGCGTCTCTCAGCACATTTAAGCTCCATAGCACATGGTGATACATTCCCAGAGAATGTTGTAAATCTGCTTGAGATAATTTATATTTTACAGCCTCTCTTGTACAGTTTCGGAGAAATCAGTTAAGCGTGAGCAGAGATGAGGGTTTTCTCAGACCACTTCCCCCTGCCTTTATGTATTTTATATAAATTAGCCAACCAATACCTGGAGTTTTCAGAATATATGTTCATCTGCACACAAGTGATTTGGGGTGGGGGAAGATGAATCCACTTGCTTTAGACATGCTTTTTAAAACAAACACAGTTCTGCTGCTTCCCACAATTATGTGCCAAGTTTGAACTACAACCCCCTCTCATTTAACTGAGTTCACAATCTGATTCATTTCCTGAAATCAGAATCTTTTGTGTATCATCAGGTGTGTGAGTGTTTGTGTGTCTATTTCTGTTTGTGATCCCTTATTCCTTCAATTCCCTAGCCTTCACAACTCACCCAAATTCTACCATTCCACAGTTCTGAGGGCCATCTGACCAACACTAACATATAAGGGCAGACAGAAAGTGACAGCTCCTGTCTCCAGAGTCTCATAAAAAAAAATCCTAAGAAATTTAAGTTTATAATATAGAGGACATTGTAAAAGAAGCCACAATCCCCTATGCAAACATTAATCTTTTTATCCTGTTTTGTGCCATTCATTATTCCCATGACTGCTTCTTCTGTCTGTTTTCTGGATCAGCTGTGGAAGAGATCTCACCAAACAGAATTAAGAAAATGATCTCATAATGCTATGCAGCCAATCATATTTGCCTATGTGATGAAACTGATGATTAGTGAAGGCACATGATAGTGAGAATAAGTAAAAGAGCTACGATAGGGCAACTGTGAGGTGGCTCAGGAATCCTAGAAGTGCAGCTTTGAGCTCTCTCAAAAAAGCCAAATGCAGGAAAACAACTTCAATCCACAATGGAGCAAACCCATTTGATGATAGCACATTATTCTTAGAAGGATCCAACATCAGCAAAATAAAATGCCAGGTTATTTGAGCTCATTCTTGCTGGAAGAAAAATCTATTAAAATAAAGTAATTATCTGTAAGACATTTTTTCTCTCTCACAACAGCCAGTAAATTTTAATTGGAGCTGTATAATAATTCCATTGTGCCGTTTAATAAATTAGATTTTAAATGTGCCAAATGGCTTTTGAATTAAAAAGAAGGATTAATACACAGTTTTCTTGTTTAGAATGTTAAATGGAAACTTTGCTAAATGCTGTGTGAAATGTGTAATGGGAGGGAGTCTTTAAGGTTACCAGGTCTAACCAAACTGAGGTGAAGATTTACCACAGGAATAATCACATAGTGCTTTTTTTGTTTTAACCAGAATGAACATGGGTAACCAAAGAAAGGAACAAAAATGCACAGCTCAGGATAGGAAAGCTGTTAATACCAAATACTCTGTTGTTTTATTTGCCTATGTCAGTAGTGATGAATAAATCTATCAATGTCAGTTTTTCTCAGTCCTAAGTCTTCCAGTCTTAAGTTCAGTCCTCTGCATTTCCACATCAGTTGGTGGATTGTTTTATAAAGAAGTACACATAAAAATTCACCAGCATTTCAGTGGGAATTTCTCCTAATATACAGAGTTTGGCATGCATCCTTGCCTAATCCACACATTTTTGCAAATGAATTTCCCCAATATAATGCATTTTTGTACACATTGCTTGGATTGAGAATTGCACTGCAAAATTCAGAGAATTATGAAGGAAGGCTTCGTACGGGTTTTGGAAAGTTCAAATTACATATGTTCGCCTTCAGATGAATATAATTTATCTCCCATCCCTATCTGCTACTCTACACTGGTCTGCACACCACTGTAATCTAAGCTATGGTTTACTGGGACCATGTGAACATGTGGGCTCTCAGAGAGGTATACTCACACCCAATAGACTTTGTGGTTAGTGAAAAGAGTGCTTAACTCTGAGCCCCAGGTTATGACAACATGCTAAGCCCAACTTGGTTTACGTCAGGGTGGGATGAGAGCAAAAAAGAGTGGGGAGGAGCAAGATGATTTCAAGCTCCTCTCTGGGAGCCTCCATACCTCCTGGTAAAGCATAGCTTGAGTTGCCATGTTGCGTGAACCACACAACTGTCTTTATGACTTACTAAATTGGTACTTGGTTGTGAATTACTTCAGAATCATTGACTTCAAAATTACAGAAAGAAAAAATATTCTTGCCAGGCAAATTTAATCCTAATCATATACTTCTCTCATGATTCTGGGCAATGTTGATACATTTAAGGATACCATCAGATTATTTGTTATACATATTATGGACTGCCAATTGTGTGGATTAGTGTAGACACTATATTTTCATGTACTGTTGTTTTAATGTTTTGTGAACTCCGCCCTGGAGGAGGAGGAGGAGGAGGAGGAGGAGGAAGAATATTTAGATAAATAAATAAAATGTTCACAGCTATTGAATCTTGGCTTTCAGAGATGGTGAAGTAATGAAAGCAAATTCTGACTGCTAATGCATGCTTCATACAGCTGCATGAATATAATCTTGTAAAAATGTTGACTGCTTCTGGAAAAGCATTGCATAAAACTATGAAATATTCACTGGATATTCACTAACACAGAAAATATTCAGAAGATATGTGCTAAAAAATTGTTGGAGATATTTTGGGGGACACATTTATTTCAGCTTCCATTCTCACACTGGAAAGAAGGAAGAAATACATATTAAGGAATATACTTGTCCAATCCATCAAGTATATCACATCAATACTTTCCCCGTATGCAAGCAAAAATTCTTGGGAAATTACTAGGGGGGGGGATGAACTTTTAGATGGAAAAAATATGGAATATTCCAAATTAGTTAGTATTTGGCGGGAGGGACCTTTGCATGAGGAATACCAGCAACCTGCTTGTAGACATCAAATACACAAATACATTTTATATATATATCACATACATATACATCACAAGTGTTGCTTTCATTATGGGAGGAAATAGGTTTGCTGACATCTGTTGATGTGATGCTAACCTATCAGAAGATATACATATATAGTAATGATTTCCATGCTAATGAATATCTAAGATCAGAGCACCAGTACTGCTCATGATACTCTGCCACAGTGCAAACAACAGAGAAATGAACTGCTGAGTAGTGTATCAGTCTATTTTATAGATAATAAATATATAGACACAGATAGAGCATGTGAAATGAGAGTTTTGAGTTAAAGCTTGGTTCACTTCATATGCCAACCAGAAAACCAGAAATAGGATTGATTACAAACATTCATTTTGCTCTTCTATACAAACCTTTCAAAATTGGAGCCAATCTCTACCGAACACAGCAGCTAAACTTTTCAGTGTGGTAATAATGTGGCAATAATCTGCTCAAATTTTCCTGTAATCCTCCAGATATATGGGAGAAATGTAAAATAAGATTTGGGTGATCTGTGTCATTGTGAAACGGCTGCTTCTAGCCAACAAGGAAGAGACACAAATGGCAGAACTGGAAATTTCTTCTGAATGGCATCCAAGTTGACAACAGCCAAATGCACTGAACTTTCCACTACCTTGACTTTCAGCCAATTGGCCATGGGGTGATGTGTGTGCATGTCATTAGGGCCAAAAGCTAGGGGTATAAATATTAATACATTTCTATTTTCAAACTCTACAGACTGGTTTTCAATAATTTAACATGTATGGAGCTCAGGAAAGAAATATGTGCTTGAATTCTCGTGCACTGCCTTACAACTCTGCTAATGCTTTTCATCCCATCCCTTTTCTTATTCATTCATTTCCAAGCTATTTATATATTTCATATGCTTAATCCCAGAATTCAGCTGAAGGAGAGGGTGAAAGTGGCCAGATTCAGTTATATATGACATACACAGCTCTGTAGAGCCCCCTACTTGGAGTAAGTACTTTGTGATCCATATTTTGCGGGCATTGCTGGGATTTGGCCATTGCAAACAGTGTCCAGGTGGAAGTGTAGATTTTGGTGAATTTCCTGAAAAATAGCTCTTAAACTAAAATAACTCTAAAACAAAGCTCAACAACTTTGGGCAAAACAAAAAAAAAAGCCTAATAATAAAGTTCAATAACTTTTCTGTCTGGATTTTCACTTTTTTAAATATGGCAACCCTATCATATCTTCTCTGGAACTATGAAGGATATAAAGGGCTGTAGATTCCCTTTTCCTGGCTATGGGCCGGGCAGAGCGTTCATAGGCACGATCCCAGCAGGAAGTGTGCAGTGAACATAGAAGCCAACTCCTTGGGGCAGAGGTCCCTACAGTCCTTCCAATAATTTTTTTGAGGAGGCTGGGTCCCCCAGAATTGATGGAGATTGGCATTCAAATGGTGTGTGTGTGTGTGTGCCCCACAATATTTTATTCAAGTTGGCACTCCTGGCACTGAAAGGAAGAGAAAATTGCTCCCACACTTTCATTGGGGATGAATGTCCCTTCCAAAAAATAGGAGTGGGATTTGTCTCCATGTTAATTCATATACACCAACCCATGTCACTATTTGTTTTTACCAGATAAACTAAGTTGAGCCCATACTTTCATGCATGCACACACACACACACACACCGCCCTATAGCAAAGTCCTTGGGGCAGCTTGCATTGAGATACAATGATGTGGGAGCTTTCGAATAGCATCTCATTCAGAAAGACAATTTGTCTACCAGGACATTTCCCAAAAGAGTGACAGCCATGGTGAGGAATGCAAATTGCCAACATACATTTGTTTTATTGTATGAAATAAAAAAGAACTGCTGATCTCTCCTCTGATTTCGCCCTGAATAGTATTTGGCCACTCCTTCATCAGAATCAACAGTCATTTCTTATTACTTCAGATTCACCCTTTTCATAAATTCTATGGTGATTTCTAACAATACCAATGAACTACTTCTATACAAGCTGATGTTGATTGATGATTACCGACATTATATCCATCCTCCATGTGACAAGTTAAAATAAGGATAGAAACTGGTTTTGGGTTTTGTTATTATCCCCATTTATTTCCATTGTTCCCCAGATCTAGCCATGCTGAAGTGAGTGTGCAGAAAAGCATCAATGGTCCTCAATCCTTGCTATGACAAAGATGGAGGGATGGAGCTTTCTCTGCCATCCCTTTCACTTTGATTAAATAGTATGAAATCCAGGAAGTAAGGTAGCAAAAAAGAAAAAGAAAAGGTTTGATTCACTGCTGGAAAGTCTCAGCTGAATCCAGAGAGCATCCATGTAAAACACAGGAAGCTGCCTTATACTGTGTCAGATGGTTGGTCCACCATGCTGAGTATCATGTACACTTCCTGGCAGGGGCTGTCCAGGGTTTAAGATGGAGGCATTCACAGCCCAACCTGGAAATGCTGTGGATTAACCCTGGAGCGTTCTCCATACAAAGCAGAGCTACAGTTCCTCCCCTCATCCTCACACCTTACTAAATAAATGTAAGATTACCCTCACTGGCTGGCTGTACTCACCTGCTACTAACACACCCGCCCTCTTGAAGCTCTTAGGGTGAAGAAGGCAGCGGGGTAATGCGTGGAAGCTCTGCCCCAACAATTCCACAGGAGATTATCGCACACTGAGCATGAAGGCCTAAACAGACTTCTAATGGTTTTTGGCTGAACACAGTTTGAATTCTCCACATGATCAGAAATCCTGCATTAGTAGGTTTCCCAGTTGTGAAGATACTTATAAGCATATTCATTCATTCGAACCTGCTTAGAGGCCACCTTCATACCTTCTATTCAATGCAGGAAGGTTGAGGAGGTGCACATGGGATGAGGACATTGGATGCAGGGCTGATGGACATGCTTCAGTGACCCCAAAATAATTCCCCTGTGTTGCTTGAAGACTTGAGTAGGATTATCCTAGATGCCTTTATGTATATACAGATGTATGTAAAGACCCATTTTACAGTAATACTGAACATGTAGGGTTTTCAGCAGGCCTGGCCAGTGAGGATAATCCCCTTTCCCCACTATTCATTCACTGAATATGGGGATAGGAACACCCTCACATCTTGGCTTGTTGAGGAACCTCATCCAAAATGGACATTGGAGCAAACAGCTAAAATCTGGGTCCTTCCAGTTTTGAGTATTTGGTAACCCTTGATTATCAGAAATTTTGAACCCCACTAGGAATCGGGGAGAAATTTGATTCAGTTCACATTTAAAGGCAAGCCTACCCAATTCACACTTTCTGAAACCATTCCTGCAGTTCCTTAGTTAAGTGATGTGTACAGAAAAGAATATGCTATGCTAAAATGTGCATATAAATGTGCACATTAGTAAAAAAAAATGTATAAAAATACATTATATTACTGGGAAATGCTTTGGGGGAAAATTCATACAAATATGTATCTTTGCAATTTGCAATAAAACGCTCATGGGTTTTCATGCGAACCTTTTTTAAAAAAATCACAAATGTGATCTGGAAATGTAGAGGACTGACAATAAGATGGGGGGGAATGAGAAACTGAAATTGACAGATTCACCCATCCCTTGAGGTGTAATTGTGTTCTTTGTACATGGGAAGTTCAATGGCAGTTCACCTGCTTTGCATGCAGATGGTCCCAGGTTCATCCCACAACATCTCCAGTTAGGGCCTGAAAGTCCCCGCGTAAAATACTGCAGGCACAAAACTGAACTAAATGGGGCAGTGGTCTGACTCAATATAAGGCAACTTCCTACATTCATGTTTTTCATGGGCAGAACTAGAATAAGAAAAGCAGGCCATTCAAAATCCATTTTTTAAATGTAAAAGATTTGAATACCTGACTGATGCTGAATATATTATGCTTACAGCCTTAGCACTACTAAACACAGCTTTGATTAGCTAGGAATGCAATTATTTTTATAATACTACTTTGCAGACAAGATTGTAAGAATAGCACTGACCTTTCCTCTCTGCTTGCTATTTTAAAAGCTGTTTCCCTTAGACAGGCTGAAGATTTACTGGAGAAGTAAGTGCTTTGGCTACATTTAAACACCGCAGAAGACAGACTAGCTGTGTTTTTAGACATTTACATCAAAGTAATTAGAGCAGTATATTAAAGTTCTGCATTCATTAAAAGGACCTGAAGCAATTATACAAGAACACACACGTATGTGTGTGAGAGAAAGAGAACACAGGAAGGTAAAGAACTGAAATATGATCGCATTTTGGTAGCTGGGTCCCTCTCAAATTGGTACGAACGAAGGATAGCAAAGAAATGAAAAAGATGAGATTATAATACAGTTTAGTATTTGCGCCATTGCAAATGTTCATAGACACACTTCTTTTCTTAATTTATCATACCACTATCTATTCAACAAAAATATATAATTTTAACCTTATTTGCTTCCTGACACTAACATGCCACAGTCCAGGAAGGAGTCCTTGCCAGAAAGCATGAAATCTGCATACACAGAATTCCTTTTGTTTGCAAGAAAACCTACAGGGGGAACACTACAGATCCAAATACACTATTTGTGGAGGAGTAGATCAGCTCTGAGAAAGCTAGAGAGTTCCAGAAAGACATCTACTTCTGCTTCATTGACTATGCAAAAGCCTTTGACTGTGTCGACCACAGCAAACTATGGCAAGTTCTTAAAGAAATGGGAGTGCTTGATCACTTCATCTGTCTCCTGAGAAATCTCTATGAGGGACAAGAAGCTACAGTTAGAAGTGGATATGGAACAACTGATTGGTTCAAAATTGGGAAAGGAGTACGGCAAGGCTGTATATTGTCTCCCTTCTTATTTAACTTATATGCAGAATTCATCATGCGAAAGGCTGGGCTGGATGAATCCCAAGCCGGAATTAAGATTGCCGGAAGAAGTATCAACAACCTCAGATATGCAGATGACACAACTTTGATGGCAGAAATTGAGGAGGAATTAAAGAACCTTTTAATGAGGGTGAAAGAGGAGAGCGCAAAATATGGTCTGAAGCTCAACATCAAAAAAACGAAGATCATGGCCACTGGTCCCATCACCTCCTGGCAAAAAGAAGGGGGAGAAATGGAGGCAGTGAGAGATTCTACTTTTTTGGGCTCCATGATAACTGCAGATGGAGACAGCAGTCACGAAATTAAAAGATGCCTGCTCCTTGGCAGAAAGGCGATGGCAAACCTAGACAGCATCTTAAAAAGCAGAGACATCACCTTGCCAACAAAGGTCCGTATAGTTAAAGCCATGGTTTTCCCAGTAGTGATGTATGGAAGTGAGAGCTGGGCCATCAAGAAGGCTGATCGCCGAAGAATTGATGCTTTTGAATTATGGTGCTGGAGGAGACTCTTGAGAGTCCCATGGACTGCAAGAAGATCAAATGTATCCATTCTTAAGGAAATCAGCCCTGAGTGCTCACTGGAAGAACAGATCGTGAAGTTGAGGCTCCAATACTTTGGCCACCGCATGAGAAGAGAAGACTCCCTGGAAAAGACCCTGATGTTGGGAAAGATGGAGGGCAGAAGGAGAAGGGGACGACAGAGGACGAGGTGGTTGGACAGTGTTCTCGAAGCTCCCAGCATGAGTTTGACCAAACTGCGGGAGGCAGTAGAAGACAGGAGTGCCTGGCGTGTTCTGGTCCATGGGGTCACGAAGAGTTGGACACGTCTAAACGACTAAGCAACAACAAGATCAGCTCTGGATGCTGTTGTGCATATCTAAGTTTAGGTACCAGAAATAATTCCTCGGCTCAGACTACAAAGATAGATAATACTTTATTCGGCTATAAGCCCACCAGGTAAAACCAATCGGTAAATAAAATAGCATTTTACATTCTAAAATATCAACTAAAATATTTCGGCGCATAGTCTCGTTCACATTACATACAGTCTCTAGATGTACCATATTGTGGCCTTGAATATAAAGATGGTGGAGGCTCAGACTACAAAGATCAGCAACACATCAATCTGATTTTAAGCACAAGGTGAACATTCTGTATGCCCTATCATAGAATTGTAGAATTGGAAGGGACCCCAATTGTTTTCTCATCCTACAGCCTGCAATGCAGCAATCCCGGACAGGTGTCTATCCAACTTCTGCTTAAAAACCTCCAATGATCCAGAGTCTACCACTGTCCAAGGTAATCCATTCCACTGTGGAACAGCTCTCATCATCAGAAAGTTCATCCTACTGTTAAGTCAGAATATCGTTTCTTGTAATTTGAAACTGTTTGTTCAGGTTCTGCCTTCTATAGTTGGAGAAAACAAGCTTGATCCATCTCCCATGTGACAGCCCTTTAGATATTTGAAGGTGAATATCATATCACCATTCAGTCTTCTTTTCTTTCAGATTCATGCTCAGCTAGTAATCAGAGCCAGACAAAAATCCAGTTCTTCCCTCAAACTCATCCACTTCCCTCCAAACCTTACTTTCCAGCAAGTCTCCAGCCTTTCACTTCACTTCAAGTCTGCAGCCTCTCCCCAACTACCTGTCTTACTATTCACCAAGTTACCCTGCTGCTGCAGTTCTAGTTCAGGTACTGGTAAAAAAGAAGAGTGGTTTATCTCTCTACTCTCCTCATTTCTTATCATAGAATCATAGAATTGTAGAAGTGGAAGGGACCAGAAGGGTCACCTAGTCCATCCCCCTGCAAGGCAGGAATCTTTTGCTCAACGTGGGGCACAAACCCATGTTGTGGGTGGTAAAATTGCATGCTCTACCATCTACCATCTCACTCATATCTGATACAGGAACAAAATTTACATGGTGTCCATTTGGAAACAGGGTTACTAAGGTTCTTGTTCTTCCATGGCAACATACCAATCACCACTTCCCACCAAAATCTGAGGCTCTGAGACAAGGAGAGGGTCTGAGCAGCTGCATCTCACTTAGACCATGATGGAGGCAAGTCTTCCCTTGTTGGCAATTCACAGTTGCCAGGCAACAGCTTTCTATGAGGTCCAAAGTACCAGGAACCTAGAAGCAGAACATTTATACAAACAAGTCTCAGTTGTGGAAGCTGAATTTGATACAAATAGCAGATTTTATGCAAATAATCACGGGAAGAAAAGCTTTGAAGAAATGTAAAGATGTCTGTACATTCATGTTTGAGTTCTAATTAAGGTACCTTGATATTTCATTAGTTCTGATGCTGGAAAATCCATATATGTCCAGTTCATTATCAGACATTTTGGTTTTTCTTTGCAAAACCAAGGGGAGTAAAATTACATGTTGGTGCTTTAATTATCCTAGCCTATGCCACTAATTTTCCTAATTATTCTTTAATTATCCTATCCTATCTAATGGAAGCCTCAAATATCAAAGAGAAAGTGGAGAGAAAATGACATACCAACCGAATGAAGCATTAATTGGGGATATTATTTGCATAAGCCACAAACTCATATGAAGAATGGCATATGGATTCTTGTGAGTGGTCTTGTGACAAATAGTTTGCATTAATGCCAATTCATTGCCAGCTATCTTATTATCTTGTCCCAAATCTACTGATTTTAAACCCTTTCTTTTTATCCTGGGAATCCCCATGTTGGGAAGAATCAGCATCAGCTCTGTTCTGAATGATAATGGCAGTTGTGATGTGAAATACATAAGGATGTGAATTAGACTTTAGGCATTTATTCATTCAGTAGGGCCAGTACACAAGTTTGCTTTGTGAATATGCAGTAGCTAAAAGTCTCTGCTGACTTGCTTTTTTCCTGGGGACACTATGAAAAACAACCTGTCCTCATTGCTTCTCCATTCACCTGAGAAATGTTGGCACAGAAACAATAGGCTGGCTTTGGCTAATTGACATGTCATCTGTTGGACCTTTAGGCAGCCAGTACAATCATTAGGCTTTGACCAGTCACGCCCAAGGATGTAACATCCTAACAGCCATTTCATAGTTATTACAATACAATTAAGGCACTTATGTGCCTGTGGCCTATAATTTATGGTGTTAACAGGCAATCTACTCAATGACTTGATGGAGGAGCTGAGGTCAATGACACAAATCAGTGCCCCATTATTACTTACCCTTACATATGGAGAGATGTCACTGGTTTCATGAGCAATAGGTATTCAGCACAATCGCTACTCAGTATATGGAGGTCAACATTATTTTCCTTCAATGAAATTGAAAAATCTAATTCCCTTTCCCTCTCCTGTTTCCATGCAGCTCTAATTTCTTTCCCCTCACATCCATCGTTTTAGAAAGCTTCCTTATCTTCAAGGAAAAATTGCAAGGACTACAGTGTTCTAAACCTGATTTTGCTTTCCTGAAATGCAAAAGACACCAGAGAGGCAGTAGACAGCATAGTAACTTCCACTTGTTCCTGGACAAATACTTCCACCTGCTCCAGGCAGTACAGCCAATGGTCAGTGATGAAGAAAGTTTGTTATCCACTTGCCCTTATCATTTGAGTGCTAAAGGTAAAGGTAAAGGTACCCCTGCCGGTACGGGCCAGTCGTGTCCGACTCTAGGGTTGTGCACCCATCTCACTTAAGAGGCCGGGGGCCAGCACTGTCCGCAGACACTTCTGTGTCATGTGGCCAGCGTGACAAGCTGCATCTGGCGAGCCAGCGCAGCACACGGAAACGCTGTTTACCTTCCCGCTAGTAAGCGGTCCCTATTTATCTACTTGCACCCGGGGGTGCTTTCGAACTGCTAGGCTGGCAGGCGCTGGGACCGAGCAACAGGAGTGCACCCCGCTGCGGGGATTCGAACCGCCGACCTGACAATCGGCAAGTCCTAGGCACTGAGGTTTTACCCACAGCACCACCTGCGAAGGGAGTTTGTAAAACTTGTTCTTGGGATTCATTGAGATCCTTTAATTGAGGGTGGATTCAGAAACCAGCCTTTTAGCGAGTTTCAACTATGTATTCACACCATGTCAGATTTTTCACTGCAATGTCCCACAAAAATCTTGTTTCAAGACAAACACACCAATGGTTGTAGTTTGACAATTGCTATTTTCTGCATCCCCCTCTTGGCCATGCCACTCCTCCCTCCCACCCGTACTGCCTATCCTCAACATGCACACATTTGAATAAAAGGTTCTTGCAGTGCAATCCTAAACATGTCTACTCAAGACCAGGCAAGTGAGGTTAGATTTATGGTCATGGACTGTAGTCTTTCCCAACCCTTTTGCATCCTCCAAAACACAAGCTTTTATAAATGGATGTGTGTGTGACCGTAGTTCTTTCCCTTGCTGCGAAAGTGGAGAAGGGTCAAGAAGAGGTCACTTGCATTTCTACAAGGCAGGTGTGACCAAGTCTGTCCCAGCAGCCCTGGATTAACATAGTACAATACAATACAATACAATACAATACAATACAATACAATACAATACAATACAATACAATACAATACAATACAAATACCTTTATTGGCATTACAAGTTAAGACATTTCAAATCACTGGGATAAATTTAAAAGAGACAGGAGTGAGGCTGTCGAGGGTCACAAGGCACTCAATTGTTCTGCTTCACCCTGTCTATTCCCTAGAGAAGGGAAGTCCAACCTCCAAGAGACTGCGATCTACTCCCACTAAAAAAAACTGGCAGTGATCTACCCATTGCATTGACCAAAGTTGTTGAGCTTTGGCGGGGGGGGGGGCAATCGATCCGGATCACACGATCAACCAGGATCAGCCAGGGATACCTTGCAATCAACCAGTAGATCACGATTCACCTGCTGGACATCCCAGCCCTAGAGGGATGATTCATTAAGAACCCTTTCGGGTAAGATGAAGATTAAACAAGAAACCATTTAGACAGTAACGTCCTTGTCCCTATCCACTAGGAGGAACCTCATTTGGAGCCTCTTGGAGCCATGGGTTGTAGGTTCAACATCTTGCTCAGCATCTGTTTGCGGAGTCTGCTGTGCAAAGGGCGGTCCAAGACTATATTTCCAGCCATTAAGGTTGGTTAGGGCAGAATTGCCTGGCACTCAGTCTCACTCATCTGCCTGTTCCAAACCTTTGGGTGAAAAGGTTTTATGAACCATGGGAGGGAGAAGAAATGATCTTAGAACCAAAATGAAGGCTGAGGAATATGGGTAGTCTGGAAGTCCAGAATAACCACATCCACCACAAATGTCACCAAACCAGGTGGTAAGTAAAGAGCGGAACCTAAACATTGAATTAGCACTGGGGGGGGGGGCATATCTAGGAAGAATCATGCTAACTAACTCTTGATGGAAAGTGTAGTTACACTATTTCACAGGTTTGGATATTTCCTTCCAAATATTTGGGGGAAGAGGAGTAAAAATATGCAGAATTGTCTGCTATGATGTGTAATTAAATGAATTAAAACTGATGCCAGAAACTGAACATTTTATTATCTATTAAGAAATGTGAGATTCACCTTCACCATGTGGAAAGAAAAGGAACACTGATTGAATGAGCTAAATTATTGAAAACTAGAGGAACATTTCTGCACAATATAGATTAATTGCAAAATCAGAATCAATATTTTATCACAGCTGCTCATGAAATATTTACCAGGCATGATGGAGTAATTAAGAAAATGTAACCTCCAGGTTCACATGTCATTTCTCATATCCATGTTTATGAACCAAATGAGTTAAAATAAACCAGTTCAACTGGGAATCAATCTTTCCTACCATGTTGTTGATATGGATTTTTTCCTGCAGTTCTTGCACAATTTTCATACATTTTTTTGGAATTCAATTCTTTGAGAATGGTGCTGTTTTGTGATTCTCACTTATTTGGTTCAAGAAAATGCTGGGCCCCTGATCTGGAACTGAAAACACACATGCCTGAACTGGATTTGCAACACACACTCATTTCTGCATCATATAAAGCCACAGTGATATTGAGGTTGCAAAGCTCAGTCTGAGTGTAATGACTCCAATGCTCCGAATCTGAAATATTCCCTGTGATGTAATATTAATGCACACATTCTTATCTGAAGATTTGACTATTAATTTTAAAAGGATTTTTAAATCACTGTTTTCTCTCTTTCGCTCTCATAGCCAAGGGTAATTGTGTAACATTTTACTTTCAAAACCTAACTGTTAACATTAATTTTAACCGTGTTTTTAAGAACAACAGTTCACCACCTATGTTCCATACAGTCCACACTCCCAAGGTGTGCCTCTCACTATTTATCCTCTGACCTAACATGCTAGGGCATGTTAGGATCAAAAGACCCTTAGAAGATGCCTCTGCTTGATTTCTGATCAAAGCAATGACAGTAACTACCTTGTGACAGCAGGAAGAGTGGAAGAGGCCCAGTCTGTGCCCCCATGATCACTGAGATCTTCTGATGGGACACTCCTGGTGGTTCTCTTCACCCTTTAACTTATCCTTCACTGAGGTCCAAGCCTTTAGCATGCCAGGCCCTGCCCTGTGGAACTCCCTACGAGTAGAAGTTTAACAGGAATCACCCTTGCCTTCTTTTAGATATATTCTGGGAAAATATATCATTAGAGACAGGTCCAGGTCACACCAGGGATCTCCCAGTAGCAGTTTGTGCTATGGAAAGGACCTAGGGATCATGCAACCCCCATTAATGTTATCCCAGCAGGTTGTTATTGGACATCAACCGACAAGCAGACTGCTCAGTTTTTGGATCTCTGATCTATGTCATGCCAAACTTTGTAATTCATGACCCTTTCAAACCCATTTTGAGGCTATGCACTGTCGTTTTCACAATATACCTCACCATATTGAGTGCTGAGAGTCATTAGAAAATATGAACGTGCATTGCAAAATAGGATGTGGCTTTACATTATTGTGTTGGTGATTCAGATAAAACACATTTCCTAGCAGAGCTTAGAAGGGAAATTTACACTCAGAAAATAACACTGACTTTTGCAGAGAGGTTATTCCTTTTCTTCAGTGTAACTCATATCCCTTTTTTATGTGTGGGTAGCAGCAAACCTACAGCCTCTGTGTAAAGAGATTAGGATGTCCTCTTTCTTTTCTTTTCATACCAAAAATATATATAAAGAAAATAGAAAAGAACCTGCAATTCTATAAGGGATAATTGGATTATTTATTATTTAATTTCTTGGCCATAATTTCTCCCTCTGACATATAAACAGCGGAGATAACACATTATTTCTTTAGAAATTAAACTAAATGAAAAGCAAATTGCCTCCAGAAGAAATGGGCTTAGGTTGCGTAGCTACTAATTAGCAACTTAATTCTTCTAGCAGGCCTGGAGGCATGAATCAGAAATGGCAGAAACCTTTTTCGAAGCCACTTCCTGGTTAGGAGGAGAGTTCCATTGGTAAGGGAAGATGTCCACCATGAATGAGTGGCAATCTGGTTGGGTGTTTGGCAGAGCTGCTGCTTATCTGGAGTGTAGGGGGCAAGGTGGAATGGGATTGAGGCTGCATGGGAACACTGGTGGAGCCATCATTCACTCTAAAACCTTAATAATTGAGGCCATTTAAAAACCACATGGTTGTTTCTACATACTTGAAGGAACTCTTGAATACAATGAAGTATATTAGTTCATAAATTCAAAGAAATTATAAAAGAAAGCAAGATGAAAGTGTCCAAAGGAGGTATCATTAGCGAATTCTAGGAATGTTGCGGCATGGAATTTTGACAGTGTCCACTCAAAAAGAAAATAGAGGGGGGGAATGGTCTGCTCAAGCTATTAGGAGCCAAGGGTGTCACATTTTTCAGAGCCCTATCCCTGGGAAACACCCGCCCCCCTCAAGTCATGATAATTCCTGATGAGAAAAGCAAAAACAAAAACAACAATCCAACCATGTAAGATATTTATTTAAAGGCAAATGCTAATTTTCCTTTCCAGTGTGGCATTCAAATTGAATTCTTCTATCATTGTCTAGCCATCTGCTTCTCCCAGTCCACTAATATTAGTGGAGGTGCTGTGGAAGTATGCAAAGCTGAGCAAGGGAATGCAAAAGGGTCAGTCTTTCCCGCTTCCATCTCTTCCTTTAATATATTATTTACTTATTTCGTCTGTTTTATATCCCCCTTTCTCCCAAAAGAGCAGAGGGCAGCTAACAACACTATTATTCCTGCTTACGAATTGTATGTTGTAGATTCATGGACTGATCTTAGACTAGTCATTTAGTGTTCCACAGCTGTAAAATGAGACCAATGCCCTCTAAATGGTATAAATGTTTCCCTCTATTTGCTGGGTCTGTTTTATGGGTTTTGTGATGGTTTTATTGCAACGTATTGTTTGTTTTTATGCTCTGCCTTTGGCAGGGCACTTTGACACACCCCACACTGGCTTGCCAGAATATATTATGCTTTCACTTTTGCTTTGGCTTTTCTGTTACTTTTATCAGGGCACCAATGGAAACTGGCATGAAGTTCCAAGCAGCTTGCACAGAAATCACACAAAGACGACAGTGTCATCCATCTTAATCCATCATGGCTACTCTGCTGTGCTTCAATTCATAATAACACTTGGGTATGCAGGCCTAGCAGGTCCCAAGTCAACTATTTCAGGTAGTGTTCACACTATCAGGAGAAAAGTAGGGAAGACCTTGATGTCATTCAAGATCCCAAACCCTTGATTCCCCCTACGAATTTTAGATAAATCATACCCAGTTGTTGTTGTTGTTGTTTAGTCGTTTAGTCGTTTAGTCGTGTCCGACTCTTCATGACCCCATGGACCAGAGCACGCCAGGCACTCCTGTCTTCCACTGCCTCCTGCAGTTTGGTCAAACTCATGCTGGGAGCTTCGAGAACACTGTCCAACCATCTCTTCCTCTGTCGTCCCCTTCTCCTTGTGCCCTCCATCTTTCCCAACATTCCAGGGAGTCTTCTCTTCTCATGAGGTGGCCAAAGTATTGGAGCCTCAGCTTCAGGATCTGTCCTTCCAGTGAGCACTCAAGGCTGATTTCCTTAAGAATGGATACGTTTGCTCTTCTTGCAGTCCATGGGACTCTCAAGAGTCTCCTCCAGCACCATAATTCAAAAGCATCAATTCTTCAGAGATCAGCCTTCCTTATGGTCCAGCTCTCACTTCCATACATCACTACTGGGAAAACCATAGCTTTAACTATACAGACCTTTGTTGGCAAGGTGATGTCTCTGCTTTTTAAGAAGCTGTCTAGGTGTGTCATTGTTTTTCATACCCAGTAGTCTTCTACAAACAGGAGTTACTGAGGAGGTCCCCTCTTCCACCTCCCCCCAGTCCAATCCTTAAAAAAAAAAAAAGTATTACTTTTCCAACAATTTAAACACTACAAAAAAGAACAATACAATACAATACAAAAACACTGCATAACACTAACACATTAAACTAACAAAACCAAACAAAAAACACATCAAACAACATCAAACAACATCAAATCAACATCAAACAATTTCAATATCTTATCTTTCATTCACTTATTTCAACGACCTCCTCACACCTCCCTTTTTGTATTCCACTTCTGTTAATTCTTTCAGCAATTCCTTTCCATCTTCCTCTGTTTTCTATCCTATAATTATCTAAACACATTCTAACCTTATTTTTTCCTTTAATACTCTATTATTTTATACTTAATTCCTTATAGCATTTCTACTAAAGCCATATAACTTCATTCCAACATTTTTCTAACATTCATTAATTTTACAATATTTCTGTAAATAGTCTTTAAACTTTTTCCAGTCTTCTTCCACCGACTCTTCTCCCTGGTCTCGGATTCTGCCAGTCATTTCCGCCAGTTCCATATAGTCCATCAACTTCATCTGCCATTCTTCCTGGGTGGGTAAATCTTGTGTCTTCCAATACTTCTTGATAAGTATTCTTGCTGCTGTTGTTGCATACATAAAAAAAAAATCTATCCTTCTTTGGCACCATTTGTCCGACCATGCCCAGGAGAAAGGCCTCTGGTTTCTTCAGATCTTCAGAAAAGTATATTTGAATATCTTTTTCAATTCATTATAAATCATCTCCCAGAATGTCTTAATCCTTGGGCATGTCCACCAAAGGTGAAAGAATGTGTCTTCAGTCTCATTACATTTCCAACATTTATTGTCTGGCAAATGGTAATTTTTTGCAGTCCTCCCCAGTCCAATCCTCCTCCATACCCTTTCATCTACAATTCAAGATGAGTATTATGCCTCCTCATAGTGTTTTCTATTGAAGTCTTTCCCATCTGCCTTTATAATTTGCCAGTATTTCTAGAACAGTTTCAGGCACATTCAAAACAGGATGAGAGCATTAGTCTTCAGTGTATTATTTTGTTATTATGCACTGTTAATGTTTGTTTCTTTGCTGATTTTTGGCCAAAGGCCCCCAAAGCATTGTATAAACAGCTAAATATACATATGGAAAATACAGTCTAATTAAAATCTAAATCAAAATAAACAACAACAATATGACTTATAAATTAAAGCAGTATCCAAGATTATAATTTCTGGAACCAATGGATTTGTTCCCTTGCCAACTGGTGAAATGTGGAGGAAGATAAATGGACTGTCACATCAGAAACAAGGCTAAATTTGGAGTCTTGTTCAGGGTTTGGTAAGTTTGTTAACTTTCAAGTGCTGGGAAGATTTGAAATCATGTAACATAGAAGTGGCACATTCTCTGTCTGAAGATTATGCAAAGTTAGAGGTATATTATCCTGAAGACTCTAACTCTTACTTGCAGTAAGAACAGTTCAGAAAAGGAACCAAGTACTTAGAGGGTGATGAGGTTTTCCTCACTAGACATTTTCAAGTTGAGACTGACAGGTATCTCTTGGGGATGATCTGCTGTGGCAGAAGCAGATCTGGCTCCATGCATGCAACAGCTTACTTGAATCCTGCCCTTAATGTTTCCTTCCCCAGACTGTAAAATCAAATCTTTCACCTGCCCATCAATTCTGCAGTTAAAACTTATCATGCAGATGGCTGAGTTCTTTCACAGAACTCTGCTTTGAACCAGCATTTGAGCCCTTGCAAGGTATATCTTGCCAACATTACCTAGCAATAGTAATTGTCAGGAGCTGGAGTGAAGTCAGCAATAAAAAACCCCACCAGTGTCAGTGAAGTTAACTCTTTATGCAAAGAAATCAAAACAGTGCAGGCCTGGTGATCACAGCATCTTCTCCCAGTACAGTGGTACCTCAGGTTACATATGCTTCAGGTCACATACACTTCAGGTTACAGACTCCGCTAACCCAGAAATAGTGCTTCAGGTTAAGAACTTTGCTTCAGGGTGAGAACAGAAATTGTGCTCCGGCGATGCAGCGGCAGCAGGAGGCCCCATTAGCTAAAGTGGTGCTTCAAGTTAAGAACAGTTTCAGGTTAAGTACGGACCTCCGGAATGAATTAAGTACTTAACCTGAGGTACAACTGTAGGTCTTGCCCCAATGAGGCAGTTGCGAGGACTGAAGGTCCCTGCCTTCCCTCCTCTCAAGGTTTCTCCTCCCCCCCCCCCAAGTGACCAGAAACAGTGTTAGCGCTCAAACAATCTCTGTCCTCTTCTCTGTGTTTTCATTTATCTGTGTGTTCTGGGAGACCAGTGGGGAGGGAAGCTGGTCACTGCTGTAGGGGTAAAGAGCCTGGCTTCCTCACCAGCCTGACTCATCTCTGTCTCCTGCCTGCCTCATCTCCAGCCTCTGAATCAGCACTGCTCTCTGCCCCAGGCTCTTTCTGCTCACTAAACCCTGTCGCCTCTTCAGCTTCAGACACCTCCTCCCTTCATTCTGCTCCCTTTCCCCGCTCTAACTGTTCATTGTCATCCCACCACCAGTCCCCTGGCTCTGAGCCTTCTTTCCTTGGGGGTTCCTCAGCTGCTGTGACCTACCATTCCTCTGCATCCAGCCGGTCCATGACGAAATAAACAAAAGAAAGCATAATTCCCATAGGCCTCTTGTGCTTAGTTTGAATATTTATTGCCTGGTGCACCAGAAACTACATTGTCACATTTTTCTGCAATGCAAACAGCTAAATGACTAACATTCTCAGATGGCTGGCCAACAGTTCCGAGTGAATAGATTAAACTTCTTCTTTATAAGTGTGACCTTGTAAAAACTATTTTTAATATAAATAGATGAAGGCGGACCCAAGGAGACAAGCACACATTGTTTTGCTTATTTCCCATTCAATTCTACTCCTTTCCACTAGGTGGCACTCTGTAGATGCTTCTAAATTGGTTGCTTCTATTTTCTTTCTTTCTTTTTGTTTAAAGCCATCAAATTAGAGACTTCCCCACAAACCTCCATTGTTTATAGCCTGCCAGAAAAGCCAAGTGAATTAGACGGAGCAGTTCAGAAGATTAGCATTGTTAAATGTGTCACATATATCACTAATAAAGTTTCATTATTTACATCACCAACTAGAAAAGCACTTATTTCCCAATCAATCAGTTCACAACTAAATAAACAGTCATATAGGCATACAACATGAAATGAAGGCATTCCCAAATCAGATTTACTGGAGCTTGAAGAAAGAAAATAAAGTTTGTTGGCTGAAGGGGACCAGAGGCTCAGTGCTCCCCTTCCAACCCCCAAAATCTGATGTTTTTGCAAGGAGAGAAAAAGAGAGAAAGGTTTGCATATATTAGGCCTTATGACTCCATTGTTAAAAGCATAAGAGAATCTTGCATGCAAAAGCAGCTCCGCTATTTCAAATAAAATTAAAGTGGTGGCAAAGATTTCCAAGAGAGGAAGATTGTTAATATTAATAGCTGTTTTCCTCTGAAGCCGGGCCTGGGTGCTCGGGGGAGTGCTTATGAAATTTAAAGCTCAATGTGCCAAAATTGCTTTAAAGGCAGCTACAGAAAACAGCCGCTGAAAGTCATAGCTAACTATCTCTATGCAGCATTTATTTCATTCTATTTCATCCCTGGAAAGATTTAGACCCTACCTTTCTGCCACTAAGTGCTCACGGCAGCTTGCAACAATCAGAGCAGTCAGTCGCAGCAGGAAAAGAACAGCGAAACAATTAAGAAATCTAACGAGAAAGAACAGAGACTGCAGGAAAAAGTCCAGTGACAGATAGGCTAATGGAGCAATCCAAAAGTCAGGGTGGTGGAGAGGAAACGTGTCAGGGGAACCACCACTTTTTAAGCCCTGCTGGCTTGCTTTGGCCAGGGCAGCACGCGCTGGTGGAAGTGGTGGATTCTTTCCACGCTTTAACCTCTCCCCTCATCCCACTGATTCCAAGGTGAAGGGATTTACTATGCTCCAGGCCCATTTTGTCATAAGCTGCTAGGAAAACTAGGAGACTGAGGATGCTGCAGATTTATGGCCACTGCTCACCCCAACACGCCCCTGACACCTTCTTCAAAGCATCCTGTTTCGAGCCTCACCATTGGTGAAACTGTAGACATGTTATTTCTATGTGCCTAGTATAGTAAAATATTCCTTTCCTCCTGCATTTTTGGGAATTATTTCTATCTTCCCTTTGCTTCTAAAACAGACTATAAGACCTGTTTATAATCAATCACGCTTCTCTCCCTCTCTTTCACGCACAAGGCTAAAGGTCTGTGCCTGGCACAGATCCTTTTGTATATCATTCCTTACATACCACACTTGTCTCTTTTAGTTCACCTTTAGTTCACAATGATGTGTAAATCACAATGATGTGTTAATCCTCAATGTATAATTAATTGTGTGAGTTTATATAACAATCTAAACATTAGTAAACACCTTAGTCATAACATTATCAATCTTAAGTCATAGGTGGATTAAGAGTTTATATGCCTGTCTAAATACAGCTCTAACATTCTGTCTTTCATGTGCCAAAGATCTATGGAGCTATGTAAGCCCGCCTTACATACAAATGAGCCAATAGGATTTCAGTTTCTTTGTCTTGTATTGAGCCAATCAGCCACTGGCACATTCGTGGCCATGCTTGTTGTAACTTTGAATAAAAGGAGATGCTGTGAGGCTGGAGGGGAAGAATCTCTCTCTCTCACTTTCATCTGGCACACACGCAAGCTCTCTGAAAGAAAACATCTCGTTGTCTGTTTTTATTCATCTCTACAAACCCCCAAAATCCACATCTGGTGACCCCTTGACGTGATCCTGAAGAAGGGTAAGTAATCAGATCCCAATAGAGATCCCAATAGAGATCCCTTTAGAGCCAAAAGCATTCCTCATACTAATCCGACTGGGAAAAAGTCTAAAGCGCTTAATTCGTTAGTATGGGAGGGGATTTAAGTAAGGTGCAAAAGGCTCATGCGAAAGAGCTTCTTTCGTTAGTAAGACAGACAATAGACAAAGTCCAAATTTCTCTAAAAGAGATTGAACAGCTGCTGCAGGAGATAAATCATCAATGTCCTTTTTATAAAGCAGAAGGCACATTGCAAATTAGCACATGGGAGAAAATCGGCAAAATTTTATTTTCTGAGCCACGTGCCCAAATCAGCTGCCTACTCACGTGGCAAAAGTGTGCTACCGCCATAGCGAAATTAGAACAATCTTCTCTTTCAATTTCTTCACTGCTGGTAACTGAAGAAATCACTTCCCCCCCGCCATATCCCCTGATTTTGCCCCCTTTGTCCCCTTCATCACCTAGCCAAAATCCCCCTCCCTTTTCTCCTTCCCTTGCTCCAGTTTCGTCTCAGCTTTCTGAGACCCCTCCCCCTCTCCCTGCTGTAAAAGTTGTGGCTCAGCCTGCTGTTTTTTCTGCTGCTGCTCCTTCTCAGTTTACAAATTCCCCCCCCCATCCCCCTCGGCCCCCCTTCTCTGCCTGAACAAGCAAATCAGCATGCCTTTGTCCCTTCCTCTTTGTCTCTAGACCATGCTGCTTTGCCAAAACAATATGGAGCCGTCCGTGCTGGGCTTTTACAGGCTAAGCAGGATGGGCTTTTTTCATTGGAAGAAACAGCTGCATGGGCTGGTGAAATGCCATTAATTTTTCCTCTCACTTATCAAAATGCTCCTGGAGGTCAGCAATTACAAGTTTATCATGAAAAATTGCCTTATGCTGTCATGAAAGATCTCAGGAAAGCCATTAGTGATTCAGGTCTTAAATCTTCTTATGTAATGGGAATTTTAGAGGGCATATCTACCTCTTTTACAATGATTCCGATTGACTGGAAAGATTTAATGAGGATGATGTTATCTCCAGCACAATTTTTAGTTTTTGAAAATGAATTTAAACATGCAGCCATCGCTCTGGCTGATCCAACGCATACAGCAAGCCAGCTTTTCGGCGCTCCTCCTTTTGAGACCCTGGCTGCCCAAGCCGTGTTGTCACCTTCACACCTTCAGCGCACTGCAACTTGCGTGCAGCGTGCATTTCGTAAAATTCCTGTCTCAGGACAGCCACTGAGTTCTTTTGTAAATGTTAAACAGCAGAATACAGAGCCATACCATCAATTTGTGGACAGATTGAAGGAATCTATCTGTAGACAGATTGATAATGAAACGGCTCAAAGTGAGTTGCTAAAAAAATTGGCATATGAGAACTCGAACACAGATTGCAGAAAAATGCTGCAATCAATCGTAAGCCGTTCAACATATTCCCTTGCAGATTTGATAAAAGCGTGTTCGGAAGTAGGGAGTCAATCTCACACAATGTCTTTGTTTGCCAATGCACTTCACGCTTCCGTGATACAAACAGGAAACTGTTATAATTGTCACCGGCCTGGTCATTTTGCAAAACAGTGCAAGGCCCAAGGTGGGACTGCACAGAAGAATAATAATGCAAATACCACGACCAGACCTTCCAAAAAATGTCCAAAGTGTGGGAAAGGCTATCATTGGGCAAATCAATGTAGATCTCAGGGAAACTTCAGTGGGCCCAGTCTCTCGGGCCCCAAAGAATAGAGAGATGTCAGCCTTTGGTTTCTGCTGCTGCAAAAGTTACTAAAAATATGCCTTCTGAATTTGCCATTGATTTGATTAATCAAGAAACCAAAAACACTGCATTGCCTGGTGAAATCATAATCATGGCCAGCCAAATGGCAGGTCCACTTCCTTCTAATATCACAGGTTTAATTTTACCTAAATTTTCTGCTGCAAAACAAGGCATTCATGTCATCCCAGGTGCCTTGCCTCCTGACTATGTGGGCACAATCATGGTTCAATTTTGGAGCCATATGCCCATGCAGTTAACAAAGGGTGAATCCTTTGCTCATTTGGTGATGCTGCCTTCACCACCTGATGTTGTTTGTGCTATTGACACTAATCTGCACAAGCTCTCTTTATCTTTTTCCCCTCAGCTTCTAGCTGTGACCCAACGTATTGGAAGAGAGAAACTCCTTCGTAAGTATAAAATCAATGGAAAAATATTAGAGGGTCTGATAGACACTGGTGCGGATGTTTCGGTCATTTCCATTAATTTTTGGGAACAAAATTGGCCGCTTGAAACTTCTCCTGAAGTGTGGGGCGTGGGAGGCAATCAGACTTCTTGCAAAAGCGCACAATGGCTGCCTGTCTCTTTGCCTGATAGCTCTGAAGTTATTGCATATATTCAGCCCTGTGTGCTCAAAATTCATCTTAATTTGTGGGGAAGAGATTTGTTGCAACAATTACAAGCATCCATTCAAATAAATGAATAAGTTTGTGCTTCCACTTACTTGGAAGTCCACTGATCCTATATGGATTCCGCAATGGCCTCTTACTACAGAGAAATTGATTGCTTTGAGACAATTGGTCGATCAGCAATTATTAGCTGACCATATAGAACCTTCTGTCAGCCCTTTCAATAGCCCAGTCTTCGTAATTAAGAAGAAAAATGGGAAATATAGATTTTTGCACGATCTGAGGTCCATAAATAGCATCATTGAACCCATGGGGCCTTTGCAATGTGGTATGCCTAATCCAAATATGATTCCACATTCATATCAATTGGCTATAATAGATCTGCAGGATTGCTTCTTCTCTATTCCCCTGCATGAAAAGGATCGCAAATTTTTTGCTTTTACAATTCCAGAATTAAATAATTGTAGACCATCTGAGAGATATCACTGGAAGGTTCTGCCACAAGGCATGATAAATTCCCCCACTATGTGCCAATATTTTGTGGATAAGGCACTTCAATCCTTTCGTCTTAAGTACCCACATCTTAAGATTCAGCATTATACGGACGATATTCTTTTTTATTCTCCAGTCCTTCCCCCTAATTGGAAACATGATTTAATAACCAGTTTGTCTTTGTATGGTTTAAAAATAGCTCCAGAGAAGGTTCAGGAATCTCCCCCCTTTCAGTATCTAGGACATAAAATGATAGCTAGTTATTCTATTCCAATAATCCCTGAACTTCATATTTCAAAAACAATGAAATATGTACAACTGCAACAATTGCTGGGAAATATTAACTGGATAAGGCCTTATTTTAAAATCCCTCTTGAAGTGCTAAGGCCACTGTTTTCAGCCTTAAAAGGCCATCAATCTCCAGGTGAGCAAATCACCTTGAACTCTGATCAACTCAAAACTGTTGCAGAGTTGAAAGCACTCATGCGTATTCATTGGGTGGATCGAGCGATTCCTAATGTTATGCCTGATTTGGTCATAATGACGGATTCTGTACAACCTTTTGCTGCAATTATTCAGAAAGGTCCATCAAAAGTTCATATACTAGAATGGCTTTATTTACATCATGCACCAAGAAACACAGTAAACCCTTTAGTGGATCTCCTTGCTCAGCTCATTAGCAAGGGACGACGACGTTGTAAGCATCTTTTTGGTGTTGATTGTAATCAAATTATTCTCCCTATGCCTTTAGAACAATGGGAAACAGCTCTTTCCACTAGCATGGATTTACAGTGTGCGTTCGCTGATTTTGTGGGTCAGGTGGATTGTCATATTCCACCCGATACGCGCCTGCAAATGAGCAAGCAATTCCCTATGTCTTTCTCTTCTATCATTTCCCCTGTTCCTTTGAATGCCCTGACTGTTTTCACTGACGGGGCTCCTTCTAGAGGAGTTGTTGCTTGGCAACAGAATGAGGAGTGGCATAGCCTGTACACTCTCCCACAAAAGTCTGCTCAGCGTTCTGAACTTGCAGCTGCTATAAAAGCTCTGCATTATTTTTCCTCACAACCAATTAACTTGATTGTTGACAGCTTATATGTTTCAAACGTCATATGTAGAATGCAAGGCAGTTATGTAAGTCCTTTATTAGATGATAACTTGTTGAGTCTCTTCCTGTCTTTGCAACTGCTTCTTTCTAATCGTTCTCACCCACTCTTTGTAGTGCACATTCGCTCTCACCAACCTTTTCCAGGTTTCATTTCAGATGGAAATGCAAAAGCAGATTCTTTGCTAAAGATTTTGCCTGTCTCTCCTATAGAAAGTCATGCTTTTCATCATCAAAATGCAAAAGCCCTTAGCCGCCAATTTCAAATTTCATTGGAAGAGGCGCGTGCAATTATTCAGCAGTGTCCTCAATGCTCCAATCAGATTGGCCATCCCAGCCCTGGGGTTAATCCCCGTGGACTGGAAGCAAATCAGTTGTGGCAAATGGATGTAACTCATTTTGCCCCTTTTTCACCCTGGAAGTTTCTACATGTCTCTGTCGACACATACTCTGGCTACCTTTGGGTTACGCCTCAAAGAGGAGAGCAAGTAAAACATGTTTGCAATCATCTTGTTCGTGCAATGTCAGTTATGGGCAAGCCTCATTCTATAAAAACTGACAATGCCCCAGCGTATTGTGCAAAAGGCTTTGCAAAATTTTGTGAAACTTGGGATATTCATCATCTGTTTGGCATCCCTTATAATTCACAAGGTCAAGCTATAGTTGAACGCTCTCATCGTACCCTGAAAACTGCACTGAACAGGCAGGAAAAGAAAGCAGGCATTCCAAACTCACTTTCAGAAAAGGAAAGTTGGTTGTCAAGTGTGCTTTTCACTCTTAATCATTTGAATATCTCCATACAGGATCACCAATCTTACACACGTCTTCAAAAGCATTTCCAGCAAAAGGAAATTCTTCCAGCTCCACTGGTGCGCTATAAAATTCTACCCTCCAATGAGTGGAGTGAACCAGTGAAATTAATTACATGGGGTAAGGGTTACGCTGCAGTTTCTACTCCACAGGGTGCTCGGTGGGTTCCTGCACGTTGGATTCGGCTGCACCATGGCGTGGCGACAGGTTCTTCCGGATCCATTGCCTCAATTCAACCACCAACTCCAGATCACCCGCGATGTGACGTCCAGCCCCCCCAGGACTCGTAAGCGGGGACATCGCAATCCCCCAGTGACGTGGGGCCAAATAAAATCGCTCTCTCTTCAAGCTGAACAGTATAGGAGAGAACAGCAACTGGAAGCAAGCCCTACTAACCAGCTTCTATCCCTCATTGCTTGTCTTAATATGAATTCCATGATAATTCTCATTTTCAGTATTTTAATTTTGCCTCTCTCTACTTCAGCTCTTCCTACTGGTGATTCCACATCGTTAAATGTATGGGAATCGTTTGCAAGGACGCTCAATGTCTCATCATTTTGCCTTACTCAGCAAGTAGCCATTGGTGATATCCTTGGCTCTTGTCTCATTCCAGTTTGCCATGATCCTCATGACATACAGAATGATACTTGGTTTTTCTCATTCCTACCTCAAAATGATTCACTTCGTACCCTTGGGTATAAAGGTTATCACAATTGGGGAACGCAAATGCGTGAACGCCCACCTTTAGCTATTGATTTGACAACCCCATATGTGGCCTCTTATAACGCTGTTTGTGCACGTATGGTCAACTGTACGAGACCGAACTGCGTAAAAATGGGCAAAAATAACTTTAATTGCTCTGATTATGTAAACATTTCTTATATATATAAGTACACAGAACTGCCAGCAGGCTGGTTTTGGTCCTGCCCAGGTTACACTTTCAATTACATTCCGGCAAACATTAGTCACGGCACACCTTGTTGTTTAAGCCGTCTGTCTATCATATTGCCTGAAAAACATCATTTCTCTTACTCTAGACATCAGCGTAGTGTTGAATTGTCTGATGACTGTGATGATCTTGTCTCTCTCCCTAGCAGGTCTGAATACATCTCTTTAGCTGTCTCTCTCTTAGGTGTTCCAGGTTTGGCTGTGCGTAATAGCGCAAATATTAATTCTTTAGCTTGCTCTGCAGCAAAATCCCTGAATATTACGTCTAAGGCGCTCCATCTTCTCAACACAGAGCAAGCTGAACTTCGCAATGGTTTATTAAGGTCGAAATCTACTTTGGACTACCTACTCATGGTACATCATTATGGTTGTGAACAATTCAAGGAAATGTGCTGTTTTAACATCACTGACAATTCTAAGGCCGTTCAAAGGCAAATTTCTCATTTGCAAAATCTCACTCACCACATCAAAGAGGATATCGGATTTTCCGGACTCTGGGATTCCTTTTCCTTGTGGTCGACGGCGTGGCTACCTAATCTCAAATGGCTACGCGATGCCTTTTCTTATACCATTATTATTGTATGTATATTAATTTTGTTTTGTTGCTTTCTCCAATGCATTCCTAGCCTTACAAATCTTTTTTCTCGCCTTCTCTCTCCTCCACCACCACCTAGCGCGCTCCTTGCAGCCTATTATGCGAAATGGCAACGCCACCAGTAAGTAAAAAACAAAAACAAAAGGGGAGATGTGGGTAGGATTATTTTGAGATTTGTTGGCACACCACTAATCTTGAAGTACTTTTGCCCCATCAAGCCTAGCAGTATTATTTCCGGCATTTGATGGCAAACCACTGATCCGGAAGTATTGTTGCTTTATTCACCGAGTTGCCTTACCTCGCAAAGAAGAAAAAAAAGGAGGAGATGTAGACATGTTATTTCTATGTGCCTAGTATAGTAAAATATTCCTTTCCTCCTGCATTTTTGGGAATTATTTCTATCTTCCCTTTGCTTCTAAAACAGACTATAAGACCTGTTTATAATCAATCACGCTTCTCTCCCTCTCTTTCACGCACAAGGCTAAAGGTCTGTGCCTGGCACAGATCCTTTTGTATATCATTCCTTACATACCACACTTGTCTCTTTTAGTTCACCTTTAGTTCACAATGATGTGTAAATCACAATGATGTGTTAATCCTCAATGTATAATTAATTGTGTGAGTTTATATAACAATCTAAACATTAGTAAACACCTTAGTCATAACATTATCAATCTTAAGTCATAGGTGGATTAAGAGTTTATATGCCTGTCTAAATACAGCTCTAACATTCTGTCTTTCATGTGCCAAAGATCTATGGAGCTATGTAAGCCCGCCTTACATACAAATGAGCCAATAGGATTTCAGTTTCTTTGTCTTGTATTGAGCCAATCAGCCACTGGCACATTCGTGGCCATGCTTGTTGTAACTTTGAATAAAAGGAGATGCTGTGAGGCTGGAGGGGAAGAATCTCTCTCTCTCACTTTCATCTGGCACACACGCAAGCTCTCTGAAAGAAAACATCTCGTTGTCTGTTTTTATTCATCTCTACAAACCCCCAAATTCCACAGAAACACCTGAAATATTTTTCACAGCAGATCCCTTTTTCTGCTGGAAAAAGAGGGAGGTCTCCATCAACTTACTCCACCTTCTAGGAAGCATAGGATTGCTCCCTAAACATCTAATTAGGTATCTCAGTATATGAAAGCTGAAGGAATTTCAGCTTGCTAGAAAGAACAATCTCACCTCTCCTTCCCCCAGTATTGTTCTGGGGGGTTCCCTGACCCCCCAGAAACAATTTGGGGGCATACTGGCAGAGGAGGAGGGGAGCCCTGTAACACTAGTGAAAGACCTTGCCCTCTCTTCCATTGTTGGAACTCAGTAGCTTAATCTGGCCCTTTAGCTGTAATTGTAATTTTAGAACAGGATTCACCAAATGTGTCCTGTCATCGGAAACCCTTTGCAAGGGTTTCCGCTTGTGTAATAAGCGTTCCCTTTCTCTCCTCCGCCTGCATCTCCCAAAACTGGCTTGGGGGTTCAAGAGAACCCTCAGAACAGTGGGAAGGGGGAAGAGAGAGAAATTGTTGCATCTCGCAAACTGATGGGATGTTCACCACAGCATGACGTTGATTTCCTCCTGTACTTTTAATCAGTTACAAAACTACTCAAGTTTAGCTTATGTATTATTATTATTATTATTATTATTATTATTATTATTATTATTATTAAAGTTTCTTATCTACCCTTCACCCTAAGGTCCCGAGGCAGGTTACAGCAATTTAAAATTAAGATTAAAGCCAGTTTAAAACAAATCACAGTCACAGGAATAGGAATAGGAATAGGAATAGGGTGGGGCCCTGCCAATAGATATCTCAACTGTCCAAGGTCAGAGTAAAGAGGTAGATCTTCAGCCTATGGTGGAAAATATATAATGAAGGTGCCAATTGCACCTGTGTGGGAAGGGAATTCCACATCCTAGGAGCTGCCACAAAGAATGCAGATGCACTGAGGGAGCCAATCGAGTGCTCCCGCCGATACATTTGCATCACTCTGACCACCTCACCACCTTCCCCCTTCCCCTTCCCCTTCCAGTAAGCAACAGCGAGCCCCCTGCTGGCTCAGCCCTGCAGTTCGCAATCTACGTAAACTGACAAGTGACACAGGATTGCCGTTATGACTTCAAAGTTTGGCTTCTCGTGTAAACATGAAATCTGCACTTTAATGTTTGCATAGGGCAGGCATATTCATAAATGGAACTTCCTGCCTATTGAGATCATTGTACTCTTTTTGGTGCCTGCAAAAAGCATTCTTGTTTAGAGAAGCCTACCCAGATGCTTAGAAACTTGTCATTTTAATCTGTTGGGTGTTTTTTTTAACTTTTGTATGTTTTAAAGTATGATTATATTTTTCCTTAATTTTATTGTTTTATCTTTTTGTAAACCACTTTGAGGGTTGTTGTTGTTGTTGTTGTGCATAAATTTTATGGAATAAATATATCATTGCCCAATCACTTCTAAAAGGCCTAGTGTGTGTTTTTTAATCGTTTTTATTTGATTTTACAAATATAAATTTATAACAAAACCAAATACATATCCCTATAAAGAGATTTATCTGAATCTCGAGACTTCCCCACATCCCCTCCATGGGTCCTATTGTCAATGTTTTCAGCTGCATATTATTTCATATTATTTTGTATCTATCCATAGTTTTATCTTGCAAGCCAAGGCAAAAAAACACCTATTTTGACTCTGGTCTTTCTCGGTTTTGTGCTGCTGGTGCTAATGACCATGGATTGTATGCTGCCTGTAGCTGCATGTTTTGTTTTATTTATCTTTGTGCTCTACTGTTGATTTTCTGTCCCCAGTACTTCCTTTTTACCTATTCCTAGTCTACACATGTTCCCTATTGATTATACCCAGAGAAAATGACTTGGGTCTTCAGCTTCTCCTGAACATGTTGTCACCTTGAACATGATCGGTATGCATCTTGCTTCATTATCACCTTCCGTGGAGCAGGGGGTGGTTCCAAATTTTGCTATTGATCTCTACCTTGGCTTATCTCCTGCCCATATAGGACCATGAGCCAACATTTAACTCTGGCAGTTGTTGACCCTTCCGGTGTGTTAGATGTGTGGCATGAAGGGCTAAAACAATCTCTGAATCAGAAAGCGACACCCATGGCAGCCTGTAATCAATGGGTCTTGTGAGTGCATTCATTTCCTTATTTCCCAAGGGGCATCAACATTATTTATCTCTGGTATAACTTAATTAGAAAAGTTAGACTTGCTGTTCTCTCACTTTGTTGAAATTCATCCTTACGTGCCATTAATTGGAAACTTCAGTTGTGCCAAAGTCACTTCAAAATTCTTGACCCAACTGTTGACTTCAGTCAATGAGAATGAGGGTGTGTGCTCTGCTCCATTGCCATGGCACTACTCCCACAACCCATAAGGTCTTTGTTAGGTTTTATGTGTTTAAAGATGTAGAGAAGGATCAGTGATCTATGAAACAAGAGCTTTAGGGCTGATGAAATGTGTATTATGGAGTTGCTATGTGCTGACAAGCACAGGCAACCAACTGCAGTTTAGAGTAAATAAATGAATTTACGAGGAGTAAGAGAGCAAGACTGCTGATAAAACAGAAAAATATACTATACTCAGGAGGAGGCAATTTGAACTTGAGCCCTAATATTTTATACAAGGGAATATTGAATTTAAGGAAAGACTTATTCATTCATTTGCCTTTTTAACTTTCTGAAGTGCTTTTATTGACTGATTTTGTTTGTGGCAGCTAATATTACTGTCACTGTAACAATATTTTTTTCTTTATTTACTTCCCTTAGCACAAGTCGCTGCAGGAAATTATTTTGCATTCATTTGTTTCCAACATATATTTTTAAAGGTAAAAAACCACCAAAATGTATACACTGTGGACCAGAATTATATGGCTATGAGAGGTGTTATTGATCTGTAATGGTGGAAACTATTAGGAAGTTACGGAACCCTTTCCCAACCTGGTGCTCTCTAATTGATTTGGATTACCACTCCCAACAGCCCCACCTGACATGACAAATGGTCGGGGCTGATAGGAGTTGCATTCCAAAACATCTGCAAAGCACCAGTTTGGGGGAGACTGGTGCTTTGGAAAAGTGAGCATACTGGTGTATTTGGAACACAAGAAACTGCCTTCGTCTCTTCAGGCTCACTGACTACACTGATTGGCAATGGACACCTGCTTCTTGGGAGAAAAGCAATGACAAACCTAGACAGACAGCATCTTAAAAATCAGAAACATTACTTAGCCAACAAAGGTCCATATAGTTAAAGCCATGGTTTTCCCAGTAGTGATGTATGGAAGTGAGAGCTGGACTATCAAGAAGGCTGATCACTGAAGAATTGATGCTTTGGAATTATGTATAACGAAATGAAAAAGGTATTCAAATATACCTTCCTGAAGAAACCAGAGGCCTTTCTCCTGGGCCTGGTCGGCCAATTGGTGTTAAAGAAGGATAGAACTTTTTTTATGTATGCAACAACAGCAGCAAGAATACTCATCGTTAAGTATTGGAAGACACAAGATTTACCCACCAGGGAAGAATGGCAGATGAAGTTGATGTACTATATGGAACTGGTGGAAATGACTGGCAGAATCCGAGACCAGGGAGAAGAATCGGTGGAAGAAGACTGGAAAAAGTTTAAAGACTATTTACAGAAACACTGTAAAATTAATGAATGTTAGAATAATGTTGGAATGAAGTTATATGGCTTTAGTAGAAATGTTATAAGGAATTAAGTATAAATAGATTAATAGAATATTAAAGGAAAAATAAGGTTAGAATGTGTTAGGATAATTATAGGATAGAAAACAGAGGAAGATGGAAAGGAATTGCTGAAACAACTAATAGAAGTGGAATACAAAAGGGAGGTGTGAGGAGGTCGTGGAAATAAGCAGTGGCATAGCGTGGGGGCTGCAGGGGGGGCCGGCCGCACCGGGCACAACATCTGGGGGTTAGGGTTAGGGGGCGCAAATCCACGGGTTAGGGGGCGCAAATTACTTGCCTTGCCCTGGGTGCTGACAACCCACGCTACGCCACTGGAAATAAGTGAATGAAAGATAAGATACTGAAATTGTTTGATGTGTTTTAAACTGTTTTTGTTTGGCTATGTTAGTTTAATGTGTCACTGTTATGTAGTGTTTTTGTATTGTATTGTATTGTATTGTTCTTTTTTTGTAGTGTTGTGTTTAAATTGTTGGAAAAGTAATAAATAATATTTTTTTTTTAAAAAAAGAATTATGGTGCTGGAGGAGACTCTTGAGAGTCCCATGGACTGCAAGAAGATCAAACCTCTCCATTCTTAAGGAAATCAGCCCTGAGTGCTCACTGGAAGGACAGATCCTGAAGCTGAGGCTCCAATACTTTGGCCACCTCATGAGAAGAGAAGACTCCCTGGAAAAGACCCTGATGTTGGGAAAGATTGAGGGCACAAGAAGAAGGGGACAACAGAGGAAGAGATGGTTGGACAGTGTTCTTGAAGCTTCCAGAATGAGTTTGACCAAACTGCAGGAGGCAGTGGAAGACAGGAGTGTCGGACATGACTAAATGAGTAAACAACAACAAGTTTAAAAAGGCCTCTTCTTCAGAAAATCTTAGTAATGTTTTATTACAAACAACTTGAATGGAAGCTGCTCCCCCCTAGACATTTCAAGTGCTCTTAATGTCTCAAGGCTAACAATGTAGTGTGTGAGAGTTAATGTTACAGGAACAACTGACACATCATAGTATGCTTTTGAGATGTTGTTAGGATATTTCCGTTCTACCTTAAAAGGGAGCAGGCTGTGAGTCACAGAGTCTGCGTATTTCCTGTTTTCACAGAATGTTTATGTTTTCTGTTGCTTTCGTTCTCTCTTTGTCAGAGACACTGACGCTGGCAGTCATGTCTTTCTTTGTTCTGATCAACGCTGAATAAAACTTGTAAATAATGCTCTCCTGAGTGCGACTTTTGCTGTGCATTATCTGCTGATAGAGTGTGCATGAGCTCTAGAATGTGGCAAGATATTTTCTAGAAACTCATGTCGCTAATTGCTGCTACTGCGTGCCTACGGGAGATCAATGGATTGTCCGGCAGACGGCTTGCGGCCATGATGGACTTTGTCTCCCTGGCCGTATCCCAACAGATGTATGGTGAAATATGATGGTTTTATGGTCATATGGTTTCCATTTATTATGTGTGTAAACAAAAACAATGGAGACTTTTTCCTTTTTGGAAGGACTTGCTGAAATTTAAAGCATGGGGAAGATGGTGAATGTTCAGCGGTTCTCTGGTCTGTAAGTAAGTGGCTGTTATCATTTCATTGTATATTTAGCCCTGCATGAGTCATATAAAGCTGTGCACTGCCTGTTACTCCGTTCTTAATGTTTTGTAGATTTAAACATTTAAAATATACAAACAATAACAAGGTGCTTGTCAGGTTGCTGGTAACACACTGAATATAACTGCTTTGGGTTGTGTACTTCTAAGACAAAACCAGTCCATGAATGCATGCAGTCCCAAATTATGCTGATCAATGGAAGCTTTGCTATTGGTTCCATGCCAATATTTGTCACTTGTTTAATTAGAATGTAAATTGCATTGAGATGCAAAGCATCTCCAGACTTTCAGTATTTGGCAAAAATGATTCAAGGGTATACCAGGAAATTTAGGTTTGCACAATTAAAGTGGGTTGAAGAGCTCTGTCACCCTAACACAACAAATCCACCTTAAAGAAGAATGTGATGTTTTGTGATTAAAAGCACAGCAGAAATGCATTGGAAATGGGGAAATGAACAAATGTTTAACAGGAAGAAGCAAGTCATTATGATTTCTCATTGTCATATAACACCTCACAAACCAATCAGAACAAATGTTCAATAAAGACATGATATAATCTAACTTCTGTGTAAACTTTGAGCAAGCAAATCAATAAATGTCTGGAGGAACCTGCAGAAATTGAACAGCTTAATGGGAAGGAATATTCTATCTATGTTCTTGTGGCAAATAGGAAGTAGGGGATTATAGAGCCAGTGCGGCTGATAGGGAAAGCCATTAGTATACAGAGTCCCCACTCATGCAGCTAAATTTGGGGGGGGGGGGGGTTGGAAGAGCAAACTTTACTATCTTTAAGGGATATAAAGATATATCCTTACTATCTTTAAGGGATATAAACAGACCTATATCTGTTCCCTCCAACAAATTTTGACTTGAAAATCCAAGTGAATGAACATTTGGCATAGCCCTAATTGTACCTTGTTAGGTATGAACCGACAAACTCTCCCAGCTTAATGTGTCACAGAAGGAACTCGTTGACATAATGACATATCACTCATCCAAACCATTCTCTGTTTGGCATTTGTGCCACCAACAATAGTGGCATTTCCACCTCTTTGAGTGGGAATTCTGCCATTCCAGCAGACGGCACGAGTATAGGAGCCAGAAGAAGGATATACATTATGAATTCCAAATGGCTTAGCTAAGGGCAGGCTTCCAAACCCTGGTGAAACAGCTGTCATCTCTGAGCCTCTGCACTTAGGGTGAGAGGTGGTCTGGAATTACCTCAGCAAGACTAATGAGTTCCTGGAGTGGAAATAAAGCAAGAAATTGTTCCTGTGGGTGCCATTGAGGGAGGTTTTGTGGCTGTGCTATCCAAAGGAGGGGGCTTCCTTACAATGTCACCTAACCCAAAGTGGATTGGATTAGAGGTCAATGATAACCATCAATTAAAATTGATATTTACTGCTGTTTGCTTCCTCAGCCTAGATATTTTGGTCTGTACACGTTGGTATCTTGAAGCACAGTGAGGTTCTATGAAGCATACTTTTGAGCTAAAATGTTTTGAATCTAAAGTTGACAATAAAAGTGAAAGATATGTAATACAATTCAAATGTTTTATAGATTCTACTTATTAAACTTCAAAATAAGCAAAAACATTGAAAACCTACAGAAAAGTGGGGGGCAGGTAGAGCTCAATAGTGTGATCTCTCAGTCAGGATCAGCAGGACATAGTTGACTTCCTGTGGCAAGCATGGGGCTGTTGGAGTGTGAGGCGGGGGGAAAATAAGTTTGTGTCAAGCCATGCTCCAGGCAGCCAATTTGTGTTATGCCAACTCCCTCCATGATAGCCTTTTTTGCGACTGGTGCCCACAACAGTTTACGCAAATGAAACATTAATTTAATGAAGCTAGCATAAAAACATGCATCACATTGAGTAAAATGCTTGCAAAAAAGTGTACATTACATACAGAAATGCATTTATTAGACAAACCTTTATTAAAATGCTGATGAATTTTCATGAGGTTTTTTTAAAAACAACAACAACAACAACAACCACAAATCACTGCAGAAAGGTGGAGAACTAAATTTAAGATGGGGGGCAGAAACTGAGAACACTGATTTTTTTAAAAAAAGAAAACTTCCATTCATAATTGACACTATATGAACAGATTGTTTATTCTGAATATTGATGCCTATAGGCTTCTCTTTTGTGATTTCCCTACTCACACATATTTTGTGCAATATTTTTTAAACTGCAAACATTGTCCAGAATTCCTGGATAACTTTGGCATTCAAGAGCCACACATTGAGAATCTTTAGTTTGTGAGGCAGTTTCCAATTAATTAGGAAACAACAACAGTTAATTAATAATAACTAGGCAGCATTTATAAACCTTCCTGTGTCCCTTCTGGGAACCAGGTGGAAAAAAGAAATTGGTGATTAGCAGCTTGAAGAGACAGCTTATTTTCCTCTTTACTTTTCTTTGTTGTTGGTCCCAGGCACACTATGGCTCTAACAACAACAAAAAGTTATATTGCCATTAATTAGGAGCTCTTGATTAAGGCTGAAAAAACAATAATCATTGCTGGGTTGACTATAACTGCATCTAATGGTTGTTTCAAGCCTGCCTTCAGCTCATAAGCTTGTCTTCCATTCTTGTTTTAAGCTGTTTTTAATGCTGTGTTGTATATTGCTGTAACCCAACCTGGAACCTTCTGATAAAGGGTGAATAATATATAAAAAAAGAATAGTTCGTCTCCCAAGACAGACTGGTGCCAACCAATAAGAACAGTATGAAATATGGTTGACAATCCATCATTCCTTGGTTTACAAAATTCTTTGTTTAATTGGGAATAACTGTTTTCTAAACTCATAGAATCGTAGAATGGCAGCATTTTGGAGTTCAACTGGACCCTGAAGGTCAACTAATCCAAACGTCTGCTCAATGTAGCATCTACAATGCAGGACATCATTACAGCATCTCTGACAGATGGTTCTGCAGCCTCAGTTTATATACCTGCAGCAAAGGAGGGCCCACCATCTCCCAAAGCAGTCTGCTTCACTGTTGAACAGCTCTTGCAGCTCAGGCATTCATCTTGTAAGTGTTCTTCAATGGACCAAGTAACAAGGCTAATGCAAAGGTACTTTGGGCTCCTTTACCTTTACAATGGCATTGTAGTCCAAAGTACAGGTTTCGCTGGGTGAAAGAGCACAGCTCAAAGGTATTCACCCTTGAATACATTCAAGATAAAATCCCAGATATTCAGATACTTCAATAATTGTTGTAGTTACACTTTTATATATCTCAATAACCAAAGACACAGGTTCCTTTGCATAATAATCACATGCGGCTTGAAACCCAAGCAAGACTCTCCTCTGTCCTCTCCAAATGTCAACATGCTGGTGCAGCTAAATTCTTAGCAGATACAGTCATTCCTTGGGGAGCGAAGGAAGCTACTTTAACCTGAGACAGACCACTGGTCTGTCCAGCTCAGACTTTTTCACTGGTGACACTAGTGTTGTGACACATTGTTCCTGCTGAAATATGAGAAGCTTCGTCAGCACTGACATTTTGCCAGATCTCGAAGACACATCTGTTCAGACAAAGCGTGTTCTCATTCACAGAGAGCATGTGTTGCGGTGGGGTCTGGCAGGCCACCCCTCTGTTGCTGGGCAGGTTAGCTTGGATGACCATCTACAGTGATTGGGCGGTTGGGTTACTGGGCAAATTTTGGTGTTGTCATTTAGGGGGATGGACCAAAAGTTATAAAATTAAGTCACGCAGCACTGACTGGGCTCTTTTGCTGCATGCATTGGATCACCCATCCTCCCTCCCTAACATGGGGCTGCTTTTGGGGCAGGGGCCTGGTAGGAATGTTGTCCAATTGGCTTATTGGCTGGTGCCATTTGGTTTTTGCCTACTGCATAGCAAATTGTCACAACTTGTAAGGTTGCGATTAGGCATTGGTTAAAAAAATGGTTGGTGGAGGGGTAAGGATTGTCAGTGCCTGCCCCTCCAATGCTGCTGCTGCAAGGGAATTCCGTTAAAGGAATCCAGGGGCTTGCCATTCTTTCGTCCGTGCCCCTGAATGGGCTTAGGGCCGCGCGAGACCCCGGGAGAATGCGGGGAGGGTCTGCTGCCCGGCTCCATGCTCTCCCCAGTATTGTTTCCCCTTACTGGTTTTCGCTGGAATCTGGAAGTCAGTTCTGTCCCGGGGCGGGGGACAGATAGTCGGAACCAATGCCTAAGCAACCACTCACATTTATGTATTTTAATAAAGTTGTGGCCAAAATTATGCCAAAATCCTTAAATAAAAATTATGTGTGAATTGTGAATTATTTAGGGGTGGCTTGGGGGACCTCGACACGCAAGCTAATCTCCTGACTTGAACCTCTGGTTTCAACTGCTGTTTAATTGTTTTGCTGATTTAATGGGTTTGTTTATTGTACATGCTGTCTCAGGGCAGTTCACAGAACAAAATCAAAATATAAAACCACAAAATAATCAAAACATAAACAGCAACCCAATAGCCCCCTTCCCCCCCAAAAAAAACTCACCACATTTTAAAATTCTGCACTAACTGAAGTTTCCGAACCGTCTTCAGAGGCAGCCCTATGCATAACACATTGCAGTTATCTAACCTTGAGGTTACCAGAGCATAGAAAACAGTAGTTAGGTGATCCCTGTCCAGATAGGGGCGTAGCTGGGCCACCAGCCAAAGCTGATGGAAGGCACTCTGGGCCACTGAGGCCACCTGAGCCTCGAGCAACAGCAAAGGATCCAAGAGTACTTCCAAACTACAAATTTTAATTCATTCATAAAATTACCTAATTATTGCATTGTATCATAACTAGTCTCCATTTTTCAGAACCTCAGTAATCTGTAGAATTATGGTTGATTGGAATAGCAAGTAGGCAATATTTTTAATCACAAGTGTACTGCAGCTATTATTTTATTTATTTTATTATTATTATTAACCATGCTTGCAGATTGTTAAGAAATGTGATGTAGACTTGCCAGGGGAACTGGGGATGGTTTATTCAACACAATGTGTGCTTTGTGATTATTATGAACTGTTTTTTTTTTTTATGGCCATTTCGTTTTCCCTTTGAATATTTTACTTTACTCGAACAACCGAGAAAATGAATTTTACACCAGATAATTATGAATTGATATGAATTACACCTCATACATATGGATGATGTTTTGTGAACTGGAAACAAGTGGAGATATAAATGTAGTCAGAGAAAGGTTTCCATTTAAATGTCCAGATACATATGGTAGCACACAAATCTCCTTAATATAATGATATCCATGGAATTAAGAAGCTGCTGCCAGGTTTGGCTTTAGACAATAATTTATAATGTTTACTCAGAAGTCAGACCCACTAAAGTTCAATGGAACTTACTCTCATGAGAGTGAGCTTAGCAACCCTAGTCATGTGGACTTTGCTTACACTGAACTGTTTTGTTTCCTTCCCATTTTTTATTTTATTTTAGAGAGATACTTAATGATTTGCAAGATGGCAAATCAACCCTTTACAAAGAGTTATGCGTGTCTGACTTTTCCGGGTCCCACAGAAGTAAATATATTTAACTGCTACCAGAAATGTTTCATATTTCAAATTCATTTTTTGATCTCACCGAAAACTCAACAGCAGTCACATAAAGCCCATATTACAGAAGTCAGTTTGAGAAAGTCATATAGAACAAATGTCCCCAACCTAGTGCCCTGGATCCAGATGTTTTAGACTCCAACTTCCATTCCAAGCCAGCATGGCCAATGGTCTGGGGTGTTCAGTGTTGTAGAACAAAACATCCAGAGGGGACCAGATGGGGAAGTTTGGTCTAGAAGCTAAACATTGTGTTACTCTTAAGATAAATTTACCTTAACACGGGTACCTTTAATGGAGTCATTAGCAGGTAGGGTAAAGGTAAAGGGACCCCGGGCCGACTCCGGGGTTGCGGCGCTCATCTCGCTTTACTGGCCGAGGGAGCCGGCATATAGCTTCCAAGTCATCTGGCCAGCATGACTAAGCCGCTTCTGGCGAACCAGAGCAGCGCACGGAAACACCGTTTACCTTCCCGCCGGAGCAGTACCTATTTATCTACTTGTACTTTGACGTGCTTTCAAACTGCTGGGTTGGCAGGAGCAGGGACCAAGCAACGGGAGCTCACCCCATTGTGGGGATTCGAACCGCCAACCTTCTGATCAGCAAGCCCTAGGCTCTGTGGTTTAACCCACAGCGCCACCCACATTCCAGCAGGTAGGGTAGTTTGGTCATATTCCTGGTGCTTACCAGGACGTAGAGAGAAGATGGGGAGGTTGGTGTAGTGCAGGCACACTGGCAGAAGCACCAAATTGGCTCTGCTGGGACATTTGCCCTGCACTGACCAGCCCCCCTTGCCCTCTACATTCCATAAACACAGTAATCAGAGGGCATGTAAGCGCCATCACCCCACTGTAACATCCATCTGAAGATGACAGGATTCAGATTTGAACCACTACATATAAATTGACTCTGCTACATGGTTGCATTATACTAAGTCAGAACATTGGTCCATCTAACTCACTATTGCCAGCACTGACTAGTAGCAGCTCTCCAGGAAGGAGTCTTTCCCAACCATGCCCATAGATATGGATTGGATCCGGGACCTTTAGTATGCACAGTATGTACTCTGCCATTGAGCTCTGGCGCTTCCCACTTGTCTACTGTGAAGAGTTATCTTAGTTATCATATGCTACCCATAAATGCCTCCCTTATCTTCCAGGGTCTGTACAGTGAAAATGAACGAACATGAACCAATAAGAAATTGGTCATATCATCAGTACAAAAGCTAGTGAAACTATGAATGATTGACAGTGTTGAAACATAGTAAAATAATCCAGTAGCCTGAGGCCTTTTTCCAATGGCTTAATCTGTTCTGCAATACACCACCTCTCTCTCTCTCTCCACTAAATTATTGATGCATTGTAATTCCAAACACAGAATAGTATTCATTTGTATGCATTTTCAATATGACTTCTACTTTAATTTTTTTAAGTAATTCCCCCAGTCACACATTTTCTAAGCAACAATCACTCGACAAATATTTTAAAACTGGGCTGAGGAATATTTCAGCAATGGATGTAGAGAAAAATAAAAATAAAATCTAATCTTTCACATGAAAAAGGAAGTGGGGGAATAGCTGTAGATGAATCAGTGTCAGCTAAAAATATGCAAAGGTGTAAACACATGACATTGGGAACTTGGCTTAATTCTTCTGCTGAAAAATCATTACCTGTATTAGAGCTGCATCAAATATTCTTCAGTCCCAAGTTCTAGGTAGAAAGTAGCTTTTTGATCACCTGACTCATTATATCTTCTTGGTCCTTTTAAGTGTGGTTGCTTCCTATGGTTGCTGCTGCGCCAGCACCACAGTTTCATTCTGACTGTTGATGTTCCTGCTTCCCAGAGTAATCACTTTGGTGATCCTACATAATGAAGTCTCCTCAGTCAATCGGATGGCATCACAAAGTGACCATTCAGATTTGGCTATGCAATTATGTGATTGATGGAAAGTGAGGGCTATGTAAGGGCTATGTAAATGAATGAGTGCACACTTTCACAAAAGTGCTAAAAGATGACTGAAAAGGGGAAGTGTTTGGGGCAAAGCTGAATATGTTTGCTGAAGGGGAAAAACCCAACTGAATCATTTTGGCTTAGCACTACTAACCTGAATGTTCAGTATTGAAGATCTGTGGTGGTATTCTTATTCCTTCGCTTTGCTACTAAATTGATAGAGAGAGCTGTGCGTGAAAGGGGAGGCAGAAGTAGGATACAGTTGCTCTGGGCCAAAGTTCTATATTGGCGTCATAATACAGTGGTACCTCTAATTATGAACTTAATTTGTTCCAGAGGTCCATTCTTAACCTGTTCTTAACTAGAGACATGTTTTCGCTAATGGGGCCTCTTGCTGCTACTGCGCCACCAGCACACGATTTCCATTCTCATCCTGGGGCAAAGTTCTCAACTCGAGGTAACTCTTCCAGGTTAGCGGAGTTTGTAACCTGAAGCATTTGTAACCTGAGGCATTTGTAACTCGAGGTACCACTGTAGCCCTGTTTGGGTGTTCAAGCAACAAATGCCCCTTCCAGCATCCTCATTTTGCCTGTGCTCCTCTGATCTTCTCACAGGTCAGCGGAAGTCACTGTTTCTCTGCTTAGCCTGAGAAAACAGAATTGCCAAGAGCATGGAGGCTTCTAAATATATTCAGAGAGAACTGTAACTAGAGAGAAGCACCCTTCAGACTTTCATGTTCAATGTGCAAAGGTCACATGTGGGGATGGGGGATATTGCTTGAATGTGGCTATTACTGAAACAAAAGCAAAAAGCCTTTTGACGTTTACTACAAGTGATTTTTAAGGGCCATTGGTCTGAAGTTACCACAGAAATTCAAGGCTAGCAAAAATTTCTCGGATGAGTTCTGCATATCCTGCTTGAACTACAAAATTGTGCGAAATAGATAAATTATTTTCTTATGTATTCTTATTCTAGACAAAAATAGTTTCTTGGAAGGAAAAGGCTCTGGTGCTTGTTCTCATTTGCACTGATGAGAATCTAGGTTCATTGTTCCATAAATGCGTCCTTTCCCCATCTTCCTATCTGGCTTTGCTGAGCTGCTGCAGCCTCTGACTGTATGCTCTTGTAAACAGACAAAGCAGAGGTTGTGAGACAAATACAGATATGTCAGCAAAAGACAGTTACAACTTTAGGATAAGGCTGAGGATTTTGTAACTGTCAGACTGCAATTTTTCCTTTCTATCAGCTGCCCTAGTCAGCTTTTAATTGTACTGTGCCATGAGGTTGCCTTGGTAGGAAGGGGTATGTTGATTCACCCTATATCTCTGCTGGGCAATATATGCCATACTGTATTACTTTTCTCCTCATCATTCTTCCCTAAAAGGTCACAGGCACCATTTTGTTCTCAGCTGAAAAACTCAGCCTGTTAAATCACCCTCAGAGCTGTCCATTAGCAGATCAGGCATCTGTGGAAAATTTGTCATTTCTCATTACTACTGAATAGATCAGTGCACCACACATCAACACACTGATTTATGGTGGATCAAAAGCCACACTAGTCTGTGGAAATTGTCTGCAATCTTGGAGAAGACCATGAGTTGGGTCCTGCACCATCAAAGTTAATGGCCACCTTACAAGAGACTTCAGTAAGTATTAAAAATTAAATGGAAATGAATTATTCAGAATGAACTAGCAGCAGTTATAGTGGGGGTTACTATTGTGACATCCATAGGTGCAATGATATCCTTGAGAACTTTCTCTGATACCCACAAAGCCTCTAAGCCCAATATATTTGTCTCCTTATGTCTTTGTATGAGGAGGTGATCCGGAGGAAGGTGAAGAGAAGTGATTAGAAAAGGTGGCACCCATGGCACTTGAAAATCCAAATGTTCCCATGGGCCTAAAAAGTTTGGTGACACCTTCAGTTTGCTGACATTTGCTTCAGAGGGGGAGCATAAGTCAGGAATAGGGGGAAGCACTTTTAGTGTGTCAGGTTCCTTGCTCAGTTCCTGGAATCTCTTGGTTTGGGAAGGAGAACCTGGGTAATCTGCTATAATCTATGAAAGACACTAGTCAGATTCAAACTGCATCTACAATGGTTTCTTCTTTATTTTCATTTATTTTAAGCCTTTCTATGCTAGACTTCCCCCCCCAAACTTTATCTTATTTTTACCCTGATGAATGATTATAACTTTCCTAAGTTGGAAAGTTATTGGAAGATATTGGTGGGTGAGAGGCCTGGGCCTAATCAGGGATGGTCCCAGATAAAAGATGCCTCTGACAAGCTGTGTTTTCACATGGCCTCTCCATTTGTTCAACTTTGAGTTGTATCCAGTGATGCCTATTCAGAGCACACACACTGAAATCAATGGACTTGACTATTGATTTCAGTGGGTCTACTCTGGATATGACTTCATAGGATACAAACTCATTTTTACTACATTGCTCATTTCACAGCCTTGCTATACAAGCATGATCAATGTTGTTATTTTAGAAAAAAATGCATGTTTGATGTGATCACACTACTCATAGTTTGTTGAATGGAAACTGTGAAGGATGGCCATCCCCTTTGTCCTATGAGGCAGACCTGGCTGACACACATTTTATAGATTTATTTATAATTTGGCCCCTTCCATTTCCTCCTTTAGAGCATCTAAGTCTAATTAAGAAAGAAAATCAGAGGTCCATATTTGCCCGAAGAGGTAAAACTTTTAGCAAGTCTACTATTAGGAAGTACATAGTCTATTATTAAATTCCCCTCTCTTTCTAAGCATATAGCATGGTCAAGCAATTTAGCACATGGATGGAACAAATCCATGGGGCATGCAAGGATCCTGCCCAAATCAAAAGGGGTTTCAAGGAATGGAGTGAGACAAATAAAAAATATTTGTAGAGAAAAATAACAGTGTTAAACAAACATGTCCTTAGGTGGGCTTAGTTTCATTAGTGTGGGGAGTCAATTCTCCTGTAGGATATAATACAGTGTACTGCTGATGCACAGCCTACTTAAATGATATTGCTGATGGCATCAGGGCCGGGCCTAGGCTTTTAAAAGCTTCCTGAATTAGCTCCCTTCTGTCTTCATGAAGTCCATTTGAGAAAGTAACTTCTATAACACATGATTTGCTATGCAGACAGTATAAATGAACTGTGGAGTCAGAAATTAAAAAGCTTTTATAGCATATTCTAAATAGTGTTTATGGGTTTGTAGTACTACCTAGATTGGCTACCATCCAAATAATTATAAGCTCTGCCAGGATATATTTTGTTGACAAATAGGCTGTGAAGCTTTTGTTGCAGCTTACGTATATCTGTGAGCTAAGCTACCTGTTTAGTGGGCAGGCAAACTGTCCAGTAGTATCACTACATTATCACACAGGAATCGGAGAGGGTACTATAAAGACCCTCATATGTATTCCAGCATGTTCCTGCCTGTTTTGCCTCCCTATCATGGTACCTACCATGCAGTATCAAGAGGCCAAAGTCTGCTCAAGAATGGAAGTGGCTACTTCTTACAACTTTTCATCCTCAGATATAGCAAAGCCAACCAAATTAGAAATTCCATCAGTTAATTGGCCTGGTTCACACATAATGCTGAGCCATGGCGTAGTGTACTATATATTCTGGAAAGCAGTTCGTTTGTCTATCCATCTGTCATTTCTCTATAGGTTCAGCTGCCTCTTGAGATCATGTTGCTAAACTTGTCATGAGGGTTCCTGGGGTGGGGACAGTGGCCTTCAATGATGTTGGGAAGCTGCCCCCCCCTTAAGCCTCATAGCTGTATGTTTTTTTTTCTGTCTGGCTAGTAGCTGGAGAGAAAAGGGACAATGACAATCTTGCTATACCTGCAATTAGATGAAAAAACCACAGACATAGTTTTATGCCGCGCAAATAAGGCAACATCTAAACTGAATATACACTGAAACTTGAGATCAGGATCCACATGGACTTTGTAATAAGGCAGCTGCTGTGTTGTTGTATGGCTGAAACACCAATTGTGTGAATTAGCTTTAGTTATCCAATTGTACTGTTGTTCTGCATTTCTTTCCGGTCAACCTCTGTCTCGTACAGTCACAACCCTATGGAGAACACTATTTGTAATTGTTTGTCACAGTGGTGACTTTCATTATTATCAACAACATCAGCAGCAGCAGCAGAGAGCATCTTTAATGACCACGGGACTGTAATCATTGATGATTATGACCTTGATCTAATTTAAATGCACATGCGAGGGATTCTTGGCCAGTATAAATTGACTTAGTTTCTGTGGGGTATAGTGAAGCTGGGCAGGTAGTATGCTAGCTGAAGAGCTTTCCTTGGAGTGCTTTCACTTTAATGTTTGTGTCCATCAGGGCTTTACAGAAATGGTAACCAAGCAACATACAGGGATACATTTTATAATGCTTCTTATCTCTACCTCCCTAAACAAGTGCACTACCAGAATATATTACTGGTATATTCTCCCTGTGTTGTGCCATAAGCCTCTACTTGAAACCTAGACTTCCCGAGTTCATAGTCCTAGGTGTATTGTCAAATGAGGCTTGCTGGTGTGTGATAAAATTGCTGGGACTCTGTGACCTCACCTCAATAAGCTCTTGCCTGGTGCTCATCAATCATGTATACTGTGCTACCAGTAAGAGTGCTTGTAGCACTGTCTCCCTTAGAATAGAATAACAGCACCATATGCTCAGGTAGCAAGTAAGAGGTTATCTTTCATTTCCCAGGTTCTGAAAAGAGCAAAATTCAAAGCAGAGACACGTTATGGTAATAAACTCATATGCATATAGAACATGTTGCACGAAAATAGAATGCACGGCTTTTAGGAAGCTGCTGGGGCTATTGATTCAAAAATGTCATAACTTGTTAAAAAAAAAAACATAGAAACCTCAAAGTAGAACGGCTACTATGAAAATTAATGTCATATTCCAAATCCGCTTGGACTCCATCACCAGCTAATTTTGAAGTCAATATCTCATATTTGCTATAAGATTATCCAATCGATAGTGGTTTTGAGGTTGGAGGATTTTATAGACTTGCCCCTTATAATCAATTTTGCAGTTCCTTAAACTATATTTCATTCAATAAGTTGCAGTTATGTTATTTGTTGGCATCCGTCTGTCTCGAGAGACAATGGGGTTGTGCTTCCAGGGGTGAAGTCAAACCGCTGCATTAGCAGGACTGAAGTGACTTCACCAGGGCACAAGCCTGCGCAGTGTGTATGGAAGTCTTGGGCTGCCCAGAGGACAAGATCCCCCTCTTGGCCTTGTTGATGTGGTCCAAAGGAAAGCAGAGCAATACATTTGGCACCAGCTTGGCTGCAGGAGTTGCCAGAAAGAGGCGTACAGGCACTATCCAACCATCTTAGGGACTGTACTCTAGATTTGTGTAGGGTTCACTCCTCACCTTTTTCTTCTCTTGAAAATATCCCACAAGGCAGCACAAGTTTAGGACCAGAGTTTTCCCTCTCCTGGATGGGCTGCCTTCCCGGGTTGATGAGCCCCATCTGCCTTAATAATGAATTTTGCAGTTTTGAAAAATTTAAATCACATTAAATAAGTTATAAGCATTTGATAACTTATTGATAATAATACTTAAATACGTTGCTCCACTCTTGCATTCCATCAGAGTTTCTTATTCCCTGTTGCCTCCTGTTTCCCCCCCTGTTTTTCTGTAATGTCCCCCACCTTTCTTCCTATTTAGTTTCTGGAAAAAATGGAAGGGGCAGTGTTTTTTTTAAAAAAATCAATTATTTTTTCTTTACTGTTTTCCTTGTTGTACAGCTTGGGGAAAAGATTTTGGCACCCCGCTTTTGCAAGAAAATTGGTAGGCTTCTTTTGTGTGTGTGTGTGTAGCACACTAAAGGAAGTGCTTTAACTTGCTTTCCTGAACAGTAGCTGAATAATCTGTTGTACTACAAACCCCACCCCACACCCCTCTGTATACCATAAAACCCAGTGGCGCTTACTTCAGAACTGGCCTGCACAGGATTAGGAAGTCTTATCAAGGCAAAAACTGAATAAAAACAAACCTGAATCACACAGATTTCGAGGGCTATAGGAGGTACAAGAGAAAGGTGAAGTTTCCTTGCATGAGTAAAAGCATATTGCACTCGTGCTGGAACAGCATTGGACACATCCCATAATTTAAATGTAATAGCAGCATTCTCTTCTAAACCATATAAATCACAATACTAAGCAGGCTAAATCTTGCTGCTATTCATATTTTAAGACTACTCATTTTTCTACTGTCAGTGACTATACATACACTTAAATCCTATGGGATTAAAAAAACATTACAAATTATCAGGAGCTGAAGACTTTGTTAATAGACAAAAGAAAAATGTTAAGCTTGGAAAGGCAAGATGGAAGGCAAAATAAGATAATTAAAGTAAATGAAGATTGAATGGAATAACTATGTAGGCAAGGGATAATGGATTTAAGACTACACTAGTTTCAGATATGGCATTATAAAATCAGCAGGATTTTAGGTATGCAATATTGCAATAAAACTGAGAACAGGGAAAACCTTTAATTAGAATTCTTATTTTTCAAGACAATGGACAGTATTACTAACACATGGCATTTGATATTAAACAGTTGTCTATTCTTTACATCAAAAAATCAAAAACTCAAATAATAGCAAGACAAATGGAATTCAAGGAAGTTGGGTGCAAATGCTTCTATCATAAGTAGCACTAAGTTGGTTGCTCAGTTCCATCATCATCATCATCATCATCATCATTTATTATTTATACCCCACCCATCTGGCTGCGTTTCCCTAGCCATTTTGGGCTTCTCCCAACAGAATAACAACAACAACAACAACAACAACAACGTGATAAAACATAAACATAATAGAACAAGAGCACTGGATAGCACCCTGCTTCTGGTCAAGAGCCTTGGAATCCTGATATTTGTGGCATCCCACTGTTCCATCTCACAGCTGAGCAGTTCTTCCAGGTAGACAACCACCCCCGGGGAAAGAGATTTGTATGAATCAGAGCGCCACAAAATCAGTCCTGCTGCAATTTCCATGATTGCAGCAGGTGTAAAATATTCAATTGTGACCTCAGTTTTCACAGCGGGAAATGAAATACCCATTTACCCTACATCTTGCTATACATGGCCACTGTATAGGATAAGTCATTCAGTATTGACAAGAGCCATTTTGCATGCATAAAATTGTCATAAGATATGAATGTTTCAAATGCCAGATATTCTCTAAAGTCAGTCGGCTGCAGGAAAGAGGTGAAGTATTTTGACTTGCTTTTGTGAGCAGACTAGAGCTATTAATAAATCATTCAGTGACCCGATTTATTTTTTAAATACAACACAGATAGCGTAAGTTGCAATGATATGAAAACAGAGTTCCACCTTGTCATAAAAAGGATCAACAAGTGTGTAATAATATCAATTGTCTGAGGCAAATAGCCAATAACTTGTTGCCCTACTGGGTAACTGCTGTCCACTTGAGTACTGCATAATTATAATTTGCTGTGAGTAGCTATTGAAACAGTAATTCCTTGTCATTATGACTTAAGTACATGGCTATTTCTGAATTAACTTTGGATCGGAAGGACATAATTATCTAACGTTAATATTAACCATGAGCAAGAAGATAAATTCAAAGCATGTATCCATCTGCTTTGTAAAACATTACAATGCAGTTAGAAATCATGCCGTCTCTCTGAAGTATGACCTGTTTTGCATGAAGGATAGCTCCATCTCACTGGACCCACCATAGCTCAAATAATAGAAAACTGAATCTAGATGCTGCCATTTTGTGTGAGGTCAGCACTGTTCTGGAAACATATCTGAGATTTCCATGGGAATTCTTCCAAGTAGACAAATGAGAGCCAAGATAATTCTGCTAGTGATATCATTGTCAACATAATCCTTATCATAAACCTAACTGGCCACTAGAAGGGGTGAAATTAATAAACCAATGCCAGAGTAAGGCAACCATGGTCATCCCAGATGTTTGCTTGGCACCAGCTAAGGGTCCATTCATTAAATCATTACACAGTCAAATTCTGTGCATTAAGAAACAAATGCAACATTTTACCCTGCCAGTTAGGCATCATAATCAGTTACAGAATAGAACTTCTGCTTCATTCTGAAACTCTTCTTCCTATACCAGAGGTGGGGAACATGTGGCCCTCCAGATGTTGTTGAACTACAATGTCCATCATTCCTGGCCATTGGCCATGCTGACTGTGGCTGATGGGCGGTGCAGTCCAACAACATTTGGTTTAGAAACAAGAATGGGGGACATGTCACCTTTTAGATGTTGCTAGGCTTCAAATCCCAGCACTACTGATCACTGGCCATGCTGGCTAGGGATCATAGGAATTGTAGTCCAACAGTATATTGAGGGCCACAGATTCCCCCTCCCTGGTCTACACCAATATGAATGTACTTGTTTTCCTTTTCATCTGATCACCCCTTCTAGACACATGATAGAAAAAGATGCCATTAACCTTACAAATTCTTTGAGCTCTGATTGATTCAAAGTTTCAGATAAAAGGAAGCAGATATTCTTTATTTTGAAAGAAAGAATCAGTAGGATCAATAAACTACTGTATATTTTACAATGACACGGGCAAGTAGAATATGTTGCAGATGAAGTCTTGATCATCCAATTTTTCATTTAATTTGGGAACGATAATAGAAACATTGTGGGTTTTTCCACCCTGTAGGAAGCCTTTGGTTTATCTTTCAGGTCACACTGCTTTGCTCCCTTGATGAAACTATTTAGAAATCTCATTCATTTTGAGGAGAAAACAAAATCGAAACAATCTCCCTTTGGATATAAAGGGCCTGACAACACCAAACCTTATGGAGCCACATGTTTCCAATGTGCTGGTTAAAATGCTAGCAGCAGAACAGCAGCTTGTCAAGTTTTATTTGCAGTTAAATGAAATAGGTGCAATAAATGTGAATTGTGACAAAAAAAGATTAAGCAATAAAATGTAACATATTATTAGTTCTCAAAAAAAGTCACACAGACACACACACACCCATCTCTTGCGAAGACCAAGTAATTTGCAAGCATTTGAGGCACCAAAGTCTTGCAGCCTTGGGCACACTGATCGCAAGGCCACAGGGCACTAAAAGTGTGGATCTTGTTAAAATGTGCAAACCATTGATCAGGGTATAGGTAGCTGGAAGGAACATGAACAGAAACCATCCAGATTCCATGACACCTTAGATTTTGGGTGTTTTGGAGAGGGAGTGGGGTGACAAACACTTCTGGCAGATAAATTCAATTCAAATTCCATCTGTTTTATAAAATGAAAAATCCTTCAAGCACTTTTAGAAGGATTACTCATGTATTCAAAAAGAAAGAAAAAGAAAGAGAGAGAGAAAGAGAGAAAGAGAGAAAGAGAGAAAGAGAGAAAGAAAGAAAGAAAGAAAGAAAGAAAGAAAGAAAGAAAGAAAGAAAGAAAGAAGGTGCCAGGCAGAATTGTCTCTTAAATATCTGTGTTGATTTATGTATGGTTATTTGTTTAGCACTTTTGTTGCTTGCTGTGTTGTTAATAAGTGGATTGCACTGTCCTTCGCTCAAAAAATTGATTTGGGAGAAACTGTGTTAGCTCCTTTATTAAATGAAGGAGGCACCTAGGTTGATGCAAAGCAGCACTGCTTGCTCATGTAGACCACCAACTATTTATCTATATGCTTGTGTGTGTTTTAATATGTGTGCCCAGGATACTTTGAAGACATTATGACAAGCTGTCTGCCCTACTCTTATTTGTTCTGGACATTGGATCAGGTGGGGAAATGTCAGCTGCCAGGAGAAGAAATGGTAGAAATATCTGGATAAAATTCTGAAAAGTAGCTTTTGGTGCTGAGCAGGTAAGAAACATATCAAATCCAAACCCACTGAAACCAGAAAGTTTGGCATCAGACTTATAACTGGATCTATTAAGGAACTGGATCAGACGCATTGAGTTGTTTACTTTGGACAATTTTCCCTGTTGAAACTTTTTTGAAGCAGTTTGGGAAGAAGAAACAAGAAACTTCATTTAAACGGAAATGTCATTTCAATTCATTTTGGAACAAGGTAACAGGAAAGCAACTCTGAAGCTCAAGAAATCTTTAATGGATATACATTTTTCAAATTACCCAAGTAAAGTTAACAATCTGATTTGTGAGGGATAAAACCATTGATTCCCTTTGTGAAGTCCGAACCTCTCAAAGATTTGTTTCATCTCTCAATCTATGCTTCTGACCTCTGGCTTTGTCTGCTTGAAAAATGTGTCTTTTAACTGTTAAGGCACTGAGTTCCATTTGCTTTCAAAGCATCACTATATGTCTGGACCATCAATCAGACCCATTCATTCCAGTGGTCACAGAAATGAATGCCTTCTTGCATGTCATCTGCAAGGGATTTCACCATGGTGGGGTTGATGCTACCAGCCTTCATGTTACATTTGCAGACATCTTTGTATTGCAGAGTTGGTCAGCCAATGGGTTTTGTCTCCTAGTAGAGGAGTAATATTCACTAGTGTATTCACTGGTGCTTGTTCTGTAAACCAGATGCAGGTTGTGATTTCTTTTTTCCTTGCTTCCATATTTGTCCTTAGAGACTAAGAAAATTGCCATCTTGGAATCCTATACATTCTATACTTAAAAACTAAACAAAACCTTGGTACTTATACGGATGAGTGCTGTATTTTCAATGTAATGTAAGCCAACCAAGACCGGCTGGGGAAACCCAGACAGATGGGCACGGAAGAAGAGGAGGAGGAGGAGTGGCTACTACACTTTTGTCTGTCTATGGGCTATATAAAAAAAGATTAGGTATTGTGTATGCATAAAAGTTAAAGGTAAAGGGCCTCTGACAATTAAGTCCAGTCACGAACGTCTCTGTTGTTGCGGCGCTCATCTCACTTTACTGGCTGAGGGAGCCGACGTTTGTCCACAGACAGTTTTTCTGGGTCATGTGGCCAGCATGACTAAGCCACTTCTGGCGAAACCAGAGCAGTACACGGAAACTCTGTTTACCTTCCCACTGGATTGGTACCTATTTATCTACTTGTACTTTGACATGCTTTTGAACTGCTAGGTTGGCAGGAGCAGGGACTGAGCAATGGGAGCTCATCCCATTGCAGGTATTCGAACCGCTGACCTTCCAATCGGCAAGCCCTAGGCTCAGTGGTTTAGGCCACAGTGCCACCCATACATGTATGTAAATAAATAACCCCTTGATAGACTTAAGGGGTTAGGTCCAGATTTAGCTTCTGCAAGCAGGATCACCCTCTGAGCTGGGTTCAAGTCAGGGGATGGTTCCAATAAGAGGGGGAGCACCCCCCTCCTTATGTACCACTTCTCATGTTGCTGAGGGATCCTCCAGAACAGTGTGAGAGGCGGTGTTGGGGGCTGCATAGGGATGGAAAATCATTGGATGTTTCCTCCCCACTCCACCAATGGGATGTGCTCCAATGTTGCTCAAGTGCACCTAGGTGAGAGCTGCTTGCTTTTCACACAGTGAAAACTGGTCCATTTGAGTGAATGGGCACTGCCCCAACAACCTCAGTCCACCCTCAGCCAGTCTCTACCTGCTTGCCTTCTTACATCTGGTCCAGGGTGTAACACTAGCTTTCAGCTTCTTCCTCTTTAGTCTCAGTTTTGCTCCTTGTAGAACTCAGCAGGAAGGATGAGAACAAAAACGAAAATTAGTAGGCTTGCCTGTCATTGGCTCTGCCTCTGCCTATCATGTCTCTGATCCAGCCTTCAGCCCTACCAGTCCCAATGGGCACCAGCCTACATCGCTCTCACATATGATATTCCTCGCAATTCTCTGAGCACACTTTGGTGTTTCTTTTGACTGGGAAGGGTACAGAATGGGGGGGGGGGGGAATATTTATGCACAAAAGTGGAACTAAAGCTACTTCTATGCCCTTCTCTTTCACCCCAGTGTTCTGCTCTGAAACAATACGACTGAACTGTCTCTCTACAGGAAACTAGCTTTTGAATGTGGAGATCCGTATCTGCCTCTTCATATTGCAGATATTGCAAAATCCAAGTGAAAATTCAATAATATGAAAATAGCAACTGTGCCTACAGTTAAGGCTATTAAAACAATGTGTTGAATTGAAAATATGGTATAAAAATATCATTTTTTATATAAAATAGAAATTGAAAATGCTCTTTCTGTTTATGAGAGTTGTGTTAGGAACACTGCACAGTGCAAGGTCATATTGAATTACAGTGCAGAGGCGTGTTCAATTCATGGGATTGTGTCTCCTCTGACTAAATGAAGACTGTAAATGATAGAAACTGTTATAGAATGCCTTTGTTAGCATCAGCATCATCCTTGGCATAAAAATGCCCAAACCCATAAACATTATTCACTGAATTAGGCCAAGGAGTTGTCGTATTTAAAAATGAAGAGCCTTGTCTAACTCATTATTGATTTAAAGGTGATAGGAACAAGCCTAGTTTTTAATTCTCTCAGACTGTAGCCCACAACTACCTGCAAGGGCAGCCCAAGGTAGACGAGAGGAATTTCAATTATTCAATTTCACTCTTCTTTTGTTCAGCTAGCTTCCTGTCAATGTCAACATCTTCATTCAAGAAATGCAAAGTGAAAAGGGAATATTCCCAGTCCATTGCTCCTGTCTTTTATCCCATCTTTCCTAGCGGTTGCAGAATGTTTATTGTAATATTTATTACTTGGAGGTGGTGGGGTAGGGAAATGAATTTAATAATCACTTAGTGGTGTCTACATGAAAGAGGACTTGTTAATAGAACACTCTGCTTTGTAGAATCTCTCTCTCTGATCACTTCTGGCAACATGCACCACAACAGTATGTCACAAGAATTCAAACAGGGTGCTTGTTTTGGTGTATAACCCTACTTCAGTTCTTGTGAGCAGAACTGAGGGGAGCATAGCCTGCTGTGAACTCTGGAATAGTAGCTTTGGGAAGCCTTTCCACGATGCTTGTTTCATATAATGCATAAAAATAGCACTGTTACTCACCCCACCACCAGCAGGCAGGCTCTGTTTCCAACAGCTGCATAGCATGAAGAAATCAAATAAGCAAAGCTTTTGCAGGCACTGATGTGTATTTCTGGGTACACATTCCAAACATGGGTGCTGATAGTAATACAGTGAACTTCTACATTTCCTTGAATATTTTTCTTTTGGTTGTTAATGGCCATGACAGTGGCAGTCTTTGTAGAGTTATTGTTTTGCTGTAGTTATCTACTTGTTTTTATACTGCATTTTATTCTGTGAACTGCCCTGAGATCTTACGGTGAAGGGTGATATATAATTTTTCATAATAATAATAATAGTTGGATTGAGCCCACTGCAGAATTTGGAGGAACATGAACTTCCCAAGAGAAAAGCCTTCCTCCTGCCCACTCTGCTCATCCTTACAGGCTACAAACAATCATATGACTAGCGAGTGCACAATCTAGTGGAATAAAATGAATGTTGCAGCATACATCCAGAAAACTGTTCCAGGAAATTCAAGTTATCTGTGAACTTGAACAGTTGGAGTTCACTTACTCCTGATGATAGAGGAGACTGAAACCTTTTTAACCTTTATACTGGATAATTTCAGCTTCCATTCTTTAATAGCTGGATTCCAGGCTGCAATTTCAGAATCAATTTACTGGTATGTACAAGAAAGACAGAAATGGTAAAATAGATGATGTAGGGTTTTTCTTCTTCTTAAAGAGAGGTAGAGAGATGAAAATCTCTCCCCCCCTCTCCATTCCACCCCGTATGCCATCAAATGAGATCAGAGTTCTTTAATCTGCTCAGACTATCTGGGTGACTGTAACACAGAAATAATACTGCAAATATCTGACTGTTACCACATCTATGAAATGCAATATTAAAGTCACCAAAATTTGGTATTTCCTGGAGTTGTATACAGTGAAATTTTCCCATTAGTGCAATGATTTTGACTTGTGCAATGAAATTTCCCTAATTCTCCTCCCCAATGCACTGCCCCCCCCCCGATTTGTGCAGGTGGAATCTAACAATCATCAAGAATAGATTGTCAATCACATGACTTCACCAAGTCAAGACTTCAAAGCACCATGCACAGAGGAGACCTCAGGTCCATGATGGAGTTCCCTGGGGGGTTGGAGCAGGTTTCGGCTTGCAATATAGCAGGTTGCTTTCCCTTGCCAATGAACAATTGGAAGTGCACTTTAAAGCTCTTGATTGTGCATTGGCATCCATCTTTCTACCTGCCCCAGACTTGATGTCACATATGAAGTTAGTGTGGAACAGGTGGCTTAGTTTGGGGAAAAACAACCTTGCAGGCTAAATTTTAACCCCTAGCAGGCCAGGTTTAGTCCACAGGCTGGAGGTCCCTCACCCATACACTGATGGAATGATTTTGTTGCATGCAACCCCTGGTTTGGAATAAGAATATAAGCAACTTATAATGCCCCCTTGAATTTTTAATTGAATACCATTTCTCCCAGAAATCTTTTATGGATTTGAAATTTAAATAAGGTCCAGAACATGCAAAGTCAGAATCTTCAGACCACACTCACAAAGTCATCTGCTTTGGCACATGCACATAATTCATTTAATGTTAACCCCTTAGTCTCAGTGAAACACTCATTGATAGTCATGAACTACACAATCAGATAGCCTGACAAAGCAGCCTTTGGGAGAACAGAGGTGTTAAGTACGTACCTTTTATAGAGATCAATGGCCTTCACTATTCATTACCAACCTTTTATGTGATTCTAGTCCCGATCTAGATCTAAAAGTTCTATTTCCAATGAAGATATTTCCAGCTCTGTGGCACAGCATACTTAGAGACTGATTGATCAATTGATTGATCAAGCAGATTATAGTTCTTCCTACATACATACAGACATACATAAATAACAGGACACAACTCAATAAAGTGCAAGTATGCCATATTATTGGATCACCAAGATAGTGAGATGGAACAGAACACTTGGAAAACAGATTTTATATCTGAATGCTCACCAATAAAGCACTAAGCTTGCCTGAGACAGCTTGCCTGTCACTCTTGGGCACAGAGCTCAACGATGGAATATCTACATCATGTATTATAGCTATTCCATTTCTTGTAGATTTCATATTTGAAGTAATTAAGACACGTGGATCTGTTTACATTAATCCACCTAATTCTATTACAAGAAGTGCTTCAGAAATGCAAACACAGAGATCCATCTCTTGCCTTATCAACAGCTGTCTGTTGCACTCCACAAAATATCAAACCAAACAGTTCCAAGAACATAATTAGGGTGATTTATCACTTGTATTGAAGTCGCATCTAGAATTCGCCAACTAAGACTTAGAGCCTCATTTGATTGGGTTTTTTGCTCCAAATGCTTCACATGTTATGCTGTTAGCGAGCCAAAATGCTACAGACATATGAAATGAAGGAGGAGATAACAAAATACACGAAAACATTGCACAGATGTATGCACTGATATCCTCATCCACAGAGAAAAGTATCTTATTTCTGTAAAACCTAATATGCTTAAGAACAAGTTTTTCAGTACAACTGTGTTACTCAGACAGACTCATTTCAAACCAATTTCAATGTGTTTTATGCACAGTTACTTGGGGATGAATTCAACACTACAGCAATAATTTCATCACTTCTCTCTGCCACAGACTATACCAACTTATCGAGTCCTGTTACCCCTCAGTTTCTCACACCTCCCAGTCTTCTCCCTCTTCTTCCTATGACCACTCATCATTCTCCCACCACCACTGCCACAAACCAATTTCTCCATACCTGTGAGAGGTGTGGCCTGGGGATGAGGGACATGGCTGGGGAGGACTCTGGGGAGTCCTGAGGGTCAGGTAGAGAAGCTTGGAGGGCCACATTTAGACCCTCAGCTTGAGGCTCTCTGCCCTAATCCAAACTTTTTCTAATGATAAATATAGGGTGGCATTCAGCTATGTTTAAGTCAAGGTAGAACTACTGAAAATAAAGAGCATGACTAAAGTCGCAACTTTGCTGTACATTTAAAGTAGCATCACACTACTTTAAACAGTCCCAATAATCTTGGGAACTGTAGTTTGTTAAGAAAAGTGAGAGCTGTTAGGCGACCCCTATTTGCATCATAAAGCTACAATTTCTAGTGTTTCCTGGGAAAATGGATGGACTGTTAAATCACTTCTTTGGTGGAATCTGTGCCTGTTTAAAGTGGTACTGCTTTAGATGTATGGTGCAGATGGGGCTTAAGTTAGGTCTATTAATTTCAGCAGGTTTCCTTGAGTACTACTTAGTTGAATATCACTCACAGGATTTTATCTAATTAGGGTTGACAGGTGCAGATCTGGAAGCTTTGCTTGCAACTATGCACTCCAATCCTATGCAGTTACCTGGGAGTTAGTCCCACTGAAATGAATAGGATTTGTGAGGAAATTATGAATATGATTGATGTGTGTAAACTCCGAGACAGCATGAACATATGCAGTGACACTGGCTCCTATCCCACAGTCTCTCCTTTATGAAGCAAGTAATGCTATAACTCCTGGTCCCTTACTCATGACCCAGAAATGCATGATATAATTTTTGGAGCTCTGAGAAGGGAGCCAACCAATCTGTACTCTTAAGATATTGCAAACTCTTTTGCTAACTTTTACAGTAATAGAAAGGCTGTATCTTCAAATTCCAATCCCATTGCATTTACAGAACTAAACAGAAGACAGAAATTGTAGTCAAGACATGCCTTCTTTTACAAACAGATGAATATTCATATCCATATGGCTATGAATGAATATTTAGCATGGGGATGTTCTATTCTATCAATTAAAAAACAAAGGCTCATTTTTCATACTTTAGCCTTATCCACTCCATTCTGCAACCAAAAGAACCACTTAATCTTAATTACATCCCTTAATTTCCTATTGCTTTGTTGGCTTTGTTGGCAAGAGAAGATGTAGCCTACAGGGAGAAATCCGCTTCCAAATCTGCACTTGAACAAATAAAGCTTTTGGAATGCTTTATTGCAACTCAAACCCAATATTTAATGACACATAAGAAGTGTCGACTACTTCTCAGTCTTTCTCCCGCTCAGGGTTGGGCTGGAGGGAAGCACAGTAAGCAAGGATTCATAAAGGCAGATTGTGCCTACGTTTTCCTGAAGGAAGAACGTCTTTGTAGTGTTTTCTAAAAGAAGCATCTTGAGGATGCTGCACACAGGTGTTGATTGGGATGAACTCAGTTGAGTCACACAAATGGGGTTTATTAGGAGAGTTCACTGAACTAGTATAGCAAGCAGTGGTCAGTTGTAAAGATAAGGACTCATCTTGTTTGACCAAAGGTGAAAGATAGAGTGAGCAGAAACAGTAAGAGGATATGAGGGAGAGAGATTGCTCGCTGCTAAGCAACCTACTAAAAGAACTTGGGCTCCTCTTGTTTCCCTTTATTTAAGGCATCGGGCATCCACAGCTATTCTATTTGGCTCTTGATGACACAATCAAATTTTAACCAAGAGTGGGGCAAACTGTTCATTTATAGATTCAGAATATAAGAAATAAATAGCCTATATCAAATTTTAAATTTCCTTTTGCTAGTAGATTGTCAGACTGTCTTTAATTTTCCTTACAACCAGAGTATTCCATAATTTATTCTGTTTGAAATGCTAACCTCAGGTCTGTTGGAGAGATTTTGTATGTAATACCACAAAAATTCCTGAACAAATGTGCTCCAGGATTGGGAAGGCCTTAATACTAGATGGTGCTAACTTTATTATGGAGTCTGGCCACTTATAATGAAAGGTGTTGGAGCAAGTGTGGGTCTGCTACAAGGGACAGAGTTGGATTTGGGCCTTTGAATCTATATTGAACACCCATCATCACCAATAGACTTCTGTGTGTACCTTTGTCAAAACCTCAATATCTCCACCTCAGTTCTTAGTGACCTACTGTTCAGGGGTATTCTGAGAAGGGTGGGGCACTTTGCAAATTAAATGTGGTATTGTAATTAATTACAAATAGATGCTGCCATGTCCTTACTACAGTATTACTTACTGTGTATTTTGCCTTTCCTCCAAGTAGCTCATGCAGCATACATTTGTTCTCCCCCACTCCAATTTTATTTTTATAACAACCCCTTGAGGCTGGTTAGGATGGGAAATAGTGACTGGTCCAAGGCCACCCTCCACAACACCCATGGGCTTTGAACATGTGTCTTTCAAGTATTAGTCCGACACACTAGTCACTACATCACAATGGCTCTTTCACCTCCTCTTCCTTAGTCCAAATCCTTTATCAATCCTTCTGTGTCTCATTTTAAAGCTCCTATATTTCTAATACTCCTTTGTTGAATTCTCTCAGTTGTCAATATTTGATTTCATGTAACATGCTCCAAAACACATAGTACGTACTCCAAAAATGCCCTAGTGGGTTGCAGTTCCAGTAAACAGTTACTATCAATTTCAAGGACTCAGAAGTATATTAGGAGTGAAGCAGTATGTGAAATTTGGTGTAGAAGAATGTAAGGTTAAGGGAGCTAAGGATGTCATGCGCTAGGAAGGACAAAATTCAGAGCAGATCAATGGTCTGGAAATTATTAATTGATTTATAAATTGTGCAAGTGGGTCACAGAGGAGCAATAGGGGTGTAGAATAAAAGCAATGGGGTGTGCATGTATGTGTATCACTGAGTAAGGAAAAATCATGCTGATGATCAGGAAATACTCTCTGTGGAAGTTCTGATGGCCCAGAAGAATTGCTTAAAGCCTGCGCTACATGTTCTCTTTTTAAAAAAGGAAAAATAGCCCTTAAATGAATGAGGTCCAATGCATATCAGGTGCCACCTTTATTGTAGAGATTTAAAAATAAATATTTTAAAAATCCTGGTCTGTATCTATATTGGATTTGAAACTGCTTTTATTCACAAAATTGTTTAAATTGCTTTTATGTATGAAAGTGTTATATATATATTTTTAATTAGATCATAAGAACAGAAGACAAGTCAGCGGAATCAGGCCAGTGATTCCTTTAGTCCAGCATCCTGTTCTCACACTGCAGGACTCAGTCCCAAAAGGCCAGTAAATGGTATTCAGAAGCATTACTGCCTTCACCTGTGGAGGTAGAACAATTCAAGGTGTTTCATGGGAGGCAATTCATAAATGAAAGGAAATAAGTAAGCACATGTGAAATTTAAACAGACTTGAAACAGATTAATATAGCCTATACCTATGGCCTTTCCCCCCCTTTATGCCTCAGAGATTCTTCTACCTCACCTCTTAGGACCCACTCTGGCCCTCTGTGTCTTCCTACTTGGCAACTACCTTGCCTACATGAGATACATCCTTTCTCCTGCTAAGAGAAACAATTGCTGCTGCAGCTAAATTCCCTTGGATGATTTTATTCTATCCAAGTCACATATGCAAAGTTGACTCTTCACTGGGAGATGCACCCAAGTTGTTCATCCATAAGTATATATGGTCCCGTTTTTGCAATGATCTGCCTTTAAAAAAGAAACCCTTAAAATCATCTTTTAAAATCAAACTTTTGAATGATCTTTATTCTTAACCCTGGTGTTTCCCGTTTTCTCCTGCCTTGTTGCAAAATGGGTCAGCATTTTGTTCACGCCTTTTGCTCGAAAGGTTTTGGGCTTAGCTCAACTGAACAAAGAGCAGCCTGTCTTCTGGGGGGGGGATAGTGGTGGGAAGCAGTTCCATTTGCACATTTGAGCTCAATTCTCCTCACCCACTGCTGTTCTAGAGGGGCTTTATTCCTCCTCGAAAGATTCCATCAACGGTGTCTCTGAAAAATTTTACACATCACTTGGGAAGACAGGTGAACTAATATCAGTATACTGGAAGAAGCAAAGATCACCAGTGTTGAAGCAATGATTCTTCAACATCAACTTCGTTGTACTGGTCATGTTGTGCAGATGCCTGATTATCGTCTTCCAAAGCAACTACTCTATTCCCAACTTAAAAATGGAAAGTGTAATGCTGGTGGTCAACAAAAGAGGTTTAAAGACTGTCTCAAGGCAAATCTAAAGTAGTATAAACACTGACAACTGGGAAACACTGGCCTGCGAGCGCTCCAGTTGGAGAACAACCTTTACCAAAGGTGTCATGGGCTTTGAAGACACTTGAACTCAGGACGCAAGGGAGAAACGTGCTAAGAGGAAGGCATGCTTGGCAAATCCACACTGTGATCAACTCCCACCCGGAAACCAGTCATCCCACTGTGGAAGGACGTGTAGATCCAGAATTGGCCTCCACAGTCACTTACAGACTCATTGTTAAACCAAGTTTATGGAAGACAATCTTACTTGGCTATGAGTGATCACCAAAGAAGGAGAAGAAGAAGAAGATTCCCAGAACACAAAGAAAAACACATAGAAAAACATTGTCCCTAGCAAGTTGTTGTAACAGCTCTAAGATCCATGCTGCTTTATATGTCACATCTTGTCATCCCGCCTGACGTGGCAAGATGAAATGAAGCACTGCACATATCACTTTTGCCCCCCAATAGGGAGACATACCACATTTGGAGACTGAATAGCTGACATTTCAGACACAAACTAGAAAAGTATACTTGTCAACAGGATAGAATGTTGTCACAGAATAATGGTCTCCCACAGCTGCTTAAATGCTACAGGCTTTATGTGTTTCAGAAAGAGGCATTGATTCTGTAATAATGCTCCCATGACTTTGTTACTTTTAACTTTTGGAAAGTCGCAGATTGAGCCACTGCATCAAGAAATGCTTCAGGGGATGTTATGACAGTCATTCCCCGGGTGTGTTATTGACCTACGTACTCGAAGTTCTTAACACAACCGTTATCACTTTAGCATTAGAGGTCTTCACAAGCTTTTAGACATCTATCCTGTAGCTCTGCTTGATAGGCTTGTAAATATCATTATTTCCTTTGTGTTTGAAATGAAAGGCTGCAAAATATTTTTTGCCTCTTTACTGGCCTGGCTGTATTTGCAACAAGCGTGTAAGTCAATGATGGATCCAGCTGTAGACATTTATGAAACAAGGAGTTGTGCAGTTCATGACCTTCCCTCACCTCCTTTCACATAAAGCAAGTATGTCATGTGACATAGCTCATACAAAAAGCTACCCAATTCTCACCCTATAAAAATGGAGGGAGATTGCATAAATCATGAATATGGGCATTGGGGTGATGTATCCGCATTGCATTCTACTATGGTGAGAACCAGGATTTTCTCACTGAAAGAAATTCAATGTTCAAATATTCAGGGACAGTTCATACAATGAAAGATGTAATAAAGTACACCATTTCAGGCTACAGTGTGTGTGTTTTTAGGACAGTTTATTGAGCATATTGTTCATTTAAGACACTTAAATATTTTATTATATTTATTATATTATGATATTAAGGGACATAGGAATTCTGCAAATAAATAAAAGAAGAAAATAAACGTATTTACCAAGAATTTGCCCAATCCATTTTCAAAGCTGTCTAAACCTCTCCCCTTTAAAATCCTGAAGTTTAAAAGCTACTCCGTTAAATGTGATCTGAAATATGAAGATTTTTCTTGACTCTAATTGGGAGTAATGCAACATTATATCTTCCCAAACCTTGAGATTCCGGCATCGTAGGGGGTTTGACTAGATAATCCTTGGGGTCCCTTCCAACTCTACAATTATATGAATCTATGTTCTGTCAGCACAAGCATTTCAGCTTGCCTGAAGGAGGAATCTCCCCTTTCCTCCTCTTGCACACTCTACTGGGTGTTCTCTAAAACTCCCAGATCCAGTTTGGAGTGCACAAGGGGCATGTGGAGGGTTAAGCAGGCAGTCCTGTTGCATGAGAAGGACTCATTGTGCTGTCTGCCACTAGCGAACCTACTTAATTAAATCCAGCCTGGAGACCGAAAGGATAGGGAAGTCACTTCAAAGAAAGCTCAAAGTCAGCCTTCTCTAATCTGGTCCTCTCCAAAGGTTTTGGACCACAGTGCTCATCATCCACAATCAGCATAGCAGATGCAAGCCACCTATTGCACTTCACATGATGTAAACACTAGGAAAGTAACTTCGTTCACCATGCCAATGCACGGGGATGGATGCAATACAATTTAAGATGAATGACAATACTTGATGTGGCAAATAAACAGAAATAGTACACTAAACTCAATGGAGCTTGGGATAGTTTTTATTAAGAAGAATCCCAAGTACTTTTAAAGTGTGATTCATTTCCTCCTTATTGCAAACCCATGTCACAATCCCATGTATGATTTGTTATTAAAGAACTGTTACCCTTTTCACTGGGAAAGGAAGTTCTTGTAATTGGCTCCGCATAGTTCCTTGAGGCATTCATTAAACTAATTATCACACAGCATACTGAACTGCAAGTTTTATTTTGCCATATAAACCCGCCCAAAATTAAAGTGTGCCATTTTAAAAAGATAATAACTGTCATGCAAAACCTTTTTTGATTCATCGTTCTTTTTGCTAAACCACTCACACAATTAGATTTGCTAAAATTTAATTTTGCAACAGCTTAGAGCAGAATGAATATTTTAATTGGCAATTGAACATTTTTTAAAAGAATAGATTAATCTAGGTGAATCAGCATGACTGGCAGCTTCCAGACATCCAAGTAACACGCTGACATCACTTAAATTTGTATGACTTCAGAAAATTACCATTCCTTTCTTCCACCTGCAGCCATTAAGGTTATGTAGGGTGGCCAGCTTTGTGTCTTTCATGTGTGAGCAAGACACTTGTCTGTGGCCAGAGTGCCATGCTGAAATTTTCGCCTATGTTTTCTTCTGAACATTCTCCATCAGTTTAAAAGAGTAGAAATTATACTGGAAAATTATTAAAGGGAGGAGAGAAATTACTTGAAATGTTCATGGATTGCATGTGAGGGCTTCATGGGTTGGTTGGTTGGTTGGTTGGTTGGTTGGTGTACTGTATGTGTGCGAGAGAGCTTACTTTACTTTCAGGGGTTTTTGTAAGAGTCTTGTTTAAATGATACAAATCAAATCATTCTGCAGCCTTCCTAGGTGTCTGTACACCCTAAAACAGAAAACAAAGCAAAAAAATTCATGATGCCATTGACTAGGGATTCCTTTAAGTGAGTGAATCTGGGAAAGTTATCTACAATGCACCCGACAGCTGTTTGTTGTTAATTTTTTTAAGTGAATGAGTTTTTATTTTAACTTTTAAAGAAATTGTGTTAAAAACAAAATCATCAAGTGCACTCATCTCACAGCTTTGGTACCAGCTTATTCAACTGCCTATGCTTCAATTAAAGTCCAGGGGAAGGTGTCATGAGATTGACTCCTCCCATGGGGCTTTTTTTCAGATCAGGAATCACAGGCAGCCAGGGAGGCTGCAGCATACTGGAAAAATGTTTAATGGAAAGAAAATGCACACACAGCAACACACCACCCATGGAACCCTTGCAACAATAAGGTAAGTTCAAAAATAATTCTAAAGCATCCTGTGAACGAGCAGAAAAACTGAAGCATCTTTCACTGGGGAGCAAAACTTTTCAGAAATTAGAAAACAGATTTTATCACAGCACTAGTATGTACCCAGACAGAACCTCCCAGTTTGATGGTGGTGTGACACAGGAGCTGAGAGTATATAAGCCTGATGTCTTCTCCCTTCCTTGCCCTCTGCAATTTTGGGAAGGCTGTAGAAGGAACTAATCAACTGGTATAACCTGATCAAAAAAAGAGAGAAGAAAAAGCCTCAACCGTGCTTTCATTCATTGTAACTCCCTGACCCCTGTTTCTGTTCCTTTGAAATCCTGAAGGCTGTTTGCCTAAGAACATTGGCAATGTATGCTATTTTGCAACAAATTGCCCCCAAACACGGGGGAAGTAAGTGAATCCATTTTGCATCAAACTTTAAAGATTCTCCTCCCCTGCACCTATTTGTGTGAAATTTGGCAGACATTATACATTCACAATTGGATACTGTAATTTCATCCATTAATGTCAAAAAGATCACACACAGGTATATGTGATATTCCCATTATATTCAGTGAGGCATATGAAGCCTCGTATTTTTTGAGAGAAGGCTTTTCATTCAAGGTTAAGCAAACTGCTTTGTGAGGCACTGTCTATTCTCCATAAAATAAAACAAAATCCAAGAACCCCTGCAACTAAGGTTTTGCTCTACCCATCTACCTGACATCTAGCTTTCTATGCCTAAGGAACAACAGTGTTTTTATCCAGCAACTAACTATATGCTTGTGATTAGGTTGCCAATAGCTCATGAAATAGCTTGGGAACACAGCGATAATAAACGGTGAACAACTGACAAAAGGAAGGTGCTTGGTGAGTTCTGTGTATGTTATGTGCTCATGTTCTGCACTCCCTAAACTGACAGGCCAAGACATTTTTGCGTTTGTCTCCCACAAGCAGTAATTAAGGAAGGGGGGTGGCAAATGCAAATATATATATATAATTAAACTAAGCTCCAGTCTATTTTTGTATACACTATGCATCAGTACTTCTGATGCATTATTTAGCCCACTGTGTGTGTGAAAACCCTGCTAAAGCTGTTGATTTAAATGGATTCTGCTGTACATTTCACCTTCAATTGTTTACTCAATGTAGCTGAATGTGAACATCTGATATCTCAATTCTGTACCTCATAATTATGTGATATATACTGTATATATATCACAAATTTAGGTATGCTCCCATATGCTTGAAATCCCTCAAATCTCACAGCAGAGTTTATCATATTGGAATGTAGATATTATATTGATGTAATCAACATTTATGGTCTCTCACTGTGTGTGAATGGAATGGACTATCCTGCAGGGAGGCATTCCTGGGACCAACAACCGTTTTCCCAACAACACCAAAGATCAATTCTTAAGGTAGCAGTTATTTTCTTGTCATGAGCATGACACGGGGAGAAGGGTTAAGCCCCTTCATTTGTTTCATGGTCCCACTTCTGATAGGAGCAACTATTAAATGCCCCCCTCCCAAGAAATGAGGTATGTGAAATGCAACCATATATTGGTCATTCATGGTCACAGTTTCAATGATGTTTCTAAGTGCTTTAAATGCAGTTGTAGCATCATGTGGGGTGGGGTGGAGCTGTTAGAATTCCTTGTTGTTAGCCGCCCTGAGCACAGCTTCGGCTGGGGAGGGTGGGATATAAATAAAATTTATTATTGTTGTTGTTGTTGTTGTTGTTGTTGTTGTTGTTGTTGTTATTAATATCATCTATGATTGCAGTCATGGGATTTTTCTCTATCACATGACGGTGTATGTTTTGACTCCACAGAGTGGGATGTGACGGAGACAGGATGTTTGTGTTACTTTGTTCTGTGAAGTGGGACTGTTGTCCATTGTTCTTTTTCTCTTTGCTGTCTGATGCAAAGAGGGGGCCATGTTGCAGAGAGGGAGCCATGTTGCAGTGCTCCATGTGTGTTTCTATGTAAATAAAGTAGTTTAGCCAAAATGCTGAGTTGCTGAGGTCTGTCATGCATGATGTGCAAACTCTGCAGATCCCTAAGTGTGTCGGTGTTGGTTGGCATCGGTTGCTGTGATGTTCAGGCTGAAGAAAGCTTTTGAAGCTCCCAAACGATCGACCAGGAGGAGAGAACATGCCAGTTAGGCATGTGTCTTTGCCAGGGTCCTACTCCAGTGTAGGCTGAACTCCTGACAGGAGCTGCCCCTTCCAGCACCAGCCTTAGTGTTGTATACCTTGACAGGGATGAGGCAGGGTACCTGTGGGGTGCACAGTCCTGCTGATGCAAATTACCCCCACCTCAGCAGTGCCCCAGCCCACCCAGGTACACAGCAACGATACTGGTTTAAGGATGGGAGCTCTGCATCCCTGCACATCCACATGCACCACTACTTTTAAAATACCTGCATAAATATTCAGATATCATTCTCCCCATGGGCAAAATCTATCACATTTAATGTCCACATTTTCAGAACTCGAAGCCTGTCATGAATTTCAAAAATGGCTTTTTTTCAGTTTCAAATGTCTCCCCTTTCCATTAATTAGCTGTCATTAAGTTCCCTTTGTTTTCTCACTTAAAAATTGGTAACCATTTTGTTTTTTGGTATTTTAAAGACATTGCAGTGTAATCTAGTTCTTTTCCAACTCACAGATGCCTTCGGTACATAACCTTTTTCAAAGCGGGTAGTTACAAGGCAGAAGGCATTTCATTTTGTCCAACATCTAATCAAGACTTAGGGAAGTATTAAATGAGTTTGTAATTAGCTAATTAAAAGGCCTGGCTGCCCAAATGACTTTGGTCGTGGAGCTTTGCTAATATTTATTTATTTATTTAATTAATTTATAAGATATCAGGGCAGTTCACAGAATAAAATCCTTCTAAGACACAGCAGGAAGTGTGGTAGAAATAAGCCTTGATTTGCTGCTCTTAGCAGTTGCCTTGTGAAAACAGCTGCTTGAAGCTTATCAATAGAAATGTGCTGGATATTAATACCAATGAGCACATACCCATCAACTGTCCTGATAAAATCGGGAAATCCCAGTTTTGTGTGATGTGCTCTCAGCATGGCAGCACAAACCATGTGATCATGGAACCCCAAAACTTGTGTTTTGAGGTTCTGTGACTCACACAGGTCACATGTTTCACGCTGGAGTGGGGCCATGTCGTGGATCCTAAGGTAAAAAAGTTGGAGGGTATTTGAGCAAGTGAAAATGACTGGTGGGCTCAGAGGTGAGTAGCATGCAGAAGCGGCTTAGTCATGCTGGCCACATGACCCGGAAGCTGTATGCCGGCTCCCTCAGCCAGTAAAGTGAGATGAGCGCCACAACCCCAGAGTCGTCCGCAACTGGACCTTACGGTCAAGTGTACTTTTATCTTTAATATTTTATTTTTATTTTTGTAAACCTCTTTGAGGTGTTTTTAAAAATAATAATAATCAAGCAGTATATAAATTTGGTTAAATAAATAAATAAACAAACCACACACTCACACACAGACATGCAAACACTCTTGAATAAAAGCACCCCTGTAGAGTGTCAGACACAGACCTTGGCTTGTGCAACATTGAACTAAAAAAAACCCTGTTTCCAGCAGTTACAGTTCTTCTCTGCCCTTGAGTGCCATCTTCTACCTCAGCCCTGGCTCTGCCAAGTTCTTACAGAGGTGATTCACTTTTAGTTACCTCTGTTGAGAAAAATATATATCTCAAGAGACAGACCCCTGACTACTTCTTTGTGGAGTGTATGTTCCTCATCTTCCTTCTGCAGCACTTCTCTCAATTTATAGCAGCTGAGGCACAAGTTCAGAGAGACTCCCAGACTGCCAGCTACCAGGCCCAACAGACTGAATGAGGTAGGCTGAGGCACACAAGGTGTTCAGACAAACTGAAGGAGAATGATAGCAATCAGTAAGTGAAAACAGTTTGCAAGTTTGTGTCCTGAGCACATTCTAATATTACCGGGTCGCATCAGTTCCATGGGAATACATGCTGTTCCATTGATTGTCTGATAATTACCTTGAAATGAAACAATCTACTGGTATTTGGCCTTGCATGTTTTTTGCTTAAATCCACAACAGAACAGCAATAAATTTTGCATGAGTTGCTCCTTCAACCAAGTAATTCAGTAGGGTCAAGGCAGAGTCAGTGGCAGGATGCTCTGCTCAGTTTCCTCTGTCAGAATATTTTGTATTCTCCATGATCAAGTTGCCAACCAATGAAGCTTTTTTCAGAGAGTTTATAGATGGTCTAGTAGTTCAATCTCAGTCTAGGTCTATGATTAGTGTGGTCAATCTGACTAGAAGACGGAAGAATTTAGAAAGCTAAGTCAAAAGAGATTAATATATTGAGAGGTGGCTGAACCCATGCAACCCCCCCAAAAAAAAACAACAACAGATAAAGTTACACCCATGTGATGTTTCAGTCCATCATGATGATTTAAAATGGTGCCAAGCAACCAAATGTCAATGAAACCTGCTGCACCCACCTCAGGAATCATTGTGCCACATTTGGTGATGATATATGAAGAGGAGTCTGAGCCTATGCCAAAGAACGGGCAATCTTATCCCAAAGTCATGTTTCAGTCTGCCATCTTGATTCACAATGGTGACCACTATCAAAACATTGATGAAATCTGCTGCCCCCAGAATGGGAACTCTTGTGCCAAGGTTTGGTAATGCTTTGTTGAGAGGTGGCCGAACCTATGCCCAAGCATGGGTAAAGTCATGAGAAAATCACAATTTTGTTTGCAGTCTGGATACAAAATGGCAGCTGGCAGCAGATCTATGTACATAATCAATCGCCTGGTTGAAATTTGATCATATTTGTATTCATAATACATTAGTATGCCATATTATATTTATGTTCTGTTAAAAACATGCTATGAATGATAATTTCATGCATAAAAACAATCTTATTTATATTTATTTGTAAACTGCTTCATAGCAATGGATTGTGAAGGAAAGGTAATAAAATATGGCCTATTTTTTCATTACTATGGATGATTGCTGCTGCTTTATAATGAGTCAGGCATTCTTTGACCAATAGCCGTGGTATTATGAGATAAGTGCTTTTACATGTTCCTCAATGGACATTAATTTGGTTCCTTTCTTTATCTTTCCCACTAAAGTTTGGATTTCCAACTAATGGTATGGCAAAATATTCTTCGGTTCAGAAAACCACATTCACATTTTCTAGTGTGTTTCAAAAAGGTCTACTGTACCAAGGCCTGGTGCTCCATCCTTTCAGAGTAAACTACCATTATGTACCATTTATAGATATGCGATGTCAATGAGTATTATCAAGTCAGGAGTATTTATTTTTTAATATACTACTAGCATGACTTTTAGAGGGGTCTTTTATGACAAGAACAATGAATCACCTATAGGAACCATGAATCACCTGTAGGAACATAGGTTCATCTAGTGTTTACTCTGATTGACAGAAACTCTAGAGTATAAGGCAGCAGAATCTCCATCAGAGCACATTCACAGAGGTAGTAGTGCTGGTGTGGAACTTTGCATTATTTTCTTGTTTTTCAGCTCATGGTTTTACAGGCTGAAAAACATTCTATTGGAAGGAAAGATCAAATTACATGGTAATAGGCTTTCAAATTCCATGACTACTGTATGGAGCCCTGCCACAAACAGTTTCCTCTCATTTGAGTTCAGCAGGACTTCAGAATGGCAGGATTATACCAAGATTTAGATTAGTTAAAAGTCAAGCATGGGAAAGGAATACTATCATTCCCATAACTCTACTGATGGTAGATGAACATAAATGGAAGCATGTTCTGGAGACAAAAACCAACATCAATGGTTGTCAATGTGACACCAACAGACCTTGGCATTCGCCCACCTTTCTCTAGAGATGTTACTTTCCTCCTCTTCCCCTTAGCTACTGGCACAAGTGCCTGGTTAGTATGACAAGTTTAGATGTATAACAGCTGGTTATGGACGGACACAAATTGCAGAGCATAGCACAGCAGCATAAAGATGTGAAAGAGGCATTGCAGAGCTCGCCACCTAGTCGCTCAGCCTGTAAGAGGTATTGATCATGGGTTGCAGAGCAGGAAAATAATGATGCAAGAGCTCTAGGTTTAATATCAGATGTAATTATCCCAGAGAATATATGGGTGATTGTACAGCAAAGCCATTTCTCTTTGCCTCCTTCCCAGCACAGATTGCTCTAATGGAAATATTATTTATTAGGTAGTTTCACCCATTCTGGACTTAGCATACTTTCCCCATTGGGCTTTCTGAAGGGAAAACTGCCTTTTGCTATGTCCTTCAGAGGATCTCCTGCCCCTTCTACAGAAGAATCAGTTACAAAGTGAGCCTCTTGCATATGTGGAAGTTTAATCACTTATTGTCCCCCCTAAGAACATCTGGGGTGGACTTGTTTGAAGGGAGACGGAAGATAAAGGACTAGGGAGCCATCCATGCATTTGTAAATTCAGCCACACAAGGTTGGCCACTCCTTGTCATGTGATGCATGTGTCATCAGCCCCCCCCCCCAAAAAAATGGGGACACAACTCAGCATCTGTGATCAGGAACACGTTCTGGATATGGCCCTGGAAGTTCAGCTTTTCTTCAAAAATAACTCTGGTCAGTTTAATCACATTTTAAAAAAGAAAAGGCAGCACGAATACTGAAATATGCAGTTTGACCCATAGCAGAATCACATAAGCAGGAAGTGCAACTTTCATGTGCTTGGCTCACTAACAGTCCTACTTTAGTATTTTTTTATAATATGAGAATACACCCTATTTTATAGAAATGATGAATAATAACTGCAATTTAAATACACACAGAGAGAGAGAGAGCAAGAGCAAGTGAGACAGAACTCAAATTCAACCAAAATTAAAACCCAAGTCTACCCACTGAAAAGAAGCCTGTCCTTTTAAAAATTCTATAAATTTTAACCCTTAATCACCTGTCTGTATTCTTCAGCTGCAACCCATTGTTACCTGCTACCCATTGCTGCAACATTTATGGGTCCCCCTCCCACTTTTTTTTTTTTTTTTTTTGCTGAGCCTTATAATGGCATTAATCTATTATTTACACCACCTAACATCTTTTATAAACCAGAGAGCAAACTGAATGGACAGCTTCTATTATTTTCCTTTGCCTGGAAGGCAAAACTCTCACTTTCCTTAGTGAAATGTTACTTCCGTTGATTTATAGCTTTGCAGATCTTTCTGTGTGTGATTGCTGAATTTGCCGTCCAACAGGGACTAGGTAATCTGTGTCTCTTGGCAAGGGCTATTCATCTTACACGCTTCAATCCCCCTGTTACATTATTCTTATGTTTATGAACTACAGTAACAGTGATCACTGTAGCTGAACATGACACTGAGATTGGGGTTTCTTCTCCATAGACGACGGGAAACCAGCTTTTTTGGGGGGGAGTCTTAGGCAATCAGGAGAGAAAGGGCCTAATTCTAGGATACAAATGTTTTGCAAAGTGGAGAGGAATTGCCATTTCTGGGACAGATGTAAGCCTTCAGGTTAGATTTATCTGACTCTTGTAACATGGGTTTCACCAGAGCAGTCCAGTAGATTTACAGGTAAAGAATATGACTTGTTACCAGGTGAGGTGTGGCAAATATGGGTGCATAAAGTTAATTACTGAAGGCTGCTTCTACCCAGAGATGATATTCATATAGGAAGGATATGTGTATTAAAATGTGTACATGGTTGTAAGGTGGAATATGACTTTGCTACTGAGTCCATTGGAGAGTACACATATTCTTTCATTTTGGTGTGGAATCTCAGAGAAGCAGGGTAAGCAGGAGGTTGCATTGCAATAAATCAATATTTATATGCAACAACACAAAGCAGCTTGGTTAGAAATTCGGTCCTTTCAGCATGAAGCCCACTTCACGCCAAACACATATTTTCTTGGCATCCAAAGTCAGAGTTTTAATTAGACACTGATGTTAAAGTCCAAGATGGCCATTTGCACCTTGAGAAATGTCATTGTGGTAATGTATTTAGTGATAACTCTGGAAGTATATACTCAGTTCTGACCAACATAAAATACATTACTTCTGGTAAATGAGCCATGATAGCCACCAGAGGGCAGTGAAAATTTGTGTCTCAGGCTTTTTAGACTTGTCTGCCCATATACTAAGGATGCGGGTGGCGCTGTGGGTTAAACCACAGAGCCTAGGTCTTGTCGATCAGAAGGTCGGCTGTTTGAATCCCTGCGACAGGGTGAGCTCCCATTGCTCGGTCCCTGCTCCTGCCCACCTAGCAGTTCAAAAGCACGTCAAAGTGCAAGTAGATAAATAGGTACCGCTCCGGCGGGAAGGTAAACGGCATTTCCGTGCGCTGCTCTGGTTCGCCAGAAGCGGCTTAGTCATGCTGGCCACATGACCTGGAAGCTGTACGCTGGCTCCCGCAGCCAATAAAGTGAGATGAACACCTCAACCCCAGAGTCGGTCATGACTGGACCTAATGGTCAGGGGTCCCTTTATCTTTACCTTTACCCATATACTATCTGAAACCAAAGGGGCGCATTAGTTGCTAGATGTAAATTTCTTTTTCAGCTCTCCTACCCCACTATGATGGGTGTCAGTGGCATTGATTCGGTACAGACATCAGATATGTCTGAAATTTGAATCCAGTATCTCTTTTGCAGTTGGCATGACAAGGAGGAGCGAGTCGTTTTGGGTTTGGAAGCATCAAAGTTATCAAGCTTCAACTTCTCTTTTCTTGTAAATGTTTGTGGCACTTCAAATCAGTGTCTCCGTTTATTATTAGACCATTGCGGAAATGTATCATCTGGATATGAAATACCAATTTTTGGTAAATGAATGAGACAAATTGAATCAAACTGGAAAGAGAGCAGAAAAAAGTATAGAGGCTTTGGGAAGGGGAGTCTGCAGAGGGAGATAAAGATGAGTAGGCATATTGAATTTGGAGAAGAGCAACTAGACCTGTCTACAGGTACATAAATGAAAATTATAAAGAGGAGAGGGACTAGTTATTCATTTTGAGTCAGCAAGGACAGGACAAGAACAAATGGACTTAGGATGCACTAGGGGAAATCTATTTAACATTAGCAAATAATTTCATGGCTATAAAAATGATGTGGATGGTGGATGGCACTTTGAAGAAAAGGTGTGACATTTACATTACTTGTACTGCTCATTCTACATACCTCAGCTGGCTCAAGGAAAAGGAAAGTGAAAAGTTCTTCTCTGAAGATATAAAATAAGTCCTGGAGACCCTAAATTGGAATCCATTATAGTTTAAGGTCTTGTTCCTGCAAGTACTCCTTTAAAAAAGAAAGAAAAGAAAAACACTTCTGGAAAACCAAGAAGGGCAACCTCTTTTTAATGAGAGTTTGGTGGAGAAAATTGTAGAATGCCAAGTTTTTCTCTCCAACCATGATGGCTGGAAACATATTCTTTAAAACAAGGGACCCCAGTACCAGAGTGTCCTCCAGTACATCCTCTGGCATCTGTGGAAGGTTTCAGTAAATATTTCCTCAAAAATACACAATACAAGAGTCTGTTATCTCTTTCTACACGGTTTTTGTGTGATGGGCTCAGCCTCTCTGACTCTGAATGTGTCCCCCAACAATGCCCACATTTCACTGGATACCAACATTGGACACCCACCTCTTAGTTGACCGAACTGAAGAGAAGCACAAAGAGTGTAGCAGTGGTCTTTTTTCACTGAGGGGGCAGCTGATGAGAGGACATCCCCACACCATTTTGTAGCCCTGCCTCTTTCTCTGCCTTTTTTAGATGTGGCTGCCATTATGCCACACCCTTCCAGCAGCCATTTTGTGACTGCCACACAGACACTTTCCCAGAATTCCAAATGTGTCTACTGGCCTTCCAAGGTTGGTGATCCTTACTAAGAAAGACAGAAAGATGACCAGGACTGATATAGGGTAGGCATCATCAGGCACGTACAGTGGTACCTCAGGTTAAGAACTTAATTCATTCTGGAGGTCCGTTCTTAACCTGAAACTGATCTTAACCTGAGGTACCACTTTATCTAATGGAGCCTCCCACTGCCGCCCTGTCGCTGCAGCACAATTTCTGTTCTCATCCTGAAGCAAAGTTCTTAACCCGAGGTACTATTTCTGGGTTAGCGGAGTATGTAACCTGAAGCGTCTGTAACCTGAGGTACCAATGTACTGAGGCTGTACTCCTCCAGGAGGCCCACTACCACTCCTGGGCTTTGTTTTTAATCAAATGTTTTGTATATCACTGCTCTAAGCCAATATATTGGATGATGTGTTATTCACATGCTCTCTTTTGGATCATATACGCAAGATAATTGGCAAATTTAACAGTGGAATTGTTGTTGTTGTTGTTATAGCAGTGATGAGAGTGCATAGATAGAGAAGCACCCCCCATTTCCCAACCATCTCCCTCTGGATGGTTGTGCAAACTGAGTCTGGAAGAAGAGAGCAATGAGTGGGCAATGGTGCATTGGAGAAGCCCCTTGTTCATGCCCCCCCAACTTTGTAGCCCGCTCTAGATAAAACCATTATGGGGTTGTGGCTCAATTGGTTCGAACACGGTGCTGATAATAGCAATGTCACGGTTTTGATCCCTATATAGACCAACTGCATATTTGTGCATTGGGGCCCTTCAAACTCTACAGTTCTTTGATTCTCCAAGCATCCCACGAAAAATGGATTTAAAACTAGAATAAGTAAGGGATGACATAACAATGGAATACGACAAAGGCGGAAGGAAAAATAAGCACTAGGTGTTCGTTTGATAAGCAAGCAGGTTGCTAAATAACCCAGAGGCCCAGGCAAAATTATTGTTTAATTCTGTGAAATGGCTGGCTGATCTAACCCCAATCTAATTAGGGGATAGAGCAGACAACACTTCATTATCTGATCTAACTAGACATCCCAAGATAACATGCCATCCTGAATGCATTACCTCTGCTTTTGCCTGGCATTTTAGAGACCTTGCAGGCGTCTTTTAGTTGCAGTCATTTGAATATTAACCTTCTTTGTTTGCACTGCAATCTTTTTTTTGGCCTCAAGTCTCAAATCATTTTTCTCAACTCACCTATTGAAATGCCCTTTCGGTTTGTGTGGTGTGATTGTTCTGCTATTTCCCCCTCATCTTCCTTCCAATTGAGGACCACAGTGTTGTTCGGAGGCCAGGAATTAGTTACCTGTCAGAGGTGCCAGAGAGGGTGGGAGGGAGCGAGCGAGCTGGCTAAGTGGTCTTTGTCAGTTTTCTGCCAAAGGGCAATTTTACACTGAATTCTCATTTAAAATTCATTTTTTTACTTATGAAATTCTAAGCAGCTTATCTGATTGTTCTGCCTAAATGGAGTATCTGAATAGAGCACATAATGCTAGGGAAGGGTGACACAAGACCTAATGAAATAAGGGAGATAGACTTTGATTGCACTATGGAAGGATGGTACAGTGCAGGGAGCAGCCATATTTCCCCCTCCTCCCTGTGCAACTTTGGAAAGCAATTTTTAGAACACTCTTCACACTATTCAGATCTTAATTTTGAAGAACCAATGCAATCTCTTTCAAAGATAAGCTTGAACACAGATTTGTCTTTCTTTTCTGAAGTCTCTAGCCAACTGAATGGATCATCATTTCTACATTTTCTTTTCCCATTTTCCGGCATGAATCTTCCCGTGATTGAACCCATTTGCATTAATCCAGAAACTGAGCAACTGTCAAATTGTTCTAGAAATAGATCCTCATCATTGGGATTTTTTGTACCCATTATCTTTTAACTCTTTGAAGAAAAGGTGACTAGATATTGATTTTATCTGACCTACTTCTCCAAACGTGGGGCAGTTCTGGTATTTTGAAAGAGTGTGATGTCCACCCACATGGACACAGGCGTCTAACACTGCCTTCATGGCACAGGAAACAAGTTGGCCATACACTAGCAGCTCTCACCCTAGAAATGCAACCTGAAGAAGGGAGCCTGTAATATAGACCCCAGACAAAGTAAGAGTTAATCAGACTATGATGGTAGAATCCAAGGATGCTTGCAGTCACATTTTTGCAGATCATGTATAGAAGACATGAGAGAGGTATAGTGTATCCTTCTCCTTTCTGAATCTTTATTTGCATCAGCCATCGGCCATAGCAATAAAACAACAATATGATATACAAAGAATAAAAATAAAAAGTCAATTATATAAAATACATTTTAGGGTTTTGAATCCTTCTCCCTTATGTTGTAGCCGGTGACAAGGAATTTTTACATGGAGAATTTGAAAAGATAACAAATGATGTACATAATTTTGTTGAAATATGGTATCCTTTTTATAAAATACTTTAGTGATAATCCTGAAGAATGGCAACTGCCGAAATCACAGTTTAGTCTTTGGCAAACTTAACTAGATTGATCTGTCCTGGAGTGGGGAGGGGGACGAGTGGGGATTTTGTTTTTGTATCATTTTCTCACTATTTTTGGTAATTGTTTTATACTGGAAACCAATAGAACTATGTTAAAAGAAAAATAGATTTCAAATACATTACTTTCCAACTGAAGTCACCCAGCCCAGAATTCTACCACCACAATGGCCCACATGTGTCACACTCACCATTAGTTTTCACACATTGCAAGCTGTATGAGTGATGGATGCCGTGGTTTCCTTCTTCCATACCATGGCATCTCTCTTTCATTTGCCTGGTGACTCTTTCATTGGATCATCATCTTGCATATGTTATGAAGGAAAATAGTGCTCTGCTGAACACCAAGGGAAGTTAATTCTGCTTATCAGTCAGCTCAGTTAGCACTCCATAGTATTCACTGTTCCATTTCTGCATCCTCCAACCCTGAAGAGCAGGAGTGGGAAACTGAATACATAACCAGCAGGCCAGTTTCTTATATCCCCTACCACACACAGGCCAGATTTGACAGGTGGGCAGGGCCAGATGGCTGTCAGTCACCTGATTCACAATGACATCATGTAATGTGGCACTTTGAACCCTGAAGTGCCTTCATTTAAGCAAAGTCTTTTCCAGCACTCTAAACTACTTCATTCCCCTACACTGAAATGTATACACTACAAGCAGATTTTCATACTCAATATTTCTTATACTGTAGTGAAACTCCAGGAAAGAAACATTGTTTCACTGTAGATGAAACAAGATACCCATGTGCAAGGGAAACATTTGAAAGAAGCTCAGCTAACGACTTGCAAATAATATTTTCACTACAAGGAGAAAAAGAAATGCAGGACAGCCTAATTTAATTCTTCCCTTGACAGTTATTAATGAACTCATACATACACAGAGACTTAAGTATTGATGAGATAAGCTAATCTCAATAGAGATAAAATGAACTTGTGGGTCAAATTCATTTATAAGACTATCAGCAGTACACATTTGTCATTGATAGATATCTAATAAAGTATGTAGAGACATCTCAATAACTTGACTCCAATAAAGTTTTACCTTTTGGAGGGGGGCAATGATAGCCTAATGTCTTAACTTACTACACTTCTCATATTTGCAATTCAGGGTATCTAACTAGTTAAATGCTGTACAGTTAGATGGTGTAATTAAAAGAAATGCACAAACCCAAGACTTTTCAGGTTTTCATCATAAGGAAACAAATTCACAAATCTCTAATCACATAATGCATTTTATACAAAGTCATGGCATCTCACTGCAGAACACACAATTTCTTTCTTTTCCCCAAATCATTTCTCCTTATTCCCACCCCCCTGTTAAGCCTTGTGTAGTCATGGTCAACGAATGTAAGAATAAAAGAAGATACCCACCGGATCAGATCAAAGTCCCATCCAGTTCAACATCCTTTTCTCAGAGTTAGTCAGGCAGATGTTGCATGTATGGAAAGCCTGCAAGTGGGACATGAGCACAACAGTACTCTCTTCCATTTACAGCAGGGTGAGTCCTTGCCACAGAGCTGGCCTTCTGGAAGCAGTGTCACTGAGACTAATCTGGATGATTTGGTGGGTGGGGCAGAGTAAAGTCAGAATGGTGCAAACACACCTGCAAAAATAATCTGGTGCTCCCACATGTCAAGGGCTTCTGACATTGCTTTCTGGCATGCCTGCCATTGCAGGATCTCACTCTCATCCTGATCAACCAGCTACTCCTAACCATTTGTATTCCTCAGCAACTGATATACAGAGGGATACTGTCTCCAACAATGGAGATGGAACACTGCCATCATGACTAGTATCCTTTGGTGGCCTTATTATCCACGAGACTTGTTCTTCTATCATTCTGCTTGGTAATTCTGTCTACCAATTTTCCAGGAGCGAACACTAAGCTAAGCGGCCTGTAATTTCCCAAATCCCCCAGATCCCATGTGTTAATTGGTCACTTCCCAGTGCCCAGATATGGAGGCAGATCCTAGGGATAAGTTGCATATCTTTGTAAGGAGATCTCCAATGTCAAATTTAGTTTTTCATGAAGAACCTTTGGGTGGTTGCCATCTGGAGTGGGTGATTTATTCATTTTTAATTTGTTGCCAGTGCTGATTCTAGCAGCGGAACAGGAGAAATATATAATTTTAGCAAGAATATTATTTACAACACCTTTTTTAAAAAATCCACCTTCTAACCTCCCTCTTCTTGGCTTTTAACTATAAAATAAATCAATAATGGAAATCCTTAGAAGCAAACACCAGCTTTTAAGGCCTATTCATACATTTTTTAAATGATTTGGATAAAGATTGGATGCATGGAAGAGAAAGGGTCATAGCATTGGTCTTTGGGGCCTAGTGCTGTTAATGAGTTTGCAGACAGTACTGCAAATAATCTCAGATCTACAAAACCATTAATGCTCTACAAACATTGCAAGATTATTATTTTTTCATGAATGAAAGCTGCATTCATGAGTAATGAAATTTGTACAGGCTTCTCACTGAATTATGTGCAAGCACATTAAAGCATGAACTTATAGTTAAATGTGAAAGAAACAGCTGACATTTTCTATTAGAAATTAATACCTGGATAACTGGCCTGTCAGACTAGTATACAGTCTCATTCAAGTGCAGTGATTTGGAGACTGAAATGGTATTGAAATGGCTGCCAGCCAATTTTGTTCTGAGTAAAACACAACAGAAAAGATAATACACAGCCCCAAAATTCTGCAGGGAACATCTTATATCAGACTTCCCCAACTTGGTGCCCTCCAAAAATTTTGGACTACAACTCCTATCATTCCTGGCCATTGGCTGCACTGGCTGAAGCTGGCTAGGGATGGGGAAGAGATCTGAGGATGCTTGAGATTTCAGTTAATTCTCCCTTCTCCTCAATATAGCACATTTTGAGCAGTCTTGTAGTGGTCGAGGGTTGCGGAAAGTCAAAGACCCATTACTATTTCTGCAGCAGGGACACTGCCTCCAGCATCCTAGAGCCACCCAATGAGCATGAAAGGAGAGGGGGTTTTTTGCCACTGCATATTGCAAAGTGTTATAGGAATTCTAAGTACTTATATATATATAATAAATGCTCATAAATGTACAAGGCAAACACATGCATAAGTATATAAACCACGTGTCTGAAATAGTACAGGAGAACAGTCCTGAAGCCATTTTGACTCTCCCAAATTGAGCTCAAATATTTCTCTGCAAGGAGGAAGGAAATGGGAAAAGCTTTCCAATTGCCTTTGGACTGTAGGGGCTTACAACTCCCTGTAAATACAGTCGGGCAAGTATCTGCTAAGCTGAGCACACTATCAATATACATAAGAGATTCAGGAACTAAGTATTTACCATCTCAAAGGAATGGCCAGGCTACCCAGAAAAGGCAATCAGATAAGGCATTATCAGGTATCTTGGCAGACAAGAGAGAAGCAACACACTCAAATTTTTGCTGGGGACCACCTCTTTCTGTGATGTATGTATGATATTTTGGGGGTTGGTCTTGAGCTGCAGGGTAGGCAATTTCAAAAGTCTATATAAGAGCTTGCATACCAATGTTCTGGGTTCCTCTCCTCCCTCCCTGCATGTGGTGAGTGAGGACCCTGTTGCAACAGTTTAAGAAAGATCATGCTTATCAGCTGCTTTGCTTCTCTATTCTCTGGTTGGCCTCTGTTATTTTCTCTTGCCCATAGAGAACCTACATAAGGGCTCTATACAAGAAAAGGGAGCAGTTTTTTCTTATAACAAAAGCATTTAGGAACACTGAAAACACAAAGTGCTTCTATTTCAAGAGAAGGTACACAAATTACATACAATAGAACTTCACCAAAAAAACTCAACAAATCACTCCAAAAGAAGATACTGGGAGCACTTAAAATCATTTGCCAATGTACATGCACAGAAAATAGTAGATCTAGCTGAAATGCAACACATGGGGCCCTGCACTGGGATCAGCATACTCTTAGAATGGACATGGCTGTGAGGTGGCATAGCTGTGAATATCACAAAGGGTCCCTGCACCTCTAAGTTTGCTACCTGCTGACTGCTGATTTTGAGTCCTTGGAGACATAGATAAGCCAGGGAATTCCAGGTATGTAGGAGCTGAAGAGTAACTGGACCATAAGATTGCATTATGACACTCACATGCAATGACTATTGAGGAAAGAAGCAGGAAAAAAAGAGTACTAGCTTTGTGTCTTACTGCTAAATAATATAACCTACTGTTCAGCAGATAGTCAGGTAAGGTTTAATTTGTCCTTCCGCCTTGCAGCCTCACAGACACAAGCACAATTGATGCTGGAGATGCTTTTGAAAAATGAAATCTCCAACTGCTTCAGTGGCAATTACCTTGTTTCAAAAGTTCTCCATTAACTTCAAATGTTATTTTTGCCCCAGTGTCGTTCAGAGTAAATTGACATTTTAAAAGGAAAATATACGTTTTTGCCTAACCTTTAGAAATCACATTAGATTGAAAGACTATCCGGCTTGCCTCCTTCTTGCTATTCTTTTCCTCATCCCCAGTAAAAGCCATTTAAATCTTGGTGTGTTGGACACAAATGATGGTATGGGATGCAAACAATATAGGAAGCATTTGATCACAAGTCCTGAAATATTATGTAGAATAATTTTTGAGCCACGACTTAACTGTTCTATCTTTTTTCTTTTCACCATGAAAGAGCACAGGCCAAGCACATCTGATTAAAAAAAGATATGAAAGAGAATGGCAACAACAGTACAGTTGACCATGTACTGTACATACTGATTTATTTTAATAAATTAAAATGGCAATAATTAATCATCATCACTGAAAAATCACAATGCCCCTCCCCCACACATCCAAAAGTCCCTGGGAATAGGTTCTAGACAGGCCTGATTACTGGCTTCTCTCATTTTAATCAATTTGGTTTTTACAAAAAACAATAATTAGGTCTGCAACATTAATAGATGAATCAAATTGACTAATTTGTTTTTAAAAATTGTCCTGATCCAATTGATAGGCCAGATGAATCTCTCCCATGTAAATCTGTCCCAAATACCAAGACAGCCTAGTTAACTTCTGTCTTTGTTACCCTCTCTCTCTAACACACACACAGACACACTTTTGGAAATGTATAGCTACTTTTTGAGAAAGCCTATGCAGCATTTAATTATTAGACTACCCCCTTTTGATTATTACCAAAGACACACATGAAAGGGGAGCTCTGCAAACAGAGTTACATATATTTTATTGTTGCTTTTTATCATCAAAATTTTGTCTGCCCCAGGAAACATCACTAAGCTAAATATTTGCTTGCAGAACTGCTTTCCTAATGAGATGTAAATCTTTCATGTTGTTTGCCAGGAGAATGAGTAGATGCATTAATCAGCAGTTGAACCTTTTTATTATTATTTTAAGTACTTTTTCATTGCTAATAAGATCTTGGGATGTGTTTATGTACTTTCTTATTATATTTCCATTTCTTATTATACTTCCACTAATGGCTGATCTGCACGATGCAAGGTCAGATTCACATCAAGAATACTGAAGATTTCTGGAAAGAAAAAACAAAGAGTCACATTCCTATCTCAGCCATTATACTTCATGTTAGCCATGCAGCAACTTCTGTGACGCATTGACCTCTGCATGTGGGAACTGTAAGCTTAAAAAGCTGTTTCCTATTGGATCAGCCCAATTGTCCAGAGAAGCACCATGCCATGAAAGCAGCTTACCTGTGTTACAACCTTAAGTCGAACCATTTCCTTTTTTTTCTTTCCATATAACTTTTTATTAATTTTCAATTCAAATATACAATTATATCCAATTTTAACAAATTAATCATTTTTTGACTTCCTTTGGCTGCTCTGACAATCATCCATATTAATCTCTCTATTTCACATTCCTTGTTTTTGTATTGCCAATCAAGTGTTTCTGGATGACTTTCACATAACAAGAAACACTTCCCCACAGATGATCCAAAAGTCAACTCTAGGGTATGTATCATAGAACTGGAGAATTGGAAGGGACACCAAGGCCAATCTATTCTATTCCAACTCTGTGCAACGCAAGAATCTCAACATGTAGTCCCCATTCAATTTGAAATCATATTGGACCCTGCTTAACTTTGCAAATGTTTTATTCTGTGTGGATCACACCTATGATACTCATGGAACCTCCACACCAATTTCATTTTCACTTATTTACACTAAGGAAGATATACTTTTGTGAGCAAAATGTTAGTAATCAGTACCAGATTCCTTTTATACTTGTCTTCCAAAATTATTTTGATCCTCTTTGTTACTATGACATGGTCATTAAAATGTCTTCTAGTCCATTTAAAAAAATGTGGCTATAGTGGTACTGTCAGAAAATAAAGTCCAGAGGCTAAAATTAGAAGGTGGCAACAATGGATACAGCACTAACATAGGGTGGTGAAAGCAGAGTGCAGAGGCACTGCCATTGAGAGAAATCTGCAGAGGCATCACACCTGTCCTTCACCGGAACCTCTCACTCCACTCCAGTGCAAAACACTGCCCCAGAGTTGCTTAACAGTCACTGCCACTGTGGACAGTAGTGAATTAGATGGATCAATGCAATGATTCAAAATAGCATATTCCTGTGCTTATAGTCCAATCCTAAACGCATTACTCAGAAGCAAGTTTAAATGAGAAGAATGACACTTGACTTCATAATAAGCATTCTCAGAATACCAGCTTCATAGGAGAATTCTTGCCACAATGCATATCAAAGTCATTGAAAAACTGAAACGCTATTGCTGTCTCAACAATGACAAAGATTTAGAATGAACTTTTCAGAACATAGCATAATTGCTGAATTACCACATCATCCTTTCTTGTGCAGGTTTCTATATAGGTTAGGTTCCTCGCTGGCCCCTTCTTCCAAAGTTATGTGTCCCATTCGAATTGGGTTGGCTGGAGCTCATTCACCTTAGGAATCTTTGCCAGGTTATCATTCTAACTACCATTATTGTTATTGCTCCCGTTATGATTGTTTCATTTTCTATAGAAATGAACACTTTTACTGGAATCATGAAAATGAAAGCAAAATACATCTGGTCACTGAGCAGGGACTACAGTGGTACCTCGGTTTTTAAATGTCTGGGAAGCTGAATGTTTCCCAAAACCCAAAAGTAAATGCTTCCATTTTTGAACGCACCTCAGAAGTCGAACGGCTTGTGCTGAGTGTACATGTTATTTTTTTCAATTTTCTGCAGACCGCCCTTTGCGCCTTGGTTTTCAAACATTTTGGAAGTAGAACGGTCAGAAGAACATCGTGTGATGCATTATTACAAGGTTTGGGAACCTGTGGTCCTTCAGATGTGGTTGGACTCCAATTCCCACCTGCCCCAGTCAGCATGACAAACTGTCAGGGATGGAGGGGGGAGTACCATCCCTCATCTACAATTTATAGTAATAGTTTCCAAATCTTTCTGCTCTAGGAATTATGACTTTGAGTGATGCCTGACAACAACTGCACATTTTATACAATATCTATTGCTGCAGAATACAGCAAGTACAGGGAGAAGACCACAGCAGTTTCTAAAGCCAATTTAAGACAACCAAGAGAGGTGCAGATGTTATGCTGGATTGCCATTTGAGCAAATAGGAAGCTTTGTTCATTAGGGGGATGTGTTCTTGAGGGGTAACATAATAGGTTAATTTAGAGTCAATGTGTTTCACATACAGCAGTGCCCATGATCTCTGATAATACAACAATGACTGCTGTTCTGAAATTCATAAAGTCCTAGCTTATTATACACAAACTATTCCCAATTACTTTTGTCTTCCAGCTGTGCTTAGCAAAGGCTAATGTTGTTCAATGCTTCATCAGTCATAGTTTAGGGATCGTGCAAAATTTTGAAATGCAAACTCATGCTGTTTGAAAAAGCTGGCCTACTTCAAGGTCGATATAGTCCTTTTTTGATCTGATCCTGAGTAAGAAATGGGGCCGCCTCATCCCTAACCTTCCTTTGCTTAGAGAATGCAGGAAGTAGGAGAAGTATCAAGCAAAGGGAGAGCCACAGGAATCAATTAGGCTTTTCAAACAGTGAATATGTATGTGTGTGCTCTAATGGGATAGAAATTAAGTCGACATGAGTATGGGCTTGTCCACACTTCTGCTTGCCCTGTACCTAGAGATTTTGCCTTTGCCCCACCAGTTTCCCCTGGAAAACCTGATCTCCAGCACTAAATAGGAACAAATGACAATCTTCAGAAAACCAAATTGCCATTTGTTCTGCTCTAGTTAAATACTGGTTTTCCCTAGGGAAAGGCAGAGGCAGACAGAGGTGTGGTTAAAAGGTGAGTAGCAGATGACTGGAGCAATTTACTATATTGTTTCTGAGATGGAGAAAAGTACATACAATGCAACCCCTAGAAGCAGATGTAGCCTATCAACCTAAAACCTATTTGCAGTATCATGGCGTGCAAAATTACCACTAAATCCCTGTTACACTTGATGAAAGGCTACTGCCCCAAATGGCATCTCTATATCAAATCCCCTCCCTGCTATAATATTCAAGATCTGTTCCTTGAGGTCTAAGACAATCATATTATGCATGTCCTCACTCCCGCTTCATATTTGGCTGCTTCAGATGGAGATATGGTGATGTCAGGACATGGAATAAGTGATCCACGTGTGAGGGAATGGCAGAACTGATAACAGCAATTGTCAGTGGCAGCCTTCCATCAAGTATAATATGCATTTTCCAGTCTAAAAAAAATTCCACTTTTCAAGGAGACACATCCAACCACTCCAGTCAAGCAAAGCAAAGCAGGATCACACAACCAAGTCTTCAATACTGCATGAGTTAACCTCCCTGCTGCTGGCAACTGCTGGGTAACTGTAGAGCAGTAATTACTCTGACAGCATTATATTCTCTGTGAGATAGCAAAGTGCTGTAGATAATGTTTATTTTTGATCAAGTATTAAAAGTAATTGCCTTTAATTATCATGGCAAATGCTCTGTGTTAGATAATTACATGTTGACCCTTCTTCATAGCTTCAGAGTTGGGAGGCTGTTGGGCCAGCTATAGCCTATTGTTATGGAAGATAAGCCCTTTCAAGGCAATTATTCTATGCACTGCTCCATATTTTTCTCTCTTTTCCTCTTCCTTTTTGATTTTGCAAGCTTATAGTGCCTACAATTCACCCACGCCAATGCCAATGCTTCTAAATGGCATATACAAACATGATTTCTGTGGATCACCTGCTTGGGTTAATCTGGGATGAGAAGGGGGTAGACCACATCCCTTCAAATGCTTGCCTTTAAACCAACCAATGGGAATGGGATCCAGGAATTAGAAGGGGGTGTTTGCATTCAGCCTATCCCCCCAAAAAAAATAATCATAGCAATATGAAGAAACTTATCTGCATTCTTGAGTGGCAACAAGGCCACAGAACAAGGTAACAAGATGTTGTTTTGCTTATGAGGCAAGTTACCTGAATCCCGCCCATTTTCTTTAGCACATACTATCTTCTTCAAGGATTCATTGCCCACTCTGCCACATGTTTCTCAGCCTTTCAGCAAAATATTATTGTGATCAGCAAATACCAAGACCTCACGCTGGCAGTCAGCAAAACCTCACTTTGACCGACAAGCTGCTTTTCTGCCTTTCTCAGAGATTGCACAGAGCAAAACAATGTCCTCGAGCCTTGCTAACTGAAACTCGCCAATGTAACAGGATTAGAAAGTGATTTGGACACCTCTGGAGATTAATGTGCTGTAACAACGGAGTCAAAGTCCCAGCAATTTTGTCCTGGACAAAAAACACAGGTGGTTGTAGCCCCAGAGCAAGTAACAGAGGGAGTCTTGCAGCCAACCCCATCTCTCAGAAGTGGAAGGTTTGTAAAAACATTTGCCACACTCTATCAAGTGGGAGAAGACATCTAGGAGCCATTATGTCACCTGCCTGGGCTAATTTTTTGTTGCAGATACTTGATTTGCCTTTCACCAAAGCTAAGTGTTGATTCTCTATACAGTGATACCTTGGTTGCTGAACAGCTTGGCTCCCAAACAAATTGGCTCCTGAACGCCACAAACCTGGAAGTTTGTGAATGTTTTTCGGAAGTCGAATGTCCAATGAAGTTTCCGTGGCTTCCCATTGAGTGCAGGAAGCTCCTGCAGCCAATCAGAAGCTGCGCCTTGGTTTTCAAACTGTTTTGGGGCTCAAATGGACTCCCAGAGTGGATTAAGTTCGACAACCAAGGTACCACTATATTATTCTGTTTGTGTTTCCCAGGTAGCATCCAAATCAAAGGTGGCATAAGGACCCCATTGTCAGATAACCCATCTATAGGTTTAAGGTAAGCATCTAACTATAGAACAGATGTGCTTTTCCACTACTAGCGTTATGTAAGAACAGAACCAGCTCAATAATGAGTCAGGATGAGCCACAGAGCTCACCCAGAATGTCTCACTCTGAGGAAGGACTTCTCAAAGCTTTGTCAGCAACAAGCGGGCAGAAGGGGAGGAGGATAGGATGGATGGCACCAGAGGTGAGGAGGAGGAGGAGGGCAGCAATGGCAGAAGGTGGTGGCAACATAGTTCCATCTCAGGCACTGCACTGTTTTGCACCAGATCTGAAAAAGAAGCTTGATGGAGCCATTCTCACTGTTTCTTCAACAACTGTTCAAAAAATATTATATAACATCCAAAAGCACACACCGTTTTCATTCTCTCACATTGCTGCAATAAAATACATATAATCCATCTCCCCCCCTCCCATTTCAAACCTGTTAAGCTCCTTACAGTACATAATGTTTACTTTTGTTTCAGTGTGCTGAAGTGACAATAGCTTGTTGAACCTGTTCTTTCTGTGTTGCTGGCAGAGGTGAAATAACAAGGTCAAATGAGGCCCCATCCATTTCTCTCACTGAATATTTCATTTGATGTAATAGCATCTGAGATTTCTGTCCTGCGAGAACTGTATTGCTGGGCTCAGAGAATTCTTGTCCAAACGGAAATGTAGTAAATTTAAATGGCATATTTGGTTTTTTTTAATGTTATGTGCCTCTCTCTCTCTCTCTCTCTGTGTGTGTGCACGCGCAGTATACATATAATATATAACTGATTGCAGTTTAGTAGCTGTAATAGTAAACTTTGATATATGTTTGTGTGTGTATTTGCTGCTAACAGTATCTAAAATATAAAATTTTATCAGCAGATTTATGCAGGAGGAAGAGATGCATTATTTAGGTGCAGGTTCTCAAGAACAGTTAATCCATTCCTGTTTATTAAGGTACAAATCATACATACTTGGGTGCAAAGAGGCTGAAATATGGTCATGTAGGGAGCAGTATAATTGATTTTCCAACCTCAAAATGCAACAAGTGTGTGCTTGTGTGTGCATGATCAACAATAGAATCCAATTTGTCTTTTCCCACTTCCATAGTACACAATCACAATTTTTTTTCCCTTTTCCAGCAACATGCACATTGTCCTGCAAGTTTTTTTATTATTATTTCCTACAGAGTTTCTTTCACATAATGAGACTTTCCCTCCTAGTTGTTCAAATCTCTGTTTGTAGATTATGCCTTTTGAGTGACTGGACTTAATCCACTCAGATTAATCTTTCTTTAAATAAGCATGCTTCATTCTGGTGTGGTAGGTTTTAATCATTTAGTTTTCTACACTTATCATTAAGGGGCAAAAACAAATCCTCTTATCTATGGAGCATGAAATAACTAGTTGTATAACCAGTATGTAAAAAGAGCTCCCGATTAACTGTTGCATTGAAGCTGTTTACAAGCCTTGCACAGTATGTACACATCTCTCAACTTTTGCTGATTTCCTTACATACTCCAGTTATATCAAAGACAAATGGTTTTTGCTGTGTTTCATCCAGGATCAGCTTTATATTTATATATGCACAGCATGGTGCCTACACTAGCACTATGCAAGGAGTTGGCACTGCCATACACACCTTTCCCTGCTGATTTCTAATATGTTTCCAATATGTTGTTCCCTGTGGGTGTCAAGGAGTTTCTTATGAGGTGATATGTAAGCTTAAAGCCAGTGGGTCAAATGCTAAGGACTTAGTTCAACAGCCAGTCCCAAAGAGAGATAGGTGTACATGTATAGGTAGTACTTGGGGGGAAAGAGAAACAGTGGAATATTTATTAGTACTTCAAGCTTCCAACAAGGGAAGACTATTACCTTGGAGATGCTGGGTGATTTGGTAAAGGCTGGGGCAGAGTTATGCAGCTACCCTCCCAACAGCAGCATCACTTCAGGTGACCTTGATGGTGCTAGGGCAGAGCAATGGCAAGGTCTGAGCTGCATGGATGCACTGGCAGAACCAATCCCCAGTGGAGGTCCATTAAAAACTGTGGAAGGTTTGCACAGCAAATTGACCGTCCTCTCCTTCTGCCCAGGAATGCAGACATGGCAGTGGCCTATGCTTTGGTCGGGGTTTGCTGCTGCCCAAATGGAGTCTGGATTGCACCTTTAGTTGGATATATCTGTTAGTTTCTCACTGAGCAGCTGTGTGGAGTCACATGACTCTGTTTAAATTCCAGAGACCTTCCAGTCTCACGGGAAAGGACACGGGATGTGACATTAGTGGTCCCCTGTTATCTTTGTTCCTTTGTTCAGTTGCTCTCTGTTTACACAGAGAGAGGATGTCTTTTCTGTTCTGCATAGTTTAGAAATAAAACTCTTTACAATGTAGCCATAAATCTCATCACTTCCACATGCTGCTGGAAACTCTGCTGGATAGAATGTGCTTGAGTCCTTATCAAAGGCTCAGGTCATTAATCGTTGGGAGGCGATTCTGAAGATGAGCCTTATCTGCTCAGTAAAATGGAGATTCCGATAATATCACCCATACTTTTTTCTTCTTTTGTTGGATTTTGGATTTAATACGGTGTTTAAAAGATTACATGGATGCATTGCCTAAAAGTGTAGCCCAATTCAGCCCCCCAATTGATTTTAAAAGGAAACTTCAATTTTAGATTTGTGCAAGCTTAACTTAATTTACATAACACATCTTCAATTCCTTTGGCTCCATTTTTAGGGATAACTGAAAGTCAAGGTAGCTTTCCAAAGTCAATTCAAGTCTACAAATGTTGCTGAGAACTTAAAAGGAAAATTTAAGGAGCCACCATTTAATGAAGCATTTACTGAAATGTCCTTGGTACACCACCTCTGACCCCCCTGACACCAAGGGTGGTGTAGATGGTCTCTCTCTGCAGCTACTGGGGACTTGGTGTCTTATAACAAGCCAATTAATTCAGCAGCTTTTCTCTGAAACTACTCATTAAATAGCTTTTGAGCAAGTGCCATCCACTATTAATAACTACTAGCACAGTAATTGAGACAGGTATAGTTCGGCAACTGCAACCACCCAGCATGATTTCTCATCTAAGCATCAGGATATTCCGATTGAAAACTCTCCAAAACAGATATTTTTAAAAATGAGAGTTGAGCCAAAACTTCTCCCCTTTTCAATATCCCATTCACCCTCAGTGCAAGTGATGGTGAGGGGTTTTGGCAATTGGGCAGTGAATGAAGTGAAATTTGAGGGGGGGTAGGAACAATACTCAACAGTGCTTTCTCAACCTTCTTGGGACTGTCAACTTAATTCACCATGATACACCCAGAATGATGCTACTTCACAACATAGCACCCTCCAGAGAAGTATTTTGTTTGGGAAATGGTGGCATGAACAATGAGGGCTTCCATGTTGTTTCCAGAACAGATCTGAGAGGGCAGGAGGATGAGAGAGGAACATCTTTCCATTGCCCAAGGAGAAATCCTTGTACTGATGGAACATTCACCTTAGTGCTATGTTGAATACAACCCTTAGTTCCTACAGAAGAAGAGTAAGTATTGTCCCAGTGACTGCAGTCCCTCCCCTAAGCAGGGGAGAAAGAACGAGGCAAGAGTAATAGAAGAATACTGAGGTGAAATCTTTCCCTCTCACTATTAACACTTGCACTTTTTATTGCGGCACTTTTGCAAACACAAGCTTCAGAAACAATCTAACGTTTCTTCTGTCGTAGGTAGCATTACGTTGCTTAGGTATCAGTTATTCAAACATATCTGCACAAGCCAGCCTTATCTCACCTTGCTCACAGATACTTCTACTTGAAAGCCATGATCAATGACCCCAGCAAATAAAAGAAAAGCAGGAATTCTGTCTGAGCATCAATGGTCTTGTTTCTTAGAAGGATTGCATTCTTGCCTACATTAAGATTGATGGTGAGATTAGCATAATTAAATCCCAGGGCCTAGAGCTTTCTTTTGCTAATCAGCAATTACTAATGGCTTTTTCCTTTCTGACTGTGCTTTCCTGGAGACATCTATTTTGTGCCAAGCAGAAAGGCAATTTTTAAACCTGAACAGCTCAGCTGTCAATTTCATGTGTTTTGCTAACAGGTCTGATCCAAAAAGGATTCAAGGTTCCCAGTCAGACAAAATCTTGAAGCGACTGAAATTCTGGTGGGAGGGGGCTGTAAACAATACTAGCTTGATAGGCTATTCACATACCTGAGATTAAACAGCTTCCAAATAGTGATCAAGAGGCACTTCACAATAGTTCAGAGATACACCTGACACCTCTTGAAAACACAAAAGATCACTAGTCCTCCATCTGCCCTTGAATTGTTCTCCCCTGTCTACATTACTGAACCATGATTAAAAGGGTTTTTCAAATTATTTTGGTAGCCAAACAAATATGATCTCACTGGATTCAGCTGCCATTTTATTTGCAATCGCAAATGCTATGAGGACTGGGGTTGTGTTAATATCATGGGCTCCCACTGGATAATACTCATGACAAGCAACACATCTCCAGCTTCTCTTCCCAACTAATTTATAGCCATGGATTCAATTGGCCCTAAAATAAGGTTACCAGACATCTCCATTTCCCAGGGACAGTCCCCAGGTTTACAAATCAGTCCCATACAAAATCCATTGAAGTTGAAAAGTGTCCCCAGGATCGTTGAAAAAAAAATATTGTAACCTTACCCTAAAAGCCTTATAAGGACTGTGATAAATTGTATCACGCTATTTGTGGCTCAGACTGCAAGTGGGAGGTGTGGAGGCAGGAGAAACAACTTCTTGGATTAATTTTAATAGGGGTAATCAAGAACAAATGCTCCTTTCCTCACAACCTGTGTAGTGACATGCAGGGCAGCAAGGATTGGCACTGTAGGAAGTGCAGCATTGTGGAGTTTTTGTTTTTGTTTTAATATATTTTTATTGAAAATTTTTAACAACCAGCTTATCAATCAATATATCCATTTACACCCCCCCTTTTTATCCCCCTCCCCCCCCAAGGACTTCCCTCAGCTCCTCTCTCTGGTTTCTTTACACATATTATCCTCTACATATTGTAAAATTGTACATATAATTGCCTTATCTACCATATATTCAACAAATAAATTTGTGGATGTTTATTCAAAACCTGCCAAGGAGTCCAAATCATTTTGTTGTCTTTTTAAATAATTTGTAAAAGATTCCCATTCTTCCTTGAAGTCATGATTGTCCTTGTCACGCAGTTTATATGTCAACTTGGCCAGTTCCGCAGAGCTCATCAGTTTTTCTTGCCACTGTTCTTTCGTTGAGATTTCCTCATTCTTCCATCTTTGTGCTAACAAGACTCTTGCTACTGTTGTAGCGTACATAAATATATTCTTTTATTTTTCTTGGCAGGTCTTGTCCTAACGTTGTGGAGTTTTACATTGGGTAGTGATGACTACCTGGCATTGATACAAGCTTTAGTAAGAGTGAATAGTGCTGGTGTTACACTGCCCTATTTATTACTGAATAGCTGAGTCCCTTTTATGGCTGAGAGGGCTTTGTCTGATCTAGATTACAAACACCTACTTCATCAGGCTATTTCAATTGCAATGTTCCCAACACCCCTTATGGAGATGATGTCCTGTGTATCTAATTATGAACCTCTCCATTTCTGGGTTTATATGAATAAGCTCTGAGTAGGGCTAACCTGGGGTTAATAGCTCTTTTATGAGATTGTCAGTGGCACAGGCCTGATGTCAGAACCTTTCCATTAATTATTCTTGACATGCAATATATTTGACTAATTCATGATGAGATCTAAGTGCTGGGCATCAGAACTAGAGGGGAGGGCAAAAAGACCTCCATCAGAAGTAAAAGACTTGATTATAAGATTTAATCAAGTCCTAATTGTTTTGACTTCAAGGCTTATGAGGAAAGTGGAGGCTTCTTATAGATCTAGAAACTGGAGTCAAATGGTTTATCCATGTATCATTTACAGAGAAAAAGACTCCAGGCTGATTACTAAGAATTATGGAAGGGATTGAGGTCAATATCACTTTGGTTTCTAACTTAATATTGATGGCTTTGCCTTTGGGATGTTCAGGTTGTTCTGATCAGATAGGTAGGATAAATGCAAAATCCTGTACAGGCAGGAAAATGTGACAAAATGGAAATGTGAGGGACCAACACAGAGAAATAACCTGGAAAATAACCCACACAGGAATGGCACAAACCCAGCTTCTTCACCCAGTAATCACATAAAATGAAAGCACTAGGGGGAAAAATCACTAAAATTAATTCCAAGATTAGATTCATCTTCTTCTGAATAAATTTGGCAAAATTGTCCCCTCGATTTCTTTTCCCATAAATACAATGGAGAATTCTGAGAGGCTCTTTGTGCCCAGCTGTCCTCAAAAGAGGTTATGCTGCTGCTGCTGCTGCTGTGTGTGTGTGTGTGTGTACGATTTTGCTCCAGTTTTGCATTTTAGAAGCTCATATAAAACCCTGAAAGCTCATATAAAAGAAAAGAAAAAAAACCCCTCTGTTTGGAACACGAAACACTTTGGAAGTTCTGAGTGAGAAACACACTTGGGGGGGGATATGTTTGCAAATCTTGATTCTTTGAACTGAAAACATTAAGGGCCCAAGAAAGAAAGAAAATGTGGGCCCAAGACACCTATAGACAAATATCAAATAACCACAACAATAACAATTCAGTTAATACGCTTTGAAATTATCCATACAAAGCAGTTGTGTGGGTGAAATCGTATGATTATGTACCAGAAAGCGCGACCACATAATAAACACCACTTTATGGCATGTGATTCACCTGAACACGGCAGCACGTATTTCAGCCACCCCACTTCCACATATTGCCACTAGGAAATGCTGCTTGCACTGGGGTTGTGTTGGCCCAGAGGTCATGTCCTCCACATAACTTGTCTGTGAACCATATCATATGGAGATTTGGGATAAATTAAGCCTACAGCAGGGACCCCACTCTCTCCAATTGTGGCTTCACAGAGGAAATGAAAAGATTCAGTCAATTAGCATTCAAAAGAGGCATCTATTCTGCCATCAGGCCCATCCTTGCTTAATTTGCAAAGCTACAAAGATTTAATTAGACATTTCAGAAAGCCACTAATACTGCAGGGTATTCACATTGTCACAATGTATTTTAACTCGCTAATGTTATGCCAGCCTGCACGGGCCACTAAATTTCATTCTGTTAAGAAAGTAAAAGAAACAGGATCCATGAATGACCAGGAGCCTCTTCTCTTGACCCTCAACTCTGGTGTTTCAGTTAGATATTTTACCAACAGAGAAGGTTCCATCTTATCTGGGGAAAGATTAGGTGTGGACAGTGAAGCCTTAAACTCTCTTTTCAGTGGCTTCAACAGGGCCTTTTTGATTAAGACAGGCTTCAGACCAAAGTAATTTTTCACTGGTTTACACTGTGATCATGTGAAGCTGAGTTATTCTGAGTTATCCCATTGGTCCTTCCAAGTTAGTAATGTCTACTTTGATGGGCAGCAGTTGTCTTGCATCTTGAGCAGATTCCTTTCCCAGCCCTTCTACATGGAGATGCCAGGCCTTGATCCTATGACTTTCCTCATGCTGAGCAGATACTTTTCTTCTAGTCATTGCCATTTCCTACTAGACGTTATAAAGATAATCTCAGCAGCAGTGGAACTTGAATCAACATTTCTCATTGCACAGATGGTGAGGGGTATCAGATTAGGTTAGGACTGTTGGGCAGGGCTGACCCTTCCATTGGGCAGACTGAGGCAGCTGCCTCAGGTAGCAAATTCTGAGAGGTTGAAAGTGACTAGAAAAGTGTTTCATTTGGTCTGTCCTACAGTCCCAAAGCTAGCTTTCTGCCCTAGCAGACTCTGTTCCATCACCAGTGCTGAAGTAAGATTCAACTACCATTCTAGTCAGATTTGTGCACAAAATGGAGAATCCACCATCTTGTCCTTTGCCTCAAGCAGCAAAATGGCTTGGGCCATTCCTGCTGTTTGGTTGGGTGAAAATATAACAGAATGATGTGATATTGTCATTAAATCATGAATGATTGAGCAGAGGAAATGTGTCACCATTTTTGTGCTATAATTAACATGCAAAACATGTTAAACAAGCACTGATCTTTTCACACACTGTACATAAGTGCATCAAGTGCATAACTGAATCTTTGGGCCAATTGTGTTGAGGTGTTTGAATGACCACCAAATACAAATAGATAAAGCAGAGAGGCAGAAAAGTCATAGATGGCAGAATAGTGCCAGTTTTGCAAGACACTTTGTGCATCAGACAGTTTGCAGCATCTGTGTTGGTACAGATATAGTCTGGGATGCGTTTGTTTGTTTTTTGCAACTGGTGCTACAAGGTTTCCGTCTGTAACACTTGCTTGTTTGCATGTAGTCAAAATCCCTAGGGGTTATGAGGCTAGGATTGGAGGAGAATTGGGTTTGACTTGTCTTTTAATGCAAACCCCCCTAATGCAGCTATACTTTCAAATTTGCACTTTTCCAAATTTTGTGATGCCATTTCCCAAGAAATCTTTATATACAAAAATGTGTATGTTAAGGGAATGTGAATGAAAAATGCTTTAACTAATAGAAAAAATGGACTTACTATTAAGTAATTTGCAAAACTTTATATTTTAGACATACAAACATATAGAATAATAAACTTTTCTCTTTTGCCAGGCCTATTAAGAGTACATCCCCCACAATGGTCTACTGAAGTTAGTTCTTATTTTTTAATATAAAAAATATTGCTTTTAATTTGTTAATTTATTATGATTTTACTGTCTGTTTTCCAGTATTGATATTGTTGTAAACCACTGTAATAAATTTGTATGATACAGTGGTATATCAATATTTTTATAAATAAATAAATAAACATTGGGATAAATGTACATCAAGATGCTGATTAGGTGAAATCCTGGCAAGTTTAAAAGAAGAAGGCCTTCCTGGATTCCTCTGTATTGGATCATTTCAATCTTTTATATTTCATTCTCTGGCAACGTGCTTGAGTGTATAGTGGTGAGGTAGAAGCTTCCTAATACAGTGGTACCTCGGGTTAAGTACTTAATTCATTCCGGAGGTGCGTTCTTTTTTTAAATAAATAAATTTTTATTAACAGGCCAATCACATCACATTATCCAAATCACATTAGTTCCAACTTATACAGCCAAATTTTAAATTTTGTTGGGGATACCCATACATCAAGCTCCGCACGAGTCAAAAACTCCGAACGAGTCCAAACATCACTTATATTACTGCTTTAGTTACAGATAGGTAGCCGTGTTGGTCTGCCATAGTCAAAATAAAAAAATTCCTTCCAGTAGCACCTTAAAGACCAACTAAGTTATCTGAAGAAGTGTGCATGCACACGAAAGCTCATACCAAGAACTAACTTAGTTGGTCTTTAAGGTGCTACTGGAAGGATTTTTTTTATTTTGACTATTACTGCTTTAATTAGACAGTTCTATCCAGTTCAATCCAGATAGTCCTTTATTACTTTCTTTCTCTTCTTGTTGTTATCGTATATTCCTTTCTTTGCGATCTCTGATAATTTTCACAAGCAGATTGAAAACACGCCTCCTCTGTGTGGGTTTTGTACTCTCCAAAGATCATATCGCTCAGAGACAGCCTCTGTTCAACGCTTCCATAAAATAAAAAAAAATTAATCTTCGGTCTGTCCTTTACTTTTCTCAGGCTTGCCAAATAAATCAAATGAATCAGGAGGCTCTGTCAGGTCAAGCTTGCGTTCCAACATTCCTTCTCTTTCGAATGATCCTGATTCTCCTCCCCCTGTCCTTCTTTCTCCGGCAAGCCTGTCTTGGCGAGACGCCATTTTTTAACTGCGTCATAAAAATTTTCCTCTTTCTCACCGTTCACCAATCCTCTCTCCTGTTATAATCCATCCCACACAGTTCTTGAATTCCTGCTTGTGATTAGTAAAAACGCAACGATCTTATTTCTATCTGGGGTGAAGGGTTATTAATATCACATCGTGCAAAGAAAAAAAAAGTTTTTTTCCTCCACCCCCCCCTTCATTCCAAACATACAGTCTCCTAGTGGTGATTCATCAGAAGATTTATTTATATATCCGCCACTCCCGGTCACAGAGATCCATTAATCAGCAGTCTTATCTCTCGAACATTACTTGATGTATGTGCTTCAGCTTCATTCGAATCGTATGTTTCCAATTATAATTCTGAGCTGAAGCTAACCAGCACACACTAATTGGAACCGGCGTCAGGAAGATCTGACTTCACCGAGGGCTCGTGCCAAGTGGTCGGCACCCCCATCTCTCGGATCAGGGGGTGCATTGTGAACACCGCTGGCAAGGCAGCACCCCCGTCTCCTGGGGGGGGGGTAGGAAGACTGCATACGTCCCATAGCAGCCCCTTAATTACCTCGTATGGGTCAGAGAGATGTTATTGTCGGCCATCTTCCAACGCGCCACCTGGTTGCCCTCCGGAGGTGCGTTCTTAACCTGAAACTGTTCTTAACCTGAAGCACCACTTTAGCTAATGGGGCCTCCCGCTGCTGCCAAAGCACGATTTCTGTTCTCATCCTGAAGCAAAGTTGTTAACCTGAAGCACTATTTCTGGGTTAGCGGAGTCTGTAACATGAAGCGTATGTAACCTGAAGCGTCTGAAACCTGAGGTACCACTGTACTGTTACAGTAATTCCAATCCTTCCCAGAAAGGTGGCTTTAGAATGTGATGCTGATTGACCTGCTGCGTCCCATAGGGTTCTGTTGTATTTTTCTTGGCTGTGAGCCTTTGCAGGCCTTTTCTACCTGCCCTGGGAGAGCAGGGCCCTGACTGAATCCAGCTGCAAAAGCTGAGGCTGCTGAGCAAGACTCTGGGGCTGGGGTGTGGGGGTTTTTTTGGGGGGGTGTTGTTGGCTTTTTGTATCTTTATTTTAGATTTTCATTTATGTGGAAACTTTTCTATTGGGTTGTATATATTTTAATGTTTTATTTATTGGCTATGACAATGGAAGTGTGCACCTTTGGGGGTCAAATCAAACCATTGGAGAGTTACAGCACTGTGCTTTGACTATAGAGACAGTTATGGGAGAGACGTGTTTTGTCCGGTTGTGCTGATGCATGTGTACCATGGCATAGGGAAATCTTTAATGTTTGAAGTCCTATTCTGTTTTTTAGTGTTCTGTTGGAAGCCACCCAGAGTGGCTGGGGAAATCTAGCCAGATGGGCAGGGTATAAATAAATTACTACTACTACTACTACTACTACTACTACTACTATTATTATTTCTTCTTTCTGTGCTCCTCCCAGTCATCATTCCTTCTCCGGTCGCTGCTGTGGATATAAGACTTGACTGATAGTCTTCAGCCACTGTGGTGATTATTTTGATATTTTAAGGGATGAAAGCTCTTGTGTTTTCCTTTTTGTTGTTGATTTTATTGTTTTGCTGTATTGCTTTGTTAGATGCTGTTGTTAGCTATGTTGAATTATTTACAGAAAGGCAGTACAAAGAAATGTTTTAAATATTAAACTGGAGCGTAATATTAAACTGACAGGACATTGTGTTAAGATCTACTTTTTGCACTTCTGGGGAGGCGCCTCCGGTAATGGCGGAATTCCTCTGACCGGGAGGAATTTGCTCCGTGGGAATCTGGGTCTGGCACCACGGCGAAGGCGGAGACCCGTTAAAATCACAGGCGGGAGAAGCCTGTGAATGTGGGATTCGGCGGGCACCTTTTGCGCCTCCCCCCACTCGCAGGGAACCCCGTTTTTGGGGGCTCCGGAGCGACGTGGGGTGAGTGGCGCGGTGCATCGAATCGTCTGCTTCTTCCACGGAGTGAAGCTGCATAGCCGTTGCCGGAGAGCGCTGACCTTTTCCTGTGGACAATTTGATTTTAAAGTAATTACCCATGAGTAGAGTTTAAACGGAAGAATTGGATTTCTAAATGTTTAATCTGGCACCGTAACGGGGAGGTTCAAAACAGGAAGTCCGCCTTCCCCTTTTGTAAATAGACTGAGGCAATGAAGTTGCAAGCTAGACTCCTGGAAGGTCTCTTGTAAAAGATCAAATTTCCAACGGTAAAGAACATTAAACCCCCTCTTGGAGGCAGGAGAAGAGAGGGGGAAGTTGCGGCTTGAATATGCCTGCGGGAGAGAGCAAAGAGACTTAAAACACCGCCGCTCTGACCCTGGAAACAGGCTGCTAGTAGGACTGCCATCTCTTGGAATGTTCATTGACAGAGTTTAGAACGTTCATTGACGGTTAGTTAAATAAGAGAAATATATTGTTTCTACTGTCTCCGGCTGCTTTAAAAAGGAGTAAAAGTAACTGAAAATTGAAACTAATTTGAAACTAACTTTGGATTGTTTAAAAGAGGATACTATTGACTATTACAAATAGAAACTGTTTCCCCTTAGTGGAAGCCTTTGAATCCGGTTGCTTTACAAGAGCTGGACTAGGGGAATTTCCAGCTGCAAGTTAAAAACCGTGAGACTCTGGGACTGACCTTGAATCTTTTAAGTGTTATGGTAAATGGAAGAGGAAAAACAGACCAGTCAACTGCTGACAAAACATTAAGGTCTGGGAGGACTTGGTAACAATCCAGGAGAGGTCTATTATTAGGCCCTCCTGTTCTTTCTGTTGCTGTCTTTGTAAAACCAAGAGGAATGTTGACAGAAGAGGCTTTAGTGGCTGCATTATATAAGATAAATGACTCATTGGATCAGCTTCACAGGAAAATGGACATGATAAATGCAAAAGTGGATGTTCCAATTACTAAAATTAACTTAAATACAGAAATTATAAATAATACCAATACAGAAACCACCCAGAAATTGATACAAGAACCTATTTTGATATGGCAAACTGTGGAGGAAGTTAGGGAAAAAGCTGTTGCTGCTGAAGGTAAAGTAACACAACTGGAGAGAAAGAGAAAGAGAGCCCCAGCCCTACAGAGGCAATTTGACGAACATAAGTTGACGCTTGCTATGACTGAATTTAAAGAAAAACAGACGAATTTGAGGATTAGAGTTCACCTTTGGTGGACATGCCCAAGGATTAAGACACTCTGGGAGATGATTCATAACAAAATGAAAAAGGTATTTAAATATACCCTTTTGAAGAAATCAGAGGCCTTTCTCCTGGGCATGGTCGGCCAATTGGTGTTAAAGAAGGATAGAATTCGTTTCATGTATGCAACAATAGCAGCAATAATACTCATTGTGAAGTACTGGAAGACACAAGATTTATCCATTCGGGAAGAATGGCAGATGAAGTTGATGGACTATATGGAATTGGTGGAAACGACTGGCAGAAATCCGAGACCAGGGAGAAGAGCTGGTGGAAGAAGACTGGAAAAAGTTTAAGACTATTTATAGAAATATTGTAAAAATAATGAATGTTAGAAAAATGTTGGAATGAAGTTATATGGCTTTAGTACAAATGCTATAAGGAATCAAGTATAAATAGATTAATAGTGTATTAAAGGGAAAATAAGGCTAGGATATGTTAAGATAATTATAGGATAGAAAACAGAGGGAGATGGAAAGGAATTGCTGAAATAATTAATAGAAGTGGAAAACAAAAAGGGAGGTGTGAGGAGGTCGTGGAAATAAGGGAATGAAAGATAAGACATTGAAATTGTTCTGTGTTTGAAATGGTTTGTGTTTTGCTTTGTTAGTTTTATGTTTTTCTTTTTCTTCTTTTTTCTCTTTTTCTTCTTTTTTTCTCTTTTTCTCTTTTTTCTTTTTTTGTCTTTCTGCTTTGTTGTGTTTAAATGGTTGAAAATTAATAAATATTATATTTTTATTTTTTAAAAAATAAACTTTTTGCAGTTAACCATTTCTTGCTTTGCGGAATTTCAATAGGTTCTCAATAAAACATAAGAAAATAAGAAGTGCCTGCTAAATCAGGCCAGTGGACCATCTAGTCCAGCATTCTGTTCTTACAGTGTCCAACCAGATGCCTGTGGGAAACCCACGAGCAGGACCAAAGCACAAGACCACTCTCCCCTATTTCTTCTCCAGCAACTGGCATTCAACAAACTGTAGCTAATCTAAATCATCTGGAACAAACTTACTGATGGTAGCATACAGGATATCGTTGTCCTGATCCAATGAAGTTTTTATGTTGTTAAGGCGAGCTTTGTTTAATGGAGCTGTTAATTTCTACAAAACCCATTTCTGGACACAACCTTTCAACTGGTGTGAGGAAATGGGTCCCCACTCAACAACAAATGGTGAGGTGAGCAGCATACTCTGCCATCACTACAAGGCAGCATAGAAGGCAAGCGCTATTGACTTGTCACAGAATATCTTCCTTGTTTTCCTCAGGGACAATGGGAAGCTGATGTGCGTAGCTACCTTCTAAACTCCTTGTCTTGCAGCCTGCTCATTTTTACAAAGAGGGAGTCTGAAGTTAGGACTTAAAGAGACACATGACATAACGTTTCTGGCTTAATTAAGCCATTAGGATTTTAGGGGGTTTTAAGCACTAGGCAATTTGAATGTATAATTCAGACAGCCCGCCAACTTGCCTTGCGTTTCCCTCGTTTGGCCCTGCAACAGATTGCAAAGGAGGAAGACAGCTGTGATAACATCCTGTAGACTCTGCCGGAGCCAGGCTCTCATTTACATTTGGGGCTTTGGAGATGAATTAATGAGATTTTCCTAACTTGGCATAGCAGATCTAAAAAAAACTAACCTCAAACCTTTGCCCAAAGCACAGGATTTTTTTTTTATTTTTTTTTGCTGAAGCAGAACACCCATAGTCCCAAATCCTAAACGATAATGATACTAATCCACAGGAAATATGGATCTCAAGGCTGCATGATAATGTGTACCTCTTCTACATATGGACTGTAGCTGTGTGGCAGAACTGCGTAAAATGCCCATCAGGCTCTCAGGGAGATGCTTTACTCAATATGTCCAGAGAGGGCAGTCAAACTGTGCCATGCCTATAACAGAGGGGTTTCTCATGGAAAACCAGTCCTATTTCTTGACTTCCAAAAGAGAAAATTCTTGCTACTCTTTATTATGAAAAGGATTGCTTGTTGAACCACTCTGGAGTTATAGCTCTGTGAGGGGAATAAGGATATTCTAACAACTCTCAGCACCTTTAACAAAGTACAGCCCCAGGAGTCTTTGTGGAAAGCCATCACTGTTTAAAGTGGTCTCATAATGCTTAAAATGTATGGTGTAAATGTGGCCTTTACTCTCTGCGAATATTAGCTTTTAAGGAACTGATTCACTGTTTAGTTTTTATTACATTATTTTTATGTTGCACACCATCCCTGAATTCAAATACTGTAATATGAAGAGTGCTATGTGAATATTAACAAATTAGCCACCACCATCCCTGGTCCCAGAAAGAAAAATGAAATTACTCTTTTTTGGAAAGTCACTGAAATTCTGTAGATTGATCCTCTCATTGTTAAGGTCACTGTCTGTTCCAGTTCACAAGTCCTGAGCAGATAATTAGAGAGATATAACTTCATCTACTGGAAGCTATGACATACCTGGCCAAATGCATGCATGCATGCAGAAGTTAAGATTTTTCTCCCAAACTCTCATTCTGTTCTTTGCTATGAATCTCTCTAAAAGACCTGCATTGATAGTGCAAGCTGTGGGGAATGTTGAGAGATAAGAGGTGAGGGTGACTGTCTTAGATTTCAGCTATCATCTCCTTCAAGAAATTAATCAATGCCAGAGGTTAGTGTCAGGGCTTATGTGGTCAGTATGAAATAGTCTTAAGAGACCTGAAGGTGCCCTGGAAGACACTAAACTTGGAACGTATGTCCTCAATTGCTTGCCAGCAGAATACAAAAAGCAATACCCTTCTGAGATTCAGGCTACAATCCTATGCACACTTACCTAGGGGTAAGCTCCTTGAACTCAATGGCACTTACTTCTTAGTAGAAAAGTATGTAATTGCACTGTAAATTGTTTCTCCTCCCCTTCATAAATAAAAATCATAATAAATTATGAAATGGCAATGAAATTATAATTAGAATATATAGGTGGAAATCCAAGAACATGGCCCCAAATGATAAGGGGATTATTTTCATTAAAATGCTTGCCACTGAAGCAAACACAAATGAAATAATAGGGTAGGAATATGTCAGACCCTTTCTCTCCCCACAGTGCGGTTGAGATGCACAGTGCGGTATTCAGCTTTGTAATTCTTGAGTTTTATAAATTACAGTTCACATTGCATAGGTCTGCACTAGCATCAGTGTTGCCTTTTGATGTATGAATCAGTCTATGAATCAAATGAGCACCTTTTTGCTTTCCAAATGCGCAAATGTTAAAATTGATGAGACCCATCGGCTACCCTCACCCGGTTTAGCTGGCCAGTGAAAGCCATTTCCTGGGTTGTGGCTGCTGTTACATGGTGACAGTTTCTAGGAACGATTAGTGAGAGCTGAGTGCAGAGTGGGGACCAAGGGGGACAAACTACCCCAGAAAGAGCAGGATGAACCCCCACTGGGATCAACCTGAGAAGGTAGCCCATCTAGGAGAAGGGCGGGGGAACCTGATCTTAAACCTCCTCTGCCTTGCAGGATATCCTTGGGAGAAGAAAAGGCTAAAGATTACTCTACACAAATCTGGAGTGGAGTCCCTAAGATGGGTGGATGGCACCTTGTACACCTCATTACAGCAACTCCTACAGTCAAGATAGTGTCAAATGTATTGCTCTGCTTTCCTTTGGACCACATCAGTGAGAGTGAGAGGGGAGTCTTGTTATTTGGGCAACCCAGGACCTCCTTATATACTGCCCAAGTTTGCACCCTGAGGAGGTCACTTCAGTGTTGTTAATGCAGCAGTTTGACTTCACCCCAGATGCACACTCCATTGTTTCTCAAGAAAGACAGATGCCAACAAAAATTGATGGCTTTCACCTGAATTGTGTATTAGTTTCTAAGGCTGTGTGAGAAAAAGAATAACCTAGCTGCATTATAAGCCAGTAATGTGTTCACAGTCCTTGTGGTGGTTCTAACACAACTACACTTCTATGGTCCATATTTTACAGGCAGCGCATAAAAGTTGACTCCATTCATTTATCAGGAGAGTACAGCAGCCTTAAATGCCTGATAAGAGCCATAGGGTTTTTCCTTGGTGAATGCACCTGTGTTATATCCCAGTGTTTCCACACATAGGGTCCAACTACTGTAGATGAGATGCAAGCTTGTTCAGGTGTCTAAAGTAACAAATTAAATGTAGGGGTGGGGAATGTACACAAGCCCATGCATGCTAAATCCTCTTCCAACCTTCAACATAAAAGTCTGAATGGAGATTCTAACCACATTCAACTGAACATGATTAAAAGCCTACACCTGATCGCAACCCCTGTGCAAGCAGGCTTCCTCATCACAGGGAGAATGAATGGGACATGGTTAGAATCTTCCTGCAGACCTTAGTGCTAAAAGAACAGAAGTCAAGTAAAGAGCAGGCTGGGCAAAGACGTTTCCCGTACTCAGTCTGAGTCCTCCCAACATGTTCTTTTGGATGACTGAAGAAGATTCATTATCATTCTCTCCTTACTTTTCAGATTCCTGGGGCTACCAATTTGATCAGGGAAGCATTGCTGAGTAGCGAGAATTAATGAACACATCTACAGTCTATCCTCTGAGATTAGATGGGTGGTTATTGGGGAGAGGAATTATGAAGCTCTCTCCACAGACATGTTCATCTATTACTATCACGGTTCTCTTTAGGAACTGGGAAATAACTGCCTTGTCCTCTTGTGGTTGTATGTAAGACCACTGACAGTACAATCCTATGCATGGCATGCTTATCGAAAAGCCAGTCCAGCTGAGGTCAATGGGGCTTATGCTCCTGTAACTCGGTACAGGTTTGCAAAATCAATTCTGGGACGTCCACCTTGATATTTAGTTGCTGCTGTAGTTTGATCTTGTATTACATTGTGCTAACCACTTGTTTGAAAGCTGCCTTGAGAGCTTTCCTATTTAAAGGCAGGTGTAAATGCTTCAGAATAAATAAACACATGAGCAAACAATATTGTTCAGTGAATCATTTTCATCTTCTTGAAATTAAAATCACTATCATTCCCTCTAAGTGGTTGAGTGCAGACTGAAAGAGAGTGAAAACTGGCCACAAGTATGCTTCAGATTGCAGCACTTCACAAATCTTGAAAATAAATTTTAAAAGTTAAGGAGGAAAACCCAATATTAGCTCAGTGAGGACTGCGCATGCTCCTAGAATCTACAGAATGTTTAGCGTCAATTGGAAGAAGAGAAGAAGAAGAAGAGTTTGGATTTGATATCCCGCCTTTCACTCCCCTTCAGGAGTCTCAAAGCGGCTAACATTCTCCTTTCCCTTCCTCCCCCACAACAAACACTCTGTGAGGTGAGTGGGGCTGAGAGACTTCACAGAAGTGTGACTGGCCCAAGGTCACCCAGCAGCTGCTGGAATCAAAAAGAGAGAGGGGAAGGAAGTGAATTGGCTTTCTTGGCCCCCTTACAGCATATGATATCTGGGAAGAAGGCACAGTTGTCTAACTGGAACCCTTCACAGGGGTAAGAACACAGTAAGATTTTGTTTAAGGTCCCACTTATAATTACACTAGTCTCACAGGCACAAATACAGAACTCACAAATGGTCTATCAAGCACTAAATATTGAATTGCCATGTGATCTGTATTTTGAGAAGATATTCATAGCAGAATTATTGTTGGCACTCTGTACTAAGGCTTTTTGCAAGAGGTTTTGAAGCTTCCTTGGTTACACTCATAAAATGTTTATTTGAAGGGAAACAGGATTCTTGCAAAGGAAGTAAAAACCTTTCCTACTGATGAATGTAAGCAATACATGATGCATCTGATTAGCACATTACGGATAAGTACTACCAGAGCTGTGAAGTCTCAATGACATTTTGATCATAAAGGAATTGCATGTAGTGTGGTATTTTTATGACTTTGTACCTAGGAATTTTATTTTCTTAATAACCAAGTTACAGGTACTGCCAAGAATCTCCTCAGTGGCCTCTGTGGAACTGTTTGCCTGCTTAGGCACTCATCTGCATGCTGTACATAGCACATGCTTGTCCTTCTGAATGATCCATCACAGAAATATGAATCTAGCTCTTGACAAGAACTGGAAAGTGTAGAGCACTGGGTGTTTTATTTGAGAGTGTGTTTAAATACAAGCTTTGGGCAAATTGATGGTGTAGGCAATTTAAGAAAAAAGAAACAAGTTAAAGAAAAGCATAGTGATGAACTGGCTGCTCATTTGACTGCCCCTCTCAAACTTCTGAGCTGGAATCCTGTGTATAATATTTTAATCACAACTTGTGATAGCAGAGTTATGCTTGAAACCATCTACAAAGAATTGGTTGAGTGGTTTGTCCTATCAGTTCTGAATGCTTTGGAAATTCCAGGTAGCTGTGGCAAAATCAGCCACAGTGCACCAAATCTGATTAACAGTATTAGAACGTTTTTGTACTGCAATATTTCCATAAGAAGCAGATCTACAATAACTGATATTTATGAATGCATGAAAATGTTGGAAATAAGGTATGCCAATTCTAAGTTCATTTCTAAAAAGGAAAAGTAGAAGAAGAAGAAGAAGAAACCTGTATAGTAACTGAATTTAATTCAGGATGTGCTGGTAGCCCAGGGTTAAACTGTCTCATTTAGAATGTCAGTCAAAAATAAACTAATAACACTATTTGTAATCCCCTGCTATGTGTAACTGGCTTCAGGGACCAAGTCAACATTTCCTTTCAATATGACTAGATACGACTTTATATAGGCACATGATTCTTTGCAATTTGACATGTCACCCAGCTGATAGATGGCATCTTTCTCAGCCAGTTTAACTTAGCTACATTGTTGAGAAACCATAGAGTACATTTTATTACAAGAAAATTTTAATGATTAAAACATTAGTGGTTGGTGGGACTGGACATGCCCACTAGTGCATTTCCACCATAATGAATTCCACCCGCCCCTCACAATCAGCTCCAGAAACAAGTGAACAGTCTCCTCATGAACCACTACTGGATTCAAATAGTAATCTGTTAGATGAGGCAGAGAAACTTTTTAAGCACAGAGACTACATTTTCTCATGATCAGCCTTCCTGAATGACACATGTGAGGTGAGGCCAGAGTCAAAAGAAGGAAAAATAATGAACGTGACTTTGTACAATAAGTTACATTACTGCCACAATAAAGCTGGAGGTTTCTGCAAACTACCCCTTTTACACTGGGTTGGGAGATGGTGGATTTGTCAGAGATATTCTTCCATCAACTCTGCTAGCCTCTGTTGGTCTCTTACTGGTCCCAGGATCCTCAGTGACTACTGAAAGCTCCAAGAAAGGGATTTCTGGAACAGAGTGCGACTGATTCAGCCTGCAATCTATTGGATCCCGAGCTAACCCTACTGCCATTGTTTCATGACATTGGGCCCAATTTATGACAGATCGTGGCAGCAGTTCTGGACGACAACATTTATTTGCCTGGGCTCCACAGGCCTGCAGAGGCAGCACTAACCCCACCACTCCTCCAAGTGCCACTGGACTACGGGATAAGTTTGAATTGTTCCTTCAGTTACTGTCTTTTGATCTTTTGCATGGCTTTGCCTTGCTGTTTTCCCCCCTATTAGTTTGTTTTGCCTTCCGACATTTCGTTGTACTTTAGTGTGTTATTATTGTCACCTGCCTTCAGGCCATTTTGGTGAAAGATAGGGTATACGTTCTATAAACAAATTAAAGAAATAAACATGTAACTGCAGATTAGCCTCCACACCAAACACGGCTCCACTGGTTGAATATTATTTTTCCTCTTTGTCACTTTGTTCTGTTAATGCTATAAAGATAAGGTAAGTATGAGAAAATATGCACGTCCATTTCTTTCAGAACTGGCTGTGCCTTAACAGTACCTTGGCCCAGCATGGCTACAACACTGTGTAGCAAAAAGGCAGGGATCATTTCCCATTATGGCAACCCCACTATGGAATACCCACAGAGGAGAGAGAGAAGCAGGAAAGACACCAATGCCATCATCTTTTCAGGGTCAGGTTAAACTCTTTTTATTTTTCTGGGCATCTTACATTTTGGGCTGCTCTCTTGTTTTAGTTGTTTTGAAATGTGTTTTACTTGATTGAGGGTGTTTTTTGGGGGTGGGGTAGGCATTCATGGTGAGTTCCGGCTACCTGTTTTTCTAGAAAAATAGCACTGATAGTATGTATAAGGGTGATGGACAGCTTTAAAATATTTTTTCCATAAATAAAATAGGAAGCTTTTTTCTTTCTTTCATGGCTGAAGTTACCGGTATACTACAACATGAAGTTGGTTTGCATAGCAACCATGGATAGTCAAGAATTTTTGTATATTTATCATCTTCTTCTTTCTTCTTCTTCTTTGGCGATTACTCATAGCCGAGTAAGATTGTCTTCCATAAACACGGTTTTAACAATGAGTTCGTAAGTGACTGTGGAGGCCAATTCTGGATCCACACATCCTTCCACAGTGGGGACATTGGTTTCCGGGTGGGAGCTGATCATGGTGTGAATTTGCCAAGCGTGCCTTCCTCCTAGCACGTTTCTCCCTTGTGTCCTGAGTTCGAGTGTCTTCAAAGCCCATGACACCCTTGGTAAAGGCTGTTCTCCAACTGGAGCGCTCGCAGGCCAGTGTTTCCCAGCTGTCAGTGTTTATACTACATTTTTTTTAGATTTGCCTTGAGACAGTCTTTAAACCTCTTTTGTTGACCACCAGCACATATCTTGCTGTTCAATGAGAAATAAGAATCTGCCTTATACCTAGTCAGATCATTGGTCCACCTAGTTCAATAGCCTCTGCATGGACTGGTGGTGATTCTCCATGATTTCAAACATGACTCTTTCCCAGCCCCAACTGCAGACGCCAGGGATTGGACCTTGGAGCCATGTGCATGCAGAGCATGTCCTCTGCCACTGAGCCACAGCTACTAGTTCTGATTGGGTTGCCAGTTACAGTGGTACCTCGGGTTAAGTACTTAATTCGTTCCGGAGGTCCGTATTTAACCTGAAACTGCTCTTAACCTGAAGCACCACTTTAGCTAATGGGGCCTCCCGCTGCTGCCGCGCCGCCGGAGCACGATTTCTGTTCTCATCCTGAAGCAAAGTTCTTAACCTGAAGCACTATTTCTGGGTTAGCGGAGTCTGTAACCTGAAGCGTATGTAACCTGAAGCGTATGTAACCTGAGGTACCACTGTAATTCACTCTGCCCCGCAAAAGGGTGATTCATACCTGTGCCACACACAATCATTCAGCAGGATTCCGGAAGTGAAAAACCAAAGGTCTAATTCTCTGTCTATATGCACTGCTATAACTCAGGAGTCGGACCAGTGAAATAAGCTGGGTTATATGCTGTAAAACCTCTGCAAATGGGAAAGCCAGGCTCATTAAATTTTAATAGCTTTATTTTAAGATTTATGCAAATAATAACAGTCAAGCAGAAACACGGAAAAAATAAAGATTAAATACAAACTCAAATTATAAGTACTAGCCACAGATTTGAAGGTTCTCATGCAAAATTAGTTTAGGCTCATGTAATCAATAGCTCTATACCTTGGAGAACTCTTTTATAGAGCATCATGTGCATCAATGGATGCTTTAAAGAGGGCAAATATTGCAAATGAATCAGCATAACCATTCATTTATAACACTGAGAATCATAAAGTCTAAACCAAAATATATTGGGTTTTCACTGGGTTTGCTTTAATACTGAGGAGTTTATATATGCCGCTCAACAGGAGGCAACATTGGCATCACACATAAATTGTTATTTCATAAATTACCTGCGATCATATCCTATTTTAGGCTATTAGTTGCAGGGATAACAACATAGTTGCATAAAATGTCCTGCCATGCCTTCTAATTCTACTTATTGATACCTAATTCTCTCTCTCTCTCTCTCTCTCTCTCTCTCTCTCTCTCTCTGTTCATAAAATATTACCCTATAAGTTGTTGTCGCTCTCATGTGCATAAGTAAAAAGTTCAGTAACGGTGTTTTGTAAAAGTGTTTTCTAAAATCATTTCTGTCTGGAACAGCTTCCTATTTCTGGGGGGGAAACTGACATGAAAATCTTTACTCGTAAAAAAACAACAACAAGAACAAGAGATAACTATCTATTTATTCCATCTCCTCCATTTATAATGGCATACTGCCTTTCAAGGCCTTCCCTCACTTAGCATTTATAGTAGTAGAGATGTTTACTGATGCTGTGCTGGTCCCGGGGGTTAATCAAGAGGCAAGGTCCAAGTCCAGTCCGTGGTCGATGAAGCAATATGAAGGCAGTCCGTAAAAGTCAAAGCTGGGTGCAGGGCAAGGTTCAGGCAGGGACTGACAACCACCAACGTTGCTCCCGCAACTTGGGACTGGGGCTGGCTGGCTTTTATATGCCCCAAGGTATAGGGCAGCCCCGATCCTCAGGTGACTCGCCTCTCCTGGCCTGGAGGAGAGCACTCCTCCTGCGGGAACTTAGTTCCCTCCACCTCTCTGCCCTGAGCCTCTGCAGCTCAGGAGAGGCTGGAGGGTTACCGGACCCAGAGGCAACCCCAGCTTCCTCTGACTGGGCTGAGAGAGGAGCACCTGCAGGCAATGGGTCCTCCATCGCCTCAGGAGCCAGAACAGACTCAGCTGGTGCCTGCACCTGAGGATCCAGCACAGGTGAGGACCCTTCAGGCTCATGCCCCAACCTCGGCTCAGCTGGTTCTGGAGGCGGGGGATCCTGTGCAGGCTGGGATTCCTCAGGTTCAGCCTCCGAGTCCGAATGCCAAGCCATCACAGATCCAATGTTTTTTAAGAGTGGATTTGTAGCTAATTGTCTGCACCTTTGCTCACATACCACTGTAGTTGGAGAGTGAGTGTGAGGCTATCCTTACCACACTAATGGTAGGTTGTGCTTCAACTGAAAATGTTCAGTGACTGTAGACACACCCCATTCATTCCCTCCTGTTCCTCCCGCCAATACATGTCAGAATTATGAGCACGTGCCTTTTCTGGCTTAAAAAATTTGAATGCCTAGTTTTCTAGGATCTTGATCTTGCCGAAGCACAGCAGCTTAGAAGAGGAACTATGTGTCTACCTGAGCTATGGAGAACCTGGTTATGGTGATGACATTTTGTCTGCAGCTACTGATTGCTGTCATAGGCAGTACTTTGGCTCAGTTCTATTGTTTCTTGTCTGCCATATTTGTCCTCTAAGCTGAGGTCTCAAACAGTCAGCTCACATCTGCACAGCCTTGACCTTGATTCTGGCCTTCTGCAGCTTCATCCTGGTAAGGTGCACTGATACTACCATTGGAATGGTGACTATGCAACTCCATACCACTGCAGTAGCCACCATTGCTACCTCTGATCCTGGAGAAGCCATGCACTAATGGATATACAAGAAGTGTCTGCCCCTGGCTTTTAAGTAGACAACCTTTTGTCAAGAGCTATTAAATCTGTGGTTGAATCAAAGGGACAAATGTCCCTGATACACGAATGTACTAACTCCCCTGCCAAGAGAACTTATACCCTCAAGTCATGTACACCAACCTTAAAGTCAACCTATGATTAATAGGTGCAGCAATAAAACTGCTAGCATATTTGCAAAGCTAAGCAGGATCCGGTATGGTTTTAAACTGGATGGGGAACCATACCTTGAGATTCCTGTGTTGCAGAGAGTTGGACTAAATGACCCTTGAGGTCCCTTCCAATTCTATAATTCTGTGATTCTATGATCACCATTAGCCAGTCTTTCTACAGAGATATTTCGTTGTTTGCTGTATTGTTTTTGTAGCTTCCTGACATCCAGAGTCCTGTCTTTCCCGGTGAAAGATAAAAGCACTAATGTTATGATGAATAGCATTAACTAGAGCGACAATGAAACAGGTTTGGGAAGATCAGTCACAGAGTGTCTCTAAATTATATAAAACGAAGAGGTAAGCGATTTCGCTCACAACAGTGACCACAAGAAAAAGGCTTGAAAGGAGGATATGGGGGGAGGGGCAGGGAGTAGAGTGGGCCTGGAAGTCGAATAGCAAAACTACCTTAGTCTAAGGTTTTCAGTTTTGTTTTGTTTTACTGCTTGTCTGCTTTTTGCTCTTTGTTTTAACACTAACTTTCATGTGCTGTGGTGTTCAGCAGGGACTATTTAATTGGATGAGGCTTCCAGAGAAGCAGAGGACAATTTATTAATGAAAATTGTTTTCTCACAGACATGCTGTGTTGCAGGAGATATTATATTAGTTCAAAGGCAGGAGGCAAAACAAAGTTGAGCTGGGTTGCTTTTTCAGCTAGTCTCTTCTATGACATGAAACCGAAAGAATACTAATACAGCTTTTTGTTTAAAGGGCCCTTTAATCCTCATTTACTGTAAACATTTATAAGGATCTAAACGCTGCGTGAAATGTCACTTGGGGCTCAGGATGATAGCCTCTTTTCCAGTAAAGGCCTGTTGTCAATGCCACCATTTGAGGTAGCAAAAAGCTTATTAGTTAACACAATTAATGCTAAAGAAATAGATCTTTACCCTCTCAGATATAAAGAGAGAAAAATAAAAGCAGAGTTATACATAAGAACTCAGGTTCATTATACATATCTGCCTTTTTTTCTAAGGGGACCTTAGTTTGTCTAGGGAGCAATTGTAGCTTACCTCGTAGTCCTCTGAAACAAGTGGAATCAATTTATTCCCTGAGCTTGGGATTTCTTTTTAATCCAGGCTATCTTTCCCCTCCATTATTAGAAGTCATCTGGGTTAAACCACAGAGCCTAGGACTTGCCAATCAGAAGGTCGGCGGTTCGAATCCCCGCGACGGGGTGAGCTCCCGTTGCTCGGTCCCTGCTCCTGCCAACCTAGCAGTTTGAAAGCATGTCAAAGTGCAAGTAGATAAATAGGTACCGCTCCGGCGGGAAGGTAAACGGCGTTTCCGTGTGCTGCTCTGGTTCGCCAGAAGTGGCTTAGTCATGCTGGCCACATGACCCGGAAGCTGTATGCCGGCTCCCTCGGCCAATAAAGCAAGATGAGCGCCGCAACCCCAGAGTTGGCCACGACTGGACCTAATGGTCAGGGGCCCCTTTACCTTTACCTTTATTCCTACAACATTTCCTCTTTGGATGCCTCATTGGTTTCACTTTCCATCTCAGGATCACCCTGAGCATTTTGATGTGGGGAATGATAGCACATCCAGAATACTAAATTACTCTTGAGGTCTGGTAGCCCCACCCACAATAATTGGAGTCTTTCCTTTTTGGGAGATCCAGCATGTTGAGCTCTATTTCTTCTTTTTATATGCAGAGTGACACCACCTCTGCTGTGCACCACTTTAGCTAATGGGGCCTCCTGCTGCTGCCGCGCCGCCGGAGCACGATTTCTGTTCTCATCCTGAAGCAAAGTTCTTAACCCGCGATACTATTTCTGGGTTAGTGGAGTCTGTAACCTGAAGCGTATGTAACCTGAAGCGTATGTAACCTGAGGTACCACTGTATGTCGCCTAGGGGAATGGAGAAGTAAGTTAAATGATCAACCACAGAATTATATGCCACAGAAAAGTGGTCAACCTAAAGTGCTTCAGTCAAAATCCAAATTTATTAATCTAGGAACCAGAATAAAATAAAATAAAATTACAGTCCCTAGAATCCTGGCTTCTCGGATATTAGGCACCCACAATTTCATAGTACGGTCACAAACAGGCAACAGTGCCTCTTGGTGCGGCAAACATATTTCCATAAATAATTCCAAGAGTTTTTGCATGTGTCAAAATCTGCTCATTTGCCAATATATAATTGTTTGTGCTGGTGCAGCATCTAAAGCAGCATAGAGGCAAACTGATAGGAAAGGGCAGCCTATCTTCTCCTCCCCCTTCTAGTAGATCAAATGAAGGAGTTGCAAATATAACATTAGATTTGGCTTCCCACTCAAACTTTTTGGCTCAAACAGCTTTATAGCTGAAAACTTTGCTAATGACTTTAAGCGTCAGAGAAACATTCTGTTGTTGATGTTCCAAAGTGCTAAATTAATACAGTGGCATGCCAAAACATGAAGTGCTTATAACAGGAGAAAATTTCAAAATTCTGGACTAGGTTTCTAATTAACCTTATTTAAATTCACGATAGGTTTAATCAGCAAGTATCTTTATGTACAATTTGTATTCTTAATGATATGTGGTATTATTTTTATTATCATTACGATCTCAGAAGTAGGGTATGAGTGATCTAGGTACACACTTGCTTTCTGGTATGTAGTTGATTGTCAAGGGAGGAAAAATCAATATATAATAAAGAAGCCACATGCTAAGACTAAATGGGAATAATTGATTTTGCACAGCCTCCAGGGTGAATTAGGTTCCTTTCCCAGATTTCCCCACCAAGTCTTTGTGTCTCATTACAGAGAAATTTTTACTCTCCATAGTATGGGACAAAAAAGGCAAATGATAAAATCCAAGGACACAGTCTATACATGTGTCTTATGTGCCTTCAAGGGGCAGCTGCACCTGACTTTCAAAATACCAAATCTTGCTTATAAAGTGGAACCAATGCACCAGAAGATAATTATTCATACCACCTCCCCCAATTTTGTTCAGAGTATGCTGCATGTTGAGTTTGATAAAATAATACGAGGAGAGAAATGCTCTCATTCCTAATATCAATGATCATTACGCTTCACCTATAAAATGGGAAAGCTGAATATTATTGTGCAAGGGGAGAGAGTGGCTGAGTTAACAAATGTTTGTTAAATCACTATAAAAGAAAAGGGCTTTGATGGCTCCCAGTGGAGAGATAACAGCCCACTACTATGACAGAACACCCATTGTGCACTGTGTGAAAGAGGATATATTTTGATTATTTAAAGATAATTAGCTGATTAGGTACCTAGCATGGCTGGCAGTCCTTAGTTAATTTGACCCATTTGCAAAGCTTAAGTACTCCAGTGCATGTTAAGTCCTAATTAAAAAATGTCAGTAAAGATAGTCTTCTGAAGTCAGATCTCCAGCTGCTGTGCAAACGTTGTGAAATACATGGTAATTGATTAGTAATGAATTTGTCCTGGGAAGTGGGAAATGATTGTTCTTGGCGGGATTGCCCTGGTGATGAAAGAAGAAAAAGAAAGAAAGGCACCTGATTACTGTATAAAATCAATATGAGTGATTTGTATACCTATACAAATATGCAGGAAAATGCTAGCGGGAAATCCAGCTTGTCACTTCAATAACGCTGGTGGAGCAGGCATTTTCCTCAGCGTTGACATCTACCATTGTGAACTGTGTCTTCAGACACAATCCTAATTTATAGTCAGGGGTGCACATTCCAAATCCCAAGATGAATTTGGAAACATTTAAGGCATGTCTGAACCAAAGCAGAAAGTCTGAAGCGCTCTCTGAACAGAAGCATGGACCTCTGAAACAATTAGCAGGACTTTGGAGATTCATACATTGAAAAATACTGAAGGCAGTGTGTTTGCAAAAATTTTTGAAACCTTTCTCTTTAAGCTTTCCATATTAGGAAAATGTCAGGAAAAGAGGGAGAACAGCTCTTTTGTCTAGCTTATAATCAGAGGGAATTATTTCACCAGTGATCTCCAGTCACAGCATTTTGTGGAAGGATTGTTGAAATAATGCATCAACTGGTTCTTGCCTGTTCTGTGTTCTTAACTAATACTTTTAGTAGTGCTTGCTTGGAAAATGATGGACATTCAAGTCTTTCTGCTTCTGTGTCATGTGCCTTCTTATTGATTCCTGTCAAATCTGTTTTGTACTTCGAGTCTATGACCTCTGGTGCCAATTAAGCAGAAAACAAGCTTGATTATGCTTTTTCCTCCACCAGAAATCCCAATTGCCTTCACCAATCTTTCTGAAATGGTACTTCCATGATACTCACTTTTTATAGTGACATAATTGCTCACAAAATCCCCGGGGGGGGGGGGTAATCAAATTTGAAGATGCCTGGCACACACAAAAACAACCTTTATGATATATGCTATTTTCCTATAAATTACCCACAAAACAATAGGGTAAATTATGAATCTTTTCCCAACAATACCAAAGTCGTAAATACTGTCCTGCCTGGAAAATCACTGCGGCTATGCTTCTATGAAGCTGAATACTGCCAAATTTCAGAAGACACTATTGTGTCTGGAAATTTCATTCCATTCTTCAAGGAAATAAAAAAATAATAATCAAACTGTAAAAAGTGCCCATCACAAAATACCCTGGACCTATCCATCTGGAATTTGCCAGGCTTTATATACTCTAGAACAAATGCCTTGCATGAAAATTGATGCACTTCTGTCAAATGAAAAAAGTTAATAGCTGTGTTTTAATATTACCATAATAGGAAATGGACAGACGATGAGGCTTTGAGTATTCTGAATTGGGATTCAGATTGTCACCCACACTTCATTCCACAGCCTTAGAATCAATCTGAACTGAATTGGACTGTTTTAGGAAGTGCCAAATTGGTATCTGAACTGAATCTTGTAGCCTTTGCACAAACCCTACTACTCAGATAACATATTCAGAGTAACTAAAGAAACACACAAAATCATAATCAAAACTGGCATAGTACTCACAAGAAACAAGCAGTCCTGGATTCATTATTGAAATTCTTTCATTCACACTAGAACTTGTGGTTTTGATCAGATTCCAGTGAGGGCCGAACTCTCCTACGTTTTTACACCTTTTCAGAGTGTCCTATGATGTATATATCAGAACCTTTGATAGCAGATTTAACAGACTAATGTTCCTGTTTCTGCTGGAATCACAGTGCAAATTCCATGAAACAGGCAATGCCAAAACACTGGACGAGTTATTTTGTCAGATTCGATTACCTGTTTCTAAATTATTCAAGAGCATAAATGCTTAAAGTGTGCTAAAGTTTATGTTGCAGCTGAAGCTTCCGAATACTAAATGGAAAACTCAGGAATATTTTAACAAGGAAAAATGTATTTTAACCAGGAGAAATCCAACATGTAGCTAAACACCAAAATTAACTGAACATTGCATAGTTTAGCTGTACAGTGGTTTGGCTTGGAGATGCCATAAAAGCTAGTACTTTAAGTTAATTGTAATAATACTGCATTTGAATCAATGTCTTCTGATCTTCCAGATAAATTTGTCTGTTGCTGTTCTAACACAACTCATGTCCATTTATGCTGTCATATTGTGCCAAACAGAAAGTGTTGAGGTAAATCCATTCCATTCCCAATCAATTAGCATATATTTCACAACAGCATTGAAACAGCTGTCTTCAGAAGATTGCCTTTACTGACATATTTTAATTAGGATATATTTTAATTGGGACTTATGATGGCTCTCCCATGGCTTGTTTGCTTGTGTTTCTTCAAAGCAAACATGCAGAGTTCTTGAAGAATGATCCTGTCTGTGATTTTTTTCAGAAGTGAGTCTTGTTAAAATCAGTGGTGCTTACTCTCAAGTCAATGTGCATTGTCACACTTTTGTCATTAAGATGTGGAAAGTGGGAAACTTTTGTCCCACCCAGTGAAGGAGGATATCTCAAGAGGCTTTCCTCCCAAAGGGACGGGGAGGGGAATCTGAAATCTGGCCAATCAAGGACTTCCGGGGTGGTGCCATCGGTAATGGCGGATTCCCTCTGATCCGGAGAGATTAGCTCCACAGAAAATGGGTCTTTCCTGCTACGGCGAAGCGGGGACCCTTTCAAAAATCACAGGCGGATGAAGCCTGTGGCCATGGGACTCGGCGGGCACCTTTAGCGCCCCCCAACCCGTAAAGGAACCCACTTCTGGGCTCCGGAGCGAAGAGGGGGAAGTGGCGCGGTGCTGAGAGTCAACTGCTTCTTCCGTGGAGCGAAGCTGCACAGCCGTTGCCAGAGAGCGCTGCCTTTTTCCTGGGACAATTTGGCTTTTAAAACAATTACCCGTGAGTACTTTAATTCTGGACAATTGGACTTTAAATAATGACCTGCGATTAGAAGGAAAATTGGACTAAGAAATTTATATTAATTTGGCACTGAAACGGGAAGGTCTAAACAGGAAGTCAGCCTTCCGTTTCTTGCAGATAGATTAAAGCAAAGACATGGCAAACTAGAGTTCAGAAAATCGCTTGTGAAGGATTAATTTTCATCATTTAAAATTGTTGAACCCCCTTCAGAAGCAGGAGAAGAGGGGGGATTTTTTCCGGAGTGTTTAAACCTGCAGAAGAGAGTGTAAAGTAATTTTCCACCGTCTTGATCCTGGGAGCCGGGGGTCAGGACTGACGTTTATTGGGAAGTTCACTGACCAGAGACAAACGTCTTTGACAGATAGTTAAAAGAAGAGAAACATAGTGATTCCATTGTTCTCTTTCACATTTTAAAGGAACAAATATTGACAAAATATCTGAAAAAGGAAACTTTGTTGCTAGATCTGCCTTTAAAAGAAAGAACAAATAGAAGTTTTCCCCTAGAGGGAGCCTGTGAAACTGTTATTAAATCTGAATTGGGGAGCTCTGCAGGTGCAACAAGATTACGATCATGGGAATAGGCTTCTGACCTTGCGGAACAATGTATTCAGAGGCTCTGGTGTGTGCTCTTTGCAAAACAAGTGCCCTATTGGAACAGATACATGAGAAGACGGACTTGATGACTGCTGCGATCAGAAACTTTGGACAGGTAGTGGGAAACTATATAGAGCCCACCCAGGAATCAAATCAGTAACACAAACATCCTGTCTCTGTCACTTTCTACTCTGTGGAGTCAAAACATATACCGTCATGTGAAAGACATCAATCCTATGACTGCAATCATGGAGCAGGAATTCTTACAGGGGGGCACTGGGGGTCAAAGGTGGGGTGGGGGAAGTGGCCCACACCAGGTGCCATCCGGGGGGGGGTTGACATCGCAGCCGCCCCCTCGGGCCACCTGCCGCCCACCATGCACCCACAGGATGTGTGCCACACACCCCTTGGACACGTGCCAGCCACACCCCCGCATGTTCGCTGCTCCGGGTGCTGGATCATGTAGCTCTGCCACTGGGAAGGGGGTGTGGGGTTGTATTGATCTAATACTCTAGGAGGCTTTCCCTTCCAAACACAGAACTGAACAGTGAGAATGTAGTGGGTAGAGAGGAACTCTCTTAACTCTCTTAATTACAGTGAGATGGCAATGAAAGACTCATATCAATCTAAGGGTGGTGCTGGGTTTTGAACCAGGATGATGCCACCCATGAAATGAGACAATCTTTGCCCCTGTATATCCCCAAGTTAGATGTTCCTGCAGCAAGAGAATATTGGTTTATCAGCTGATGATTGGAAAGTTGGAATGTTCATCTGATGTCAAGAATGGAAATCACACAAGTGAATAAGAGGGTTATTCAATATTGGGGGGGGGGGGTTGTCAGCAAATGTCTGCATAAATAGTATGTTATTGTCAGCATTGTTTCTTTACATCCCCATTCCATTGAAATTAATCCCATAATTAGGTGACTTTTGGCCATAGTGAATATCAAGATGAATAACATAGGTTTTAGTGGAATCTGAACGGTAGGGGAATGGAAACAGTGCTCATTGCAGGAAATACTGGATGGGATAGAAATTTGCTGCCTCTTTTCATCCTTGGCTGCAGAGCCTTAATTAAATAGTTGACCCTTTGTGACCTTTTTGCCACAGAACTTTTCTCTTGAGTTTTCACTCATGGGTGTGCCGCAAAGGATTGAAACCCTAATTTGGTCAGGGAAACAGTGCTCGAGGAATGAGGTCTTTAATCTTTCCTCTGGAACAATTTTCTTTATCTAAATCATTCCACAAATGACATTTATAAAGGACAAAATTTTAAAGATCTGTGGCACCATCAGAACCTATGGGATTGAGGATGGATCAAATAGCAGTTTAAGTATGTTTTATTTACATCCTTCTACTCCAGCATGTTTCCAAGAATGTCTGGAGCTATTCCCCTGTGCAAACAAAATATTTTTTTGAATTGCACTCTTACAAATGAGTCATTCCTAGGAAGAAAGTTAGTTGCCTAATACGGAATGATTAGCACTGATGGAGAAAATGTTTTGCATTCAAAAGACTTCAGTAGTGTTGGAACTTATCAACTGTTTCTGATTCCATATGTCTTTGAGGATACTACATAGCTGACCTTAAAAAGAATTACAGCTTTCACACTGCAGTACAGTTTTCAGAGGTAGACATGAAGGAAGATCCATGAAAAATAGCTTCACTTGTAATACAGGGTTTCCCCCCTTTATTCTAATTTTAATTTGCTTCCAGCAGTAGAACCTGAGGAGCAATTACTTCTTTTAAAAGGAAGATGAATTTCAGTGTGCCCAGAATCAATGTGTAAACCTCAAGCAGGAAAACACATCTATGAAACAATGGCTGCTGTACTGATCAAATCATTTAGCTGTGATTCTCTCACATCTCATATAATGAGATTTTTTTGAGTGCACTGTATTGATTGTCTTCCTCCCCTCAGCATCTTTCCTTATCAGTCATTAGACACACACACACACAGACACACAGAAAAGTAGGTGGGGCTGGGAGAAATGGTTATCAGTAGCATTTTTTGTATAGGACAGTGGCTGGATCTAGACACACGTCAAAGAAGCTATTCAATTAAATGCCTTGTAAACTCATACAGGGAAATGCAGTAGGGAAAGATGTGACTCCACAGCGCCATCTGGTGTCACAGTGTTATATCACATATTCAACAGATATAAAATGTTTTTTCTTTACCAAGCTAGCTGAGTCCAGTGTTTTCAAACAAAGTTTATAGTTAGGTGAACACTCTTGATACCTCCCAAATAAAAATACTGAGTTTTTAGCCCTGCATTTGCATTTATTGATTAAAGCAATTATGGTCCACCTTTCCATTCGGCATCCCCAAAGTGACTTAGATTTTTAAATGGTTGTTTTTAAAAAATGTTTTATTATGAGATGAGAACAGTCACATGACAGCACTTTAAAAACAGTCAACTAAAAATGAACAGGAAAGGCAAATAGGAGAAAACTTTCTTTAGAAGCCATTTTCTTCCACTATGCCAAAAAGCAAGCTGTGAGGTAACCACAAATTTATTTATATGTATTTCATAAAAGGTATATACCACTTAAGTGTTAAGGGGAGGAAACACCTCAAATCAGTTAACTTCACTGTTTTATCATTTTAGTAATCAGCAAAAACAATTTAAAACAACTATTTAAAGCGTGACAAAATAAAATAAAATCAGCGACAAGCTAGAAACAGATTAAAACACCCTACGTATTTGCTTAGGCTTGCCTAAACCAAAATATTTTTAGCAAGTGCCAAAAAGAGTACAGTGAAGGCACTGGTCTGATGTCAACAGGCGGGGAGTTCCAAAGTTTGGGTTCTGCCACACTAAAAGATTGATTTCTTACAAATGGGGAATGTGTATTACAGTGTGTGGCAGCTGTAACAGTGCCAGTTCCGCGGGGGTCACAAGGGCCTCCCTGACACAAGGAACATTTCACAATGTAGGTAGAACAGTTGAAATAGCCTAATTCCATGTCCCCACCACCACCATTCAGAAGGCAGAGGGACAATCAACATGGCCTCAATTTGGTGAAGAGAATCCCCAAGCATGAAGCTTTATAGCATGTGAAAGGGACCATTCTGTGTGCTCACCTTGTTGCATACACATCACCACACTCTCCGTTGAAATGACCAAGAAAAGCCTTGAGGGCTGTATGGCTCCAGGTACAACCAGATCCCTCCACCTGCAGGAAAGTGCTGTATTGAGACATGGATTTTCCTACTGGTCTATTTACCCTGCAGTTTATGGCATGGTCCCATTTGAAAATATTGGAGCAGCATCAGTTTTCCAGTATTAAATTCAGATTATGAGACTCATAGAGCCCCTAACAGGCTGCATGAAAAATATGCCTGAAAATGTCCCCAGATGCTGCTTTAAAAAGTGCTCCTTAAACTATTTACATGTTTCAGAGACTGTTACATAATTAGCTGCGAGACCATTTGATCTCTAATAGCAAGGTGCCAGTACTCCACCCGATTGATGCCTTTCGTCTGGCGCTGCCACCCCACGCACGAGAGAGTGATATATATATTATTAATATTCTGGCGCACTTTGAAATATTAGCTAATGGTGAAAAGCAATGCCTGTGGAAGGAAGATGAGGATGCTCATCGGCTTCGAGGGAAAACTTGCTCATCGTTTATCACCTGTTAAGACTGCTTCAGATCTCAGCCAGCCACCTGTTGTTATTTGCTGCAGCAGCAGTAAAGATTAGCAGGGCTAGTCTCCAGGCTCGTAATTTCACAGCTCCTGCTCATCAGAGTTAATATCCTGGCAATAAGATATGAATGTCAATTACGGAACTCTTTGAGTTTCCAGTTTCTGGCAGCGCCACCTTTGGAAAAGGTGTGTGCGCACATGTGCGCATGAGTGACATTTGGTCATAGATCCAACAAGCTGATTAGCTCGCTACCCATTCTTTTATTGGGCATAATCACTGATGGCACTGAGAGCAAAACAGTGCTCCCAAGTTTCTGGGAAATAATTAAGTTTTAGTGGGGGTTTGGGTTGTTGTTTTTTAAGTCCTTGACAAATTTTGCTTCTCTCCGGCAGGCTCTGTCCAATTAACTCTAACACAAATAAAAGGCATTCTCCCCTCTCTTCTCACAACAAATAACAGGAGATTGAATTAGAGTTGCTGGCTGACTTCAAACACCTCTTGTCCTATTACAGACAACATAATAAGGCCAGACCCATTACATCAAAAGTTTGGTTTGTCAGCTATGCATCTCTTGAAGATATCGGCGCCATGGCAATCAATAGGGCCCTGCCTGCACTATCAGACATTATAAGGATAGATACAGCATGTCAATGTTTTTTACATGGTTTTCCACATTTTTAGTGATCACAGATGTGGTGCTGCTTGCATACACTTGACATTTGCTGCCAAAGCATGCTCTGAGGACCGATGTTTTTCTTTGTCTCCCCATGAAAAATTTAAATCTTTTTCCTATCGTTTCTTGCACACACCATTTACCACTCTTAGAGCAATCCTTCCTGCCCTGACCTTTTGGGGGAAAGACTTTGGGGAGATGGAACTACAACACAATTGATTTAAAAGATTTAAAGCTTAAAAATAAAACAGACTAGGCAAAAGTCATGCAAATGCCTCGCTAAATTCTTCATCTGCTCAGAATAATTTAAGTGACTGTCAGTGTGTCAGTCTCCAGCAGGACTCTTCTTCTTCAGAGGTAAGTTGTAAGTGAAGGGGATTGCCCTAAGGCTGTTCCCTTGTAGCCACGTCCATTCAGCAATGCACATTAGACCAGAGGCATCCATGCCTCAGAAGTGGAACTCCCTTGAATGGCAGAACTGAAAGAACTTGCCTTTCACTGCCCAGTTCCCTTGATTTGTTTTAAGAAGCAGAGCAGTACTTCATAGTCTCCTAGACCTCCAGCTGCTCTTCACTTCTTTCTTCCTTCCAAGAACATTTCAGGGCTTCCTTGCCTCTTACAAGCATATCTTGAAAAACTAAGGATTCCATACCACAACATTGGGGCCCCAAATACATGAAATGGATATGGGAGAGTTAATTGTGAATCTCCCAGTGTTTTAAATCAAGCAGAATTAGAAGCTTCTTCTCATGACAGTGGCACTGGAGGAGGGTACCTGTATTTCCCCCAGCGTGGGGTAAAACAACAGCTTTGTGTGATTTGGGGAGGGGGTGAGTTAGATCAGGAAAGTGATATGTGGGGGGAGAGTTACCCTTGTATTCCTTAAACAGTGTTTGAATCAAATTTGGAGTCTCCTGTGGCTGTTTTAGAGTAAAGCCCAAAACAGGGTTGTTCCAGGTCATGTCTAATATGAACCTGAAATAAACTTAAGACAGCTTGCAAAAATAAAAATAAAAATCTGGTTATGTAGATAATTCAGCAGGAAGCAATGGTAGCCAATCATCAGTGAGAGATACCAATCAGAGGGTACACGGAGAAGAATACATCCTCTGAAACCTGAACTTTGGTGCCATGGAGACATTTCTGATTATCAGCAATCTAGGATTGATGTTCACCAGAACTGGCATCTGCATACATACTTTTTGGTTGGAGAATTTCATCACAAAATTTGGGGAAGTTCAAATTTTCAAGACTAGCAGTGTTTTGATTCACTTAGTGAAGCACAGATTATGTATGGTCACATTAAAATGCTAACGCAATGAATTTATTCCTCATTCCTATGAAAAGACAAAAAAACAACAACACCTAGATCACACTCTTTCAGTTAATCCACATGAGAATAGCTCGTTTTAAAATCTGTAGAAAGTTAGTGCAGACCATTCTCACTAGCAATCAATAAACAGATGTTTAAAAATGTTAAAAATCAGACAGGAGACTAGCAGATAATCCATAACACTGCTGCATTTGTAGAGTAACTATCAGTTAGTTATCTTGGTCCTCCCATGACACCTCAACAACCAATGAGACCTAAGAACTAGGATTTAAATTCATCAGCCTCTGAGTATTCCAATATACCCACCAGAGGGTGGCAAAGTGCTACATTGCCACTGTGACCCTTTAAATATAAGTTGGCTACTTGATCACAAAAGCTTTATGTGTCACCCCCAGTGCTATTTTTCTAGAAAAAAAGGTGCCAGAACTGACCATGAAGGCCTCCCTTGTTCTCTTAGAATGGCAATGGTGCCCACCTGAGAGGTGCTGGAACAGAGTTCCGGTGAGTTCCAGCTGAAAAAAGCCCTAGTCACCCCCAAATGATAAATACACCACATCCAGCAAGTCCTCTAAACATCCACCTCATAAAAAGTCATTTGTCCCAACCTAATTCCTGTATGAGATCCAGTTATAAGAAATTTGAAGGGATTCCTCTCTGTCCTACACATATTCTTTTCTGCTGGATATAAATAGTTTAGTTTGTTGTAAAAATGACAAACAGGATAAGCCTTCTCCCCGCCCCCCCAGCGTATGGTGCAAAAATGGTGACTCTATAACATTACACTTATTTTTGAAATGAAAATTTGAGTAATTGGACAGGCAAAGTGGAGCTATGGTTTAACCACTGTCTCACCTGGCATTTTGCAAATGAGGTTTGTTTGTAGTATGATAGCTCCATTGAGATCTCAGAATAAAATTAGACACACATGCTTAGATCACAATTTTCTACTTCGTAAGTTCTAACGCCTCCATACCCAGTTTCAGAGAAAAATACAAAATCTAAAACAATGTGATATCACCCTTGGAAAGTTGTTGCCGTGGTTTCACATATTTTTGTGTGCATTTCATGTAATTCTTTTCATGTCTTTTTCTGTGTGTCAGGACAATACTGAGTATACAATGAACTGAGCATTACTTAGTTCACATTCAACTACTCATTGTTTCGAAACAGACTCACTAAACACACACATAGCTGTACACAGTCTCGTTATCCACTTCTTTGTTATATATTGTGTCGTCCTGAACTGGATGGCAGAAACTAGGTTTTGCTGGAACTTCTTGCAAAAACTACCTGTGTTATACCTTTAAAGAGTACTTTGAAAATGGAACTTTATTTGATGTTACCATATAACAAAGATGTTATGCCTCCTCCTTGAGATGTAGTTTTTAAAACTGTCAAAATACAAATACATCTCACAGTTATTTGGACGACTTTTATCATTCTTGTTGGATTCATCTCTTGTCCTGTGTTTAAATTAGCATCAACATAAATGAGAACAGAAGTGAGCTGAGAAGAGGGACATGACTGAGAGGCACTGCATGCAATCGACTCTCAGATATTTGGGGTATCTAGAAGCCATCTTAGAGCATGAAAAGCCCCCATGGGAAATTATGTTATGATAAACCCTCGTGCCTGGTAGAATATGAAGCGCATTAGATATTATAACTGAACATTGTTTACATCTGCCAGGAGCTGCTTTGCCAGAATCAACCACCAAACAATGTGGATGATTTACTGTAAATCAAGGATTTTGGTCCAATGGAATTACATTGCCACTAGAAGAGATTAGAACCAAGGAGAGAAACCAAATAGGCTTGTACCTTTGGACAAATACTGTGTGACACGTTTCAACATGCAAGTCAGCTTGTTGAAATGCTTGCAATAAGCTTTGCGCTCTAAATCTGGGTAGCAAACCTGTGGCCCTCCAGATGTTGCACTCTAACTGCCATCAGATGCTATTCAACATGGCCAAGCACCAGTGGTGATGGCAGCTGTAGTCCAGCAACATTTGGAAGGCATAACAACATCATTGGTCTAAATGAGTATGTGACTTTGCTGGAGGATTAAAAATGCTGTTCCGACTTGTAGCAGTATGAAACAAAACATTAATTCTATTGAAAGTACAATCAACTGCTGAGTTTGACTCCATAAATAGATTGAAAGAACCAGCAACAAGAATTTTCATCTAGATGTTCTGCAAGCTTCTCATTTTATTATTATTAAAATAAGCTGTTCTTATTTTATCTGTATGCCACTTTGAGTCCTTGTCAGGGGAAAAAGCAAAGGTATAAATAAATATAATTGTTGTTGTCATCATTCTTGTTGTTGCAAAATACCTCAGATCCTAGAATTTCTATTCCATTTGCTAAATCGGATATGCTCAGGTCTCACTGTGCTTGGCATCGTGGATTTATGCATAGTCTAAAAGGCCTCAGTGATTGTTCCATAATGCTTAGGATGGCAGCAAGACTTTCCAGAAGTGGTCTGAAGTGCCAAGCTCCCATTCCAGTTCATCAAACTGGCAAAACCTAGAATATGTAGCTCAGTACTGGCCCAGGCACAATTCAAGAGTATTCCAAATTGAACCACTAATTTATTTAATAGTGAACATGAAGGAGCAACAATACCCAGCATGGTGGGCCACACGCTAGAGCCCATGGGCCCCAGAAGGCCAACCACAGCGGACACTGGCTTATCACCCCTTAAACAAATTATTTTCATTTTTAATGCCCCAGTACTGCAAAGCAGAGGGGGGAATATTTGATCCTTCAAGAGTTGTTGGATACCTGACTCAGCACAGTCAATTTTCAGGGATATGGGAGTGGTAGTTCAGCAACATCTGGAGGGTCACAGATTCCCCACCCTTGCTGTAAAGAGAAAGAGAATTTAGGGTTTAGCTCCCTAATGGAGTTCCTTGATAAGTCAAATCGAGCTGAAATTTCTATTAGGAGAGGATCCTTCTACAGTGGTACCTCTGGTTGTGAACGGGATTTGTTCCGGAGGCCCATTCACAACCTGGAAAGAACGCAACCCACGTCTGCGCATGCACGTGTCGTGATTTGCTGCTTCTGCGCATGCGCGTGACATCATTTTGCACGTCTGCGCATGCGCAAGTGGCAAAACCCAGAAGTAACCCTTTCTTGTACTTCTGGGTCACGGCGGGACGCAACCTGAAAATGTACAACCTGAAGCAAACGTAACATGAGGTATGACTGTATACCACTCCAGACACTCTTGAGATTCTAAAGCAGTATTTGCCAAACTTAGGTCTCCAGCTGTTTTTGGACTACAGCTCCCATCATCCCTAGCTAGCAGGACCAGTGGTCAGGGATGATGGGAATTGTAGCCCAAAACAGCTGGAGACTCAAGTTTGGAAAACACTGTTCCAATGTTCATAGGGGAAGGGTTATCCAATACTGAATCAGTAAAATACATCTGTGATAATCATAAAACTTTATTGAAGAGAGTTGTCTATATTGCAGAAAATAAACGCTATATGCTAATTCATGCATTTAGGATAAGAACTTCCCCCTAGAATGTGTCAAGAATGAAGAGCACTCCCACACTGTGTGGTACATGTGACTTTATTCTTGTTGATTTCCCCAAAGAGGCTATCCACTCCTTATGATAACCCTCAAGATAGGCCGACTTTTATTGCACAGGGCATAGCCTCTGCCTACGCTAGCCAATTTTTTTCATGTTCCTGCCCCCAGCAACATCAGGAAATCTGAGTGCTTTTCCTTTGTTTGCTCTGATGATCAGGGACATAGGACAGAGGGGCGGGGGGGGTGGCAGTTTGCCCTGGGTGTCATCCCAGGGGTGTGTGTGACAACCCCCCCCCCGGGTGGATCACTGCCGCGCCGATCGCACCCCCGAGCAGATCGCTGCCATGCCAATCACACACTCCAGGTGGATCACCGCCGCACCAATCACACACCCCGGGCAGATCGCCAACGTGCCAATCGCCCTCCTGGCCGGATCGCCCCGCCCCAGGGTGCATAGCATGTGCGCCACTCCGGGTACCCAAGCAGCTAGCTCCGCCACTGCTGCTGATGGATCAAAAATGGTCTGGTACTAACCACAAAGAAAACCTGGCAAGGTGCTTGCCTCATCTTGACTTCCTTTTCTTACTAAAAACTATTGCCTTATATTTCAGATAAGTCATATGATTCCTGCTAAGCTTGCCAATTTATGTTAAGATACCCTTAGCGAATATGATTATATGTATGAGCCAAAGCTATTATTGATTGTGTATGTTTGTAAATCTTAACACAGGCCAGGTGGATGCAGCCTCTGTGAGCTTCTTTATCCCTCTGGACCCCAACCTTGGCAAACACATCATTAGTATTGGGGATGAGAAAAATGATAGCAACTGCACTTGTCTTCCCTGGCGCTTCTCTTTATATTGCAGGTTCACACAGAACCAGGCAGCTAGAGCTGTACTACTTTGTGCATCACTGCCTGGTCCATTTTCTGCCTGACACTGATGCCCATTTCTATACACCTCCTCTTAAGCTTTGCGGGTACCACATAGAGGCATTGGGGAAAGGTGCTGAAGGGGTACCTTGGGTTGAAGCCATTGCTACTCCTACTCAGAGTGGAGCCATTAAATTTAATGGATATGACTTCCTTAGGTGGGTCTATTCTGGGTACAATTTAGTTGGATACAACCCCTAGCTCAGAGTCCCATCACACCTGGCCCTGGCCTTGCTGATAGTAAGATGTCAGTGGTAAATCAAAGCAGGATCATGCAGATTTTATTACTGAAGCCCTGATATTACTCAGTGGTTTAGGAAGGGGGGAAAACCCTATCACTTTTCAGTCCAGAGAAAGGGAGAGAAATGAGCACCGATGCAATTCAGAATTCAAACCTTGCTAGGAATGACAGATTATTCAATCACCGTGAGCTCAACCTAATAAACATTTTTATTAAAAAAAATAGTGCATATGCAAACATTTTATAAAACAGCCTTGCAGTTGTGTTCCCATCATGCAAATGCAGAGAGACAAAATGTGAGCTTGGATTGCAGTTGTTCAACATTGCACCCAGCTGGATGTAATTATTAATTAGCTGAGGTCATCATTAATAAGCCAGAGGTCATATTTAGTCATCAGCCCAGACTGTTAAAGAAACAAAGCAGTAATAGTCTGAGAGGGGTGAAAATCACTTATCAGTAGTTAGCGACAGTGGGATTAAAAGGATGGAATGTGCCTTTGGGCATTGTGCCATGAGAAAAGAAAAAAAAGGGAAATGTACATTTATATCTCTTCAATATGCCACCTATACATTAATACAAGCAGAAAACAAGCACTGAATTCCAAACAAAACTCTTTCCAGATTTGGGGCAGGGGTGGGGGGAGGAGACAGAGGTGATTCCGGGCACAGGGAGAAGCATGTTTCAGGCCAAGTACTTTCGTCTAACTGCATATTGAATTAGTCAGAGGATGCTGTCTTATGAAAATGAATGCTATACTTCAGCTCTGTAATCGGCCAATGCGCTCTTATCTACATTTCTGTGCTCAGTGGAGCCAGAGCCCATGAAATTGGTGTTGACTTTTAAAACAATTTAGGCACACAGTGGTATATTAAACAAACAAAAACATCAAGAGAGAAGCAAGCACCGTTATCCCATTTGACAGGTAGGGAAACTGAGATGCAGGGAGAGAAGACATATTCAGAATAAAACATTTATCTACAGCAAATGTATTCAAGTGTCATATGAGTGTGACAATGGAAGTGCCAAAAGCAGCTGGAGCTTTGCTGATGACTCATTTGATGTCCTTGAACAAGTCAGTTCCTTGCAGCTTCCTTGAGAGAAGAGCAAATAATAATGGGGGCTTCCTTAACTCATGAGGCAGCATATGGGGGAAAAGAAGAGTGGTAATCTTCATTGTTGTGATTTGCACACACATTCTGTAATAATTTTGAGAATGATGATACTCCCTTTTATTACTGTGGATACCACAGATGTTTTCTCTGAATTTACACCTTGATTCAACATTCATTAATTTGGCTGGTAATATAAAAGATATGCCATGATGATGATACGTAAATATCTATTGGGAGGGGAAGCAAAGAATACTTTGAGTGGCTCTTAAGGCACAAGAAAGAATAAATATATGTTCTAGGATCTTGGCTAGCACTTCTCTCAATTACTTTTGTTGTTTAGTTATTTAGTCGTGTCCGACTCTTCGTGCCCCCATGGACCAGAGCACGCCAGGCACTTCTGTCTTCTATCTGCCTCCCACAGCCTGGTCAAACTCATGTTTGTAGCTGCGAGAACACTGTCCAACCATCTCATCCTCTGTCGTCCCCTTTTCCTTGTGCCCTCAATCTTTCCCAACATCAGGGTCTTTTCCAGGGAGTCTTCTCTTCTCATGAGGTGGCCAAAGTATTGGAGCCTCAGCTTCAGGATCTGTCCTCCCAGTGAGCACTCAGGGCTGATTTCCTTAAGAATGGAGAGGTTTGATCTTCTTGCAGTCCATGGGACTCTCAAGAGTCTCCTCCAGCACCATAATTCAAAAGCATCAATTCTTCAGCGCTCAGTCTTCTTTATGGTCCAGCTCTCACTTCCACACATCACTACTGGGAAAACCATAGCTTTAACTATACGGACCTTTGTCGGCAAGGTGATGTCTCTGCTTTTTAAGATGCTGCCTAGGTTTGTCATTGCTCTTCTCCCAAGAAGCAGACGTCTTTTAATTTCGTGACTGCTGTCACCATCTGCAGAGCCCAAGAAAGTAAAATTTCTCACTGCCTCCATTTCTTCCCCTTCTTTTTGCCAGAAGGTGATGGGACCAGTGGCCATGATCTTAGTTGTTTTGATGTTGAGCTTTAGACCATATCTTGCACTCTCCTCTTTCACCCTCATTAAAAGGTTCTTTAATTCCTCTTCACTTTCTGCCATCAAGGTTGTGTCATCTGCATATCTGAGGTTGTTGATATTTCTTCCGGCGATCTTAATTCCGGCTTGGGATTCATCCAGCCCAGCCTTTCGCATGCTGAATTCTGCATATAAGTTAAATAAGCAGGGGGACAATATACAGCCTTGCCGTACTCCTTTCCCTATTTTGAACCAATCAGTTGTTCCATATCCAGTTCTAACTGTAGCTTCTTGTCCCACATAGAGATTTCTCAGGAGACAGATGAGGTGATCAGGCACTCCCATTTCTTTAAGAACTTGCCATAGTTTGCTGTGGTCAACACAGTCAAAGGCTTTTGCATAGTCAATGAAGCAGAAGTAGATGTCTTTCTGGAACTCTCTAGCTTTCTCCATAATCCAGCGCATGTTTGGTCTCTGGTTCCTCCGCCCCTTCGAAAACCAGCTTGCCTCAATTACTAGTTCTATTATTAATTTCATTGACAGATTGCCCTTCATCAAAGACCACAGGGCAGCTTACATTGCATTAAGATTAAACAAGAAATCAAATAAGCAAAAATTCAGTGATCACCCTGATGATCTATGCAGAGAGCAGGACAGGAGTATGACCTTGTTCCTGCTCTTGATCGCTTTTTTGGTTTTTGAAACTATTGACCATGACATCCTCTGGTCTACAGTGACTCTCCAGGGTTCCAGACAGAAAATATTTCTCAGCCCTCCCTGGAGATGCTCAGAATTGAGCCTGGGACCTTCTACATGCAAAGTGTGCGCTGTGCCACTGAGCTACAACCCAACACTGCCTTGGTCATTCTTCTGTTTGACTCTAACTTCTGGCCATCCCTGAACATTCCATATCTGAGACAATAAATTCAGCTAGAAGAACCAAATAAAACCTCATATTTGCTTTGAAATAAAGATTTTACCAGTAGCTGAAAATAATTCATAATTTCTGCACCTACACATGCATTTAGAAATGGATCAAAGGGTTATGCTGCAATGAAATTTCAATCCAATACGTGATTTTCTAAAAATATGTATTATTAAAGTGCCATTTTGCATTCCTTCAGCAGGCCTCATAATGAGCACAAAAAAGCAGTTTTCAGCTATAATGCAAAACTCACTGTTTTATAGCTCCTCTTTTTTAAAATAAAGGACTGGATCTTTTCATGTTCAAAAGTTTCAGCAATGATATGATAAGCTACCCATGCAAATAAGTAATTTAATAATGCTCCAGCCCTCCACTCTTTTACTTGGAAGTGAGCCCCATTGAACACAAGACAACTTTCTTCTAAGAAGTCCCATTGCATAGTATTGTGAATGGAATATCAGGGCTTTGTGATATTTCATTTCAAAAACCATGAAAATATTATTACATTCAAGTTCATTTCCTAGAGCTTTACTGACATTACATGACAGGGCCTAGTAAAGATACCTGACCATCTTTGCAAGGTAAATAAAGTTTTTTGGAAAGCGAATTTATTTTCCAGATTAAAATATTACATTGAATTATTCAATTTATATACCACTTAATATATTAAAAAATTATCTAAGTGATGTACAGAAAACTGAAGCAACAACAGAAAACCTAAACGAAATATCACAAAACTATGCAGTTACATATAAATATTACATTAATACGAAATTACATGTTGCCATCCGTCTGTCTCGGGAGATAATGTAGGAGTGTACCTTTGGGGGTGAAGTCAAACTCAAACTATGAAGTTACAATTACACACATACAAACACACCCCAATTCATTTTTCTTCTGGCCCACCTTCCCTCCCAGCCTCCAGGTTCTCACCCAGAGTCCAACAAACTCTTAGCTTACCCACAATTGTCTTACAATAAGAAGAGTTCCTGGAAACAGTGGACGGCACTGTAGTGCTTTTTATTTGGCAGGCCCAAGGTAGAGGGTAGATTTGGAAACAGCTTAGTAAGTGGTGAGGACATTATTGCCTGGAGTCATGAAAAATCTATAGGAGACCTCAGGCTGCCCACAGCTGTGTCCCATTCAGCTGCTCTCTCCACAAATGGTTCCAAGTACAGCAGGATTGTTGAGTTTCCCAGGGAGTCACAGCTCTTTCTTCAATCTCTATCCTTTTGTCCTCCTTCAGTATTAAACTTCCTAAATCTTCCATGTTGATGATGCAAGATACAGTGGTACCTTGGGTTAAGTACTTAATTCGTTCCGGAGGTCCGTCCTTAACCTGAAACTGTTCTCAACCTGAAGCACCACTTTAGCTAATGGGGCCTCCTGCTGCTGCCGTGCCGCCGGAGCCCAATTTCTGTTCTTATCCTGAAGCAAAGTTCTTAACCTGAAGCACTATTTCTGGGTTAGCAGAGTGTGTAACCTGAAGCGTATGTAACCTGAAACGTATGTAACCTGAGGTACCACTGTATATCTAAATATACTTCTGGATTTCTGCTGAATAAGTGCTCCCATGTTTGATTAAATAAACTTCTTTAAATAACTCATCAGAGGACAGTCTTATGCTTGGGCAGAGAAACTAGGCATCTAAGTATGAACTCTTGGGGCAATAGCATAAATGGTCATCAGAATGTTCCTGCATACATTTTTGGGATGGGGGAGATTGTGATCATTATGCTGAAATCACATGCAAAGGAATAGAAGAGGATTGCTCCTAATAAGGCGGTCTTACACACAATGCCCAGTGTGAATTCTGCATGCTGATCTAACTCTCCAAGAGGGAAAACAAAAATGCATAGGAAAGAACAGCGGAAAAACTGCTTGAAGAAGTTACATGAGGGCAGGGGTGTACCAAGGGGTTGGTTAGGGTGGCCACTGCCAAGAGTAAAGGCCCAGGGGGGAGGGGGGAAATGTGCCTCTCCACCCTGGCTCTATTGCAGCAGCCCTGTGAGGGACCTTCCCCAGTGTTCTCTCATTTCTTATGATGATACTCTCCACTTACTTGCCTATATCTTATTGAAAGTATCCAGATAACTAGCATTACCATGTTTTATTGCTAATGTAGCATCCCATCGCATGCCAGTCTTGGTTTGGTTTAGTTTTTATGAGTTTGTCTCCTGAGGCTTTATTTTGTTGTTTGGGTTATATGGATAAAGCTCAATAAAAACACTTTCAAAAAGAAAAGAGAAGCTTGCATTATTATGGTTAATCTGACATCCACTGTAATGTAGACATACGGACAATCTTTTTGCAGCAGTTTGGGCTTGATAATTGATTAATCTTTTGATATCTCAGAAAGCACAACTTTAGACTGTATTGATTGCAGTTTGTAAGTATCAGTTACAGCTGTAAAGATTCGCACTGTGTTCATGCACATATGGAAAATGATTTGAACAGACTTAATTGTGGTTGAATTCTGTTTACACAGATCTATTAATAATTGTGAACAGCAACATAACTGAAAGAACAGACTATTTTCAGCTTCCCAAATGTGATCAGCTAATTTCCATAGCTTGCCAAATACAATAGGTGTCTGCGCAGGGCATTAACCTACATAATGTGACAATTGCCAATGGAGAGAAACACAGTTATGCCAAGAAATGCAATAAAAAAAATCACCTCTAACATTGTTTATCTAAAAGTATCCAACCCAGCAGCATTAAAATTACCAGCGGGTCAACAGACTCCAAAAATACATCATTATTTGAGTAGCCTGCTAGAGAGGCAACTTGTAGTTTCTTAAATCATTTGTTTAGCTGTACACATAGTTAATGCAGTAACAATTGGGAGTTGGGGGAATCTGCATAAAAATAATAAAATATCATAAAAAAACTTGCAATGCCACCCATGAACCCATTTTTCCATGGTGGTAAATTGAAGAGTTGTTCAATGTACTTCAGGGATGCAGCTTTCATATGAACCGGCATGAAAATGGATAATCACAATAGTAGAGATGATTGTTTAATGAGAGAACATATGCAGGAAGGCTTTTGCAGTTCTTCAGACTTTAATTCATATTTCTAGTATTGTGTTTTTAAAGGTAATAGGAGAAACAAAAGAACACATTGTGCTTCTGTCTGTCTGAGTTTTGCATAGGCAACAGAAACCATTGTAATAGAAACGCAACTGTCCTTGAAAACAGCTTTAAAAGAATAAGATGACAATATTGTTCGGTCAGGGACAATATTGTCCCTGACCACAGGTCCTGCTGGCAGAAGCTAATGGGAGTTTGGAGTCTAACAACATTTAAAGAGCCACAGGTCCCTGAACTTTTCAAAAGGTCAGCAGAAAGAGATATCTCAATATCTCAATTAATAAAGCAAATAACAAGGAACCAAAAGAGCTTGTTGCTATTGCCTCTCCCCCCCCCCCCCAGTGGCTCATTCCATCTCAGGAATGCCCTGTTTTGGGGCCTCCCTGTGGCTACTGCCAATGAAAGAAGCACCACTGGGAGCTCCATATGTTCTGAGCTATCCTGATGCGCAGCACAACCTAAGAGGAAGGCATGCTCTTGCACTGACAAAGCTCTTCTCAAGCAGCATGGAGGCACCTCTGCTTCTTCCAAATCTGTATCTGGGTGTTGGGATTTCAGTGTCCCTCAAATCACTTTTTTTTTTTAAAAAAGTGTAGATACATGAAAGTCTAAGCAAAATGGTTTCAGATTTGGCCAGATGAAGAAGTTATCCATTTTAATACATGTGAAATATCCCTCCCGTCATCAATATGCAATGCTTTACAAATTGAGAGATTTTAAACAGCAGCTTCGATACTCTATCAGACAGTTACTGGGAAAGGACAATTTTGACATTGTACTTGTCAAGTATACTTGCATATAGTTTAGTTCATAATAAATGTCGTTTACTGCAGTCTTTCTGGAACTCACTATTTATTGACACAATATAATGAAATTCTGGCAGCAGCTAAGAGCAGCTGTTTTCTGTCTTGCTAAAAGAAGCAACTATCAGAAATAAAAATCTGAGAACCACCAAATGTGTGCATGATCACTGTGAGCTCTGTTTTATAAAAGTTAACCTGAGAAATATTGCAACAGGATTGCAGTATTTCTCAGGTTAGCTTTTATAAAACAGATGAACAGGATTCATTAAATGTCCGGTGACTACTCTCCTGCTCCCCCCCCCCCCCCGCTTAAAAATACATTTCCCCTCTATAACAATCTACAACCCTAAGCTGTAGTGGAGTTAATTTGAGCTACGTATAACCCTAAATATTTGCTCTTATCCATCACAGGCTCAGGATCCCAGACTGCTTATCTACCACATTTCCTGCTTTCCTCTAATTATTATAAGCCACCCACTCCAGTCTTGCAGCCTCTTATCAGTCCCACCCTCCACCCTTACTCAGCAGCAACGTCCCCTGGTTGATTGCTGCTTCCGTATTGGTGTCTACAGCCACAGCAGGCGCTGGAACTCTCCAATGGTTTAACTTTACCTCTGATGGCAAGCTCTTCCATTGTATCTCAAGACAGATGGATGCCAGAAACATACAAGCAAGCAGCCAGTTAACTTCTTTCCCCCACGCTATACTTCATAGTCATTTTGTCACTTTAATCAACACATGCTAAAACAGTAACAAACTCCTGCATATAACCTGTCTGTGCAGAGCTAAGGCTGATTCACACAACCAAATATTGAACACCGTGCAACTCAATTAAATGTGATATGTTGAACTGAGTTTCAATTGTTGACCCAGGACCCAGAGGCATCAGAGCAACTGCCATGATCTGGGGCTTGAAATTCACGACCAAGACTGGAGACAGTTTGATCACAAACTTTGTACATAGCCTTAGGCCCTTTCATTCTCTTCTCCCTTCCGACTTACTTTCCAAGAGCAATGAAGTATCTTTATCTTTCTGTAATGGAATTCATTCTCACCAGACAGGCAGAACTTTAAGAGTCCAAAGTGATGGTCCCTGCCTTGAGGAAATAAACATTTAGGCGACATGAAAAACAAGTGCAATATGCTCTCTTCAGACTATACAGCTTAGCAGTTTATCCAGTTATGATGTATTGGCGGCAATATCTTCCTGGACATCCAACCACACACTGAGCAAATTGTAAAGATTCTCACTAGTGGAAATGAATAAATGGGCTGCTGTAGTTGAGCCAGCATTTGAGGAAAAATGGCCTGCTCTCAGCCACTCTTCTAGTAGGTGTCCGAAAGGCCTGCTCAAATAATGGTCATTGCTGGTAGTTTATTACATGAAAGCTACGAGGATGATATACATCCAGTAAAGTCAAATAACAAACTCTAGAGGAGCAAATGTTACCCTTTCTGCTGGCACTAAAGAAGACAACTACTGGAAGCTTTTGGAACAATGCTAAGCAATTTGGGGTGCCTTATATATAATAATAATAATAGACATTGGCTCACTTATTCTGCAATCCTAAACAGCATTAGAGGTTATGTTAGGCTCCCACAGTTAGTGGGAACCTTCTGAGGGTTACGTCCCAGTGGTAGGTGGGGCCAGAGGCAAAAGTGACCCAAGGAATGGATATTTCTGTATTAAGAAAAATGTCCAGTAAACCCAATGCTAGGAAGAATTCTGAATTAAGTCACATCCCAAATCTAAACCAAAACTGAGCTACTGACCTTTTGGAAAGTAGTCTGTTCCATGTGAATTATGTTTCTTTTTGTGTTTTGGTTGTTTTAACCATATATCTTCCAGACATAAAATGACACTGTTATTTAGATTCCTGTTTCACACAGTAATAATCTTTTGGCTGTAATTATAAATCCACATCCTTTTTATATCGTGCTTTGAGTTCCCCTGCAGGGCAGCAGCTGATGCCTCGGCTTGGAGCAGCAGCATCTTTGCTCCTGCTTTTACAATCTGTCAGAGGAGATATCTCCAAAGTTTGCTTCAGACCAGGAGCTGGAAGACAAAACAGCTGTCAATTTCAGTAAACAGCCAATACAGTCATACCTCGGGTTGAAGTTGCTTCAGGTTGAGCGCTTTCGGGTTATGCTCCCTGGTGACCCGGAAGTTAAGGAACACATTACTTCCGGGTTTCGCCGCTCGCACATGCGCAGACAGTCAAAATGATGTCACGCACATGCGTGGAAGAGTCGAATAGCGACCCATGAATGTGCAGATGCGCAGACACGGATTGCGTTTACTTCAGGATGTGAACGGGGCTCCGGAATGGATCCCATTCATATCCAGAGGTACCACTGTATCATGATAGCATGAAAAAACCTCCAGAAATCAGTCACGCTTTTACATCATAGGAAGCTGCCTTATACTAGGTTAGATTGTGTGCCCATCTCTCCCGACATTGTCTATTCTGAATGGCAGCAGCTCCCTACTATCTCAGACATGGGTCTGTTCCATTACTTGCCACCTGCTCCATCTAGCTGGAGATGCTAAAGATTGAATATGGGACCTTCAGCAAGCAAAACATGTGCTTTGCCACTGAAAATCAGAGAAGAGGTACAGTCTCTTCAGAAAAGGGACGTGAAGAATGTAATGATGCACAGTTGTTCCAAAACTTCCATGGGATCAGAAATAGGATTCAGGAAACCATATTTGGAAGAGAATTTAAAAAGAAGCAGAATCCAATGCTTGGAATGCAGAAAAAACTGAGGGAGTTGTAGTGGATAATGGTCAATGACATCTGTTATACGAGATTTAATAAATACAAAGGCAGGAGCAATAAAGCAAGTCCACTCAGAAAATAATACAATCATATGAAATATAGTGCTAAGGTCGTAAGGAGTATAATATAACATGGAGAAATATATAAACCATTACAGCCTACAGAATGTGTAATTGACAAATGAAATTTGTTGTCACCAGATGTAGTGATGGCCACTGGTTCAGATGGTTGTTAAAAACTTGGCACATTTATCAAGGGCATATCTACCAATGGCTATTAACCAGAAGAGCTAAATAAAAGTTCCACAGTCAGAGGAGAACCAGTCAGCTCAACTGTATCTCCGTCTATCATTTTTTCTTTCTTTCTTTTTTAATATTTATTTTTATTTGTGTTTCTGATACAATTCCATATCAAAGAAATAAACGGAAATAATGCAAAGGACACAAAAAAGAAAACTCTGAAATAGAAAAGAAATAACAATTTTAGGATATCAAGAAAATAAATAGAAAGCCAGAAAACATTCCTCCACTGACTTCACATCCTCTCCTTCCATGGTTCCTTTTGTCTCCTCTTTTTCTTGCATTTTCTTGGTTCACCCTCTCTATCACAACTACTTAGATACACATTAGTTGTTTCCTACACTGCTGAAAATCTTTCCATCCTGCTAGCTTAAGTGTTTGTTATACTTTTTCATATATTCAGTAAAAGATATCCAGCTCTCCTTACAGTTTTCATCATTTTGATTTCTTTTCCTAGTGGTCATCCCTGCTAACTCCATGTGTTCTAACACTTTAATATGCCAATCTTCTTTTGTTGGTACCTTATCTGTTTCCCATTTGGGGGCTAGTAATAAATGTGCAGCGGTTGTCACACAGAGGAACAAATCTCTCTATTTTTTAGACATTTCTGTTGTTATTAACCCCAGTGACAATGCTTCTGGGTTTTTAGAAAAGGGTTTTTTAAAACATTTTTTTAGTTCAATATGGATCTTTTCCCAGTAGTTTTTAATTATACTACACATCCACCACATGTGGTAAAAGGATCCCTCTGCTGTCTTACATTTCCAGCAATTGCCCTTTGTTGATTTTGACATTTTTGCTAGTCTATTTGGTGTCAGATACCACCTATGCAGCACCTTCATAAAATTTTCTCTTAGTGTGTAGCATGCTGTAAACTTTACATTTACTTTCCACAGCTGCTCCCATAGTGCAAAATTGATAATGTGTCCCATGTCCCCGGCCCAATTTATCGTTGAAGATTTAACCATTTCCTCCATTATTTATCATTTTTCTAATCTTTTTCTGTTTGAAAAAAATTCAGACTTTCCCAATCTTCAGTTCAGTCCCACACATTTCCACATCAGTTTGAAATTATTATTAATTTTTAAATATCACCAAGAAAACTTTAGAGAAATATTTGCAAAGCAATTTGCTCCAATATAATGCATGTCTGTGCATGTTGTGTTATTCTCATTAATATGTGCATTTTATGCACAATTTGCCCTAGTATATGCATTTTGTACTCATTACCTGACTGGAAAACTGTGCTGCAAAATTCAAAGAAGTGTGACTTTTGGAAGAATGGTTGTGTTTGGTTTGCATCATTTCATATTGTGTGAATTAGGTAGTTTTGCCTTCAAATGTGAACTGAATTGACTTTTTCTCCCATCCAGAGGCAGCGTACATTTGCAAAGAACTTGCTGAGAATAAAAACAGGTGAGGATTGTTGTCCTGCTTCTACACTTCCTAGGCACATCCGCTATAGAAAACAGGATTCTGCCCTAGATGGGCATTAGATCTGAGCCATCAGAGCTATTCTTCCATTAAGGACACACAAATAATAGTTCAGTGTTCCAGTTGCTATTAACTGTATGGCTTGGTGCACAGACCAGGCAAGTTACGAGCCAAGATGTTGAGGAACAGATTAAGAGGGACAGATGGAGTGCAGGCTAAATAAAGCTACGGAGACTTGTTGAGGCATAAATTAAAGGTAATAGATGAAGATTTATAATACCTGACCAAAGGTTCTTAATATCCAATCTGACTCAGGCTGCAGCCGGTCTTGTTCAACTGTCCTGCTGCTACAAGTCACATACAAGTTGAATATTAAGACCGTTGGAGCAACAGGCTGATGTAAATGAAATATATCAGCCAATCTCAACATAGAAACTAGAGTCACTGCTCACACCATATCCCCCCCAATGTTCCTCTTGTTTTTCTGTCTCAGAGAAAGCAGCCTTCTCTCACTTCCTAGTAAGCATATATTCATAGACAGACATATTGTCCCCCCCCCTCTCTCTCTCTCTCTCTCTCAACATTCACAACATTTCCCCCCTCTTTGTCCCACTCTGAACTGACATAATTCAGCATGCTGTGTTGAGTCTTTCAAATTTCAGCAGCACCCAGTGTGAGGCCAAAATTTGGTGGCCCCCTTCCCTTTGCCTTCCATTCTGCTCAATTCATAGTTGTGACACCCTGTGGCATACCCTGGGCTTGGTGCCCAGTGTGGAAGAACTGGTCGCATAGCCCTAAATCTGCCCGTGCCAAGGTGAGACACGTCTGGGTTCCCCTGTCCATAGTGTCCATTGAGTTTTATGAGGCACAGTAGAAGAGCTGCAGTAAGCTAGGAAGCACATGGGATGCGGGTGGCACTTCTTTTAATGAGTAGATTGTTGGCAGGGTAACAATCTAAAGAGTCTGGCTTTTGCTCAGCTATACAGCTGCAAATAAAATGTTTTAAGTGTGTTTTAAGTGCAATATACAATGTGACACTAGATGGTGATGCTGAGCCTTATGGAAAATCCAATGTATTTTTAAAAAATTCTTTAAAAAAGCGTTTTCAGAATTGTTTTTTTTAAAAAAAAATGTGTTCATTCTACCTTAACTGCACCCACATAAGTACTGAGTAGTCAAATGTTAAGCATAACTAGCAGCATATTTAAAATATTTATCAAAATTCTACATAGAATCCCACAGTATGGAAACGAAAAGGTATTTGCATTGTCTTTTAAAAACCTTGATCCTTCTTTGCACAGTTTATATTTTTTACGCTAACTGGTCTTTCTGTACTGCTCACTGTTTTATGTCCTTTCTGTTTCACATTTCCCATGTCCAAGTAAATTGAGGCAAACTAGAATGCAATAGTTTAATTCTGTATGAGGGGTCAGAGGTTTCCAATGGACTGCAAATTACATATGCGCTAACAGTGTGGTTTTGATGTAACAAAGGAATCTTCCATTCTGAGGTGCTTTCAGTAGATAGTCTTCCAAACTCCTCAGTAGAAATATTAACAAAGAGATTGAGAACACACACTCAACCTAGGGCTCTTTAGGTGTTTCCTTTATTTCCCCCTGTTCTGCTATGGACTGAGTCAGCCAAGTGGAACTGAGGTTAGAGATCTCCTCCATGTTCAAAGAGGACCAGGTAGCTCAAAAGATCGAGCAATGGGGCATCTCTGGAAGAGAGAAAAATGAGAGTTCTTAAGAGGCAGAGAGTGCGCAAACAGTTGCAGAAAGCAGGCTAGAATGAGACAATGCAATAAAGTTTTTATATTGTCGGAGGAAATAGGTAAAGGTAAAGGTACCCCTGCCCGAACGGGCCAGTCTTGACAGACTCTGGGGTTTGTGCGCCCATCTCACATCTATTGGCCGGGGGCCAGCGCTGTCCGGAGACACTTCCGGGTCACGTGGCCAGCGTGACAACGCTGCTCTGGCGAGCCAGAGCCGCACACGGAACGCCGTTTACCTTCCCGCTGGTAAGCGGTACCTATTTATCTACTTGCCCCCGGGGGTGCTTTCGAACTGCTAGGTGGGCAGGCGCTGGGACCGAGCAGCGGGAGCGCACCCCGCCGCGGGGATTCGAACCGCCGACCTTTCGATCGGCAAGCCCTAGGCGTTGAGGCTTTAGCCCACAGCGCCACCCGGAGGAAATACTTTAGGTTAAATATTGGGAGGAATTTCCAGTTAGAAAAAACAGCAAATTGCTAAGGGGGGGGGGCTAATGACCTCACCCCACCCATGTAAGCACTAGTTGTAAAATAGATTTAAACATAGGTTTATTGGTTTCTAATTGGTTTATAAACATAATCTATTGGATGCAACATCATATGGTCTAGTCAGATTGAAACCTAAGGAAAAGAATCAGTGAGCCATTATTCTGTTATGCCACAACTGATATTAATGGGCCTGTCCTGGTGTGAGGCAACATCAGCTATAGCCTTAAAGTTGTGTGCTTGTTGAAGTGTAAGGATGAACATCTGCCTCATTTTGTTTTGCATTTTGCTACAGTACATATTTTATGTTAATTAAGTTCATAATGAAAGCTAAAAAGCTAAAAAGAGAAACCCAGTTGCATGGATATAGCTGAGCAATTATCTGGTGTAACTGCTTGTTTGCATTAGCTAGTGATGTTAGTGATGCAAACAAGCAATGAAGGAATAACATTAAAGCTGATTTCTAAAAAAGAAAGAATGTGAGTGAATGAAAGTTGCAGACTGAGAAAAATAAAAACAAGGTAGCATATAAATTGAAATACATTAGTTTCCAGTGGGAAAGGGATAAAACTTTCTTGCAAAAATCAGGAAAAGAACTATTAATATATAGTAACTTTATTTATACACGTGTAGCCCACCACGTTCCAAGGATTCACACCTGGCAAAGTACTGAGCCTGCTATCCAAATTGATAGAGCAAGGTATTCTCCTGTCCCCACCGCTGGGTACCTGGTGAGGCAACTGTACATTTTCCACTGAGATAGAGGAACAAGTCAAAGCTAAACTGTACTTTTAAGCAAAAATAAACTGTACTTTTTAGACAATGTACAGGGGCAAGTGCAAGCTAAAATTCCAGTGACCAGCAACTTCCTTCTTGGTGTCATTGTTTTCCTCCAACACATCCATTCTCAAGGTGGTACCTGTGCCAAATTGTGAATTCTAATCCACTGCAGGTCCTTCCATTCATGTTGGAATTATCCTTTGGGATCCTAGAAAGTTATCAAAGCTAGCCGAGAAGGGCTGGGCGATGGGCTTCGTGGGGTGGTGAATGCTTCTCTCCGTGAGGCAGCCTTCCCAGACCCGCTGAAAGAGGCGGTTATCAAACCGCTTCTTAAAAAAACATCTTTAGATGCGGCCACGATGGCCAACTATCGCCCAGTCTCAAATCTTCCATTCCTGGGCAAGGTGATTGAGCGAGCGGTTGCCGAACAACTCCAGGCACGCCTGGAAGAAGCGGACCATTTGGATCCCTTCCAGTCGGGATTCAGGCCTCATCATGGGACTGAAACTGCCTTGGTCGCACTAGTTGATGATCTCCGGCGGGCTAGGGACAAAGGTGAGAGCTGTTTCCTAGTTCTGCTGGATCTCTCAGCGGCCTTTGACACCATCGACCATAACATCCTTCTAGATCGTCTAGAGGGGCTGGGAGCTGGGGGCACTGTCATACAGTGGTTCCACTCCTTCCTCCTGGGCCGTGTCCAGAAAGTGGTGGTGGGGGATGAGTGTTCAGACCCCTGGGCTCTCACTTGTGGGGTGCCTCAGGGTTCTGTCCTCTCCCCCATGCTTTTCAACATTTACATGCAGCCGCTGGGAGAGATCATCAGGAGGTTTGGGCTGGGTGTTCATCAGTATGCGGATGATACCCAGCTCTACCTCTCTTTTAAATCAGAACCAGTGAAGGCGGTGAAGGTCCTGCGTGAGTGTCTGGAGGCGGTTGGAAGATGGATGGCGGCTAACAGATTGAGGTTGAATCCTGACAAGACAGAAGTACTGTTTTGGGGGGACTGGAGGCGGGCAGGTGTGGAGGATTCCCTGGTCCTGAATGGGGTAACTGTGCCCCTGAAGGACCAGGTGCGCAGCCTGGGAGTCATTTTGGACTCACAGCTGTCCATGGAGGCACAGGTCAAATCTGTGTCCAGGGCAGCTGTTTACCAGCTCCATCTGGTACGTAGTCTGAGACCCTATCTGCCTGCGGACTGTCTCGCCAGAGTGGTGCATGCTCTGGTTATCTCCCGCTTGGACTACTGCAATGCGCTCTACGTGGGGCTCCTTTGAAGGTGACTCGGAAACTACAACTAATCCAGAATGCGGCAGCTAGACTGGTGACTGGGGGCGGCCGCCGGGTCCATATAACACCGGTCTTGAAAGACCTACATTGGCTCCCAGTACGTTTCCGAGCACAATTCAAAGTGTTGGTGCTGACCTTTAAAGCCCTAAATGGCCTCGGTCCAGTATACCTGAAGGAGCGTCTCCACCCCCATCATTCTGCCCGGACACTGAGGTCCAGCGCCGAGGGCCTTCTGGCGGTTCCCTCATTGCGAGAAGCAAAGCTACAGGGAACCAGGCAGACGGCCTTCTCGGTAGTGGCGCCTGCCCTGTGGAACGCCCTTCCAGCAGATGTCAAAGCGATAAACAACTACCTGACATTCAGAAGACATCTTAAGGCAGCCCTGTTCAGGGACGTTTTTAACGTGTGATATTTTACTGTATTTTCGGTTTTTATGGAAGCCGCCCAGAGTGGCTGGGGAGGCCCAGCCAGATGGGCGGGGTATAAATAATAAATTATTATTATTATTATTATTATTATTATTATTATTATTAGGAGGTATGGACAAAAGGACAAGGAAGTGATGGCACTTGGATGCTCGGGGAAATGGACAGGCAAGAATGTTAAGGGTGTAATCCTGTATACACACACCAAGGAATACATCCCAGCCCACTGAACTTGTGGGACTTATTTATGAGTAGACATGTATAGGTTTTCACTGTTAATAGACTGAAATCTGAACTGAGAATGGGATGTAAATAGGATGTAAATAAAGATATTTTCCATTTCTGTATCAGTATAGTGGTTTAGCCCTCTTCAGAAGAACCTTCCATGCATGGAATCATGCCCACCAGTCCTGTCCCCCAAGCCACTGATGTTATTGGCCTCATCCCCCGACCATCACCCTTTTCTCTCATACAGCTTTGAGTCACCTTAAATTTTCCACTGTGCCCCAAATACTGAGCTGGGGCACTGAGGGCAATCAGTCTGGAGTACCGTTGCTCCCCACTACTACTTCTGATTATTACCTGTTTACACTTATATTATTTTCTTCTTGTTTTTACCCAAGGTATATTAGATTGCTTTGAGCCTCCATTTAGCAAAAGCAGGATATACATTTAATGAAAAAAGTATGTTGAGGAAGTCGAGAGGATGTCGAGAGGGGCACTGCTGTTGCTAGAAAGAAGTTAGGGTAGAGGAGTCAAGCGAAGAGCCATCTTTGTTATTGCTTGCTATTTGAATTTAATATATCTTTACCCCCCTGATCCTAAAAGCCTTATGAAGGAAGTCTTTCAGGGAATAAACTTTCTACATATTCTGGTTTCACTCTTGTGCAGACCTGGCAACCTCTTAGTTTATTACAGTCAATGCTGCAATATTTTTTTTAAAGCTCTGAGTATCAGAGACTCACTTTTCCTTCTTAAAATCAATATTAAATTTAAAAGGAGTCTAGCACTGGGGATTTAAAATGGGAGGAAATCACTAATAGAGCTGTGTTTCTGTGAAGTGGAGAGCTGCTGTTTTTCAAAACCAAATGAAGCTCCAAAATGACTGTAAAGAAGGAAGAAGACTTGTCCAGTTAGATATAAATAGATAACTTCTCCTAATAAGAAAAATAGAAACAACTATGGACATTGGCTTGAATATTGCAAGAGAGTGACAAGAAATAAAAATGTCCAAGTTTGCAGTCAAAAGTCTTTGAAGAGTTTTCATGAATTTGACAAGGAGGTTAGAGGAAGTTAGACCAGAGCAGTTGGACCTCAGTTCACCATCTATCAAACGGTGCCTCACAGGTAACAACGTCTACCACCAGCAAAACAAAAACCAACAATAACAAATGCTTCATAGAGAATGCTCAAAGCAGGGTAGGATGTCATCTGCCTTCTTTTCATGCAGATATATAACCCTCCCATTTCATTTAATGGTGATATAACTGAACCTGAACAAACCATCCTTTTTATCCCACTTTCAAACCCTTCAATTTTTCTGGGTATTAATAGTTCACAGTAACTAGTGATAATCCATCCACTAGTATGTGAATAGTATCCTTATATTATTTAGCTGCTAGGCAGCACTGGACTTGGTTGTATCTGGGTTGAGTCATGAGTTTCCTATTACTGTTCTGTTCCTGTTGAAGAATGTTCTTGTCTAGCTTCTGACTGGCATGAACTCTAAGTCTTCCACGACATATAGTTAAAAATGGGAATTTTTACTCTATCCAAGGATCAGAGAAAATAATTCCATTTCTTTGCTGTCATTGTTTCCTAGGATGAATGCTTGTTTGTACCAATACAGTGTGTGTGATGAGGAGCCTGATCCAAAGACCAATTAAGCCAGATTCTCTTACTTAAAACCAGGCCCCTTGTTAAAGGCTGTGCATTGGATTCAGGTGAATTTCCTATCCCGACACGGCTGGACGGCGACAAGGTTGATGCCAATCTCCATCCCATTGATCCAAACATCAAAAAAGGCTGCAGACTGGCATCTGCTGATGGTAAATCTCATGTATTTAACCTTACCATAACACCAGGGTGGCATGATGGCAGACCCTCCAAGTGTCCCTATTTTCCAGGGAGTTCCCTGATTTAGAGAAGCCATCCCAGTTTCTGATTTGACCCTGAAATGTCCTACTTTTCCTTAGGACATCCCTATTTTCATAGGAGAAATGTTGGAGGGTATGGAGTTATCTGACTCTTGAGCCATCTGAAAGCAATTCTGTATAGGGAAGGGTTTTTTAAATTTATAAAGTTTTATTATGTTTTTATGTATGTTGGAAGCTTCCCAGAGTGATTGGGGCAACCCAGTAAGATGTGTGGGGTATAAATAGTAAAATTATCATTATGGAATGGGACGTCTCTATTTTCATTGGAGAAATGCTAGAGGGCATGTGGTGGGAGAAGGAGGAACAAGCACAAGAGTGGAGGAAGGTTGCTGAGGGAGAGCCCTGTTGTGACTGACAGGTCTAGCAGGAAATCAGAGCAGTTGATTTTACCTGGAAAGCAAATCTGTTAATCCACCCCATCCCACCCTACTCCAAAATCAACTTTCAAGATACCTAGGATAAATGCACCTTGACCTAATAATCTGTAATCTGCCAGGTTTCTTAGCCAATGGCACCTCTCCTATGCTGGCGATTTTCAGATCAATTTCCCACAGACACTAAGGGAGATTAAATGATTCCCCTCCTAAACCTGTAATAATGGCTGTCCTTGAAGGAAAGCCACTGCTGCGATCCATCACAATTTGGCAGGTGCCTGGCTTCTAACTGAATTGGACTGGATTGGAAGTACACTGGAATTTTATCCCAATAGAGATAATTCCAATAACAAACATTTGGAGCTATAGCCACGATAAACACAGTCCTTACATAGAGTTTGGCCAATTAATGTTGGCATTGCAGAGGCCTTATGCTCTAGACATGTATGCCAAGGCAAACAATTTAACATCATTATGAAAACATATTTGTACTGGCACTGGCTGTCTGAACAAAATGGCTTTTCTCCCCCGTTTGAGCAGCTCAGATTCTGACTTACCAGAGATCCATCAGTTTTGTAACCCGTTTGTACTAGGAATACTCTTATGGGGACCTGGGTTTCACTTTCTGTATGCCATTCTTAATCCCCACAGAGCTAAATCAAAATGCTTCTTGATTGTGCCTCGCTTGGTCAGGGAGCATCCCATGTGGAATACCTTTGAAAAGGTTTCCTATACCCATATTTTTATTTACACAATATCTTGACATAGGCCATGGTGCAAAGAGGGATGGATGGACACAAACACAAAGCAACCATTTGCTCTGAAGGCTGGTTGAGGAATTCAGCCTTTGTGACTTTCCACATGAACTGTGCATATTCCATACACCTTGGACCCATTTAATAGTAATAGTAATAGTAATAATAATAATAATAATAATAATAATAATAATAATAATAACCCCGCCCATCTGGCTGGGTTTCCCCAGCCACTCTGGGTGGGTTCCAACAGAAGGTGAAAAATACATTAAAATGTGCAGACTGGAATTTAGTTATTCACTGGATTTTGCATTTCTTGAATATAGCATTAAGCAAACAAAAACAAAAACCCATAAACTTTCATTTTTTAAAAAAAGTGTATTTGAGAGATGGTGCACTTAGAAATATATATTTAAATGCACAGTTAAATGCATTTTTTTACATTAAAACAATTGCAGATTAATATGAAAAATGAAACAGGAGTGGAAATTGCTGGTGTTTACTTATTCACCTCCTGACTGGAATGGAAATCAATGCAGAAAATACTACAGGTAATCACTTTTGCTGTTGCTTTCCATTCGCATAACTGTGTGTTGGAAAGAATGGGAATAATATAAATGACAATTCTGCCACAGCAAGTGATGTAGCTTCTGGCAGAAGACGAACCGCAGCAGAACAGCAACAGAGCTGCATGTGATGAATCCAGGGAAGGATGGGAAACAACATCTTCTTACATCCCTAGTAGATGATAAGAATAAAAAGGTAGGAGTAGCAGCTGAGCAGGATGGATTCTTCCCTCGAAACCTGACCATGCAATTATCACTTCCTTTGCAAAGGACTGCTTTCCATTTAATATAAATGTGAGAAAAGCAAGGTAGGCTTTAATCAGTCAAAGTGATTTAATAATGGGTGACAGAACTCTCTGCTGGCTCTAATTTTATGCTGCATGTTGGAAATTGTTGTTACCAATAGTGGATCATTCAAATCCCCTAAGAAGCTTCATATTAATCACTCCTCTTCTTTTCTACTTCCCCTTACAAAATAAAAATAAAATAAAAGTGACTTGCAGGTAATACAGGCAGCTGGGCTGAATATTTTATTGGGGCTATAAGTTAAACTCCCTCCCTGCTTTTCCTTCCAAATCATCAGCGTTAGCAGAAGATACGATTATCTCTGCTATGTCTCCCAGTGTTATCCGCTGTGCTTTACTTCCAAAGGCTTTATCACCAAGGTGCAGCGTTAAACAATCTGAAAGGGATCCAAAACACCTTGAGCAACATCACAGAGGCAGGGGAGGCAAACGGAGAGAGAAACCCAAAGGTATCTGACAGGCAACGGCCGGACAAGATTATGCAAAATGTCTCCAGTGACCAAAAGCAACAAAGCAAAGCAAAAGCAAAATGTCATTTCACAGCAGCCCTTGATGCAATCTTGTGGATTAAAAAGCCTAGACAGCACTAGTCATGAGGAAATCCAGACTGACTTCTCATGCACAGAGACACGCAAATATGCCATTTCATTGCACCTACTCCAGACATGAGAAAACAAAGATATTATATGTGCTGCTTTAATTGTGTTGTTTCTCATCCTCCAGTTGCAAGTTAGGACAGTCAGTTCACTCATCCCAACCCCCCAACCCCAATAACCTAGAGGCTCTGAGCAGGTAACAAGCCTCAGAAAACAATCAAATCAATGTTAATAAAGGCAGTAACCATTGTAAATCATAAAACCTCATGAGTATTCCTCCTCCTGCCCCCACTATATACAAGTTGTCAGCTCACATTGCAACAAAAGAAGCTCAGGTTGAGGCAAATACATTAATTTCCCTGAGATGGGAGCTATAGAAGTGTGGGATTGGCAGTCACCAAGAAGCAATTTACATGCTTTGCAGAATGAGTCAAAACACTGTGGTGGTATTTTCCTGACCTGCGTACTGCCAGCAAGGCTTATATTTTTATTGTTCCCTCATGCAAAATAAAATAATAATTAAATAAATAAATAAATAACCCCACTGTTGTAGAAAAGGAAATAAAGGTTTTGCAAAGCCCCCTTCCCGCTTAACCACTTGACATCACACCAAGAGTGTTTGATGTGGAGAAACATGGGGACAGCAGCAATGAAACCCTCCTCTGCGGTCTGAGCTGCTGTACATCAGAATTCTCTCATCACACACTACCACCTCAGTATGTGCAAGGCGTAAAACTTGAGACGTTAGATTTATTTGGAAGTTACCATGTGTTCTAGGAGGGGGAGGCGTACGCTGGTGAAGGAGAACTCTATATGGTGACCCTACCCCCAGTGCTTCCATACCACCATCTCCCTGACACACACACACACACAATGGAAGGTATGAAGGTTTAGACCTGTGCGCATTCAGATGACTCTAACTAGGCTTCTCCATGAAATTGGAAACCTCAGTCACACAGTACTGATAATTGCCGAGAGGAAGAACCTATATTCAGCTGAATTCACAAAGGTCTGGAGATGAAGCCTAGAGGCGCTGTTCTGCTCTGACTCTGGCATGCACAGCCCCATTCCCTCCTCCATGTGCTCCAGAAATGGGTAGAAGACAACTTCTAAATGGGTCTATTGGCTTGGGGCTTAGGTTTCCTTCTGTGAATAGAGAAAAAATTATATTATTATTATTATTAGACAGATTTTCTTGCGACTTTACTTTCTACAGAACGCTACATCTCTCCCCAAAAACTTCTGCTGGTGGTGGTGGTGGAGGAGGAAGACTTTGGGAATTCACCTGAGATAAGGTACAGTGGTCCCAACTCTCCTCCTTATGCAAATGGAACAGTAGCTTAGGATCCCAGCCAATGTTTTCAAAATAACATTAGACAACTTCCTCTCATAAGGATGTACAGCAAGTAGGTGGTGGTGGGCTTCACTCCTCCATCTCCATGCATTCATGGAATACCTGAAGGAACCTTATGTCCACAGCTTCCTCCAGATGAAGGGAGAGGAGCCTGAAGCCAGCAATACCTGAATCAGCCTTCTGAGTAGTGCTCAACTTTGTGTGTATGTGTGTGTTTCTAAAACTCTCCTAGATTTTGCTTTTCCTCATTTCCCCCCATTTGAATTTTGATGCGGCGCACATATCAGATGATAAATCTCACTCAAGCCAGACAAAATTCTTCCGGGCTTTTCTTGTTCGCTACTTGTTACTCGTTTGACAGATTCTTACAGAATTAGTCTTAGTACCTTCCTGGAGAAGTGTTGTAAATAATTACAGTTGACAATTCCACCTAAGAAAGATCAAAAACAGAGAGAAGGTGGGGGAGGAGAGGGAGAATTTTCAAATGCAAAAAGGGGGGGGGAATGTTGAACAGTTTTGGAGGGGAGGCTATGGGTAAACACAAACCAAGATAGCAATTTCACCACCACCACACCTCCTCCTCCCTCTTTCACACACTTTCTGTCCCTCTGCCACTTTCTGCATTGATATGCAGCATCACATCTCTCAACAGGTACGTTCCACTTATTGGAATGTTATTTGAGAACAACTTTATTAAAGATGCACTCCGTCGATACAATACAATGCGGCACAGAGAGATTTGTATCCCAAAAAGCATTACAGAATGAAATAATAGGAGACAGCAGGCAAGGTACCATATGAATTACACACAGATTGTGAGGCAAAGCCAGTCAGCAGAGGATAAATTAAAGTATTCTGTCATATAGCTGGGAGCGTGGGGAGAGTCTGAGAGGCACAGCTAGGCCCAATGACAGGGTGGTGGCGAGTGGGACAAACCATAGAAGATACTTGCATCGCAATCCTACCTCCATCTAATCGGAAGCCCTGTTGAGTGATACGGGGCTTGTACTGAGGTATGGGGTTGCCTTAGAAAAACTGGCAAAAGAAATGGCCAGCCTGGTAGGCACTGCTTCTAAAAAGGTTTTGCAGCTTCTCTCTGGGGAATCATCAACAACAACTTATGTAGAGCTACGAACCTACTGCTTTTCAGAAGAAAATAGCAAGAGAAAAAGGAGAGTGTCTGTCTTGAGAAGCTTACAGCCTGCAGAAGCTGCAGTGGCTGAGAGAAAATAAGAAGGGATTAATGTTTGTTAATGGAGCTGCATTTCCTCATATATACAAATATATATATATCTCTATCTATCTATCATCTATCTATCTATCTATCTATCATCTATCTATCTATCTATCATCTATCTATCTATCTATCATCTATCTATCTATCTATCTATCTATCTATCTATCTATCTATCTATCATCTATCATCTATCTATCGTGCATCTGAGGTCCCCAGTGCTTGAAGTAAACAAGGAAACAAGGGGGCTAAAAGCAGGAAAGGGAAACCAGGAGAAAGCCCACTCCCTCCCTCCATAGGGGAAGGGCCATGGCTCTGTGGTAGTGCATCTGCTTTGCATGCAGAAGGTCACAAGTTCAATCCCTGGCATCTCCAGGCAGGACTAGGAGACAACCCAGTTTAAAACCCTGGAGAATCACCAGCAGTCGGTGAAGGCGATGTTGACTCAGTATGATCAGACGATGGTCTGATTCACTATAAGGCAGCATCCCAAGCTACCCATTCCTGGTGTCATATATCACCTAGAGGGGAAGACAGAGAGGTCAAAAGGTTGATGGTTCTCAGTTCACAAAATTGGAAAGCGACACCAGCAACTTTTACACAGTCTCCTCAAGTTAGGAGGCAAAGGGCTGTGTGGGACTCTGGAGGAGGGGAATCTAGATCTGTTTACTCCTTGCTCCCCCATGATGATCAGGGACCCTTATGTCCAAGGAAAGACCTTCAGCTGCCCTCTGATGTAGGAAGGGGTTAGAAAGTGACTCTGAGGGTGTAAGAAGCAGTTCCATGAATATGTTTGGTTTCCACTTTATACACGTACATTTTGTTCAAGATACGAAGCCATTGACCTCACAGTCAGTGGCTTTTTAAGTAAGGATTTGAAGGAAGAGAAGTCGCATCACACACATATATATTCCCATGGAATTTCAGGCTTAGCAAGCAGATTTCTACAATGAGCCACACTCGTGCTATGAGAATAAATTGTTTTCGGGTACCTCTAAGGAGCTCACGTGATTTAATTCTGGATTTGACTTGTTTCAAGGAAGAAGCCACTTTGGAATCCTCTGTGTTTTTTCCTTAGTGATATATCTCAGTTTTGACAAAATGCTCATGCCTGATAAAATCAGAAAGGTATCACTGGGCTTTGTGTTTCTTTGTATTGTGACATATCTAAGAAGAAGCTTCTTTGTGAACATAAAGTACTTGGAAACACATGTTTCCAAGGCATTCTGTTTCTAAGACATCTTTCAGAACACGTCCCTGACATTCTTCATTTCTGAGATTGAGGGTGTCCACTGTAGATGTAACTGAAAGGTCTTCACATAAGATTCACTAGTTAGCAGTGGCGTAGCGTGGGCTGTCAGCACCCGGGGCAAGGCAAGTAATTTGGGCCCCCTAACCCGTGGATTTGCGCCCCCTAACCCCCAGATGTTGCACCCAGTGCGGCCGGCCCCCCCCCTGCACCCCCCACGCTACGCCACTGCTAGTTAGTGGAGGGAGCAGCAACCCAAGTTTGTGATTGTGTAGAGACTAACTCAGTTTCGGAAGTGGGTTTCAGCAGGTGCAAATACCATGTTCTCTGTATGACATGAGTAGTGGAACAAGACTTCTGGAGATAAATTGAGTGACCATTCTCAGGATCAAATGATGTTTTGAATTATCCATGATAGTAATCTGCAGCCATTTGAAGTTAGTTAATCTATCTAGATATACAAATAATATTTATAGCAAGCAATAAAAGGAGGAATTTGTGGCTTCAAAAACATATCAGAACTAGTAGTAATAACATGAAACAAGAGACATGGGCAATTGGTTCTATTCTGCAGTTTAACAACTACTTTTAAAAAGTGTAAGCTACCTTTAAAAGATTTTGTCCTTTTACAGTGTAAGTTAACATTGGGATGTTATTGTTATAGGATACTTCATGCATGCTTCTTGTATCTTTGCTTTCCTCCCTCCCTCTCTCACTACACAACATTTTCACACAATAGTAATGTAATTTCACTAGGGTTTCTGGGGTTTACGATTAAGCCAATAAACATAATCTTAGGTTTGCTGAATAATATGCAAGAAGACATCAGCACCATCTGGTTATTTCAGCACCATTTATAGTATGAAACAGATGTTACATTTACTGCACAGATATCCAGCTGAAATTAACTTGATACATATCAACCAATTTGACTGCTTAGTGCTATATAAGAGTTGCAAAATTCAGATCAAATTCTGGTAGGCCTCTATACTATTTACATTGGGGTAGCCAATGTGGTGCCTACCAGATGAGGTGGGATTACAACACCCATAATTCTTGATGACTGGCTATGCTGGCTGGGATTGATGGAAGTTTTAGTCCAACTATATTCTAGAGGGTACCAGCTCAGCTATCCCTGGTCTATGGAATCACATCCAAGTTGGATTAATTGAAAAGCTGCTGCTGTCATAGACCTAGTCTTGTGAAAACTAATCAGGAGGGATGACTGCAGATAAAAAGGGTTACGAATATGGTCACCAGTGGATCTCATTGGGTCATGGGCAGAATCACAGAATCAGAATTGCAGACTTCTAGAACTTGGATACATGAACTGCACTTCACTAGAGAAAGACATTAGATTTGGATGCAGACTTCCTTTTTTGGAGAGGGTATGGGAGTAAATATTTTCCGCCTTTATTTCTATTTTTAAGTTGTATTGTAATATGTCAAATCAATAAAGACTTTGTTGTTTAAAATGTATTCATATTAGAACCGGCAAGATACAGTGATTCCGCCAAAAGTTTGTGAAATTGACCAAGTAATTTGAGGAGAAATAGCTTTGTGAAATCCCACCTGCCGCCTTTGTTTCACTGATTTATTCTGCTGGTTCATCTGTGCGTCCTATTAAACTCAGTGGGATGGCACACTGTGACTATATTTTTAACACACCTGCTTCAATCACTTCAAACACCTTTTAACAAGCCTGCTTCAATCACTGTCCTTGCTTTGGAAACGTAATTAACACTGCACCTCTCAAATAAAATGAGCTCTTGGAGGTACAATCTTAAAATCGGTTTATAAAAAGTCTGTAAAAGTGTGTGTTTTTCTGTCCACAATTTGTTACCACAGTAGCTCCGGAAATGAGTTTGCAAACATGTCTGCAGAATGTTTTCCCGGGGGAACAGCATAACAAAACAGCAATTAAATGGTTAACTACCAACCACGTTCCACAAATGAAGGGAGAAGGGGGGGTGGTTGAGGCAGGGCTACACAGTAAACTTCAGCTTCTGTGAAAGAGGAGGCGAGACATGGGGTAGTTGGAGATCTGTTTGTATGCTTGCTCAGGGCATGTGTCTCTAAACTGGAGCTGAGCCTAAATTTCTCAGAAGTTAATATTCAGAGTTCTTTAAAAAAAATTCACTCAATTAGAGAGAGAGAAAATCACCTTGCAGAACTTCCCTTAATTATTCCCAGTGGCGTAGCGTGGGTTTTCAGCACCCGGGGCAAGGCAAGTAATTTGCGCCCCCCTAACCCGTGGATTTGCGCCCCCTAACCCTAAACCCCAGATGTTGCGCCCGGTGCGGCCGGCCCCCCCTGCACCCCCCACGCTATGCCACTGATTATTCCCCACACTTTTCAGGGTGTATGTGGCAGCTGTAATTCACCACTACCCACACCACGATGCCCTGTAATTATATTAATTTTGGGGCATTGTGGATGGTGAAAAATGGTACAACAGCAGTTTGGGTTGGGGGACAAAGCAACAGAAGCAGCAGCTGTGTTTCTAGCACTCCTAATGATGAGACCCACTTATGAGAAACTGTTCAAGAATTTCTCCTCTTTCTGAATAAGTTGGTGAATCTCCTCTTCTTGACCCACGAATAGGGTAGAGAATTTAAGAGATCACTTGTATACAGCTCCTTTCTTAACCTGTCTGCAGACTCCTTCTGCTATTCATTGAGTTAGCCCTTCTTGAAAAACAGTGACTGGGGGGAATTTAAGCTCAAATGTTGCACACTAGAGAAATGATTTTCCCATATGAACATAACTCTATTGCAGATGGCAGGTTGCTGCTGCATGTGCAGGGAAGCTGGCCAAGACTAGCACATTTTTAGCACAGTGCAAGGAGCTGACCGTGTAACTTTGAATCGTTTAGTGAAGGCAGCAGAGCGTCCACATAAAGAGCAGTAGAGATTAAATCAGAACTGTTTCCAGAAAATGAAACTTTTATTTAGGAAGTTTAACAAAAGGGTTTAACTAGTGAAGGCTTTTGAGGAAAGGGGCGAGAAAAGGAAAAAGAGTGGGGGTGAGAGAAAAACTAAGCAAGGCAGAGAAATAGATTGCAAGAGAAAAATAATTATTTAAAGATGAGACTCCCCCCCCCCATCATTTTGCTAAAAATATTGATGAATCAAAATGAACCGTGTTTAAGTGAGTAAAAAAGAAAAGATCTTTAAAATGATCATATTTCACATTTTATAACATTTAGATTAACATATACTGTAACACTAACAAAACCAACATACAAAATTGCAGTCCGATTGTTTTTCCTTTTGTTATAAGGCAACACTAATTATTTCTCTTTCCCAGTATTCTTCCAGGTGAATACACAATGATAGAATGTATGAATGAATGATGGTTCATCAGTTCACCACATGTGGTGAATGAATATCACCTTATCATTCATGCACAGGGCTGTGATTAGTTTTTTTATTCCAAAGTCTGCTGTTAAGTGATGCAGGGTCTGCATTGAATTTACAAAAATAAATATAAATGCTTTCTAAGCAAGGAAAGAAGTTCACATCTTCCTCTTGTCCTCTTATTACTTTCATTTGGTGGATCATTTTCCCCCTCTGTACCCAACCATCCCTGGACTGTGGATGCCAATGTGTTTACAAATCATGCCCCTCCTCCGGAAATACATGTTTGGTGTTTGCAATAAAAATAAATCCCATTTCTTCTGAAGGCTGTGCACCACTGCCCCCTCTTGTGTCAAACTGAATAGATGCTCAACAGCAGATAACCATCTCCACCTTAGCAAAGGGACTTCCACTGCAGTACATGGAGTTGGAATAGGTGGCACTGGCATCGGAATAAAATTTGTGGGAGCATAGCAATAATAACAAACAGTGAAATCTAGAGTCTCTGTTGTCTTAAAAGCCTTGAAGCAAACAACTCCAATAAAACCAACATTTCTGCCTAAAACCTTGCCGCCTGTTTCCATGCAGTTCCACATAGTTGCTATTGCTAATAAGTCAAGACCAATTAACTCACAGCTGGAATCCCTTGATTTTGTATACAGAGAGGGAAGTGTTCTGAACTGCAGTCAAACTGTTACAGTGAGGGAGTGCAGTTCATTCTCCAGAAAGCAGTGAAACTAATAAGAAGTGATCCAAATAACAATGTTATGACACCTAGGTATGCTTGAGAAATTGCACATTTTGATCCATACCTCCCAGACTAGTAGGGAGGGATCCCATGGCTTTCCAGAAAAAGTATGAAACTACGATTTCAAGTGCATACCTTGGAAGAAATATGCTTTAAATACATATTTTAACACAAATTTTCCTGTCAATGTTTCCAGCCAATTGTTGGCTAATGTGGGAACAGTTCAGAAAGACTGATTCTCCCATCCCCCCCATCTCCTTCTTACATTTCCCATTCCCTTCTAACCTTCTATTCTAGTTCCATACACCAGGGGTTGCCAACCTTTCTGAGGGCACTGTGGGTGCCACTTGAGAGCATTGTGGGTGCCATTCACAAAATAGTTCTCATTTGAGAGTTAGTCACCCCCAATGACCTTATTCTTCCCATGGGAAGTCATTTATTTGTGCTCTGAATGTGGAGATCACACAATATTGATATCACACACACACACACACACACAGAGAGAGAGAGAGAGAGAGAGAGAGAGAGAGAGAGAGAGAGAGAGAGAGATATGCAATTGTGGTCTAATAGCAACAACAGGGAGCATTTCTCAGTACCAACATACTGTACATGGTGTCCACACCACACTAGCTCTCATTTCTCTTGCTTAGAGGACACCTGTACTTGTTAGCCTATAACTTTCTTTCTGGGAGGGTTATTTTTTATTATACATGAAATCCCAGCATCTGGAATACCATCTCAGGTGCACCAGTAAAAGCTTTTGGGTGTGCAACAGTGTCCACCAGTCTCAGTCTTGTGACCCTATGTTTTGAAGACTATGTGTGAACTGTGCTTCATTTGCAGTTTTTAAGCAGAGGATGGATGATCATCTGTAATGAATGCTTTAGTTGAGATTCCTGTATTGCAGGGGGTTGGACTAGATGACCCTCATGGTTCCTTTCAACTCTACAATTCTGTGATTCTATGAAGAGAATATGCTTCTCAAGGCAGTCGTCTTTCCTACTCTGGAACAAAGGAACCTCTATACCAGATAGTCTTTATCCCACAAAGATAGACAAACACAATCTCACCAGCTTAAAGGAGTACTTTCACCCTAATTTATTGATTTACTGCCCCTTATAACGACTATTTGCAAGGAAGATACAAAATAAATACTGCTGTAGATGAGGATTACACAATGTCAGCCTAGACTGGCAATGCTGAAGGATGCTGATACTCTCAGATTGCCTGCGAAGGAACATCCTTCTTAGCTATAGTTCAATACACTTAAATATTTAGAACTGAGCTGCACAAAGTAAGCTGCAAATTCCAAGCCAATCAGTCATACAATTGCCTCACACACTGCTGACTTTGAAAGACTTTGTATTTTAACCACAGGGTGGCACCCTGAAAGCCATTTGTTCAACCACAGGAAACAGATCAAAACCAGCTTTCTATAATGGTCTATTTTTCTGTCTCAAGGACAGAAAATCTTCTATTTCTGTTTTGTTTTGAAAACAGATCCTTGCAAAGATAATGTATATGCCATAAGTAAAATAGATTATCATAAATGGAAAAGCTATAGAAAAAAAATGTGCTACTTGGATTCCATGATCAAGAAGCTGTTAGTTTTTGGCGGAAGCCCTCACAGAGATACAGTTCTCAGAGTGCTTTTACAGTCAATCCCTCTTCCCAGGAATCTCTGAGAATTATATCTCTGTAAGGGAAATAGGGGTATCCTGGCATTTCTCAGCACCTTTACCAGACTACAGTTCCCAGGATTATTTGGGGAAAGCCATGACTGCTTAAGTAGTATGATGTTGCTTATGATAGGGGGCCTTACAACAGAGCTTTGTAAACTACTATATTTCTGTTGGCAATATGATTTTCCTGTCTCCAACCTGCATCATTAAGGTCATATCCAGGCAGAGGGCCTTCTCGGTAGTGGTGCCCACCCTGTGGAAAGCCCTCCCATGAGATGTCAAGGAAATAACTACCTGACTTTTAGAAAACATCTGAAGGCAGCCCTGTTTAGGGAAGTTTTTAATGTTTGATATCTTATCATGTTTTTAATATTCTATTGTGAGCCGCCCAGAGTAGCTGGAAAAACCCAGCCAGATGGGCGGGGTATTAATAATAATAATAATAATAATAATAATAATAATAATAATAATAATGTTATTGTTATTATTTAATACTACTACTATGTTTTGCTTTTGGGTGGACTGCCAAGCCACAGCTACACTAAAATTGTAAATTTCTCTATTTTCCCTGGGCAAGACTCATTTCTTTGTCTGGAAAAATGTGAATCTCCCTTGGGGCATGGACATGTCAATCGCAGCTTGAACATCACTCATTGGCTAAAAACACTAAAAGGCAAGAACATGCTTCCATTTCAGAAAGCAGCTGCTTTGAATGATGCCTGCACATTTTGCTTCTCATTTTTTGTTCTACAAGGGCTTGAGGCCCTCTTTTAAAAATCCTGAAAGCTCAGAGCAGGCTTCCTCAACCTTGGCCCTCCAGATGTTTTGAGACTACAATTCCCATCATCCCTGACCACTGGTCCTGCTAGCTAGGGATCATGGGAGTTGTAGGCCAAAGCATTTGGAGGGCCAAGGTTGAGGAAGCCTGGTTCAGAGTCTGATCCTCTGATAGCACTGGCTCTGTACCCCTCTTCAGTGGTTCTTGCTTGGCGCTCTTCTCCCACTCATCTTCTGTGATTTGCTTCTTTGTTTGCATCAGCATAGGGTTTTTTTTTTATAGAGAGAGAGCTGACTGCCAATGCTATTTCAAAATCCCTTCATGAGCAGAGTCACCAAGGCAGCACAAAGTCTGCCAAGAACAGAATGTTATTTCCACCCACCCGGTGCCACAATGGCAGGAGACACCCTCTAATCACCCTCTGTATTATGATCCGAACTTGTGCTTTGCTCTCACTTGAAATAGGAAGGAAGCTGCGTACAGGCTTAAGATACATTGGCAGAAGTTTATTTTCAGAGTAGTGGGCAATTTAGGTCAATGAGAAGCAGAGGTTGCCCCCACAGAAGCAGGTGTCATTAAAACCAAAGAAGCCATGAAACAGTCATTTAGTTTGACACCACCCTCCTCTGTAATCTGTCTACAGACCAAGACACAGCCCTTGGTTTGAGCTGCAAATATTACCCTCTTTCTACTGCACCAATATACAAAGAAAAGCTATGAGACCAGTGATCAATGGAAATGTATGAGAATGAAACAGGGACTATGATTTACTTTTACTTGAAGTTTGTTAACTTAGGAAGAGTTCTAATTATTATTTCTCTGTTGTTTCTCCTTACAAAGCTCAGTTGGCTGCATTTATCTTACCTCACCTGAGCTAGTCACTAGTTTCTTCCTTCCCACTGACTCCCAGACTTAACTGAACCTACTACAATCAGCACCTGGAATTGTAGTAAACCTGCCAGCCAGTATGATGCCATTGCAGCCCTGCTGATTTTGACATACCCAGATGGTTTGGCACAACCCTGCCTATAAAGGTAATTACAGGCATCCAACATGCTTTGATACCCAGGAAAGTGCCAGACTTTCATTCAGATTCAAATGTTCTGTTTTGGGCTCCGTGAACACTATGCAAATTTTTTGGATCCCGCTTTAAAGAAGCTAATGTGTTTGTGTTTAACAATGCCCCACTATGACTTTTCCTCCATTATGTTCATGTCATATTTGTGAGAAAACTTTGGACATTTCTCGAAGAGCCTCTGTTAATATTTCTTATCTTCCTAAGAAGCAGTTGCTCTAAGATCCTACAACCCACCCTCCCCACATCAAAAGAAAAAACAAAACAAACACCCCAAGGCCATCAAATATTTAAGAAAGATAGAACAGAATATTCTCACAGCTTTGTGCCAAGTGGACAGATGTTTGCATCAGAAGACCCACCAACCGAATTGTCACTTAACTGTTGCCCTTGGTAGGACATTCAACAGTTTCACCCAGGAGTGAACAACTTTTGGAAGCTGAGTGGAAACATAGTGGAAAAGAATATAGAAGGCAAAAAGACTGCATTCAAGACTATTATTATTATTATTATTATTATTATTATTATTATTATTATTATTATTATTATTACCCTGCCCATCTAGCTGGGTTTCCACAGCCACTCTGGGCAGCTCCCAACATTAATAATAATAATAATAATAATAATAATAATAATAATAATAATAATACATGCAGGACTCCCTTCTCGGCCATCTGCCTCTCCTCAATACTGAATTCTGGTAGGGAAAGAACACTTAAATAAAAAAATTGATTTCTTATATACACCACATGCACAAAAAACGTATTCTCTCCCTCACTCCCTACACAGACTGAACATATGGAGGGGGAACATGTGGATAGGTCTCTGACCTTCATCCATGAATTTGAATGAGATGCTGGACAAGTGTAGTTTATGTACAACTGCTGCACTCATTTTATTTATTAGTTTTATCCATTCCCTGCTCTTCATCTATCAAGATCCCAGAGCAGTTTTCAAGACATAAGCTCATAGAATACCTCAAAAACCCAAAGCAATAACACTTAGAAAACCATGCTCTAAACCAGCTGTTTTGGGACTACAACTCCCATCATCCCTAGCTAACAGCACCAGTGGTCAGGGATGATGTGAACTGTAGTCCCAAAACAGCTGGAGGCCCAAGTTTGGCCATCACTGCTCTAAACATTACAAGCAGCGGAAACTTCATAACGCCACAAAACTGTGATATCCATCTATGGCCCACTTTTTCAACTAATTTCCAAAAGCCTGAATGAATAAGAATGCTTTCAACTGGCATTAGAAAGTTACAAATGAGGGAGAGTCCTGCAGTTTTAGTACCATGGGTGTAGCCAAGGTGGTGCTGGGGGATAGCTGCCCCTCCTAAGTAAATAAAAAATACTTAACTAATTGACCAGTTGCGTCACAGATAAATCAGTTCTGCCCCACCTATCATAATCCCTGCCCCTCTAAAATAAATCCTGGCTATACCCATGCAGCTGTAGCAGTGCTCTCAAAGATGAGTGCAGATAGTCAATGGAATGAAGCTGGGTATTAGAAAAAAATAATTTCTAAAGCTTAATAAACAGCTAATCCTTTTCTGTCATTCCCCCAACAAGCACTTCACCAGGCAAGTGTCCCTCTTGTCCTTTATATTGTTATGAGTTTGTGGGTACTGGGAATTTAGAGGAATTTAGTGGATAATGCTAGGAAATCAACATGAGCTAAGTGTTAATTGAGTCAGACTAATTTCCTTTGAGGTAATGAGTCATTATCACAACACAGGATCAAAGGAAGGGGGTCTCTCCCTGTGTTAGGAAAGGCCAGAGCTTAGGTTAGAAAAGTTAGAGTAAGCTGGGCATTATGTGACTTAGGAAGGCAAGCTGAAGGGCAAGGATGTTGCTGTGTCTATGGGAGACACTGGAACCTTTTGGAATGTTGATGCTCTGAAACCCTCCATCATAGGCTCAGGTTGTATATGTGTGTAAATAAACCATATATCATAAAGACACCACAGTCTTTAAATTGTCTGCATCTCATTTTCCAAAAAGAAATGCAGAACTTGGGTAAGTGTACCTGGTACCCCTGGAATCTTGCACCACTCAGCAGAGATTAGGATGGTGTGTAACATCCCTTGCTTTTATAGTATCACTTTTTCTTTAGCTGACCAGCCCAGATTACTGCAGCCCCTCTCCCATTTTATCAGTAGTCTTCCAGTCAATACCACCCTTTTGCATATCCAGTTCTCACTTTTGCCTACAATCCAGCAGGGCCCACCTTGAAAAATGCCTCATTAGACTTGAATGCTGACCTGGACTTTTAAACTCTTAAGTACTCTGTTTCTGCTCCATTAGGCCATATGCAGCCTACATCAGCAGAAGTTCTTCATTTCATTAGATTCAAAAGTTGTTTTTATTTTGTTTGAATTCCTTAAAGCCCAGTCCCAGTTATGGCATGCATTATTGAGTTTCAGATCCACAGCAGCTTTTCCTCAGTGTTGAAATATTACCTCTGGACCCCCTTTCAGCTTTTTGATTGTGGGATCCTAATGTGTTGAGGGAAAATGGTAAATTCACCATGGTGTTTACTTTATGCTAAAAGAGAGAGAGAGAGAAAGAATTTTTCTTACGCAAAAAAGAAGATTTGTGATGATCCTCCAGTGAACTACACATGAACCACGACAGAGGCTTTGTAGTGATTTTCAGGAATCTCTTTAATTGAACCATCAGTTGTTTGTTCCAGCTAATTGAGTTCCCCTCTAGTAATTACTCTTTGGAGCCCTTTATGACACAATGCATACCCTGTTGATACTTTAAACAGTTTCTTAAGCTCAATTGCTGCCTATGACTTTTTCAGCCACATCTAACTGGCATTGAATTGCTTCCCAATTGGAAGAAAATGGACTAGTGATTTGTTGCTTTTCATAGCACTGCATCCTGCAAAAAACTTTGACATTATCCAGTTCCTCAGTGCTAAGGGCAATCCAGATTTTGTGTGCTTAAGGCCATTTTTAATGTGTTTGTGTCCACGATATACTTACATTTCCACATCTTTATCCAACATGATAATGTGAAGGGAGAGGAGAGAAAGAGCAGCAGAATTATGATATATTGCAAGAAGCTTATCACTGATTTGTTTATCATAGGCTGCATCAACAGAAGTATAGTGTCCAGATCAAGGGAACTAATAGTACCACTTTGTTCTGTTTTGGTCAGACCACACCAGGAATACTCTGTCCAGTTCTAGGCACTACAATTTAAGAAGGATGCTGACAAACTGGAACATGCGCAGAGAAGGGCAACCAAGATGATCAAGCGTCTGGAAATCAAGCTTTATGAGGAATGGTTGAGGGAACTGGGTACGTTTAGCCTGGAAAAGAGGAGACTGTAAGGAGGCATGGTGACATCTTAAAATATTTTAAGGGCTCTCAACATGGAAGACGGAGCAAGCTTGTTTTCTCCTGCTCCAGAGGGTAGGACAGGAACCAATGGCTACTATTTGCCCTAAAAGTAAATAGCTCATTCTGGAACAAACGGTGGTTGGGAAGCACTACCATAAAAAGGCCACTTTAAGGATGATATACACCATGGCTCTCAAACAGCCTTAGCAGTCATAGTCTGCCCAATTCTGATGATAGGTTGTCATCAACTGCTAGCCTAAATGTGGGAACCTCACTGTGTCCCTGATGGCCTCCCAGAAAGTCTCCTACTTTTCCATTACCTTGAACAACTATGCAAGACTGGGCTTTTTCTGAGCAAGAAAGCATTCCTCTTGACTGTCTGACAGCTATTCCCAGTTCCTCTTCCCCTGTCCTCTGAAATCTCCTGAAGACAAAAGTCCCAGCTTTTGTGCTTCCTGCTTCCCACCATGGCATCTCTCCAAGCTTTCATTAGCCCAGCATCACAACCATTACATATGCAATTTTATTTACCAAAGTGTATATTCCGATTACTTGATAGAAGACCATGGAACTGCTTTCCCAGTTCATTCAGTGAATGATTCATGACAGACATACTGACAGACTATAAAGAAACTTGTGTGGTGCAGTGTTTAAGGCAGGGATAGGCAACCTAAGGCCCAGGGGCTGGATGCGGCCCAATCACCTTCTAAATCCGGCCTGCAGATGGTCTGGGAATCAGCGTGTTTTTACATGAGTAGAATGTGTGCTTTATTTAAAATGCATCTCTGGGTTATTTGTGGGGCACAGGAATTTGTTCATTTTTTCCCCAAAATATAGTCCGGCCCACCACATGGTCTGAGGGATGGTGGACCGGCCCACGGCTGAAAAAGGTTGCTGACCCCTGGTTTAAGGGTTGAATTCTGAGCCAACAAGTGACTGACCTAAAACTCTGGTAAAACCATGAACAATCTAGGTATGTCATATTACTATCATATAGTAACTGTGGTGTGGGGGTGATAACGGACCAGTAGTCAAGAGTTCAACACAATATAATACTGTCCTAACTTAGAAGGTCTTTCCCAGAATTACCAACAGAACAATCCTAAGCCCTGACCAGGGAATGGTGGAGAAGCAGAATGAATAAAGCATCTGAATTATTAAAAGAGGTATCAGTCAGGGTGGAAGGCAAAGAGGATTTCAAGAAAAATGTTCCACTGCACTAACTTCAGACTGAAGCAGTTGAGGAGCATAAAGATTGAACACCTCAGGGGATCCACAGGACTTTGCCCTATCCCCCAAACAACCTGCTTGTGGTCCTTCCATAGGTTTTTCGGCCAGCTTTCTGCCTGGATTGACACATCAGAGACCCTTGCAGCATCAGAGACTCCCCAATAGAAACTGCTGGAAGTCAGTGGAGAACAGCATAGCCTAACCCTCCCCAGCAGCAGAGATCTCAGGGTTAAGATTGCACAGTAAATAAAGTGTGTGAAATGTAGGGATGGAAGAAGAATGTGTTATGTCTACTTTTTGCACTAGACCAACTGGAGGTGAGGATCTCAAACTTATTTGTGGATCAAAATGCATCTCCCAACTGGATCACACACTTAATCCAGATTTTTGTGATTTGGCAACCCGCATGCACATTCGTTTAAAAAAATGTATACAAATTAAAGGCGGACTTGCATTCTTGCACAAAACATGATGGAACAGAACTATGACTGAGCACCAGCCACACTGAAATGGGATGAAATCAGGCCGCTCAGGACATCCCTAATGAAATGCTTTGAGAACTTTGGCAATGCTATATATATAAATACTCTGCTTCATTGTAGTCAAGAGGCAATATTTCAAATGCTAATAGCATATTATTTTGGATACTTGTTAGGAACATTTGTTTGTTCCTCCACTAAAACAGCACCAAGAGAGAACTCTGCCATAAAAACACAGTTGGGGTATTTTTTATGTACATTCTTGTGGGCCATTCTTATATGTTACAGAAATATTAACAAGACAAAGAAGGAATATGTCAGTGCATTTCTAAAATCTGAGGCTGGTGAAAAACTCCTGAGGAATCCCTGAGTGTTATAATTATAGTTGAATCTGTTCCAAGGCTGATTTACTAGTAGATCAAACCCAAGGTGGAATAATCAGTAAGTGCGTTTTTTTCAAGAAACAAAACAATATTTATCCACAGAAACATCCTGACAATTGCATTGTTGAACAGGTGCTCTGGACATATTCCAGTGTGGGAAGTTAGTTCCACTTCTGCATATTCTTCTACTGATTCAGTACAGGATGTGGCATTAATACCCATGTTTGTGGTGTCAGTTGTCACTGTTAAAGAGAAGTAGCGTTCTGCCAGATATGGAGAAAATGGCAATGTTTTATTTTTAAACTTAATGATTACCTTTCTAGAGGAAGAAGCTGTTAGGTTTTCAGGATATGAGATGATTCCAAGGACTTTCAAAGACAATGATGTGTTGTTGTTTTTTAAATGTTCCTAAGCTTAACTGTCCCCCAAGAGTTATATAAATGATAAAATGCCCCCAACCTCTAACATGTTTCATACTCTTCTCAACAAAGGAGTTGTTGAGTTTCAACCACCTCCCTTGGGTGGGTATATACACACACCACCAGGTAAGTTTGCCAGGGGTCCATTAATTTTAAATTTTAGGTTACAATCCTATACCTACTTCCTTGGAAATAGCTCCACTGAGTTCAATGGGACTTACTGCTAAGTAGACATGCACAGGGTTGCATTCCTAGTATTTAATTCAAGGGTAACTCAACTTTATTGAGCACAGTATTTTGTATTTTGTACAAAAAATACAAATGCTCCACACAGACACAAATCTGAATTCTACAGTCAAATCAGTTTTGCATATTTAGGAAATGTCCATTTAGGGACTTCTGCTTATCCGTAGGGGAATAAGAAAGAACAAAGTGGGGCACTGAAAGCCCCAGCCATTGACATTCCTCTGCCCCACAGAGGACAACTCAGCTGAGATGCTGAATTATGTATCTAGTAGTTCAAATTCCACTTGAACTACAGAATGAATATCAGAAACATTTTGCTCCACTATTAAGCTTGCCAGTTTGGCTCCATTTGCATTTCCTAAACCAGGTTCCTCTCCTTTTGTTTAATGAACTGAGTGTCCCTAAATTTATAATATTATAAGAGCCAGTATGGTGCAGTGGTTAAGAGTGGTAGTCTCGTAATCTGGGGAACTGGGTTCGTGTCTCCGCTCCTCCACATGCAGCTGCTGGGTGACCTTGGGCCAGTCACACTTCTCTGAAGTCTCTCAGCTCCACTCACCTCACAGAGTGTTTGTTGTGGGGAAGGAAGGGAAATGAGAATGTTAGCCACTTTGAGACTCCTTCGGGTAGTGATAAAGTGGGATATCAAATTCAAACTCTTCTTCTTCTTCTTCTTCATAACACTACATAACAAAAGCAGTGAGATCCTATATTTACTGTGTACAAATTCAGTATTTATATAGACAAGGCATAGCTATTAGCACAGGGCTTGATTGTAATAGCTGCTATTTCAAGGAGAGTGCTACTAAGCTCATTTGTAGATTCCCAGACAGCGCTGGTTAGCTACTGTAAGAACAGAATGCTGAACTGGATAGGCCTTTGGTCTGATCCTGCTGGGCTCTCGTTGTTTCATGCCACTTTGTGCTAATGCCAGTTCATAACTGACACCACAATCCTAACCATGTCTACTCAGAAGTAAGTCCTATGAAAGTCAATGGGACGTGCTTCCAGGAAAGTGGAATTGAATGCTAAATCTTATTGAACTGAAAGAAAGTCTTATTAATATTTTTATGAATATTTAGTATTTTAGGAAGGCATGCTAGTGTAAGCTTCATATTTTTTTCCAAGTATGCCACTGGGATTTTTCCTCATTTAATGCTCCTTCTAAAACACTGTTTATTTAGAAAGATGGTTATAGTGCCATTAACAGTGTCAACCCTTCACCAAGTTGTTTCTAAAGAAAATAGCAATCAAGAAAGAGCGTCAGAGAGGGCTTACAGTACCCAAAGGATTGTTCCTGTCCCTTGTCATTATTACCAAAACAATTGCTTTCTAGATTAGAATAGCTAACAAGACTACTGGAAGGTGTTTGCTCTGTTTATTGTGTGAGATGACTGATCTAACTTCTGACCTAGTTATAGGAGCTATCACTAAATTACCAATTAACCTTGAGAAAATAGGACATATGTGTCAGACCAGAAAAAGATTTGGGGAGGGGGCTGTTTAGATGTGTTTATGGTTTGTTTTCTGTAACAAGGTGTCTCATAAGATTGTTTGAACAGGGGGTTTACTTCAATTCAACATAAGCTTTTTTCAAACAACCTGACTAATATGTCTGAATATACAGACAGAGGGGAGTGAAAAGGGATTGTGGTGGCAAGCTTGGGTGAAAGACCAGAACTCTCCCCATGTGCTCAAGAATCTGCAAAAAGTAGAGTTCCCAATTGTGTGGGGAAAACACAACATAAAGACAACATTAGGTAGAAAGAGCATCTTCAAACAGGTCACTTAATATTCATAGGTCAGAAACAAGAATTGCTATGTGATTTTCTTCCTTCCACAGTATGTTTAAATCATATTGGAGGGATCTCTTTTTTAAAAAGCCGACTTACATCCTCAATGATTTAAGAGACAAAATACCTCCTAAATATTTGTTCCATTTCATTTAATGTTAACATACTTTCCCCATTAAAAATTGTAGTATGGTTGCAAACTGGTTGGGGAAGTGAGGCAGCATTACTATCACTTGTCTTTTCCTGTGAGACTTTCCACACTTTATCTAGGGTTAGGAAGTGTGATGTGATGTGATGTGATGTGATGTGATGAGGGAGGGAGTGAAAAGGAAAAGGAAATAAAGCAGAGCTAATCAAGTCTTTATTATGAGGTCATAATACATAAAATGTACAGCTATTCAGCGAAAATACCCTGACATGCAAAGTCTGTTAACATAGATGATATATGATATAAGATGTCAGGAATGTCCAAAACATGTGTTAAATAAGCCGTGCAACATGATACCTAAAATATGGAAGTTAAAAGTAAGTTTTAAAAAGTGAATAACCAGATTAAAAACTGTAACAGCAGCTGAACAGCATGGATTTAATTGGGAGAGATTTCCTTTTGTATTTTACAGCCAGAAGGAAAAATCCAGTCACAATCTCTGTTAACAATCTGTTCTAATCGACCAAAAGATAGGCCAGGTAGGAAGTCTGACCTGGAAATTTTGAGAGGAAGAGCCCAGTGTAACTAATGCCACCTTGGGAATGGGCATGTTTAATGCAACATGGTTTTTCCACCCCTACACTTCAGCATATCATGTGCCATGATGCATTGTTCTCAGATTGTAATAAAATAAAATAAAATAATAAAATAAAATAAAATTGCTTCCCTGGATGGTGCACTCTGTGGTGGGTCAAGGGAAGTGCACTGATACAGTCGAGCACACCCAATCACTCAGTCATGCAATCCATGCAGGTGCAAAAAAAGAGAAAGTGGCTCATCTGACAAGCATGCTACAATTTAGATCAGGCTTCCTCAACCTTGGCCCTCCAGATGTTTTGAGACTACAATTCCCATCATCCCTGACCACTGGTCCTGCTAGCTAGGGATCATGGGAGTTGTAGGCCAAAAGCATCTGGAGAGCCGAGGTTGAGGAAGCCTGATTTAGCCATCCAAATCGGTTTCCACTACACATACAGGAATTACCAACAGGCTGGATAGCACAGATCAAATCATTATGAATTTAGGCAGAACTACTAGTTGTAAGAGGGACATGGGTGGCGCTGTGGGTTAAACGACAGAGCCTAGGACTTGCCAATCAGAAAGTCGGTGGTTCGAATCCCCACGATGGGGTGAGCTCCCGTTGCTCAGTCCCTGCACCTGCCAACCTAGCAGTTTGAAAGCACGTCAAGTGCAAGTAGATAAATAGGTACTGTGGCAGAAAGGTAAATGGCATTTCTGTGCGCTGCTCTGGTTCACCAGAAGTGGCTTAGTCATGCTGGCCACATGACCCGGAAGCTGTACGCCAGCTCCCTTGGCCAATAAAGCGAGATGAGCACCGCAACCCCAGAGTTGGCCACGACTGGACCTAATGGTCAGGGATTTCCTCTCCAGTGAATCCAAGGTCAAGATTCCAATGGACTTGGAGAGTAGGGCATGGGTTTGGAGAGTAGTTCCCTTTGGTAGTAAACTGCTTCCTAAAACCAATGCCTCATTTAAGCATTAACACCTTGTAAAACATTAATGGGATAGTACTTGTGTAAGATGGTACAAGCAGTTTGCCTTCCTAGAAATGCATTTGCTGGCTCAGGTCTGTGTAGCCGAAAGAGACAGCTCCTGCAAGCAAAATCACACATCGGGTGGGAGGTTGAAATGTCATTTTAGTGGGAAGGCTCCTTCTTTCGTGAGTTAGGCTTCCTCCCATTTTTCAAGGGCCTCTTACCTCATTGGAAGATGTAGGGGAGCAGTAGTGTTGGGGAGGGGGGGGTAAATGCAGTATAATTATACATCTTTGAATAATGATATGAGCCTGCTGCTTAAATAACAATTTGAGAACTGGTTGTAAGATTATTCGAATGGGGAAAGTACTAATTCCATATTTTTATGAGGATATTTTTGTCTCTGGTCTTCGCATACTATACAGACTGGTATACTTGATATATAATATATATATGACATATAGCATATATAAGACAGAGGGACACGGGTAGCGCTGTGGTCTAAACCAATGAGCCTCTTGGACTTGCCAACTGGAAGGTCAGTGGTTCGAATCCCCATGATGGGGTGAGCTTCTGTTGCTCTGTCTCAGCTCCTGTCAACCTAAGCAGTTTGAAAGCATGCCAGTGTAAGTAGATAAATAGGTGCCATTGTGACGGGAAGGTAAATGGCATTTCCGTGCAGTCTGGCTTCCATCACGGTATTTCATTGTGCCAGAAGCAGTTTAATCATACTGGCCACATGACCTGGAAACCTGTCTCTGGACAAACACCGGCTCCCTCGGCCTGAAAGCGAGATGAGTGCCATAACTCCATAGTCGCCTTTGACTAGACTTAACCGTCCAGAGATCTTTTACCTTTTTTTTAATATGACAGAGTGTTGAGTTCTGTTAGAAAAATATTATAGATTAAGCAATATCCATAAAGTTCCCTTTTCCTCTACCCCAATGCCCAGGAATCTAACTCCCTGAGGCAGAAACAGTTTACATTTCTGAGGTGATGGAGACCCCCCCCCCAATTCGTAGGTTTTTCTGAGTTCCAGCACAGCTGCACGAGTTTTGTTTTCTTACCTTCCCTGCTAGGGTCAGTCCCAGATTTCTCCTAGGTCCTCTAAAAATATGCATGAGTTCAGAACTAGTCAGGAGAAAATAACTTAATTGAGATAATAATTATAATTTAGAATAGATTCTTTCAGTACATCAGAGGTTGCCTCTTTAAGGCCTCAAAATAATGAATTTGACAGATCTTGCTCACTCTGCCACCCTGTGCAAGGTTGCTTAGCAACCACAAGATGTGGAGTAGAGTAGGTTGCAGGAGTCAAATGTAGAAAAAATTGAGAAGGAGATCATTAGCTTTACATATTCGGAGAATGCCGAGGCCTCATCCTCATGCACATGAAGCCAGTTACCCAGACTGTACTGAAATTACAATAAAGACATCTGTAGACCTGTGGCCCATACATATACCACTATAGGATGAATTATTTATTTAAAGTATTTACACAAAACACATACATCAAGCAGGCTATTTTAGCTGTGAGGACTTTGAATATTCAAGATTAATCACATTTTGGGGGGAAATGATTTGTAAGGAAATCTCAAAAAGCTCCTGCAATCAAGTCTTTTCTTTTACTCTACTTCATCCTTAGTGGAATTCCAGGTTTAAATCCAACCCACCACAAAACAGAGCTGCACTAGTATAGATTTAAGAACAATAATTCATTCCTTTTTTGTTTTTGACACCCAAACATGTTCTCTTGATCCCATCTCAAGCATTCATCCATCAAGGTGTTTGGGTGGTCTTGTTTGCCATGACTGGAAAGAAATCCTCAGTGGAGTCATTTGTTGAGATGATAACATAACCCATAATAACCCATTATTAGGCCAATGCCTAGACAGAAACCCCTGAATATGTATGGCCAGTGACAACTAAATATTCATTCTTTGTGAGACAAACCTGGAGAATTGACAATCGTAAATTACTGTTGTAATGCATAGGTCTGCCATAGTCAAAGTAAAAAAATTCCTTCCAGTAGCACCTTAAAGACCAACTAAGTTAGTTCTTGGTATGAGCTTTCGTGTGCATGCACACTTCTTCAGATATGGTATCTGAAGAAGTGTGCATGCACACGAAAGCTCATACCAAGAACTAACTTAGTTGGTCTTTAAGGTGCTACTGTTGTAATGCAGAAACAGTTTGGGGGCACCTGCAGTTGAGACAAAGCCACATTTGAAGAATTCATTTAAGGCACTGTGGTACCACTTTAACAGTCATGGTTTCTCTCAAAGAGTCCTAGGGACTGTAGTTTGTTACAGGTGCTTAGAGTTGTTTGGAGACCCCATTCTTTTCACAGGGGTACAATTCCCATAATTCCCTGGGAAGAGATATATTTATTAAACTACTCTGGGGGTTGTAGCTCTCAAAAATAACTGGCTACTGTGCACTTTGATTTAGGGGTGTGTCTTGGGCTAGCCCCATGCAGTTATCTGGTAAACCTTATAAGAAGCCTTGCCCAGGGTATGACAGACTTACTCCTGCTTTCTTTTGTCACAGGGAGGGAAGTGGCTGTTGTTTTCAGGCATGTGGATAGGTTTATTTGAGCCTTTAATTTTAAATATGCTATTGAAATATTGCTGTTTTAAATTTGCTGTAAGGTTTTTATTCTGCTATTTCAAGTCTGTGTCAACCTTTGTAAGCTACTTTGGGGGTCTTTTTAGCGAAAGAAATGAACCATAAAGAATGCACGCAACTGTAGCATAATGTGCAAGTGTTAACTGGCCCTAAGAATTAGTCCATAAAATAGACGGGTAGGAAGATAATCTGACATGGCTGAATTTTAACTCATGCTGCCACACTGCAAGAGCAGGTGTGGGAAACATAATCTAGAGGTAGTTTCCATCTGAAAATATAATAATCAGACCATGTCTACTCTTCCTCATGAAATAAAAGGTCTTGTAGCTTGCCATAGTAAAGCATTAGTGCCTTCCCCTCCCCACAATCTTCATCTGGCCAGCTTGTGTAACCTACCTAAATGGATTCTCAGGTACAGCTAGGCATGAAAGATGAGACCTGTCAATTCTGGGCCTACAAGATCGATGCATCACCTGTCTCTACCAAGATAAATCAGATTATAAGCATAGATAGCTGCTCCTCAGCACATATCTTCAGTGCTCCCGACAGCCTGCATCAGCCAAGAAGATAACATCCCCTACTCCCACCGATGGCACATTGATGTCCTTGACCTGGGCAAAACATAAATCAAGTAAGCTCACTTTTTTGAGTGCAAGTTGTACATCCATATTTGAAGTTGCTGCTGCTGTGGCAGTTTTCGCTTGTAAGGAGCTGGAGTGCAACAAGTTTTGTAACTGCTGCCATCCCAGAGTGGGATATTATAAGAGCAAATATTGCAAAACCATCAATCATGCAAACTATCGAGTAACTCTTGGGTTCCTTTAAGTCAATAAAATTCAGGATAAACCTGTTTCAAAACACAGAAATTACGTGCCTTAAGAAATGTCAACCTTTTAAGATTATATTTTTTAATCAGACAATTTTTACAACTTAAAAAAGTTGTGCATATTAGGCAAATGCTATTATTATTACAGAAGGCCAAAAAAAACCAAAACACAGTTTGTCAACATAAACGTTAACAGTTAAATAGGCTATGCAACCATTTTGCCTGTCAAAAATGCTGATCTTTAAAGCCCTAAACGGCTTCGGTCCAGTATACCTGAAGTAGCGTCTCCACCCCCATCATTCTGCCCGGACCCTGAGGTCCAGCGCCAAGCACCTTCTGGAGGTTCCCTCGCTGTGAGAAACAAAGTTACAGGGAACCAGGCAGAGGGTCTTCTCGGTGGTGGCACCCACCCTGTGGAATGCCCTCCCATCAGATGTCAAGGAAATAAACAACTATGTGACTTTTAGAAGACATCTGAAGGCAGCCCTGTTTAGGAAAGTTTTTAATGTTTGATGTTTTATCATGCTTGTAATATTCTGTTGGGAGCAGCCCAAATAAATTATTATTATTATTATTAAACACCCTCCAACCAGTGGTATCCCCACATTTTGGGGATGTTGAACCTTGAACTGTTACAGGACCCCTTAGCAACCAGCAACAATGTCTGGGACCACTGTTACCTTCTTCAGCAGAGTTGTTCCAGGACAGATCACCACATTAAAAAAAGCCAACCAAACAAAAACTACTACATCTCAGATTTTGATTATAATTGCTGTACTGAATTGTCTCACATGTCCAAGTCACTGGTGTGAATAAATATTTCCTATGCCTTACAGTTTTCAAGTTATGTGGGGGATGAAAATTAGGAAAATGTTCTATACATGCATGAATAAAATTGCTTCTGGGTTTAGGAGCCCTGAAGCTTCATTAGTTTCATCCCTGCCTCCGACATTCCACATTACTTTTAAATAGAATGTTCCTATTTTCATGTGGAATGTCAGAGGGTACCCCCTCCCCTAAAGGTGGTTTGAGGTGAAAAATACTTTTTAAAATGACAACTTGGCCTAGAATATCTTTCCGCAAACAAAATACTGTGTTCTTGTGCTCAGTAATGATTCTGACAAAAATGGAGTAGAAATTCCCCTGCGTTTGCAGTATCAGAACACACTGTGGATGTGAAACCTGTCTGCCGTTCCTGTGATATATCTCAAATAGACAGACATATATGGAATACAGGGCCCTTTCTGGCTGCAATAGAATTATTTCTTGGTGTCAGCTGGCCAGCATAAGAAGGAAATGGTTACCTTGCTTTATTGTTCTCCTTGTTTCTAATAAACTATCCCAGCCAAGGTCTGAATCTGAAGAGAAGAGAGCATTAATCCCCCAATATCAGCATCCAAAACTGGGACACTTGAACATACAAACATCAAAACTAAGTTCAATCAGGATTGAATCATAGATGATAACTTCATCTCTTCAGCACCTAGTTATTCTCAGTCCTTCAGTCCTGCAATAGTCTTATTATATATGATACAGCTGTGCAATGCAGGACTGTAGATTGTGGGAGAGGAAGGGATAACATCCTTCTGGATCTATTATGATTGATTTCAGGGAACTGGAGCTCCCTGTTTTCAATGTCAAATGTGGAAAATCTGTGGAGTGTCAAACTACAGTGGTACCTCGGGTTACATACGCTTCAGGTTACAGACTCCGCTAACCCAGAAATAGTGCTTCAGGTTAAGAACTTTGCTTCAGGATGAGAACAGAAATTGTGCTCCGGTGGCACGGCAGCAGCAGGAGGCCCCATTAGCTAAAGTGGTGCTTCAGGTTAAGAACAGTTTCAGGTTAAGTACGGACCTCCGGAACGAATTAAGTACTTAACCCAAGGTACCACTGTACTGCTTTTGGATATAACCCTGGAAGGATGCCCCTTTTACATTTGAATGCATACCTTATAATTGTCCATCTCATTTGGATGTTTACATGGACATATAGACTGCCTATATTAATTTACAGTTGACTCACGACCTGTGCAAGGTTAGATTCTGGGGATTGCACATAAAGACAAAATTGTGTAGTCAGAACAACCATGGAACCACCTCTGCACAACCATCACTGCTTTGCCAAGCTGGTGCACCAAGCGGGCCTTGTCCCCAAGGCAGAGAGCTTTTAAACTTTCCACCTTGCATACCATGCTCTGGATCTTAACTGTTATCAAGGAACAAAGCAAAATGAATAAAGTTCTCAGGCTGTGATGGCTCGGAGAATGAGATAAAACTTACACTAGAAGGGCCAAAGGCATCACTTCTTTCAGAGCATAGTGAGACTTGTAGTTTAAAAAGAGTATGGCTTGTAGTCTCTGTTTTGGGGACCTACCTTATTTTGTGATTTTAAGGTATTTTAAACTGTTTTTAATTTGAATTGTAGTGTTGTAATCTGCCCTGGGACCTTGGGGTGAAGGACAGGTTATTCATCATCACTACCAGGCCAGAAATGATGTTCCATTTTCCCACTTCCAGCTAATGAGAGGCCTTTTGTGATGTCACATTTGTGATAAAGAGAACCTTGCTGGCACCACCCCTCTTTCCCCAATGCAAGGTTGTAACAACAGAGGTTCTTTTTGCTAGGCAGGGGGAGGGACTGTCAGTGAAGGGAAACGCTATGATTACTGCCATTTGGATTTTTTGAGCATTCCTATAAAATGATTTTTTAAAATTGCTTGAGCTTTTTTTTCTTTTCTTTTTTGACAGTTTGCCAGGTATGCTCAAAAATTCAGAATGGTTTTCAGGACAAGACAGCCACATGACAAAGAGACTCCCAAATCATTACTGCATTGCTCAAAAGGCAGACAACTGGAGCCCATGCTTGTGTGTGTGTGTGTTTATATCCAAAATTGGCAACCCTAAGGGAATTCAATACAGTATGGCATTTAAGCAAAAATAAATAAATCCTTTCCTTAAAACAGACAGACAGACAGACAGACAGACAGACAAGGCTGTGTACTTAGCTCAGCTCTCTGTCAGTGTGGGAAAGAGCTGTAAATCATTTTTTTGCTTGGCAAAAAGTCCCAGGTACAGTCAGGAAAGAGTCCTATCTGAAACCCTGAAAAGTTCCTGCCAATCAGTGTACACAAGACTGAGCTGAATGCGGGGGGGGGGCACGGAAAGAGGCGGTTGCCCTGGTTGCAGAATTGTCAGGGGTACAAAATTTCAACAGCCAGTGCCGCATTAATTCAGCTGTGTCCTTCCGTCACTAGGCTTAGTTGAAAAGGCTTCTCCACGCGAACCAGGAAGTAACCTCTCCAGACAATGGAATGACTCTGCTTTCTTAGCTTTGCACCTGCGATCTCCTGGGTGATGCAGATGCTGTTAGGCAGTTGAATGTGCATGCCTACCCCATCCATTTCCCTCCCCCTCCCCCTCCGCACAGCTCTGGGCACTGGCAACCCACTGACTGGATGGACCAGTGCTCTATATCCATATGAGGCGGCTCCTTATGTTCCTCTTCTGTTAACAGCTGAAAATACTGTACAACTACTTTGTCCCAGGTGCCCATGTAGTGCTTCAGGGGAAGAACTGTCGTTGTTATCACCTGTGGATATCTTCACTGTGTCCCTTCCCTGCTTCATGCCTTTTGTCAATCAGCAACTTCTGACACTTTCCTCAAACCAGGGCTTAGCTGAGACTTACTGCAGCATGTAGTTGAGGCAGTTTCAAACCATGATGGACAGATAATGCTTCTCAGTACTTTCCCAGAAGACTCCCAGGTAAATGAAAGGAAGATTTAAGACATATTTTCCCCTTCTGAGTCACTGTTTGTAGTCTGTCAACAGGTTCCTTCTAGTTATTCTTAAATATTAAAGCTAGAAGTGAGCTGGCTCTAGCAGGCAGATTGCCAAACTCAGTGTGAATCTTTGCACATTTTAAATCTTACCAAGATCTTGTGTGAGTTTAGTGCTGCCTCCCACTGCAAGACAGGAAACAATTACACTTGTACGTTTTAACCTTATGCAGATATTTGTCTTGCCATGTTAACATAATTCCGTGATATATACCAGATGTCACGTTTCCACGTTCATCAGAATATTATAATTTTTTCTCCCTGCAGCTTGAACAGAACACCCTTCAAGCTATTTAAGTGTTATTGCAGCATCACTAAGCACTGCATGCTTAAAAGGTATGGCAGCAATAAAATCTCTGAAGATGTGGGGAGAAACCCAAAAAACTATTTTTAGGCAATTTGGCTAGCAGCATATTTTACACAAAGGTAGTCAAGTGTTCAAGACATCAGTTTAATAACCACCAGTGGCCAATTCAGCAAGGGCAATCTGGGTTAGAAATAGGCTTCCGTGTGCAGATGGTTCAGCATGAAATATTCTCCTGCCCACCATAGCCGTGTTCACAATTCCACAGCACAGATGTGTGAATCTATGTTTGGGAAATATAACTGGATCTATGGGATGGTATCCAAGAAAGCACTTCTATTAGCACATGGACTTTGGGCTGTGCAATGGACCCTTTCTCCCCGTGCACCCCCTAGATCTGTTCTGGGAGTTCTCCCAACCCTCTGGATTAGATTGCGGCAGGGTAATTAGAGGAAGGGTCAATTCAGTAGTACAAGGAAAAAGCACTCTGTGGGAGACTGCCCTATATACCTATTTGTGAAGCAAACTTTAAGTCTATGGTGCTTATAGTTGTTGTAGCACAAGACATATAAAAATATTTGGTTTTGTGTACTCCGCCCGCCCCCCCACCCAAAACCCAGAAATTCAAAGCAAAAGCAAGAAAAGTTTAGGGAAGGTTTGATTGCTGCGTGTTCATCTTTTAAACACACACACACACACACACACACACACACACGATCTGTTGTCTGTCTGTTCCTTATATGTTTGGCTGCCTCTTGAGCTATTGTTTTCAAACTTGTCATGAGGGTTTCTGAGGTGGGAGGAGGGACACTTTTCAGAGAGGAGCCAACTCCTAGGGGCTGTGGGCCCTTAGTCTCCCCAATAAAATATTTGAGGGGGCTGGGGCGGCAAAGTTGATGGGCATTCAAATAGTGTGTGCGCACTGCTTTTTGTGACTGATTATGTAGGGCAGAGCTTAACTGCCCCCCCCCATATTTTATTCAAGTTGGAACCCCTGGCTGACTAGTACCTTTTGGATATTGGACACTGTGTTGAATCAAAATGGCAGGCTGAAGCATGACTTTGGCACGACTTTGCCTGTTTTTTGACACAGTTTCATCTGCCTCTTGAGATATCATCACCAAGCATGGCACAAGAATTCCTGAGATGAGGCTGGGAGTCTACACTGAGGTTTGGGTTCCATGTGCTATTTTGAATCAAGATTTGCAAACCCAAATTTGACTTCATGCAATTTTTAGCAAATTGCACTATTTAAAAATCACAATATTTTCTGGTCCCTAAAAATTCCCAGGCACCAGTGGGAACTCCTTGCTAGTCCTTTATAAAGTTGTGACCATTTAACTACATACCTGCCTTTTGTCTTCATTTCAGGTACAGGGGCAATGGGAAGCCCCTCAGGTTAAAATGCAGTACTATTATGCAGACTTTTCAGCTGAGACCACTGTATCTCAGAAGATGCTTACCTAAAAGAACTGAATGGAAATGCCACCATAAATTTCAAGAAGGGGTGGTTTTATTTTATTTTAGTTTTTTGCGGAAAACCACCTATGTGCTTAACTTATATGGTTAAGTGCTCATCTAGCCAGGTGACAGAGGTGCTAGAGGAATACCAGAAGGAGCAAGACAGGTCAATGCATTACGCGTTAAATACCAAATGGAGGATGATTGCAATGTCATATGAAAAGCAGTGGTGTCACTAACCATTTGGATCACACAAAATGCACCTTTTTAGCATTTACCCTTATACTTTCCCTGTCACAAGCTTAACAGTTTCTCAGCTATTCATCTATCTTTGCAGGATCGCTGAGAAAATTATACACATTGCTTTCTGCTTCTCAGGAAATATCCTGAGCTGTTGCACCCAGTAATGGAATGAAAAAGACCTGCAAATTCATTGCAAAATAGCCAATTCCCCCGGTATAATCCTCATGCCAAGATGGGAGCTCAGTTACTTAAGGAGGCTTTGCAAGGCATCATGCTTGTACTTTATTCACCTCTGGATTTGTTTGTCCTGTTCATGGGCTTGGTGTTTAAGACCTCTGGGGAGTTCGAGTCAATAGGGTGTGGAATGGTAAAGCAACGTAACAAAAATAATTTGGTACCTCCTGCATGTCCACATTTGCTTTTCTCAGCTCACAGAAGGGGATCAGTAGTGAATGCTGTGTGTGTGTGTGTGTGTGTGTTCGTTTGTGTGTAAAAAGATGAGATGTATTGCACTAGACATAAGAATGTTCTCTCCCCAGAGGTGAAAATTATTCTAGCAAGAAATATTTGATTTAAGCATGCGTTTGGGTTGGCCTATACAGTGGTACCTCAGTTTAAGAACAGTCCTGTTTAAGAACGATTCAGTTTACGAACTCTGTAAAACCAGAAATAGTGTCCCGGTTTAAGAAGTTTACCTTGGTCTAAGAACGGAAGCCGAACAGTGGAAGGGCACCGGTGCCAGGAGGCCTCATTATGGAAAGTGTGCCTCGGTTTAAGAATGGTTTCGGTTGAAGAACGGACTTCTGGAACAGATTAAGTTAGTGAACCGAGGTACCAATGTATAAGGAAGAAAAATTATACTGAGTCAGAACATTGGTTCATCTAGTTCAGTATTATTTACACTGACTGGCAGCACCTTTCTTGGGTTTCCAAGAGAGTGTCTTTCAACCCTACCTGGAGATGCAACAGCTTGAGCCTGGGACCATGTACAGTACATGCAAGACAGATGCTCTATTGCTGAGCCAAGGCCCCTCCCCATATTGCCCACCTCAGATATCTCTTCTTGTTTCTCTGTCCCTATTTCTATTGACCATCTGATAGAAATGGCTCTTGGTATAATGTTCATTTTCCAAAGCTCCTACTTGATAAATACCAGTATGTGATGTGAATATATAAGAATTCTGGTAAGGATAATGCTGGTTTGCATTTGGACAGCACTGTTCATAAACCCCTGTGTGGATGTAAATGCCATATTGTTAATATATTTGGCTTTATTTGTGCTCTCCATATCCCTAAGAGGTAGGGTATTCTAGGGAACTGCTTTTCAGTTCCCATGTGAAGTAAGGGTACCTAAGACTTGGGGGTGTTTTTGCAATATCTAGTTACGGTATTTACAAATATACACATTGAAATGCAAGGAATTGACAGAATGGTGTCAGCGTGGTGCAGTGGTTAGTGTGCTGGACTAGAACCTGGGATAGCAGGGTTCAAATCCCCTCTTAACCTAACCGAAAACCAAACAAAAAAATGAACAAACAAAATGTGGTTGCCACTCTTTAAAGCAGCATTAGTTTTCCCCAAAGCAAACAGCAAAGTCTTAGTCCCATAAGGCTCATTCCTACCAGCCACCTGTAAAATGTGGACTTTCTCATCCACTGGCTACTTTCAAATGGTCAAACTGCTTTTCTTTTTCTTCCACACACACAGAGGGACTAAGAAAGAGAAAGAAATACAGGCAAAACACTGACTTCCGCCTCCATGCTCACTGGGAAGTGTGACCTTCAAATTCCAAGAGCTTGGAGGAGCTACCAGGTATTGAAGGCCATTAAGCAAGCAATCAGGCTCTACAAAGGTCTGGAGAGATTATAATCTATCCTCTCCGCACAATGCAATAGGCATCCTATAACTATACGTTGATGTGTATTCCCCCTCCATGCTGCTCAGAACTGCAGTTAAAGGAGAGGTATTTATGTAAAATGATACAAGCAGGGTCAGTGAATTTTCTTAGTCAGAAATATAAACTCAAGCAGCCAGATTCTGGCTTCTTACATACATCCTCCACTAGCAAGGCTCGAATGGAAATGAGCAGCTGCCGGCCACTTGTGACAAACTATCGACTCAAAGTGGTTGATAGTAAGGTGGTCTAGGCAAACAACAATGCTCCACTTAACAATAGAATAAAACCAGTCCAGATTAGGGATAGGCAAATGTTCCTTTATTTGATCCATCTAACGTTCACATGTATTTGCCCCTAATACTGATGCATATCCATATTAATTTGTGGTTAGGTTTTTTGGGATGGTTTTTCTATTAAAAATGTTTTAAGGATGTGTGTTCTTTCAAAACAAATATACAAATGTGTCTTTTCCCTTAAAGTGTTGTTTAAAATGAATATTTCAAAATGTTTGAACTGCTGAGAACTGTAGTGCCATGTTTGTCGAAGTGTAAAATCTGATGCATAGCTTCCCATTCCGCATTATAATCTGAGATATGCAGATCAGGTCAATTTGTATAGAAATTTGCAGAGATCTAATTCCTTAAGCATTAATAATCCAGACCCTACTCTCGCCCCCAAAAGTCTCTCTTCCTGCAGAACCCTTTATCCTTCTATCTACCTATCTGTTAGGTGGACACCTGTTTATTTCCCCTTCCTCCCTACAATGACTGTCCCATTGCAATTTTTCTTGATCTCACACCTCTGGCTACCAGCACCTACAACTCCTTTGACACCATCCAAAAACCATGATGCCAAACAGGCCACCTGCCAGTCCTGACAGCCAAACAAATTGAAGAGTAGTTTGTTCCATCAATTTTATGCAATATTGCCTCATCTGATGGTGTTAAACATCTGACACTTGGATCAATCTGGTGCAGCGCTCCTGTGAAACCCTTTACTTTGTCAGTGTCAGCTTTAAGCCTATCCAGTTCCCAGAGTTAATGGATTTTTTAAAAGCTTATCTGAACCTTCAGTTTATAGAATCAATGCACCTAGTATTGAAGACTAAAGAATTAGGGACAGGTTTGTATGTCAGAGATTAATCTAAATACCCAGCACTTTGTACATAAGCCTCTAAGTGGTTAGAACACCCTTCCTGCTCACAGCTATTATTTCTTCTGCAAGGGCAATTCATGTCTTCAATTACAGTATTAAGTAGTAATCTAAAGGAAACATTTTATTTTAACCCATTGATTATTTTGTTTAAAAAATCAAGTGCTTGAGGTTAGTTAACGTGGAATCAAATACAAGGGTTGCTGCCATGGGCTCTTTTGGGAGGAGGGGCAGAATATAAACTGAATGAATGAATGAATGAATGAATGAATGAATGAATGAATGAAATAGGAGATCGGCATCTATATGTAAACATGTAAAAACACATTGCAGTTTTGTTGGTACTATATTTATGAAGATACAGAAATTATATTTGATGCCAAAAACACAAAACCAAATCCACTTAGAATAATGAGATACTTTTGATCCTTAATTCTGTTTCTTTTTATTTTGACTTTTATTGTGGATCATCATGACATTTTCCTAACTGTTCAAAATCTCCTTCTTTCAACTTGGCTTGAGGAAAGGAAACAGCAATGGATGATCAGAAAGCTATGGGTTTTGCATAGACAGTTATTTTCTAGCAGAACACCAAGGAGTCAAGGAAGGAGAGAAAATCCTTGTTTGTCAAAAGTTAATTAAATCCCTTGGCTATTTCTATATTTTCGTGTGGGATCTTCTCCAGTTCTATTAACTAACAAAATCTTTTGGACAGCTTTTAGTTGAGAAAGTGGTTTTTAAAAAATGTTTCCTGGATTGTATATATTGCAAAAAGTTTTATTTCCCTAGAATTTTAATAATGTCAGACAGATTGGTGAATTCACAAAATGTCTCTGTTATTTGCCAACCTTAAAATGAGCAAAACATGACTGCTTGCAGACTTGTGTTTGTATGACAGTCAGAAGCATTATATTGCACCTAGCTTAGTAAGGCTAAAATATATATTAAACAGTGGTAAGTAATAATGTTGTCTTTGCCAGACTGAGTTGCACAGCTGCTAAGCAACAGAAGCACATGTAAAGTTATGCCCATGAAAACTAAGCTTGTCATACTACTTTATTAAGTCATGTTCAGGACAATCCCTAAATCAACATAACAGGACATTACTTGCAGGTTATATGAAAACAGCTAATTTTTCTCATTTACTTCCATGATTGTGAAACATGAAAACCCTGGTTTTAAGACTCCATTCCAGGACTTCACACATTCCATTTTATAGGTGTGTAGTCCTCAACAGGGCTGGCTTCAGAGGATGGCAAAGCTGGGCACTGCCAAGGCTACAAGACCAGCAGAGGGTCTACCAAGTGGTATAATTTCCCCTTTGTACAGAGTATCCAAAAAGATGAGATGCAGCCTTCTCGCTGCATGACACAAATAGAAGAAAGGAGACAATGCAGAACACAGTGCCTTAATAGTTCTGTTGGTGGGAGACCTGCAGCAAAAGCACAATGGCTTCCATGAGGTAAGGATTTGAGAGCCACCAAAGGAAGAAAGGAACTGGGAAAGGGATTTTTTAAAAAACCCATTGGGGGAAGCTGCAAGATCAACCTTGAAGGAATAATCACCCAGCAGACTGGCTGGGCGATTCAGCATATGCAGCCAGTGCCTATGCCAAAACCTACTGGCACCTGTAATCAATAAAGTTGTGGCCATTTGACTCCATGCTATTTGTCTTGACAAAATTCTTCTTCACAGCCCCATCCGCCTATGGCCCAGACTCACTGCACCTGGGCCTGCAACAGCCTTTATTATTATTATTATTATTCTGAAAAAACTGCTTGAAACAGAGTTTACTTTAAAATGCTTTTTTATTTTGTTTACCACATTACAGTACATTTTTGTTTGTTTACTAGGTTAAAAAAAAAGTATAGAAAAAAGGTGTTATTCATGGGAAATGGAATTTTAAAGTGCATTTCTTGCGTTCTGTTTGCAATTGCCATTCAGGGGACAAAGATGTTTTATTATTTTACCATTGTTTGGACCATTTGTGAATTATAAAAAGAGATGAAAAGCAAACTGGTAGTTCAGAGTTCCATAAAATCTTAGAGCTTTTCCTTAAAAGTATGTGAAAGCTAAGAGGGCACTCTGATTCATTAAATCTATTTCATTAGTACATGATTCAGGAGCTTGTAAGCTTGATATTTTAGGGACAAGACTTCCTAATGTCTGTAAGCAGCAGGACCTTTTTTTCCAGCTAGAACTCAATGGAACTGAATTCCGGCACCTCTCAGGTGGGTGCCATTGTAAAGGTAAAGGTAAAGGACCCCTGGACTGCTAAGTCTAGTCAAAGGCAACTATGGGGTTGCGCACTCATCTCGCTTTCAGGCCGAGGGAGCTAGCGTTTGTCCACAGACAGTTTTCCGGGTCATGTGGCCAGCATGACTAAACTGCTACTGGTGCACTGAGGACCATGACGGGTGCCAGAGCACATGGAAACGCTGTTTACCTTCCTGCCACAATGGCACCTATTTTTCTACTTGCACTGGTGTGCTTTCGAACTGCTAGGTTGGCAGGAGCTGGGACCGAGCAACGGGAGCTCACCCTGTCGCAGGGATTTGAACCGCCAACCTTCCGATTGGCAAGCCCAAGAGGCTCAGTGGTTTAGACCACAGTGCCACCCGCATCCTGGGTGCCATTGTAATTATATGAGAACAAGGGAGGTGTTCATGGTTAGGGGCATCTTACCCATAGACGTTAGTGGTGCGGGCACCACAGGCTGAGTGTCCGGGAAGAAGAGTCAGGGCGCACTCCCTTCCCCACTCTAGGGCACCAGGCTCCTCTCCTTTCAGCCACCGATCGGAGCACGCTGCATCCGGCTCAGGGAAGCCCCTTCCCGTCCCTTCCCGTCAGGGCTGCCTGGGTGCCTGACAGGCAGAATCGGGGGCAGGTGTGGAGCATTGCCTGCGCGCCTCCCTGCGGAGCAGGGAAGTGTCCTGTGCGATCCCGGCACTGAGAGAGGATGGCACAGCTGGCAAGCCACCTGATCTGCTTGCTAGTCTTCCTGTGGCGCAGACTTCCCTGGACGGGGGCAGGTAAGGGGAACTGGGCGCTTAGAGGGGGGGCTCCACAGGAGGCCGTCTGGGCTGCAATCTGGGTGCCTCTTACTTACATGCAGCGCTGAGCACGTGTCGGACCACATGATGTAAATGAGCCAGACCAAAGTCTTGCCCCCCCCTTTAAAAAGGTTGACAACTCTGGGAAAAGGGAGGGGGGAGGGCACTGGAGAGATATTTACAACCCTGGTGCTGGATATGCTTAAGACGGCCCTGTTCATGGTGAGTTCTAGCTCCTCATTTTCTATTAAAAAAATAGCACTGATAAGCAGCAATCCTAATAATATTTACTAAGGAGTAAGTTCTACTGGGTTCAATAGGCCCTTTTCAGATGTAACATGTAAACAGAGGTTTAGCCACAGAATTAGCAGTAAGGGAGAAGTTTCATTGCACAAGCGGAAGTTTGTTGTACAGGTAGAGTGGCTGTCTGTCTTCATCCATCTGTCTTTATGCTGCTGAATATTTTGTGCTGAATTTTTAAAGTGAAATTTGTTTACTGTTTTTATTTTGTGATTATAAACTGCCCAGAGAATATTATTATGATTATTGGGCAGCACAGAAATTCTATAATTAAATATGCCCAAGATGTTTCCCCACCTCAGATGAAGCCAGTGGTCAGTTTGCTTCACCTGACTCTGCATCCTCCAAGTCAGTATCTGAGGCAATAGTCATGACAAGGGACATGGTATTCAAGGCCTATGACTGCAAGTCACTCTTCCAGCACATTTCCAAGAATTAAGTTTTGGCACTTCTCATCAAGCAAATGGATACAGCACTCCTTTCATAGTTATAAAAGTCTGTTCCTTTTAAAAAACAGTTCAATAAATAAAATGGATATTTTCTTCTAGATGTGCAACATCTCATTATCACTCCCTATGGCATCCCTGTGGCCATCAATGCAATATAACATTACAAGGTCAGTTGATTATGGTTCTCATTATCAGTGAGTGAACAGATTGATGGGAGTGCCTGTCTCTCTCCAGCTAATCTTCTCATGACATCCTGCTATACTTCAATTGTAGCAAATAGCCCTGCTCTTAAAATTTAAATAAATGAACAGTCACAGCTTTTTTTAACTTCCTGGCACAAAGCTTTTTTAAAAAAGTAAATCAAGATGAATAAAATAAAATATTCTCTGCACCTGAAATTTCCTGGCTTGGATTAGAGGTCAGGAGAAAGGAAGATATAAGGAAAAGTGAATGCATCTACACAGTGGAATAATGCTCTTCTGTAATGAATTCATTTTAGGATAGATCACATTTGTCATTATGACAGTGGAGAATGCCAGAAATTTGCCTCTTGACCCCAAATAGATGGTTGTTTTGATGACATTGCATAAGATGATCACTTTGCCGGGTCTTGTGCTTACTGGGAATGGTGAAACCACACACAACCTGCACCATATCACAGAATAACCCAGCGCCATCCACAGGGTTTGGGGGATAGATTTTAATGGAATGTGGAAGGTCCCCAGGCACTTCTGCTGCCTGATGGCTTTGTTAGGCCTTTGCAGTCCTAGGCCTGGATCCAGCCTTTGGCAAATGCCCCAACCCCCGCAGGGCTCACCTCCACTGCCACTGGACTGCTGGTGCGCAGCTGAAGTGACTCACCTAAGTGGCAGCTGCCTTGAGTGTCGTGCACCGCCTCCTTGTCTCATGTTTTGTGGTGAGCGCCACCCTAAAACGATGCCATCAATTCTGCTGCATAGGCATGATTAAACTTAATGGAGAACTTGTCGGCAAATGCTTGTTGTTCGGCTTGTTTCAAGCCTGACAGGCTCCCATCAAAGTAAGTAGCTGCTGTGTTTTTTCCCTAAAACACAGCCTCTGAACTGATTAAAGGAGAACTTTTTCATGTTATCTTTCTCCAATTGCATGTTGGAGATTAGCAAACACTAATTCAAATTACCTTATTATCTGAAACACAAATTACTGATAATTTCTTGATGAGGATTTTCTGTCTTCATTTCATAGTGCTCAGGGAGGAGGAGAAGTATGCTAATGAAAGTAAAAGCCAGGTTCTTTATCAACAAAATTCTAGCTACAAAATCAAGACACGTGAATTCATTAATAGTCATATCTTGGGACTAAGTTCTCACTTACTTTAGATGGCTATCAGATCATCCCCAGCAGAGGTCAATTAGAGAGCAAAGAGACTAGATTTTCAATTTTCCACAGTAGCTGAAACTATTATAAAACTCAAGTAACCCATAACCATGCAGTTAAGAAATCACTAAATAGGAGTGAGTCATGGAGTCGGGTGGGGGGTGGGGGCAAAAATTGTAATAAGACAACGGAGCCAGTTGTTTTCTATGCTTTAGCTTTCCATGTGTTTGTGTTGTTCACTATGAAAATTTTGTATTCTTCTACCTGATAAATGGGTAGAAGCTGGAAATGACAAAGGGGGAAAGAAAATTATCAAGTCAGTAGATTGAAAAGAAGTAACCAATGACCCTGGAGAAGGTTTAACACCTATCTTGTTCTAAATGTAACCATTTACCACACTGTATATATAACCTCGGAAGACACAGGTTTAAACAAGCAGGTCTACACAAACATATAATTTGGCCCACAAAGGAATAGGAGAAGATAGAACACATAAAGACATAGCAAAATATGGGGCAAATGGGCAATTGGGTGATGAATAATTGGCTCAGTTATATTTAGATTTTTTTCTGGAGTCAATTTAGCTGCTTTCCCTTTGTTGGCAAATGATGTAAACTTGGATGAAATTTGGTCATTTAGTGGTGCACTCTGTTGGCCATATTCATTGATAAATCACAGAATCATAGAATATTAGAGTTGGAAAGGACCCTGAAGATCACCTAATCCAACCCCTGAAATGCGGGAATATGCAGCTGTCCCATACAGAGAGGGATCAAACCTGCAACCCTGGCATTATCAGCACCATGCTCTAACCAATTGAGCTATCTGGGCTGTCAGAAATATTTATGAAGCTTGTTTTGATCATGTAAAATAAGGCATAATCAATATTATTTTTTTACTGGAAAATGATGGAAATATGAATGACTTTTTAAAAAAATCAGTATGAACCTTAAAGCATGATACAATTGTTTTGAAAAACACAAACCACCACAAGGGGTGAGCAGGACTGTGGTTCAAAGAAAGAATCCTATGCTTACTGAAGCACATGAAGGGGCTCTCTTCACAGGTTGGGGCTTCTTTCATGCTCATGTTCCATGCTTTGCCCAGCTTTCCTGGCGAATCTGGTCTTCCCCTGGCACACAAATCAACCAAAAGACATGAAATGGGTTGTTCTAAAAGCAGGGTGGCATTTAGGCCAAGATACTTTGGATCTCAAGCCAGTTTCACTATCGCCACACAATGGCATGAGGTCCAATTTAGGTCTGACTGCTACACCGACTCCAGGTTTTGTGTGACAATCTTTCTACTCCCCCAGATACTGTGAACTGCAGGGCTATTGATGGTGGCCCTGTTGGGATACTGCCAGGGAGACAAAGTCCATCATGGCCCCAAGCCGTCTGCCGGACGATCCATCGATCTCCTGTAGGCACGCAGTATCAGCAATTAGCGACATGAGTTTCTAGAAAATATCTTGCCACATTCCAGAGCTCATGCACACTCTATCAGCAGATAATGCACAGCAAAAGTCGCACTCAGGAGAGCATTATTTACAAGTTTTATTCAGCGTTGATCAGAACAAAGAAAGACATGACTGCCTGCGTCAGTGTCTCCAGACACAGAGAGAAAACGAAAGCAACAGAAAACATAAACATCCTGTGAACAGGAAATACGCAGACTCTGTGACTCTCAAAGCCTGCTCCCTTTTAAGGTGGAACGGAAATATCATAACAGGGCCCACTCCATGAAGCCCTGCCAGGGATGGATAGTTCAGATTGCAGCCATCAACTCCTTATTGTTGAGTCTTAACTCTTAAGGAATACATGCAGCACAAGAGATGCCTGTATTGCTAATCCAATGGTAGTGGTGATGGGGCATAGTTCTGAAAACATGACAACATCCACAGACATGAACAGCACTTGAAAAGACCATGTGTAATGCTGCATACTTATTAGCAAGCAAACCCTAGTCAACAGAGAGGTTAACTTCTGAGTAAATGTGTCTAGGATTGGTTTGCACCACACCAGGGATTTTAGATCAACAATATATCATCTGAACAGTGGTGTTTGTGGTGGTTCTGAGGCCTATGCTGTAGAAGTGGAAGAACAGCACCCTGTAGTTTTATCAAGCTATAATGTTAAAGGGAGGTGAACAGAGGGATTCAACTGCATTTGTACTTGTCAGTTGTTTGGTGTAGACTGTCAATGCCAGAAGACCAAGTAGCTATATTTAAAAATATGTCACCAGTGATGACTAAAGACACCCACTCTTGCTTGGGATTTGAAGTGACCTTTTCATTTTGCCTCCAAGAGAGTTGTCTTGCATTGACCAAGCAGCTAATTAAATTGCTGAAGGTTGCAGTACATCTCTATCACTATTCCACAGAAATCCCTTTCTCAACTCGACAGCTGGCTTATTATTATAGCACACCTCCATTTGTCTCTTCTGCTTGTGACTAGAAGTAACAACATTGTAATGTATTTGGTGCCTAGAAACACAGACATAAATAAACAAACCCGGCTGGATACATCTACTGGGCTAGGCTGCTCATTGGATTTTCTAGTACCCTGAGCACTGGATGTTGCAAAAAGGGAGTATGCTAGGAAACCCGCTAGCTGAAAGTATGATTTTCAATATTCCTTTTCTTGGACTAGGAACCTTGTTGCTGTTGTTATTCACTGAGGTCTGTAGTAAGCTGGTTCTGTGGCATAGTGCCCTCTCTGTTAGAGTTGTTGCCACGGGATCCTTTATCTGGACCTTTTGTAGAAATGAATGAACTTTCCACCACAAGAGATGACTTTCAAAGCTTTACTGCAGAACAGTCTTAAAACTAATTACAAAAGATGTTGCAAAGAAACAAAATAGCACATTGCAATCAAGTAGCAGACAATGATGTTCAGTTCTTTATCTCATTTTACAACAGTGCTTCTCCCTAATTCAGACTCTAAACCTTTCCATCACTGAGTTCTTAAACAGCACTATCTATTTGAGGTTTGAATGTGTCAATTCAATTCAGTGATTTTCCCCCCTCCATTGAATCACTTGCTAGAGTGGGATAGACATTTGGAGGGTCGGCATGGATTGGGCAATGCCCTATGTAACAAAATATCCCATTTTAATCACTGCTTTCCATACTCTTATTTTTTGGGGGGAGTGGGGGATGCAAATATGTAAAAAACCTGAAGTTATATTCAAATTGTTCTGGTCAGTTAACAACTCTAGCAGGGCAAAGTGGGGACAACATTCTGCAAAACACTCTTATCACCCAGGACTCACAGACCATGCACTGTGCGGTGGAGAATTCAGAGGAGGGTAAGGTTCTGGGTACAGTGGTACCTCAGGTTAAGTACTTAATTCGTTCCGGAGGTCCATTCTTAACCTGAAACTGTTCTTGACCTGAAGCACCACTTTAGCTAATGGGCCTTCTGCTGCCGCCGCGCCGCCAGACCACAATTTCTGTTCTCATCCTGAAGCAAAGTTCTTAACCTGAAGCACTATTTCTGGGTTAGCGGAGTCTGTAACCTGAAGCGTATGTAACCTGAAGCGTATGTAACCCGAGGTACCACTGTACATCCCTAGGGAAAGAATGGACTAGTCTGTCTTCAAAGCCCTCCTGACAGGAGGACACAGCCTTATCATCCTCCTTTTGTTCAGAGGAATCTTGCAAGGAACTTCTGTCTCCCTGGCCCTGTAGGAGTAAAAGACTGCAAAATAAGTTGAGGACCCTTGGAGCAGAATGCCTCTGTTGGAGCAAGTGCTTACAGCCTGTAAACCTCAGACTTTGAGAGCTCTCCAAGGTCCTGCAGATGTTCTAGGTGCCTTGAGCTCCTGCAGAACATGACAAATCTAAATATTTATCTTTAATTTATGCAGTATTAAATTAGGGAAAGGTCTTTAAATTTGCATGCCCCCTTCCCTAAATGGTACCCTCTTAAAATAAGTCCTTACAAACAGTATAAGTAGAAAATTGGGGTGAGTGAGTTCTGTACTGAAAAACACTTTGCAATAGGCAAAGAGCTAAGTGTAAATAAAGGCGGTGTTCTTTTCTCTATTCCGCCTAATAAAATATCATAAGGGAGGGGGTACAAAAAGGAAATTGGAAACTCAGCTTTGCAGGAAATGTTTTATTTTAATCAGTTTAGAGGATTTGTTGAATGATGAGGAGAGGGACTGCTTTATTTGCTCAGCAAGCAGGACTCTGGAGGCCTATCAGACTTTAATTTGTTTCTATTTATTTGATATTTGCGTTCCGCAGGGTCAGACTCTAGAGGGTAGCCTACATACTAAACATTAGTAACATGGAGGCATGCTCATAAAATCTCTATTTGTGTACAATAAATATGAAATTGCCAAATGTATTAAATTAAAATGTGATTACTTAAACTGGTTAGCGGGCACTACTTATAAATAATCATCAAGCTGCTATTCCTTTGAGTCCACCATGCATCTTTCAGGCAATTTTTGTCCTTTGAAGTCTTAGAAATATGCACAATTCATAAAAAAACACCACACCTTATTTACAAGTTTAAATATGTTGCATGCACATGCTTGCTGTGGTAGGTAGAGACTGCAGTTCAGTGTATGCAGAAGGCTTCAGGTTCAATCTGTGGCATCTCTAGTCTTTAAAAGAGTTAGATAATAGGTGATGTGAAAAACTTCTGCCTGAAACCTTGGAGATTTGCTGCCTGTCAGAACAGGCTGTTTGATGGACAAATGGATGCGCTGGTTCAATCATCCGCTGGTTGTTAACACATAACAGTTTCCAGCTTCGCTTCACAATGCAAGGAACAACACCCCTAGCAGCAGCAGCCAGCTTCTGATGGAGAAAGTCTTGTTTCCTTTTGAACCACGACATGTCTATATCTAAGCCAAAATGGATTATGATGGATGCTTGAGGACCACTTTCCTTCATGGGCAACCTTCCAGGAGCAGCATTCCAGTGGCAGGTGTGGCCAGAGGCAAAAAGTGGGTGGAGCAATGAACGCAGAGCACCTTGTCACACTATAGTCCACACTTTTGCATCTTCAATCCTGGCCAGCAAAGGGCATTATCTTGGAAGATAGATATGCACTCAGACAGATGAGTTTGTGAGGTATTATTCAAAACTGTTTGTTTATATGCTCAGTAGAGTAATAAATATGGTTTTTCATTTAATTCAGCAATTTAAAATTCTGATAATACATTTGAACAAAAACAAGATGCACTGTGACTGCTTGTCAGATATTGCTGACATATTATGGAGAGGGAAAGGCATTGCTTCAGAGTAAATTGTAGCCTCTTATTGACTCTTCAGAAACAAATGTTTGCATTTGGAATCTTCTGTCTCTGTGCCTCTCACCTTATTCTTTAACTCCATATTTACAATATAGTTCCTTACCTAGAAATGTTGTTCTATTAAACATTGCTACATTCCATGCTGTTGTTGTGACTTGAGATATCTTCTCCACATTTTCAAATTACAGTACCAAAAATGATCAAAGCCAAGTATTTGGGGGTCCCCTTCCCCATCTTTTCTTAAAAGAATAGACAAGACTGTAAGAGAAATTATACCCAGGTATTAACATGATATTTTTAAAAGGTAAGAGGAGCAAGATAAGTTTTTTTTTCTACCTCTAGGGCAGGGGAGGGAAACATATGGCCGGCCCTCTGCCTAATTTAATGGAGCCCTCTCAGCCTAATTTCATGGGTTAGGAGGGTGCAAATCAAGCAAACAGCCAAAATGGTTGCAGTAAAAGGAGCATAGGAATCATAGAATCATGGAATTGTAGAATTGGAAGGGACCCCAAATCCCACTCCCTGCAATGTGGGAACCTTTTTGCCCAATGTAGGGCTTGAACCCATGATCCTGAGATTAAGAGTCCCATGATGTACCAACTGAGCCCTTAATACCAAGCCAGGCTATTGGTCCATGTAGCTCAGTCCCATCTGCAGTGTCTTGCAGCAGCTCTCCAGGGTTTCAGACAGGGATTCTTTCCCAACCCTACCCAGGAATGTTGAGGATTGAACCTGATATATGTTCCATGCAAAGCAGATCTCTGCTTCTGAGCTAGGGATCTCTATTTAACCTTTTACAGGCAATCAGTTGGGACCTTGGGCAAGGAAATGAGAAAATGAGGAGGAGGAGGTGCCAAAACTTGGGATGGAGGAAGGGAAGGAGAAATCTACTTGCACTTTATGTGCTTTTGAACTGCTAGGTTGGCAGGAGCAGGGACCGAGCAACGGGAGCTCACCCTGTGGCGGGGATTCGAATCACCAACCTTCTGATCGGCAAGTCCTAGGTTTTGTGGTTTAACCCACAGCGCCACCCGCGTCCCTAGTAGCACCTTAGAGACCAACTAAGTTTGTTATTGGTATGAACTTTTGTGTGCATGTTCTTCAGATGAAACAGAAGTCACCAGAGCCTTATATATAGTGAGAGGGTGGGGAGGGGTATTACTCAGAAGGGTGGTAGGAATGGATGATTGGCTGATATCACCTGATATATATTGGCTGATATAAACCTGTTGACGACTGTTAACGACTGCAATTGGTCTTACAGGAAAAAGCAAGGGGTGAGATGGCTAATGTATAATGAGATAAGAATCCAATGTCTCTATTCAGACCAGGTCTCTTCATGGTTTTAAGTTTGGTAATAAGTTGCAATTCAGCAACTTCTCTTTCCAGTCTAATTCTGAAATTCTTTTGTAATAAGACAGCTACTTTAAGATCTTGTACAGGATGTCTGATTCCTCCAAATCAGCAGCACAGCTCAGGACTATTTAATTGCTCATCTTCTAACACTGTGTATGCCATCAAATGCCAGCAGTGCCCTTCAGCTCTCTATATTGGACAAACAGGCCAACCCTATGCCAAAGGATAAATGGACATAAATCTGATATCAGGAATCACAAGACAGAGAAGCCAGTAGGAGAACACTTCAATCTCCTAGGATATTCACACGAAAGCTCATACCAATAACAAACTTAGTTGGTCTCTATGGTGCTACTGGAAGGAATTTTTTTATTTTGTTTCGACTATGGCAGACCAACACAGCTACCTACCTGTAACTGTGAAAGGTCTCTTATAAAAGTATCATTGAAATAAATAAATGGGATCTGCACAAGTGTACTGTCCTGGATTTAGTCCCTATTTTACAAGCTATTTACCATTTACTGTGAGATTTAGCACAAACTTGGCAATATTCCGTGTAGCTCTGTGGTTACCGGAACTGATTTTGTGATGTGTGAAAGTTGTCTTATTTAAGTGACACCAATTGTAACCGCAAATAATTACCAAATCATTTATGTTCTGAAGAGTTTTTGTTGGTATAAAGGAGTGACTATATTCTCAAATTGTGGCCCATAAAGCTTGGAATTGGGGGCATGGAAAGCAGTAAATAACAAAGTCTTCAAAGATAACAGATCAATAGATTTGTGCTTCTCCCTGCTAAGCTCATTTTCACTTGTGCTTCATGGTCCCTGAAGCAGACAGTAGTGTTTAAGGGACTCTGTAGAAGCTATTGATTAGGAAGCTTGAGAAAGTTGCTCTTGATCATGAGAAAAATATCTTGCTCGATATGAGCCCCTCAATGAATTAGCTGCTCAGGAGAAAAACACAAACCACCCTTGCCGAGTCATCAATAGCAACTTTTAGCTTAGTATAGCAGAACAGACCTACCAAGGTCTATTTGGAATCCCATGGAGATTATTAATGAGCAAATCCAAAGGAAACATGAAGAACTGCAAGAGCATAAAATCTAGTAATATGTTCAGGTATGGACTTCGGAATTCCAAATTTCAGCAGCGTCCTTTGCAAGGCCAAAATCCACACACACACACACACACACACACACACACACACACACAAAACCTCTTGCCTTCCATTCTGCTCAATTCACTATATTCTGGTTGTGACACTGTGACTTCCTCTAGCCTCAACACCCAATGCAGCAGCACTGGACGCACTGCCCTAAATCCACTTCCAATATGTTCATTCCCTTGAAGCAAGACAGAAAAGTGCTGATTTCCCATTGCATATGCTAACCCTATAGCAAGATCCACCAGGATTAATAGGGTTGCTGTTGCTAGTTGAGCTGGTTTAAGCCTGGCAGAGGAAATATATGCTACACCGCCCTTTTTGCTATGTTGCCAGGTCATTAGTAAGCTGAACAGGTTTAGAATCCAACCCAAATATCTTCTCTTGGGGTCCATCCCTGAAACACCCCCCCCTTTCTGGGCTTACTGTGATTTAAGATCCACCAGGCTCAGCTCAGCCATCTGGGGGCCAACTGAGCTGCGATGGACAAGATACACCAGCTATCTCTGACTGAGCTGAGGATGTGGGAGTTAAGACAGCATAGCCTAGTTAGAATCATAGAATCATAGAGTTGGAAGAGACCACAAGGGACATCGAGTCCAACCCCCTGCCAAGCAGGAAACACCATCAGAGCACTCCTGACATATGGTTGTCAAGCCTCTGCTTAAAGACCTCCAAAGAAGGAGACTCCACCACACTCCTTGGCAGCAAATTCCACTGTCGAACAGCTCTTACTGTCAGGAAGTTCTTCCTAATGTTTAGGTGGAATCTTCTTTCTTGTAGTTTGGATCCATTGCTCCGTGTCCGCAAAATTTGCTGGATCCTAACTCACTCATCCCTGCATATCTTTCTATAGTATTGCTCCCTAAAACACATGTTCATATCAGCTAAGCTTAGGCAGGCTTAGCCAGCAGCAGTCCAGTTTCTGAATGGTGTTCAGATCTGGTGTCCTTTATGCCAGCTTAATTTGCACTGACTTACACAGCTTCTTGTATATAAGATTGATCCCTAATTCACAAATGCTAGAAGATGTCTCACAAATGCTAAAGGCCAGAATGCTTCACTTGAACCCTGTTTCCACACATTAGCCATGTTACATAGCTCTACAAAGAACCTTTAAGCAGTTATGCCTTCCATTACTGCCAGAAGACTGTATTTTTAAAAATCATATAAATTAATTGCACACAAAATATAAAGTATGGGCCTATTAGAAAAGGGGTGTGTACCCAGTTCATTATCTAGCCACAACAGTTTAAGTTAGTTAATTAATAATTGAGGAGTGTTTATTGCCCAGGTTTTATGTCCTGGAAATGTGTGAGCTGAATAGCACACTTCTTGTTAAGATTCTCTTAGCAAACACAGACTGGCACATTAATACATTTCTTTGAAGCAGGATGTAATTCATTCAATGTTTCATTAGGTTCATGCTTGTGCCCTTGTTTATACTTTGTCATAAGCATAACTTACAGTGATCAGAATGAGAAATGCAGGTGAAGCTATCTGGAAAGCAAATGAATGCTCAACGAAGCATTTTGTAGTCTTGTGGTTCCACGTTGGCTTGTTTAATAACTAAAAGTTGTCCATTTGAAAGTAGGATCCCTGGTTTGTATATATGTAGTCCTTATCCAAAATTATTTGGAGGTGAAACTAAACACAGTGGAAGCTCTCTGCCTGACTACACAGGCCATGTGACGCCATTGCTTTGCTCATGGTTGTGGAGGCTCCTCCACATAGTGCTAAACTATGGCTTAGGCTTCTATGCCAATCGGGCTAGGTCAGAATGTTCAGGCTAAAACCTGTGGTTGGGATCCTGGCTGATAAAACCCTTGATGTGTCAAGAAGATGCTTGTGCATGAGACCTTGGGATCTGGGCTGTTAGGAGAAAGACCAAAGTGAGCTCCCTGGCATGCAAGCCTGGGAAGTGTGTATGGGAGTCCTGGGCTCCCCAGCCAACAAGTCATCCCCCCTGCACAGCCTTGCTGATGTGGTCCAAAGGAAAGCAAATCACTATGTGTGGCACCAGCTTGGCTGCAGGAGTTGCCAGAAGGCAGCATAGAAGGTGCCCTTCAACCACCTTAGGGACTCCACTCCAGATTTGTGCAGGGTTTACTCCCGAAGATATCCCACAAGACAACTGAGGTTTAGGATTAGAGTCTTTCTTCTCCTAGATGGGCTACCTTCCCAGGTTGGCGAGACCCACCTGCCCCTCACTTCCCTCTATTGCAGGTGCAGAAACTGCCTTCTTGACCATTGGACTTACGATTGGCACAGTTCGCTCAGTCCGATGAAGCCTGTCTTCACATGCAGGGCATGTCCGCAACTCACCAAGGGTTTGAAATCCATCAGCTACCTTCACATAGTTCAGTTGGCCAGTAAGATCTGTTTCTGGAGTGTGGTTGCTGTCACATCCTGACACATCTGGAGGAGCCCATAGTCTAATTGCCAGCTTAGATTTGTGCAAGCAAATCAGGATGAATGCTCACTAAATAAGTAGTCTGGAGAAGCACTAGAAACAGGGAAATCTGCCTATTTCAATTTGTATACTCTCATGTTTTTAGTCTTAATTCTATTCTATTTCATTTCTATATTAATTTGCTATGTTTAAAATTATTTAAATGAGAGAGAGAGAGGCAAGGCAAATAAAATATAATATATTTTGGAAGGATAATACAGGAGGGAACATTTGTGTAATTATTTGTTATTTGCAGAGAACAGCTGAAGACTATACAGTGGGCACCTTTGGGGGACAATCTTCTCATATGGAGATACAACCATCAATGAAGCAATCTCTGCATTTCTTTAAAGAATGTATTGACACTTAGGGATGATCCACAAGCCTTCGTGCTCTGTGAAGTCTCTGTGTGGATATTACATTATATTCTCCGCCGCCTCCCAAAGAGAAGAGCAGGACTCAATGCAGTCAGCATCACTTTTCAGAATACCTGTTTACAAGGATGCATGTACACAACAACAGCAGAGATTGACTTGTTCCAACAGAATTGCTGGCTGCAGCAGATAAGATATATTGAATTTTTAATTGTGTTCCATCATGAATACAGCTGTTTTGCATCAGCCACTCTGTAAGAGCCATTTAACAATTCTCTGCTGGTTTCTCAACAAGAGGAACCTCAGATTTAATTAGAATTGTGAGATGCATCCAAAAAACCACCTCGATAACTGACTGCCATTCTGATGGAATTTATTTTTTTCTTAGAAAGCAAGCAAATAACCAAGAAGGTTGGACAGTGAGAGATAAGATTCTTTTTAAAGAGATAATGTGAATGCATTTTAGCCTCTGGCTCTCATATAGACAAAAGTAGCACAACCTTTACAGAAAATTCCCAAGTCAGGCTGCATGGTGGTAGCAAGCGACGCACTTTCAGCTACTTTGATGCAGTTCTTTTCCCACTCTAGTTAGCTCTCACTTCAGAAAATTAAATAGCACTAGGTTATCAGGAGGTTGAATCTCACTAGATATAGCCATGAAATCATCTCAACTGATCTAAAACTTTAAAAGCTTTAAACAGTATTTAGATCCGTTTCAGGTATCTTGTAGCCAGATAGTGCTATGCAGAGCTAGAGGAAAGTAAACTCTAAGAAAAAAACACGTAGCTAATACTGTATAGGACTCTTTCTACCCAGAACTAAAAACTGAAATGTAAAGCATTTACTGACTATTAATATGTTCATTTCAAGTAAATAACAACATGAATACATCTGACACCTTTTCAAACCTGCTCCTGTGCCGGAAAATCATTTTGATAGAGAAATTATGACAATTACTGAATTTTCAATATATAAATATTTCTATCTATCATGACATAGGCATTTGCATTGGATCATAGTTATTTCCTAATTTAATGTTCTATCTTTCTCAAAATCATATACTCAGAATTAGTCATGGTATTCACGATACCACATCATGTCTTAATCAGAAGTTAGCTTATAGTAACTACTTTCTCCATTTCCCCATACAATTCCTCCATGAATATAACATATTTGGGAGAAAACATGCCTTGATGGATGTGAAATAGATTGGAGGGGGTGTGTCTTAGATCCTTCAGCATCTTTTGATACCATTGGCTACACTTAGCCTTCTGAATCATCTGACTAAGTTGGGATTGGAAAGCACAATTTTATGATGGTTTCACTTTCCTACCTGCCAAAATTGGTCCTGGAGAACTTCTGCTCTACCCACTGAGACTTGTTCTGTGGGCTTCTACAAGGGTCTATATTGTCCCTCACAATGACCAACATCTACATGAAACTATGTGGAGGGTGTCCAGGGATTGGGGCTGAAGGGTCAGTCATATGTTGATGAACCTTCTAAATAAGGATCTGGTCTGGAGTACATGCCTGTTGCTGATTTAGGGGGACTATTGGAGGTAGGCTAGTTTGTGACAGGTTTTAGGGACGAAGCAAGAAACTGTTTTTCAAAGAAAATGCATATAGCAGAATATATATCCAGCATTGCATTATTACACAAATGCCTGATGCACATTTGAGCTTCTAGTCTTAAATTTTATATATATGTGCGCGTTCTCTCTCGCTCTCTCTCGCTCTTTATATATATATGTACACACACACACACACACACACACACATTACCTTGATAACTTATTATGTATCAAGTTAGAAAGGTAGTAGCTCTGTCTATGGCCTTTATCATTTGTTGCTTGCATATGAATCAGGCAGCAAATGTCAGCACTCTTGGAATTTAAAATGTCTGCCTGCTCATTCTTTCATCCCTGCAGTCTTGCCATCCCATGTTGAGAGCAGATTTGAACGTTTCCCAACTATGATTTGCTACAGTCTTATAAACTGACAGGGGCATTAAATGAAGATGTATGCTTTCCCCGCCACCACCCAGTTTATAACCTCAAAATCACCAATGTATAACTGAAGGGCGCTAAGGTTTCTTTTCTCACCCCCCCCCCTTTTTCTGAACAAGCATATGCAACCAAATCTTCAGCTCACGGAGCAAGCAGCTCTGTTAAACTTTGGTTATGCAGCAGTGCCCTGCAGGCACCTGTACAGCTGTCAGGGTTGACATAACTTAATGGCTTTTTTGCCAGGAGCAACCTGCTTGCTGCTCTTGAACTATTGTCTACCTATGTGATAATATGGATTTCCTTTGATCCTTTTAAGGTAATATCAGGCTGGTTTATTCAGTTCCATATGTGAAACAGAGCAATGCCTCAGACAAATTGAGGCTTCATTTGTTTTTTTTAAAAAATAGATTAAATTACCTTTAACAAATTTCTCACGTCATTTGTCAAGAGCAGGCAGGATTTGAAAACACCTGGTGGACCTGTATAATTCTAAGACATTTTTTGGATTAAAAAAAAATTAGGAAGAAGGATGAAATTGCAAATTGGATTTGGACTCAATGGTTACTCTAATGGGAAAATTAAGGGTCAGTATTTTTTTAAAAAAAAATAGAAACATGGGAGGGGAGGCAAACAGAATGTGCCATCTATAAAAGAGTGGTTACAAGTAATATTACAGTACAAAATATTAATGTAAGAAATTTCTTATTATTAAAAAAAAGCAATTAATTTAATGTAGTACTAGGGAGATCACTCTGTGCTACTTTGGAGGATCTCCCCCCATCCCAGGTGCAGGGGAGGAGAAGGGAGAAGCCCCATTGCACTAGTGGAACGAATGGTGACTCCCACTAGCACAACTGTTTTCTTGAATCCAGCCTTGTTGGAAAAACAATAGTTAATATGCAAAAAGGTTAACTGATAGCTTCTTCTTCTTGGAATAGCAAAACAATACTGGTAGAGCTGTTGTGTAGGTACTTTAATTGAGTGCTGAATGAAAAAGGTCAATATTATTGTAAGAGGTATTACTCTAGTTATGAAACAGCAGTTTGTACTTATTTGTGGAATTTTTATGTTTCTGTTCTTTTTTCTCATGGTTGTGAATGATGATTATCCTATTCTAATATACTTTAAATCAAAATTTTCAACAGATTTTGTATCCAGTGACCACTGTCTTACATTTTGTCCCATTCCATTGAGATGTGTGGTAGTACTGTACTCACATAGCCATTTTTCAAAATAGTGACACTATTTTTTTCTTTGGGATTCACGTGAAGCATTCTTTTCAAAGTGTCTCAGAGAGGAGTCGTGCTGCCTTTCAGTTGAACATGCCAGGGTCACAACTTTATGGACAAAGTATGTGCTCTGCTATAGAGCTTGGACCATTTACATTAATCCAATCCTTTATTTAATACATGGATATTTAAAGAGTTGGGTCTGTAGCACCCTTCAAATCTAGTTTTACTCTTAGATGATGAACCATAGGGTCAACAGACAAATGAATGCCTCTTGCAAAAGCATCTCCACCCCCATTGTTCAGACCAGACACTGAGGTCCAGCTCTGAGGGCCTTCTGGCAGTTCCCTCCCTGCAAGAAGTGAGGTTGCAGGGAACCAGGCCGAGGGCCTTCTCGGTAGTGGTGCCCGCCCTGTGGAACGCCCTCCCACCAGATGTCAAGGAAATAAACAACTACCCTACCTGACCTTTAGAAGACATCTGAAGACAGCCCTGTTTAGGGAAGCTTTTAATGTTTGAAGTTTTATTCTGTTTAATATTTTGTTGGGAGCCACCCAGAGTGGCTGGGGAAACCCAGCCAGATGAGCAGGGTATAAATAATAAATTATTATTATTATTAAGCAGGAGAAAAGAAACGTGTAGCAGGTACAATTGCTTCCTGAATGTGCATATCTCTGTAGGGAGAAACAACACAAAGTCTACCTTCCACCGCCTTCTATACACCTTAAGGATCAGTGAGGAAGTAATGGCAAACACTCTACAGTCATACCTTGGAAATCAAATGGAATCCTGCATCCGTTCAGGATGCAGGAGCATCCTGCAGCCAATCAGAAACCGCAGAAGCACAGCCAGACATTTGGCTTCCCAAAATAGTTCACAAATCAGAGCAGTCGCTTCTGGGTTTGTGCTGTTCAGGAGCCAAAACGTTCGACTTGCAAGGCGTTCGGGATCCAAGGTATGACTGTATATACATCCATCACCTAGTAGGGGAAAGGCAAAGAGTGGGAAGAAATCACTGCCACAATTAGAAACTGCCTGTCTCGGTACAGAATTGCAGCTTGGCAGGTGATTAACAGTAGTGACTCCTGTCACTGCAAAAAGCTGCAGCCTGCATCATGAGAGGGCACTCAGACTAGCAAATCAGCTAATTCAACTCCTGCTGGTCTGTCCCCTGCCATGGTCTTCACTACCGCCGCCAAGTGAATGTCTTTTTTTTTCCTGACTGCTTTCAATAAAACAGTCTTTTATCTTCTATGACTTTGTTGCCTCCTATTACTGTTCCAGCTAACTCACTGTACCAGATAGGATGAAGTAGGCATGAGACAAACATCTATACATCAAACCAAGGTTAAATCAACCAGTAGAGTTTTGTTACGTTTTTGTTTCCCATGTTAACTAGGTTTCTTGCAGCCTGTTTAAGTTCCTGGGGACTCACTAGCCAGAGGCAGATATAAACAATGTTGCTTGTGAAAATAAATACAAAGTGGACACACAGTTTCCTTCCTTCTCTTTGCATGCTTGAGACCCACATGTAAAATTTAGTGCAAGCTTCCTGCAACATTCACTCCTTGTCTTGAGCTATAGTGAGGTTCCTGGTCCTCAGCAATCTGTGATGATGATTCAATTTGTTGCAATGGATGTCATGAACTTCTACAATCTATTGAAGTTATATCCAGGAAACAAATCGAAAGTGTTGTCTTTAGCTGTTTACATATTTCCTCCCAGATAATTCATTGTACAAATAAATAAATAAATAAATAAATTTTTTTTTTAAAAAAAAAAATCTTATTTCTACCCCGCCCATCTGGCTGGGTTTCCCCAGCCCCAGCCACTCCGGGTGGCTTCCAACAGAAGATTAAAAATACATTAAAACATCAGTCATTAAAAATTCCCCTAAACAGGGCTGCTTTCAGATGTAAAACCTTACAATTAAACTCTCCAGTTTATCAAACAATTTAGCAATTGATATTTCATTTCTCAAAGTTAACATCTGAATGAAAATCTACTTCAAAATCCAAGTTTTCCTGCTTATTAGTAAGAGTTTGTGTTAACCCCTGACAAGAGTTAATAACATCTGGGTAAGTACACAAGGAGAGATACGGAAAATCTTCTAGCAATATCTTAATTTATTTTAAGGTAAATGGATTAAGACAGGGAATTATCTATTTTCTCATTTTATGTTTTTAACCATTGTTTGTTTTGAGTCACACTTAAACTAGTAAACCGAACTTCTAACTCGTGTCAAATCAGATTAGCAATAGCTAAACCCATTATAATAAACAAGGTCTAAATAAGGTTTTCTTATTTTCCTTTGGGATATTCATCTCATGCAAGGACTTTAGTCTGACCATATCAGTTATGGTCCTTTAACTGTTGGTAGTAGTGTGACTCAAATTTAAATTCATCTTAGAAACAAGGTTCAGGTCTGATTCACACATATGTTTTTAAATCCGTAGAATCCTCAAGTAGTGATTTTACCACTTCATGCTCATTCATTCTGACAAACCTTTTGATAACATGAATCTGAATAGAAATACTTTCGTTCTCCTCAGTTATTGCATTATTCTATTAATTATTTTGCCTTGGAATTATGTAAAAAAGAGAGGACATTTTGTTCCATTTACTATATAATTGTCTATAACCTTTGTATCAGTTAAACTCCCTCCTATATCTACTTCCCCAGGGACCTGAGGTTTCAAAGGCAATTTTCCCCAATAATAATTTGCTAATGAATCTGCAGCTTGGTATACCTTCATATTCCCACAGTCCATAAGAAACAAGCCTTGTCCCTTGCAGCTTTATACATAAATCTAGCAATTGCTTCTATAACCCAGTGCATGCATAAAGCTCTCCCAACTGCAGAAGCTTCCCCATTCATTTAAACTGAAGGACTTAATCCATATGTGAATTTATTTCATGCTTCTACCAATTCCTGCTTTTGAAGTAAATGAGGATCTCAGAATACATGCAAGATTTTTGTGCATTTGTGCTTAGATGTGAGAAAATATCCTACTTTTTTCTATGAATTATTAGCTCATTAATTGCTTCAAACTGAGGGGAGATTTATAGAATCATATTTTTTTCTTTTCTTTAAATGGATGACAAGATGTCAGAACTACTGTTTTTCAATGTCTGGCTGTAGCCAGTTTCACAAGCTTTCAAGACATCAAGGATCAACTCAGCTTAGAGTCACAAGTCACCATTTATACCATGTAATATGGAAAGGCCCTTGAGTTCACCAAGGCTTACTTCATGGTAAGTTCAGAGAATCTTTAAAAAGGAAGGCTAAAATGCCACCATGACAGACAGATGTGTCCATCCACAAAGCCCTGCCCATGTCTGCTGGCCCCTACTGTCTTGGAAATTGATCCAGTGAAGGGGTATTTTTCCTTCTGCCTTATTCGGTGCAAGTGATTGGGCTGTGGCAGTGGCTCCATGACTCCATCAAGGACTGCCATGACCAGCCAGGTAGCATAATTCTCATCATTCATTGTACACAAATTAGCCAGGCACTAAGTAAGGGCCAAACCGCAAGTTGAAGTGGGCAATCCGTGAACAGAACTCCAAACGTTTAAAAACTTTTTTAAAAAATCAAACAGGCAAAGGCAGTTCCAAATTTGATTGGAGCTAGAATGGCCACTAACTCATTTCCATGGCCAAAAAATAGGACAAAAGAGAATACAAATTTGCATATGATCATTAAAATGTACAGATGAAAATTTTGAAAGAATTACTAAATAAGAAATGAAGTGGCTACAGAGGGAAATGATGGACATATGTTTGCAACAGGAGTGGGAAACCTGATTTTAAGAAATTGTATTAAATTTAAATAATTTGGTTTTATTTGTAACAATTTGGAAAAATAAGAAATATTATTTAGAAAAAATAAAAAATGAGTGTTGCTGAGTTGTGTGTTGTGTTCTTGAATAAAGAATTAACTGCAATGACAGTCTCTGTTTCTTGTGTGCTGACCAGCATCTGAACCCAGTCCCAACAGTGCAGTATATCCCATGGATTCACGCACAATTCCATCCCTCAATTCTGCATTCTTCCTTGCTTGCTTACTTTCATTCCTCCTTCACCTATCTTCCTCACTTTCTCACATACAGAAACACACATCCCATTCAATTCACCCAGCATCCACACCAGAGTAGGAAAACGTCTTGCCCTGTTGGGCCAGATTTTTCCTTTGTCCTCTTTTCCCAGCCCTGTTCTGATTAAGTAAGGAGCCACCAATCCTGTTTTCAACTGAAAAGGAAGTTGAAAGAGCTGAGTGTGTGTCTCCTATGTCACATGTGGTTTGGCCCTTTGTTTAGCTGATGAATAATAACATATGCATAATAGTGTTGATAACATTATAGTTTAAAAGTTGATTTGTATTTAAAGGTTCTTTCAAGTGCCAAAAATACAACAACCCACAAGTGATGTGAAGATTACAGCCTTCACTCTCATATGCGTTTCAAAACTCAAATTATTAATTGGATGATAAGCATTTGCATGCACCTCTTGCAATATCTTTTTCGTCTAGATTATTAAATACTCAGTCAAATGGAACCCTTTAAGTTATCAGTTATTCACTCATTAATTTGAAAGCACTACACATGCAGGAACACACAGACTTAGAGCAAAATTACCTTGCAAAGTGCTAAAGTTGATCTATCTAGTTACTTATTTCCATCTGATAATTGGTTAAATCATAGACTGTATCCAATATAGAGCACTTCATGCAAATCAGATTAGTCATATCATTTAATTATATTGCACGTTAATAAAACTCCATCCTGGAACAGTTTTCTTCTTGTATTTAAAAAACAACTTTTATTTACAGTCCACAGAGAAGAAGGGGGTTGATTTTAATCCAATTACTATAATTTGTGTATTACTTTGAAGCATTTAAGGCCCATAAATCTTGCCTGGGTGACAACTGTGGATGTGAAGCAGATCTGCCAAACGAAAGTGTTCATTACTTGATCAATAATTTGCGTAATGACCCTTCAACCTCATAGGTGTGATAGCATAAAAGGTTCAGGTTGAAGGAGGCTTTGTCTCATCTCTAATTATACATTCAACGCTACATATGTTAAGAATATTATCTAACAATAATTCTTAATCAAGGTCAATAGCATTGAAAAGTACATTTTCCTTGCAATCCGATGGTGCCTGTGAAGGCGTCCTAGGGCATAATTGGATCTCGCTCTTTGAGAGCAGAGACAGTCTGACCTTACTGATCCAATGTTCAATGCCCCCCACCAATGCAAAAAATCCCACGGACTCTCCCTACTGATGTTGGAGCTCTGATATCAGTAGGGCTGAAAAGGGATGTGCTGGGCAGATTGGGTTATACCAAGGTAGATCAGCAGCATCAGGAGTAGCCTAAGCCATTTTGCTGCCTGAGGCAAAGGACTACTGTAGATTATGCATTCCCCATTCTATGCACAAACTTTTACAAGACTGGTAACTGAATCCTCCACTGCACCCTAGGGCAGCAAGCTAGCTTAGAGGCTGCAGGGCAGACAACACGGCACACCTTTCTAGTCACTTTCCACTCCTCAAAATGTGCCACCTGAAGCATCTGCCTCACTCTGCCTCATGGAAGGGCCAGACCTGAATAGCACCCCAAGTCCCTAAACCAGACAGAATACAATGCCTCAGGTTACAGATGCTTCAGGTTACAGACACTTCAGGCTACAGACTCCACTAACCCAGAAATAGTATCTTGGGTTAAGAACTTTGCTTCAGGATGAGAACAGAAATTGCGCAGCAGCAGCGGGAGTCCCCATTAGCTAAAGTTGTATCTCAGGTTACGAACAGTTTCAGGTTAAGAACGGACCTCCAGAACGAATTAAGTTCTTAGCCCGAGGTACCATTGTACATTGGTTTCCAAGAGGAAAGGAAATGCAAAAGAAAACAAAAATAACAGAAAAGGATGGTGAAGTGTAAGCAGGGCTTAATTCAGGGAGAACTTGCCAGAACTCTGTTCTCTCAGGTGGATGCCACTGCCATTCTAAGAGAAAGAGGTGAATTCTGGCACCTCCTTTTCTAGGAAAATAGCACTGAATGGAAGAGTGACACTCTGCTGTTATTCCCACCCTGCCCTCATGAGCTTGGTGCAGTTTTGTTTTTGTTTTTGTTTTTTTCAATTTTTTTATTGCTTTTCCAAAATTTTAAACAAACAAACAAACAAACAAACATAAATCATAAATCATAACTGAATTTCATCCAATCTTAGTAACATTGTTAAGTGACTTCCTCAAATCCCCCTAGCTGAATTTCAGTGTATATCATTGTAACAGTTTTCCAAAACCAATTTTCCTCATAATATTAACTTATTCACTTAACATCTTTCTTTAAACATATTATTCTCTAACATCACATATTTAAATCCTAAGCCTATCTGATATTTGCAAGTTTTTCCAATTAAGTTATCTTAACGTATTTAAGTAAATAGTCTTTAAATTTCATCCATTCTTGGTGCAGTTTTGGAAGTGCAAATGACCAGTTCTCCCTACTGCTGCCTCCACTTTTGGATTACAGTCTTGGGCTATAATCCTTTCCCTATTTATCTGCAAGTAAGATTCATTGAACTCAGTCTACTTCTGAGTAGGCATATATAGGATTGCATAGCACAGTCATCAATGATCCTAATAATAAACTTTGCAGTGTGGGCATCAGGTATTGATTGACAGTATGTAACAACACTGTACCGATCTCCTCTGAACAGCGTCTTATACAGGGAACAGGCTGGCTGCCATTTGCTGTTGGGACACGGGATTAAGCTTTAATGTTTATGCTACCCAAAATAAACTCACACTGGTGTATCTTGCGTAAGAGAATCCCTCCATGTTATGCCCTACAATCCAATTAGCATCCTCCAAATCCATTTTTCTCCCACGCTGGCCAGCCAAAAGTTAATTTTATTGCTCTGAAAACTTTGAGCAAAATCAGATGATCAATCAAGGCGATGTATGAGCCATTAAAAACTACAATTACATTATTCGAAAGCCATAATTAAAAAGTTTGGTCCTGCTTCCAGTCCTGCCATTGATTTTCTAAGGGAAATACTTTTCAGTTATGATGTAAACCCCAATAAATTACAGTGGTGAAGAAAATATATATGTTTTAGTCTCTTCCATAAAATATATATCTGGTCCCTATTGTAAGCTGGGCAAGGAGGAGAAATATTAAATGACTATAAATTTGCAACACACTTTTATAACCACTTGGGTTTGAAGTAAAGTATAATTTGGCATTTTATTGATATTTCCAGTATTTAAAACTGACATGCAGTACATTAAATTTTACCATGTAAATCTGAACTGACAATAAAAAGCATTTTGTGATCTGCTTTGCAACAGTTGCAGTAAAATAAAATGAGAAGTGCTAGGCAGGAAATGGATTGTTCTGTCTCCTAATCCTTCCTGAGGAGCAACTCTTCAGAGCACCTGATCCTCGGAGCATCAGGCCCTGTCTCCCATGCTTCCCTTTTCCCTGATATATCTCCTTCTTATTAAAAGGAGTCAGGTCAGAGCCAGTCAGTTTTCTTTTTCATTTTTATGGGCAATCACAAGATTTCTTTTCATTGCAGAGCCTCACTAGATGAACATCACCAATCATCTATGGGATGCTTCTCTCACAGGGGAAGGGAGAGTAAAGGGAACGGGCTTCTCCTATAACAATTCGCCAGTACTGTATGACTGAATCAGACCAAGAGTTTCTCCGAGTCCTGCATCCAGATTCCAAGAGTAGCTAGCCAAATGTTTCTGAGAAGCCAAAAGCTGAGAATTCCCTGCTGGTGCACCCCAGCGTACTGTCACTGAACAGGGAGGTTCAATTTAGCCATCATAGCTCATAGCAATGGATAGATCTTATACCTATGAATCAGTTCAACCCTCTTTTAAAGCCATCTAAGCCTGTAGCCATCACCATGTGGTGTGGCAGCCAATTCCATAAATGAATTATGCATCGAGTGAAGAAGTACTTTTTCTTCTCCAACCTGAATATGCTGCCAATCAATTTTATTGTGTGACCCTGAGTTCAAGTAGTATGAGAGAGGGAGGGGGGAAACCTCTCTCTTCACGCCATGTATAATTGTATAAATCTCTATCATATTCCCCCCTCAGTCATATTCTAAGCTAAATGGCCTCAAATGTGTCTCTTTCTTCATAAGAAAGATCCTTTATGCATTTTATCATTTTGATTGCCCATATCTGCCTTTTCCCAAGCTCGGCGTTGCCCCTTTTTAAAGATGTACAGTGACCAGAACTGTATGGAGTATTCCAGAGGTCACTACAGCATGGAACAGCAAATGGCTGCAATAAAACAGGTTCTACATGTAAATGTTGTCTGCTGAGGGAAATTCTAGACAGGTTGAAATCTCGAGTTGCTAGTTCTCATTGAATAGGATTTCTCACTCTCTCTCTTCCCTCTCCTTGTTCTTTAAGACAGTAACCAAAAGTTTGTTAATGTTGGTAACTTCAGCACGTATGATACCTGAGATGTCAATCTCTTGCATAATTAACCCATTTCTTTAGAAGAAATGTATTGCCTCTTCTTGTCAGAGGTTCCTTCCCAATGACAATTTCCCCATGTGATTTTCGGTCAGAAGTAACAACTCAGTTGGACTCTGGCCAGAAAACAGTTGGACCCAGACTTGCAGGTAATGGAAGTCCAATAACTGGATAATTCTGCAGGTGACTTTTGTTTATTTCTCCCCTTTCCCTGACATCCACCTGAAAATTTGCTCAGCTAAGTTTGTTGGCCCTCGGGAAAAGTGCAGAAGGTGCTGCTGTAGGCTGCTTGAGGCTGGAGAACATCTCTGTCTCCTCCTGCCCCCTTTCAAATCTTTGTTGGATCTTATGTCCTTCCAAGAGCAGAAGTAGCTCTTCAATTCATGGAACGGCAAGGGTTAAATCCAATGTTCCACTAACTAACTTGTTCTGCTAGCTCAGAGGTGGGGGACCTCCAACCCGCAGGTGAAACGCAGTCCACCAGGCCTTACCATTTGGCCCACCAGGCCCATCCACTCCACCAGTGACCTAGAATGTGATTTCCAGTAAACCAACTCCAGAGTGCAGACAAGTTCAAGCATAAAGTTTGTCAGCAACCCCCCCACCCCCCCACCCCCATTTTCCTATGAGGTGAAATATTTTCTCTCCCACAAAGAACATTTTATACTGGCCACTTTATCTCCAGTCCCTTTTCTAGTATCCCTCAGCAAGGTATTTTCCTTCTTCATCAATCCAGCACACTTGACTTGACATTTCCATTCAGCAATCCACTGTGACCCAAAGATCTTCCCCTGACAAATTAGAATTTCGCATTCCCACAGGCCCAGACACACCAGGCAGTAACTCCTGGCTCTCATGCAAATGATAGGCTGTGGGGAAAATTAGGTACATGAAACAGTCTTCTCCGAACGTGCTTAATGTGTGACCTAACAACGGGCGCTTAAATTGCAATTTCAAATTCTCCTGTGAAAGGGCCCAAATCTTTCCCTGTGTGAAAGGACCAGTGTTCCAATATTTTAAAAAGAAGTAATACCCCATGGACAATACAGGAGGTTTTTTCTTTGTGTTGGCTTATGGGAAACACACACGCAGATGACAACTCCCTTCAGAAAGGAATATCTGATAAAGGAACATGTTTTCAAAGACTCTTAATACCCAGGGGATCAGAAAGGTCAAATATAATGGGGAAATGAACTGTTCAAAAGACTAGTTTAGCTGAAATGAAGCTTTTTTTTCTCTCTCTTCAGTGCCATTTCAAAATTTATATTTCATATAAGGAACCTTTGAAATAAAGTAAAAGGAGAAATAAAGCTGAAGAAACAGTATTAGTATTGTGGCTTCAATCCAACATACACAGTGCAGGAGCAGAAATTACTTCCACTTATGCTGGGGACTCAGCAGCTGACCCCCTTTTGCACCCCAGATTCACTCCAAAGCTGAATTGGAGGGCCCCTCAATCTGCTGGATCCAGTTTTCAGGCACAGAAGGGCTGAAATCAGCAAGACTCCAAAGAGTGGAACTAATTTCTCCAAATCTGCTGAGAGTCTTTGGATCCTAGCCATTGTTCTCAGGATGAGGATCATATCCTGAGAACAAGACTCAGATTTTTATTTACCCAATGTTGCCATAGTCCTTAAGCTGCCCGTCATCCATATTATAAAGCACTAAGCTCTTAAGAAAGCTCTCTAGTCTCACAGCAAAACAGTCATTCTCCACAGCTCCACTGCATTTAGCAAATTACAAGGCTATCAGAAATACACCTGTGAATCAGCCCTTTGGTTTCATTTACTGTGTGTGTCTTTTCCTCAAACAAGAGCAGTGCGAGGACTACAGTACATAGTTATGACATCCCTGCAGTAAGTTATATGATTAATATGCTACATGTGATCAGGAAGTTCTGTGACTAGAATACTCAGTATGTTGCAAAGGCAGGATGTGGAGTATCAGATTACCTCCACTGCTCACTCACACCAGCCAGAGCTCCTCACTGCCTTGCTGCCCTTCCTTCTCTTTCAATAACTAGCAGCAACATGGTGGCCAATGCTGCATATGTACTGGTTAATCTCTGCAAATAAGGCAACCTGGCTGTCCTTGTAGGTGTCCAGGATCATATCCTGATATCTAGACATCACTTTCCCAACCTGTCCACCTGCACCTGAATGGTACCCATGTTTGTCTAATGCAGGCATAGGCAAACTCAGCCCTCCAGATGTTTTGGGGCTACAATTGCTGTTATGTACTGAGTTGAATAGGATCCAAAATGCAGCAGTCTGGTTGGTCCTAGAACAACAGGATCCAAAATGCAACAGTCTGATTGGTCCTAGAACAATGCAGCAGTATGACGAGTCCGCAGCAGCCACCCAATCCAGCTCCAGGTGGAAGTGAATCCACAACCTGATTGGTCTATAGGATAATCCCAGAATTAGCCAAGCACATGCAGCCCATTGTGTAAACAATGTATGTTAAGCAGATATTGTGGGGGAACTCCCATTCCTCCTCACCACTATGAGCTGAATAAAGAGCATGAAATCCACTTTCGACTCCAAGTATATTTCAACTCCCATCATCCCTGACCACTGGTCCTGTTAGCCAGGGATGATGGGAGTTGTAGTCCCAAAACAGCTGGAGGGCCAAGTTTGCCTATGCTTGGTCTAATGCAAATGTGCAACTGTAGCTCAAATACACAGAGTCTCTCTGTTGAGCAAACTTTTGCAGCCAAATCATTAATATTGCCATTATTACGACTCTGTTCTATATTGATTCCTGTTCTCTATCGATTCCTGCCCAGCACTTACAGTAAAAGCAAAAAGATCAGAAAAATAGAAGGTAGTTCCATCAATGCATTTCTTTGGTTATGCCAAAACAGGGGAGGCTTCACCAAGAGCATCATGGGAACAGCGAGCCTGAGAGTGAGATTCATCTACATATACAGCAATGGATAGGTCATTTTAGAAAGTCCTGCAATTTAGTGGCCAGGGTTCCGATCATTACATTAGCCCAGAGCAGGTCAGTTTGAATTTTCAATTAGCAGATTCCTCAAGTGTCCCTAGCAGGAGCTGCTAGCTACTGTTGCAGGATGATGAAATGTAGAGGAAAATCTACATCTATCCTGATAATCATTAGGAGACAGTATTGAAGGCAAGGAGGGTTACCAGCACTATGCAAGTGTACAATTGCTGACTAGTTTAATGTCCTGGAAAAATTACCAAACCATTTGTTTCCTTTTCCTAATGTCAAAATTATGTGGGGACAGGGGAACACATTCAGTTGAAATAAACAAGTTTCCCTTTTGATATTAAGTAGATGGGAATTCCACAATCCATTTATCCCTCTTGTACATTTGGCTTTCATTCAGCAAATCAAATCAGACCTTCGTAAAGCGTGCATAAATGCTCTTGGCAACAGAAGCCAACAAGAACATTAATAAATCATAGCCATGGTTTGCATTCCAAGACCAATATTTTCATGCTCTTTATTATCAACATTAGGGCTGTCAACTATGTTTTATGTATTTAGCCCACTCCTCCACGCCTATTTTGCTTTGTCTGGGAAATTATGTAATCAAACATCCCACAGCTGATTAGTTTACAAAGGTTGCTAATGACACCATTAAGATTAAGAACAGATAAATGACAAATTGGGTGTGCACGAAGAGAACAAGAGCCAAAGGGATTATTAAAAGCATTATTTGTCACAGAGATGCATTGGTATCGGGTATAATGCCTCAAAGTAACCAAAGGAAACCAAAACAAGACCTAAATATCAGAAATTACAAAACTGGTGCATGGACTAAATCACAGAAATTCATATATTTGTGCATGAGCAAGAGGTGCTTCAGTCCCACATCTCTTCCCCACTTGCAAATCACACACCATCTAATGGGCCAGCTTTGCTCTGTTAGATTGTATGGACAGACACTACAGGGAAATGATATTGGAAGCATTTTTTTCTGAGATACCAGATTGAGTTTTTTCCAATATGTAGTGGGGATGAGGGTAGCGTGTGAGACACATTTAGTCAAATCCATTACAAAACAGTGGTTTAAGTATTTTAAGTCAATACTTTTTTTAAAAAAAAACTGCTTCAATTTTGTATTTAAAAGTACAGTATCCAGTGGTCATTTCTCTACTTGTCTCTGTTCAGTCTTGAATTAAGACATTTCTTAGGACAGAACTAATTTTTCATAGGCATGGAAAGTAGGATTAGGATTGAGGTGGTTTGGAAATGTCTATTAAAAAAGCATTATCCTCACTCTGTATTGACATGGTGATTACTGGTATTATCAAGTAACCAAATCTGATGGACTATGACTTCATAAAATCTATGTTGGGAATTGATAAGAGGATATATTAATTATATTTAACCCCATGTGTGTGGGTTAATGAACAAAGAAAAAACAGCTGGTGCCTGTTTTTAAAACATGAAGCTAGCACACAGATAGCCCCAGTAGCAGAGTATTAAGTCCCATTGTTAGGCAGATTAATGAAGCAAAGGCTATTAAACCTTTATTCATTTTCATTTAGCTGCATGAAGCAGCTGCCCCCCCATTCTCATACCACACTCTGAAGTAAGATTAAAAATGATTTACTTACTCAATTGAGGTCACAGTCATATGTTTTCTTTTATGCAATAGCAATAAACAATGCAGGTAAAATACTTAGTTGAAATTCACATGTCTGAGTCTGGGAGCTAAGTTAAGGCATGTGTGCCTCCTTGCTTGCAGGGTGGGGAGAGAGGGGGCAGGAAATAATCTTCACTTCTTCCTTATCAGGAGAAGAGGGTGCGTGACCCCACTGAGCTTACTCTAGCAATTAGAACCCTTTAATATATTAACTGGGATGTGGGTGGCACTGCGGGTTAAAGCACAGAGCCCAGGGCTTGCCGATCAGAAGGTCAGTGGTTTGAATCCCCATAACGGGGTGAGCTCCCATTGCTTAGTCCCTGCTCCTATCAACCTAGTAGTTCAAAAGCACATCAAAGTGCAAGTAGATAAATAGGTACCACTCCGGTGGGAAGGTAAACAGCGTTTCCATGCACTGCTCTGCTTTGCCAGAAGCAGCTTAGTCATGCTGGCCACATGACCCAGAAGCTGTACGCCGGCTCCCTCAGCCAATAAAGTGAGATGAGCGCCGCAACCCCAGAGTCGTCTGTGACTGGACCTAACAGTCAGGGGGCCCTTTACCTTTAATATATTTACTAGAATTGTTAGGTTTGACTGCGCTGCAAATCTCTCGCAATCTATGCCATAGATGATCTCATTCTCTACAAGAAGATCCCCATGAGACCATGGCTTCTCCCTTTCAGTTGACTTTTCTTAGTGACATCACCATGCAGCCAAATCAGTTTGACCATGTACAGTTGTGAAGTCTTCCTGTTCAGTATATGATCCCTGATTTGCTTGTATCACCCATATGACTAATAGGAGAAGGAGGGGGAAGAATAGTCATTGTAGCAGTAACAATTAGAAGAAAAATACAGTAAAGTAACTACAGTAACAATGGCAGCAGCACCCCTTCCTGCACCCAGATATTAGTTGAACAGTCATATTTAAGGTTTTTTAGATGAAACATTTCTACCTGCAACCAAAAATACTACTTTGAGCCAAAAATCAAAATGGGAGAACATTCTGTGCAGAAGTGATGGACTGAAGCTATGAAGATGGCTGCAAGTTCCCATTAACATTCATCCTTTTCTGGCTGATGCATTCCAGCACATAAGGAATTAATAATGACATTTGTATATTTGGCTACAAACAAAGAAGCATTTTTAAATTTTGATGTTCCTTTTGCATGTCCATTGTACTCAGAATAAAAATTGGCAGGGAAAAGTAAAAAGAAGCAAAGTGATTTGAGGGGGTTGCATGAGATCTGTCATTCATGGCTTCTGAGAATGAATTAGTTTTTGTGTTTGTACTACAGATTTCCCCAATTGCACGGTGAATAATTTCACACTTACTTGTCAAGAAGGCAGAGAAGACTAAGGAAAATATTTACATTTGCATCATCATCATGTCACAAATTTGGCTGAGGCTAACAAATCATCTGAGACTCTCAATCTGTCAAACATATACCTTACAAAATATATACATTTAAAACTACCCCTTGATGTGACTGCTATAACTGTGCTATTATAGTTTCCTGAGAATGGTTAGCTTTATAGTTGGCACCTGGTATTCTCCTTAATACCTACACTTCTAACAGAATAGATTGCATAGGTTTGAATAAAAAGGACTTGTTGTTTTTCAAGGACGTTTTCAGTTACCCTCACTCTCTACATGATTGGACTTGATTGCTTATGAAGCTTAATTCAGGGAGAAGAAGTAATGATAAGTAGAAATATTACACACACAGCAGCAGCAGCAGCAGCACCCTTCATTATACAAATCCCAGGGTAATGTACCCCAAAAGATGCCAAAGCAACAGCTGGTTGGGGAAACAATGGATGCAAACGACATTTTAAAGGTTCCTTCCAGTAGCACCTTGAAGACCAACTAAGTTAGTTCTTGGTATGAGCTTTCATGTGCATGCACACTTCTTCAGATACACTGAAACAGAAGTTGCCAGATCCTTCTATATAGTGAGAAGGTGGGGAGGGGTATTACTCAGAAGGGTGGTGGGAATGGGAGATTGGCAGATAGCTGAGATGAGCCTGTTGACGACTCTTAACGACTGCAATAGGTCTTACAGGAAAAGGCAAGGGGTGAGAAGGTGAAAAATGGCTTAGTCATGTATAATGAGATAAGAATCCAATGTCTTTGTTCAGACCAGGTCTCTCCATGGTTTTAAGTTTGGTAATGGCAGACCAACATGGCTACCTATCTGTAACTGGACATTTTAAAGGATATATATCGGCACAGTTAAGGGTTTTGAATAAAGTTATTTCTTCCTACTGCTATCCCATAAGCCTGCTTTTGACTAGTGATGAATGAACTGACCCATTTGCGGTTTGGAATCAGACAGCTTGATTACTAAGCAAGATAAACTTAGATGAAAGCTCTCCTATTTTCTGATATTTCAAAATATGGTGGAATTTAGTGCTTCACTAAAGTGCCTCTTGGAAACCTGGCATGCTTAGTTAGTGTGACATTCTTCTTCTACCCCTGTGTATCACATGACATCATTCATCACAACACACCTTTTCGGATTGGCTGTTATTGCATGTGTTTTGCTAACAAACTATATAGATTAGCTTGGAAGCACGGGCGGAGAAGGTGGCTGGGATGGAACAGGTAGCAGAAGCTGAAACAGTGTTGCCTGATCTTTGTTACAACTCCTGGCCTGTCTTCATTGCCATCATTTATCAGGCCAAGGCAGTCTGGCAGATTTTGGCTGCTTAGTCATGCCAACCACGCACACCATGCAGGTGCAGAAAAGGCAAAATTAACTCCAAATTAATTTCAGTTTTAATTACAAACATATTACAATTTCAGTGGATCAGAGTCAGGGCTCATTAGACATATGAGAATTAGGAACTATCTAGATATAAGATACGGGCTGAATATTTAGAAATTCCATTGGCCTTGCTGCTTTTGACCCCTCCCCACAATGAAATGGTAAAGTATTTGATGCATCCTCAGTGCTGGAAGATGTAAAGGCATACTTTGAAACTTATTTTTGTCTTATCATTTGATATATTATTGGGCTAGTAGCCAGTAATAGCATCATCATGATGAATTTGTTCATCTTCTTTTAAAGTCATCCAAGTTGGTGGCCACTACTGCCTCTGGTGGGAGTATAAAGACTGTTGTTTGGGGAAGTGTGGGCTGGCAGTTGCTTTAAAATGTGAAGTGAACTGAATCTGCCCTTGCATTCCTATCTATGATGACATATAAATAAGAAATGACTTGAAACTCCTATCCTGGGATGTAAATGGTTTGAATGCAAAAACTAAAAGAAATAAAGTAGCAAATTACCTATCAAAACAGAACTTACCGTACATCTTATTTGCTTACAAGAAAAACATATTAAAAGGAAAGATCGAAGACTATTAATAAACAGAGCACTGGGAACCAAACATATTGTGTCAGACAAAGTCAAGAAAAGAGGAGTAGTGATTTATATCAATCCGAAACTCAATCCCAAATTAACTTTCAAAGACGATGAAGGCAGAGTATTGGCTGTAGAGATAAATGCAGAAGGGGAGAAAGTGGGAATATATGTACCAAGTGGATTTTTTTTTAGAAAATTAGAACTCTTTGAAATATACAATGGGGAAATTATAATAATCAGAGTCCTGTAGTTCTCTGAAGGCTGATGAAGTATGAGACTTTCTATGGTAGCAAGAGAGGACTGAGCACACCATTTGTTCTCTCTCAAAATGGAATACACAGCAACACATGTGGAAAGGAGGCAGGGAGCATAGAATGGAAAGGAATAGGGAAGAGACCCTAGCTAACTTGCACTGGAACAATCCAAGCAGAAAGACTGAACTGGATGTGAACAGTGGTAAGTGAAGAGAGAACCAGTGAGATTTGGGGAAGAGAACTCTTAAACGTTTGGCTGCCCCAGGAAGTGGTTTAGTGCAAAAGTATGCAGTGTGCAAACTGAATGCAGTGCACAAATGCCTGCTATTGGGATCTAAGCTTAAACAATGCTAATGAGAATTAATGTGACTATTGGTGGTGGTTATGCCTCAGACATGGAGCTCTTAACGCATGTCTGAGATAATTTGTGATTCTTTACTTCAGTCTCTTTTTTTAAAAAAAAATAATTTTTATTAACAGGCCAATCAAATCACATTAATTCCAAATCACATTAATTCCAAATCACATTAATTCCAAATCACATTAATTCCAAATTACACAGCCAAATTTTTAATTTTTTGTTGGGGGTACCCATGCTTTGAGCTCAGAAAGGGATCCAAACATCTCTCTTGCTGCTGCTTTAATGTACACAGTTCTGTTATTCACAGTTCTGTTCAATCTTCTCTTTGTTATTTTCCTCATCTTCTTGTTGTTATCATCATATATTCCTCTTTGTGATCTCTGGTAGTCTCCACAAGCGGGTTGAAAACAAACGCTGTTTGTTTTTTACACTCCTCCAAGAGCCATATCAAGATAGACAGACGCCATTTCCGCACCTCTGTACAAAACATTCCCAAAGTCTGTCCGTTAATTTCCACAGGCCTGCCAGTCTTCCTCAATTTTCTCAGGGGGCCCTGCCAGGTCAAACTCACAGTCCGATATAATAACAAACCATGGTCCTCCTCCCCCTCGAATCCTGTGGCCAGGCCTACCATAACAAATCTCTTTTTATAACTGTGTCACAAAGAGCTTCCATTCCTTTCCCGATGTTCCCACAAGCCATGTCTTTGATTAGTAATTTATTTCCACACAGTTCTTAATCATCCTGCTTGTAATCAGTAATTGAAATGGTTCTTTCTTGGGGGGAGGGTTATTGGGTACTCACATAAGATAAAAAAAGCAAAGTCCCCCCCTTTTCAGTCCCGCTCCACATACCAATCCTTTGATGAATCTTCTTGATTTATTGTTGAATCCAGCCCGTCGCTCCACTTCACAGAGATCACTTTAATTAGCAGTCTTAACTCCCGATCTTCACTCGAAATATGTGCATTTGCTTCTTTCTAATTGTTTATTTTGAGCTCCTGCAACCAGGCGTGCAATCAGAGACAGCGTCCAGGAGAGCCGTGCCACACAAGGGCTTTGTGCCTAGTGCCCTCACCCCCTTCTTTCGGATCAGGGGGTGATTTATGGCAACCGCAGGCAAGGCAGTGTTCCCCATTCCCTAGGGGTAACAAGGGAGGCTGTATACTCCCATATCAGCCTCTTAATTTCCTCGTGTGAGACGGAGAGATGGTATTGTCAGCCATCTTCCAATGTGCTCCTAGCGGCCCCTCTTTACTTCAGTCTCAATGGGTCCTGGGCATTCCCCTGAACGAAATATGGATGATGATGCTTTGTGTAAGCCATGGAACTAATGTTGGAACTGTGTTAGGTAAAGAGTTACGTAACTAGAAAATCTATGCTCCTTTTCTTTTTGTGCAGTTTATCTTGATTCTTTTAATAAAATGTCTGGAATAAGAAACATGAAGTTGATTAAAGAGCCTTTTTTGATCACAGTCTCATTTAGGTCTGGCTGCTCTGTCGAAATGCTTCTTGGTTTAGGGGGGGAAACCCTCAAACTCAGGCCTGTCTCTTCTCCCTTAAGATACCATAATTCTGGATTCCTACATGTCCAGATTTTGGATTCCTAATGTGCTTGTGGCATTGCTATTTGTGCATATATTACAAATCAATGGGTCCTACTTAACAAGGAAAGTGAAAGCAAGAGCTTTTTGAAGCAGCCTGCGATGACTTAATAAGATTAGAGATCAGGCATGTTGCAGTAGTCTCCCACTGGCATGCATTAGTCTCTTATTGATCAACTGAAACTAACACATACAAACCGCAACCTTCATGTCCCTCAAGACTCTACTTGATGTACCACTTGTAGGCAGCATAGAGATTTCCCAGGGGCAAAATGGCAGCGGGGCTGAGCTTCTCAGTAACAATGACTGCTTTCTAGGCTCTGTCTATTCTCTCTGGTTCAGTGCACCATTCCAAATATGGTCCTAATTGTATTAGGCTTGCATCTTCCACCCATCATGCACTGACAATTCCCACACTTGTAGTCTGCCACTGCCAGAACGGTATCTCTGTCCTGTTGTCAAAGACTGATGCTAAACACTGAGAGAAAACTCCACAATAGCTTCTATCAGTCATTTTTGGTTGGTTGCCTATGCCTTCCTTCTGCATTACCAAGGATTGACAGGCATGCTTCTACATTTGTTCAGCCGTATTGCAGTATTGCATACATAGCTACATAGACTATTGACTGGGGATGCTTTTTGGTGTACCCTGAGTACTTCTGTTACACTTCAGTCCTGCCTATAATCTGTTTCATAAAGTTCCATACCTAGATATTCTTCCAGTTTCAAATACCAGTAAACTCAAACTTCACTGAAAGGAAAGATCTTGATTTTCTTAATGAATGACTGTCAATTACACTTTTTGAGGTGTTTGTGTGTGTGCTAATACATTGGGGGGTTTTCTAATTATAGTGCAGCACTGTATGGGATAATCAATAACCTCTCTCTTATTCCAAATACTAGAGAACAGTGAAATAATACCAGTGCAATGTCCTGTAAGCACAGAACCCTGCAGGCATTGTTGGAATTAAATTCCTATTATGATATCCTGTTCCTGTGATTGCATGGTATGTTACTCAGTGAACCCTACCAAGAAAAGGATATTAAGTTTAGCATGCAAAGAAAACTAACAGGCTATTGAGGACTACCCAAAGGCTTAAAATCATGTTTAACTACTTTCCATGTTTCATACTTAGACCCAGTTAGCAAAGCAACTAGTTTTGAAGAACACAACATTTTGAAAGGGGTTTAAGGTAGCAGGTTATTTTGCCTATCCTCAAACTCACCTGTCAATTTTAGAAGCTTCCACTTCTAAAACTCTCTCTCTCTCTCTCTCTCTCTCTCTCTCTCTCTCTCTCTGTGTGTGTGTGTGTGTGTTTATAAAAATCTGGGTTGGTGACTGCAGACATTCTGTGCCAGGTGCACAGTTTATGCCTGTATATGTTTTTTCTTTCTGTTTGTGAAAATCCATGTGAGGGTTTTGGCTATACCTACCTCTGAAATGTAACCCCTAGATGGTTAGACAAGGGTAAGTTTTGCCCTTTGGCTTAATGGGGGACCAAAGACACAAGACAGTTGTAACTAAGTATGTTCAAAAATCATTGGGCTCTGTGCACCTGGAGGCTTCCTCCTCCTTTCCCCTTGAACATGGTGTGTTGCCCTTCTTTTTCCTTTTGCAAGAAACAGTTGAAAATATAACAGTAAGCTTTGTTCAGAAAATTTGCCAAATATTCTGCCTGACAGGTTTCTGACTTTGTTTATACTGGTTTTCTCTCCCCCACCCCCCGTCATTTTATCTTTGTAGCCTGTTGAGAAACTCAATCAAAAGAATTAGAGATCTTCAAAAAAGAGAGTGATGATTCACAAAGTTACACATCTGGCCACCTTCCTGTGATTATCTAAAAAGGTACACGTATTAAAAATGATCATGAAAAGAGCCCTAGTATTTGGTTCATGGCTACCAGTAGTTCCCATGCATGTCTGTGAATTCTTAAAAAAGGTAAAGGGACCCCTGACAATTAAGTGCAGTCACGAATGACAAAATAGCAATACACAAGCAGTCTGTTCTGTATGTGATTGCAGAGTCACTTTTTTGAGCAGCCACAATTGTGCAAATCCTAGTGGCTGCTCAAACACATGGGGTCTGGTTGGGGTCTGGGCAACTAATCTGATGACCTTGGATTGAATTACCTCACTCTATGACTAACACAGGACGCGGGTGGCGCTGTGGGTTAAAGCCTCAGCGCCTAGGGCTTGCCGATCGAAAGGTCGGCAGTTCGAATCCCCGCGGCGGGGTGCGCTCCCGCTGCTCGGTCCCAGCGCCTGCCAACCTAGCAGTTCGAAAGCACCCCCGGGTGCAAGTAGATAAATAGGTACCGCTTACCAGCGGGAAGGTAAACGGCGTTCCGTGTGCTGCACTGGCTCGCCAGATGCAGCTTTGTCACGCTGGCCACGTGACCCGGAAGTGTCTCCGGACAGCGCTGGCCCCCGGCCTCTTGAGTGAGATGGGCGCACAAACCCCAGAGTCTGTCAAGACTGGCCCGTTCGGGCAGGGGTACCTTTACCTTTACCTTATGACTAACACTACCAAGTCACAACTTTCATCATATCAGATGAAAAACCAAAAGTTTAAAGTAAGGACTTGTGCACCTAGCATTCTGGAGATCAATAAGGCAAGTCAAGAGGTTGTGATGTGTCATTCAAATTCTGACCACTTCAATAGCTGTGCTCAGATTGGCCATCTGAGTTGGTATGCTTGATTAGGTATGAATGGATATGGGTAATGTTTGGACCTTGTTACTGAATAAAGAATTGGCTGCAGTATATAAATTTTTGGTCTTTGGTGCACCTCTCTATAAGATCCACCTGTTTTAGAATGGCAAGGGGACTTATCCCCCTCTGAGCCAGCAGTTAGTGTGTCATGCACAGTTTGTTCCTTTATGAACATTTGTTAGAGCCCAAGAGAAGATCAATGTCCAAAGTCCCTTGTTGAACACTGACAGATGTGGGGAAATAATCTGACCTCTATATATTCCTTTCCCTTCTAGTACTTGTATTAGAAAGGTTGGGTGCTTCTGAATTTTGGAATGGGTGATTAAGACCCATACATGCATGACTGCATAGAAACACTTAAGCTTTATTGCACTCCTAAATTGGGGCATTCCTTGCAAATATCAATCCATTTTCAGCTGTCTAGCAAGAATAAATATAAGATAGGAAACAAAGGCGAGCAAATGAGGTGTGTGAATGCGTTTGTCTTGTTGCCTTGATGATTAAAGGCTGCAGATGGTGCATTAACATGCCAGGTAATTATGACACATAAAACAGTCCCGCTATAATGCAGTCCTCCTCGTGAAGGACTGAACTCATAGGCTCTGTCTGTTGTTCTAGGCACAAGAGGTGCTAGCCAATGGGAAGATTTTTTTAGGAAAAAAATTGTGATGGGAGAATCTTTAAACTGCTTCCTAATGCACCAGGACAGCTGCCTAGGATACACCTCATTTAGTTGGAATTGTCTCGATTACATTTACGATTCTTCCATTACTGGCCAACATTCCAGCCATCATTTATATTCTCATTTGCTTAACACACGGCTAAAGATGCCCTTCTAGTGAATTGTTTTGTTTTCCTCTCCTCCCACTTTGCTTTGGTTGCCTTCATGTCCAGGAAAGCAGAGCCATTTACAAACAATATAAGCATCTGGCTTGTAGGAAATGGCATTCAGGAATGCCTTTCCAGCAATTTACTCAACACTTTTCTCCTCCCATTCAATGACACTTTGGAGAACAATGTGCTCACTCCTGTACATGACATTTAACTCTGATTTTTGCACTCTTTGGAAAGCCTATCTAGCAGTCATTCTGCAGGCGTAAATCCCCCCCCCCCAAACAAGACCTGATATTTAGGGTTTCTCATGGAAGTTATATGCCAAAGAATTGAAGGAACTTGGCTTGTTCAACCTATGCTGAAAATAGAAGAGCACAGTAAAGTAGGATAATTTCAGGAGTCCGGGTTCCCAGCTTGATAACACAGTAAGTGTAGTAATTAAAAAGGAGGATTTTTTGTGAAAACAAACAGATAGCTCCAGATGGCTCTAACAAAACATCTGGCATTGTTACTCAATATGACCCTTCTGAAGACTGCTTCCGGCCACGACAGAAGATACTGAACTTACATCTCTTACGTCTCTTGTATTGCTTCCTGTCTAGCAGCCCTCCCACACAATGACTCTTTGGACTTAGTGGATCAGCTCCAACCTCTTCCTGGTCTAAGAGGCTGAGTCTATTCATGCCTATTTGTGCTTCCTGCGAGCTTTGGCTGTGTTCCTGCCTGCTCTCAGCTACTGCCTTATCAGCCGGTTTGTCAAGGTCAGGAAGAGCTGACATCTGCTGCTGCTGGCTCTCCCCTGTCTCAGTGGCGGAGCTTCATGCTTCAGCACTGGGGGGTGGAGACCAGGCAGGGAGTGGCTAGCACACGTCCTGGGAGTGTGGCACGCCAGCCGCAGGGGCGTGGTGCATGTCCCGGGGGGCGTGCCGTGCCGTGCCACCCGCAAGGGCATGGTGCGCATCCCGGGGTGGGTGTGTTGGACTCACTTGCTTAACACACACCTCCACACAGACTGTCTCCACACAAATTGTATTCAAATCAGAGGAGACTCTGATGTCATGGACCATTCAGTGAGTCCAGCACAGTTTGCATGCTACATTGTGAACATGAACTGAGCCCTCCATTTAAGGCTAAATCAGGGGAAGGTTCTTAGGGTAGCGATAGAGCATCTGCTTTGCATGAAAAATGTCCCAGGTTCAATCCTCAACATCCTCATGTACTCACATGCAGTCACAAGACAGATTGGGTTACAGAATGTTTGTATATGTTCATTAAGTTAAGTCTTTCAACCTTAAAGTGGGACTAGTATATGTTTCTGTATGCGTGAGACAACATATTTTCATTTTTTTTTTACTTTTGAAGCAAAGTTCTGTTAGTAAAGCTTTTTGAACCCTTCTTTTTTTACCAGATAAATTTATTTCTAAACAAGAGTCAGTTTTACAAAGAAAGAAAGCTTCTTGCTTTTCTTCTCTCCCTTTTTGCTGAGAAAACCAGTAAAAACCAGAAGTCAGGAAACTGACTTTGAAAAACTTACAATAAGTTTTAAATCCATTCAAGTTCTATTGTCAAAAAAGTACAGATTACTGAACCAAAGAGAATCAGAGGGAAGAGAGAAAAATCAAAGATTGAAAGTCAGACGGAATAACGATTTGTAATGAGGAAATAACAGAGAATAAGTGGGAAATTACCTTTTCGAATGAAATAAGTCATGCCATCTCAACAAGTTTAAGAGACAATCACCATCAAGTTTTCTATAAATGGTATCTTACCCCAGTCAGATTAAGTAAATGTAATAGGGTATTATCAGATACATGTTGGCGATGTTCAGCACCTAATAAAAAGGACATGTATATGTGGTGGAATTGTAATAAGATTCAGTTTTACTGGAGAAAAAAGCAGAAGGTTTAAGAAATATATCCTCGCAGTTGAGACTTTTAGGGTTTCTATGATTTATATGATGTGGTACAGGGCTGGAGGTGGGGAATCAAGAAATTGTAACCGGTTCTGTCATGGCTCAAGTTCCTTGAGAACTGCCTTCCTTCCAACTCAATGATGTCACTGAGATAAACCTAGCTCTTCACATTGTCTGTCCATTCTCAAGGCAATAAGGTCAATGGGCTCCATATTCCCACACCACTTTGGCAGTTTCATTGCCCACTGGAGCAGAGCAACAAGATAGGGCAGGCCCATTCCTCTCATTCCTCCAAGGAAAACTTTTGCAGCTTCCCCTCTCCAAACAAAACACACACACACAAATGTCAATGAAAGGGGAGCATTTTTCAGAGGGCAAAAGAATAAATCAGCCCTCAATTTTGGCTGAGCTACAGTGTTAGACCCCAGGTGAAAGAAAGATATCTTTATATACCAAGATCAATTTGCAAAAGCTATTGGTTTCTGCTCTAATAACAAAAATAAATGCTGTGGGCAAAACAGGCAGATGTTTTCATGGGTGTTAATTCTTTTTGGATCAATGAGTGGTGAATGAAGTTGCCTTTAACTCCAATGTCGCTCAACAGACATTGTCCAATCAAATGTTATCTCTTTTGTTAAGGGAATGATTTCCATTCTGAGCATGGCACTGGTTCCAGTTCATGCTTCTTCTTTTCCTGCAAGCCAGCCAGTCCATACCCTTCTGCATTTAACTGAACAGAATCATTGTATCTTGTTTCCAGGCCGCCACAGTAAATATTTCCCCCTTTCCACTTCTCAGCGAACTGTGCTAAAAATAAATCTGGTCAAAGCAAACGTAAAGATAAATGTAGAACTCGCTATGTGCGCAGCATAAGAGGATTAGAGGTACTCCTCTTTCTGATAATACAAATTGCAAAGGCTATTTTGTTTGGTTTCATCTGAGCATGCATTGCTTTCCTGCAGCAAATGTAGGGTTGCCATATTTCTCTCTCTCACACACACACACACACACACGCACACACGCACGCACACACCATTCCTAACAGCAACAAACTTGTTGAGCTTTTTTAAGGTAACTGTCCAAATTGTTGAGCTTTTTTTGGGGAAACCTAAACCAAAAATAGTGTTTTTAAGCTTTTTGAGCTGTTTCTTCTGCTTTTTCCATTGTGTTGCCATACATTTTGCCAATTTGCCAAAATTCCCTCAATGCCATTTTTACACCTGAAAACCAGTGACCAGGACTTGTCAGGAATTTTCCTGACTTATGGCAAGCCAAAAATGTGTTAGTGGAGATGCAAAACCAAGGTAGGTGGAAATCAGGCAACTCCAGCACTGCATCATCACAGTGTTTTCACTACAGGAAAGGTGTGCTACACACACACACGCATTCCCTTGATGTATTCATGAGATTTATGGTCACTTAAATTTTGATGCATGATAAATGAAGTGTTAATTGGGTATTTTTGGTGTTATGTTGCAGTGTTCTGCTTTTTCTCATGTATTTTTCTCATTGTGGTAGTGTCTGCTTAGACTGGGTTTTTTAAATATATGTGAACCACTTTGACCCCAGAAGTATTTGTGGAAAATGTGCTATATAAATAAACCAACTATTATATTATTTCATGGAGTTTATCCAACCTTTTAACAAAGTTATAATGTGGCTAGCAAATAAATAATCATAAAACAATATCACAAACACTGTGGCAAATGGTGGAATCAACAAAACAAAACAAAACAAAACAAAAACAGGGGCCAGTTAAAAAACGAATATAATATCTCCAAAAAGGCAAATCAGAGGCTTTAAATGAAAAACCACGTCTATTTTCTTATTATTATTTATAAATTCATATCCTAACATCCCTCCTGGAGTAAACACATAGATAGATGATAAATAGATAGATAGATAAATAGATAGATAGATAGATATAGATGCATATCTTAAAATTTTATAATTAATAACTAAAAATAAATATGAAAAGCCCCTACTGGAAAAGCCCATACAGTTGTCTCTACTTGTCATCCAAGCCCTGGACATTTACGTCTGTTGTACAAACTAGGCTGGATCAATAGAAATATAGTGTCCAGATCAAGGGAAGTCACAGTACCACTCTATTACGCCTTGGTCAGACCACACCTGGAATACTGTGTCCAGTTCTGGGTGCTACAGTTTGAGAAGGGTGTTGACAGTCTGGAACATGTGCAGAGGAGAGGGCAACCAAGATGATCATGGGTCTGGAAACCCAGACTTATTTGAGGGAGTTTCGTATGTGTAGTCTGGAAAAGAGGAGACTGAGAGGAGATGTGATTACCATCTTCAGATATCTAAATGGTTGTCACATGGAAGATGGTGCAAGCTTGTTTTCTCCTGCTCCAGAGTGTAGGACCTGAACCAATGTTTACGCACCAGGAAGAACTTTCTGACAGTAAGAGCTGTTTGGCAGTGGAACGGACTCCCTTGGAAGATGGTGGACTCTCTTTTATTGGAGGTTTTTAAGTGTAGGTTGGGTTACCATCTGCCATGTATGTTTGAGTTGAGATTCCTGCATGACAGGGTGTTGTACTAAATGATCCTCAGGGTCCCTTCGAGCTCTACAATCCTATGATTCTATGGTTCTAAGTTTATTTTTAATGCCCCAGGGAATTTGCTAGTCTGTGAGCAAGCATGCAGGAAAACTCTTAAGCGCTGAGAGTTTGTTTGGCTAAGCCTGAGAAAGTTTCCCAACTGGACTGAGTCAAAGCTTAGTCAGAGACTCTTTATGTTCTCATTCCCAACAGATTTATCTCAGAATGTAAGGGAAGAAAATCCCCCCTCTTTTTTAGTCGCACATTGCTGCAGAAACACTGAAAACTGGATTTAAGATTGGGGGGGGAATGAGAAATGCAGAGAAACTACTAATTGACAAGGGCATCCATCAGTAGACCTTGCCCAATTAGGGTTTTTGTCAAGTGGACAAGGACTTCTGCACATACATCTCTGTAAGTTCATAGAATTCCTTCAGAACTTCGTTAAATGTCAAGAGAGAATGCTGGTGCTGGCATATGGAACACAGCTAGTCTGCATGGCAGTGGACAGGGGTAGACTGTATGGCCCTGAGACTTCTTCCATATGTTCCTGCAGCGTAAGGAGGGGTTCGCGTGGTTAGAGCATGGGTTGTGATCAGTACTTCTGAGGAAATAGATTGAAATAGAAGCAGTTGAGCTGTGCTGTTAGTTATGATGGAATTTGCTCTTGCAATGAGTTATTATGACAACCAGCTTGGATGGTTTTAAAAAGAGGATTAAGCTACTTCATGGTTGTCAGTGGCTGTGTATTACTTCACTGTTGGAGCCAGGGTGCCTCTGAATACTAGTTCCTGGGAATCATGGAGTGTTGTGCTCTGATTTTTGCTTGTGGGTTTGCCATAGTTATCTAGTTAGCCAATGTGAGAACCAAATGCTAGACTACATGAATCTTTGGCCTGATTCAGTGGGCTTTTCTTTTTTTCTTTAGGTTGGTTGCAGAAGAGCAGAAGGAGGGAAGGAAAAAGAGGAGATGCTACACCACATTTTAAACCACTTGAGGTGCAGCTAATATGTCTGTGATTGCTGCTGCCTAGGAATGCAGGAGGAACTAACAGCAGTACAAGAAAAGTGGATTTTTGAGCCCTTATGGTTGCTAAGAGACATACTTCAAGCCTGGAAGAATAAATATGCACCAACTATTATACAATGGTTTGAAGACCTTAATGGCCTTGTTAAATTTGAATATACTTCCTATCAATATCAACTTCATTCAGATACATACACACATATATATATTCAAATGCTGAACCATTTTACCACAGCATAGTGTCATCACATGCGCATACATACACACACACAGAGAGAGAGAGAGAGATGGAGACAGCGCCTATCTAAGAAAGTATTTATATAGCTCTGAATCATTGTAACAGAATGTACTTCAATATTACTGCTTCAGAAACAGGCAGTATCAATGCTACCTGGTAAGCAGCAATGAATGTATATGCAAGCACTCTAAAATCAGTGAAGCAAGAGTGAGATACAAAACAGCTCATATTCAGACCTGAATTACATTTCTCAGCAAGGAACAAGTATGCACATATTAAACTGCCTAGCCACATTCTGATTATGGCTTCCTTTTAAAATGTGGGATGTGTGCTTGGAGGGTGGAAGGGACTGACCTGGGGAAGTGTTGCAAACACACGTTATTCTGTGATTGGAGCAAGAGCAACAAAAAAGCGATTTCTTTCTCATCTTAAGTGGGAATATATAAGAAGCCATTAGTGGAGATAAAAGGATTGTTGCTATTCAACCTTCATATTCAAAGGAGAAGAAGGTTTCTTTTAAAAGGTTTCTAGAAATGTGCTTCCAAATTGACAAAGAACAACTCCACCCTGAAAAGCAGCAGAAGTAAAAACCCTGGTTGAACTGGAAGGCAGAAGGTACACCTGCCTTAATGTTTTCGTGCTTTTTCTCATTTTGATTATTATTTTTATAGAAAGCAAACCTCTAGATCCTAAGGAATCTTCACATGTTGCAATTAACTCATGTAATGGGTAGGGAATAACTCAGCTACTCACCCCCACCCTGTGCACATAAGTCACATGACTTGCATTTGATGCTCACTGCTATACTGTGTCATGCATATGTCTTATGGCAAACTGGAAATTTGGCCCAGGTTTCTTAACTACATAGTTTAGTTATGTTGGCATTGCCCCCTATGGGCAAATCAGTTACTTTGTTTTAGTTTTAGTTTCTTTTCCTGTTTCCTGTATCTGTATCTATATAATGCCTACAGCAATCTTTCTTAAGGTGAGGTATAAATTAAATAAAATGGTAAAATCACAATAACGTCAATGTAATGCAGCTGATAACCCAAGGACACCAAGAATTAATTCCTGTTATTAAACCACATAAAAGGTTTGAGTGCCTGGGCATAAATGGATCCACATCAGGATTAAACACCCATTTGAAATGAATCACTGCTAACGAGCCAGTTTGCATCAGCAGTGCAAAACCCCATAAGCAAAAAAGAAAAGAAAAAGTATTTTGTGTGTGGGTGTGAAATAGAACATAAAGCTTTATTTAAGGTGTTAAAGTAACATGATACCAATAATCACAAACGACCCATACTTGCTGTTGGAAGCTGGTTTAGATAAAAGCATTATGCCAAAGTGAATAGGCAGCAATATGGCACAATCAATTGCACTTTCATATGCTCCAGAGAAGCTGACATGTCAAAACGTGGCCAGTTTGATTTGTTGTGACTGGGGCTGCTTTGTCAGAAATCTGAAGCAGAAAAGAAGCCGAGAAACCAACCAAACGGTTACACTTCAGAGAACAGGCATAGCAGGAAACAGGATCATACCCAGCAGAATTTGTACCATGGGCTCTGTGAGTTCCCTTGGCACTAGAGTTTTGTTTTGCACTTTGATAGTTTGCACTGATTTTTGTGAGTTTTGTTTTGAGCAGAACATAATAAAATAAAAACTAAACTTGTAAGTTTTTATCACATAATTTTTGATATGTACAGAGATTTGAGTACAAGGGACAGGCTACACACAATGTCCCTGGTCTTCCAGCTCTCGTTCTTTCTTTGGGACTCAAGCACACTCACCCTTGCTGTGAAATTTTCACTTTGCTATGATATTTTTCCTACTTTTCTCTCTCAGCCAGGTTGCTGCACTAATCCTGATAATGGCCGAGTCAGTCTGGGCCAGAATGATGACTTATTTTCTCTTCTCCTCTCCCGCCCCTTTAAGGTTAGATTACAGTAATCAGAAAACTTTGTACACTGCCTTAGAGTCTTCTCAACAGAGGACAGCAAACAAATATTTAAAAGTGTGCGTATGTATTTTGTGTACATTGTAATGCTTTCTCAGAGGCCAATAATATGGAGGGGGAAAACATAATAATACATAATAATACTGAGGGAAAAACATGAGACCAGAAAGGCATAAGTAGCTGCCTTTCACTGAGTGAGATCTTTGGGTCATGAAGCCCAGTATTGTCCAAGAAACTTACTGAATGTGAAACATGTCTGCCATTACTAAGCTACAGTTCTGAACTTAAAAATGGAAAGCGTAATGCTGGTGGTCAACAAAAGAGGTTTAAAGACTGTCTCAAGGCAAATCTAAAAAAAAAAAGTAGTATAAACACTGACAACTGGGAAATACTGGCCTGCGAGCGCTCCAGTTGGAGAGCAGCCTTTACCAAGGGTGTCATGGGCTTTGAAGACACTCAAACTCAGGACGCAAGGGAGAAACGTGCTAAGAAGAAGGCACGCTTGGCAAATCCACACTGTGATCAACTCCTGCCCAGAAACCAATGTCCCCACTGTGGAAGGACGTGTGGATCCAGAAATGGCCTCCACAGTCACTTATGGACTCATTGTTAAAACTGTGTTTATGGAATACAATCTTACTCGGCTACGAGTGATGGAAGAAGAAGACAGTTACTGCCCTGCTGAAACCTGCCCCACAATTCTTCAGCTTTTTTAAAATCCACAAATGAGGTATCAGGTTTTGTGCCAGATTTGCAGGATGCCCTCAGAATTGTTTTTTGATTTCAGTGGAAGAACACCAATGGAACATGCAAAAAAACCAAGATGGCTGCCGAACAACAATGTGATGCAGTGGTTAGAGAGTTGGACTGTGTCCTAGGAGACCATGGTCCCAATCTCCACTTGGTCATGAAGCTCACTTGGGTCAGTCACCAACTCTCAGCCTAACCTACCTCACAGGGTCATTGTGATGGGGAAATCCAAGTATGCCACCTTGAGCTCCTTGTATTATATAATGGTATATAAATGAAATCAATCAATCAATAAATCAACTCCCAAGAGTAATTATGAAAGCTGATCCAGGGAATCTGCCTTCAGGACACAGAAGCAGTGATCCATATCTCAAATGTCCATGACATTTGCATGTGCAGCTCTTGGTGCATGCTCTGGTCATTTGACTAGGAAACTGCTATGTTCTGGGGAACTGGACAACAAAGAGTTTCTCATTGTTCTTCTGTGAGCCCATTCTAGCTTTGTAAGTAACACTGCACCAGGAAATGCTGTCTAGGCACGTTAAAACAGAAAAAGAAAGCTCTTTCTTATTTGCCAGAAAGGAAGATGAAATAAAAGTCAACCAAATCTCCACAGTGGAGTTCTTTTGGATTTCATAATTATGCTCATATGCCAAAACTACATTTTCCTATAAAGCTTTTGAAAGTTATTATTGGCAGGAGGGAAAATGAGCAGTAAACAGCAAAACTGGTATTTTTATGTCATTGTAAGTTAACTGCTACTGCAGCAAATAAAATATAATGTGAAAGAAATCTTAATGCGAAATACGCTGTAATGAAAGCAAATATAGCCTGCAGTTTCAGTGTTTTCTCTTTTAAGGGAAGGTGCTGTGGAATTATATTCCACAGGTATAATTACTGGAATAAAATACAGCTCAATATGGCCTGATCCAGCACTCTGAAAAGGCATGGAATTATTGTGTGTTTTTTTCCTAGGAGAAATCTGAACAGTATTTTCACAGACCCAAAAAGTACTGACAAAGGGTGAGACTGGAGGGCTGGCTAGCTCACTTTCTAGTCAGTTGTGATACACACACCTGATACATTTTCACCTCCAAAGAAAGGGAAGACAAAGAACTCCACCCTCATGTAAGCTGGTGATATGATCCCCATGTCACATGTGCACACCAGGACTGTGATGTTCACTTCTAAAGTTCTGTTCTCTCTTGGAAATTCAGTCTCCCTGCTCATACATGAAAACACTTTGGAACAGGAGATACTGTATTTGATAGGAGATAGCAGCCACATGTTCCCAGGGAACAATCAAGTGGCTCCACCCAAACATCAGAGATAAACCAGAAAAAGTCATTTTAGGGCTGTTTTCACCTTTGCCATCATCATAAAGCATTCCTTCTCTGTATGTGACTTTTTAACTACCCCTCAATAAATCCCTTCATCTATTTGTTGTCCAAGTCCTGAGCACTAATCGCCTTTCAGAGAGAAAATGTAAATGTCTACTAAGTCTGGTTTTCAGGGCTCTGTAGTCCCAGCTTAGAGATAAGGAAATATTATTGAGCCTTGGGAACAAGTTAGCTGTGCTCTCTTACCCAACTGAGCAAAAGAATAGACAGATCCCCTTGCTACATACTCTCTGTAATCCCTGGTCTAGGCATGCCGCTCACTTCTACAAAGTAGAAAAGATGCTATCCAAAAAAAACCCCAACAACAACCATCTCAGCTTGGATTGGTGAGATGATCCTATGGTTTTCAGAAATCAGTGTTTCAATCAGAGTTAGGGTTTATTGTTACAGATGGGAAAGCCCTCTAAAGCCCTCCTGAGACAGGCATAGGAATTTTCTGAAGAAAAATAATAAATTTCAGAAAAAAATCCCAATCAGTTTGAGGACTCAAAAAAATGTCATTCCTGCTGGTGTGTGAACCCCTACCCCTTCAAACACATCCATTTGACAATTCTAGTTTTTTGTTGGTGCAGCAGCAGCAGCAGATATCAGAGAGATTAAAAGGAGTGGTGTCCCCCCCACCTTTAGATAGTAAAACTCCCATAATCCCCACAAAGCAGCACAGAGTTTCCAGAGTGACCTCTCCTATCAACTGCTTTCACTGCTGCTGCAGTACCATGGTTGGTGTAAGACAGGGGTAGGAAACTTGTGGCCTTCCATGTATTTATGGATTCCAACTCCCATCAGCCCCAGCCATCATGTCTAATAGTTAGGCATAATGGGAATTGTAGTTCAACAATATCTGGAGGGTCACAGGTTCCCCATCCCCTGCCAATTCTTATGGCCTCATTCCTGAGTCTAGAAGCAGTTTAATCTGAATTGTAAAATCCAGGGGCATCTGCTAAATTAATGTCTTAGATTTCCAGAATAACCCATCCCAAACTCAAACCACCCCTCACTGTTAAATGTTGTTTTTAAGGCACAGCACAAGTCCTGAGCTGCTTGAGGAATCAGCCTATATTCGTCTGAGCTTAGACCTTCTAATATGTGTCCATTTGAGAGTTTTAAAAATGCTATTTAAACTATTTTATTTTTCTCCTTAAGAGTAATTTTTACTTATCACTCCCCACTCCTTTAGGAAGTAAGGATGAAACTATCTGTCCATCCATCCATCCACCTGCCTACTGTATATGCATCCATGAGATTAAATTAAAAGCTTCTTTTCCATCAAATTGTCAGCCATATCATAAAGGCTCAAGAAATACATTTCCAAATGATAAACTGTGGTTTAACTACAAGCTGTTCTTTGGGATGTATTTTTAAATGGGGGGAAAAACCAACAACCCCAGTATATTTCAAAGCATGCTGTCCAAAGTATAACTGCACACTGACTAAATATAAATGATTTATTAATGTATGAAAATGCCCTTGTTACATTCTGAAATATATCACCTCCGCTATTTTAGAAGACATGCTTTCATATGAATCAGGGTTTACATTTCAGAAAGTGTTCTCAGATGTCATGGGACAGACAATGAATCCTTCATATTATGCCAAAAAATTCCTATGTGTCCAGTTTTATTATTGTCAAATCATTGAGAAGCAGTTGGCTAAGGAAATGCCAAGAAGCTGAAAGCTTAGAGGCACACTATTTCCCTTCCCAAAGAGAAGGTTGGCAAGCCAAGTCAGGACTGGTTCCAGCTTTGCTCTATTAGCCTTAATTGCTCACCTTGTCAGGTACATCCTCTGTGTCCATGGGTGTCAGACAGAAATATACAAAACAAATATTGTGTACGTTCACCTATAAATTGGATGGAGTTGCTTTAGCTTCAAATAGCTCTGGTCCAAGCTCGTACCCATCTGAAGTAGCCAGCAGCAAGATGCATGACTAGCCCTGCTCTCTTGACAACATTTTATCTGCTGGCCACATCTGCCAGCTGACACATCTCCAACATCAGTCAGAAGAGGTTCACATCTACATGTGAAGGATTTCCTCTGTGAGTACCTAATACACGAATAGGGCTTATGTAGTTTCGGAAATTCACATTATTAAAGAATGTTTGGCATATTACTCACTGGGTTGGAGCCGCATTCAGATGACAGCACTAAGAATACATTTTTAAAACCCTCCCCTACACATCTTTGCCCCATGAATAAAATACCCTCCTTTCGAAAATTGGCATGGGGACAAAATTCCTTGCCCCAGGATCACAATCCTGATCCAAATTCCCTCTCCCTCATGTCTGCATTTTGAAATATCCCACCCACATTTCACATCTAATTAAGCCTTTAGGCTACTCATAGCTATTCTGTACTATTGCCCCTCATTTCTAATAGTAACAAAATTCAGATAGAGCTAAACTTTTGACATTGGGACAGGCTCATTGCTACAAATTCAGAGATCTGCACAATAACTCTGCTATGTCCTTCTGTAAAATTGTGGGGTCCATCATCAAATAATTGTTGGCTTGTCCTTCTCCAGTTTCATTGCCTGCAAACAGATTCACAAAAACAATGATGTGGGATTAAAATGTACACGGTCATGTTGTCTGCTAGGATTAGCCAAAATTTTACCTGGCTTTTCGTTGTCATTATTGTTGTTTTTCTATCATCCTGGATCATGCTGCGCTCTGGGCATAAATCACAACTTTTCAGTCAAGTACGCAACCAAGGCTATGGTACACAGCTTGGGTTTTTACTCATGGAGGTAGTGGGGGGAAAATCCATTGGATTCCATTGTGGGTTGATTCTTAACACCAGAAATATTGGTTCTTGGCTGCAATCGATTAAGGTCATAAAGTGCTATCGAATTAAATCACTCAGGCCAAATATTAAGCGAGAAACATTTTGTTTTATTACCCATCTGCAATTTTAATTTTAAAATGTGCAATTAGAAATACAGTGGTACCTCGGGTTAAGTACTTAATTCGTTCCAGAGGTCCATTCTTAACCTGAAACTGTTCTTAACCTGAAGCACCACTTTAGCTAATGGGGCTCCTGCTGCTGCTGCGCCGCTGCTGCACAATTTCTGTTCTCATCCTGAAGCAAAGTTCTTAACCCGAGGTACTATTTTTGGGTTAGCAGAGTCTGTAACCTGAAGTGCCTGTAACCTGAAGCGTATGTAACCAGAGGTACCACTGTATACTTAGTTTTTTGTGTTCGTTTTTTAAAAAATCAATAACTAAAAATTCAATCCTAATCCAACAGGTATTATTATGCTATTAAGGGGGGGGACTCCTGTCTCTTGGACCATTCAGGATTAATATATAATCCACAGATTACTATAGAAACGAGACAGAATGGAATTAAGGATGAACACATGGGAAAGTGACACAGATTGTCAACAGTGGTGAAATGCATGCAAAGTTTTTCAGCAAAGTAGGCAGAACCCCCATTACATTTATACAGAATTTCAGTTTATTTTCTGATTCCACCAAGGCTAGTTTATTTATTCGAAACGTTCAGCCCCTATCTTTCTCCAGTCGCTCAAGATGTCTGACATCACAATTAAAACAATTTCCAACATGCCGTGCAAATTGTACAGTTGGATGTCATTTTTCTCAACCGCTGGAGTCTATGGACATTAAATGACCCCCTCCTCCCCCTCCATGCCCTAAAGTTGACAGGCACACCTAAAATATGTCCTCTGTATCTACATAGCTGTCAGATTTTGAGACTCCAAAAAGAAACAGATCTGCTCCTGACCTATTTCACAAGGCATTTGACCTTTGTTGCCATGACAGTCCCCTCATTCATGGTCTCTTTACGTTTTGCATGCTTAATTCTTGTTCTTCTGGAAGTGGGAGAAAGGAAGAAAAGAGAAATTAGATCTTTGACTGCTATGAATTCTACATAGGAGCTAAAATCAGTGTGATCCCACCAGTCAAAGAAAACATGGAGTGAAGAGATGTATGTGTAATCCTTATATCTCTGGACTTTTCATTTCTGCTTGATCAAATCTCCAGCTCAGTGGAGCATGTGGACTATCAGTAGGACTTTTATATATATTTTTAAGCTGCTTCCCTCAGAAAACCTTGGTGCGGGGGGAGAGAGAAAACATCCCTCTGAGTTTACACAGAACCCAAGGAACTCCTCAGTGATTTCTCTAGAGAATGGCATGAGAGGCTGTGAAGCACAGAGCATGTTACTTTCTCCCTCTGGAGCCTAATAAGGGCACTGCTTTGCTTTCTGGTATCAAGCTTGCCTTTCAATAAAGAGAGGAAATATACATGCTACTTGCTGTAAAGCAATTAATGACCTAACATTACACAGTCTAAATGGTTGGGGAACCATTTTTTAGCCTGAGGGCCACATTCACTTCTGGACAACCTCCCAAGGGCCATGTGCCATTGGTTGCCAGGGTCAAAAGCAAAAGTGAGCAGAGCAGTAAGTGTGACTCACACACCCCTGTATCCCATAAACTGGTTTCAGGGTGGAAGTAGACCCAGTGGGGGGGGGAGGTGGCCTGGGGAGAGGGCAGTGTGGCATGAAGAGATTTCTGGTATTCAGACAGAGAGGCCTGAAGGGCCACTTTCATGCCCCAGGCCTGAGGTTCCACCCCCCCCTTGCTTTGGATGCTGTAGACTCAACTGATCCTGCCTCCTTAAGGTTATGTGCTGTAGGCTTCCCTGCTGGGTTTACATCACTGATCCTGCTATAAGATGTAGGCAACAACAGTAAGATGATTTTGCTTCTTCGAGTCCTTGGTATAGCATCCAACTTAGAACCACTACTATAACCCCCCCCCCCTAAAACAGAACAAGTACAGAACAGGTGTGTGCTCAGTTCCATCTTCTCTAAAGAAACAGGTTTGCTTTTGGGCCACTAAATGGCAAGAATACAAACATATGGGTGGGGTATAAATAATAAACATAAAAATTATTACTATTATTATTATTCCTGCTGCATATGTACATGGCGAGAGAAAGATGCAGTAAGGTGGTCCCTTCCCCAAATGTTTGTTTTTCAAAACAAAACAAGTGAGATCAAGTAACAAAATGAGTATCTACCACTTTTCATTTATGATATCACCTTACCTATTATAATTAATATACACTCCTTCGGAAGGGAAACTCGCTAAAAAGAGTACCTGTTTTGCATCTAAAAGGTCGCTAGCATCTTTAGGTAGCACTGGGAAAGTATCTTTCCTGAAATGTTGGAGATCTGCTGCCAGTCAGATGGACCAATGGTCTGGCTCCGCAGATCAGCATAGCCCCCATGTGCTAGAAGTAATAATTTCTGCACAGAAATGTTTAAAATGGAGCATCATATCCTTTGAGAAGTTCTTCTTTGACTTGGAGTGCTAAGTGAGATTCTACACATGATCAATCAGTTTTTCGACTCCTCAAAATTTCATGTATTTTTCTCCTAAAATCACAGCTCAGAGAGATCAGTGTAGAAGCCCGAAAGGTTAATTTTAACACTCTAGGGAACTGTGCAGTAACGATGCTTGTATGACCAACCTCAAAGAAAATTCCTGTACTAAATGAGCTAAAGGGTATGCAGACTCACTTGATATACTCTCTGTGTGCCCTTCTTCTTTCCCATGTTGTGTTGACTGCAATACTTCATATATATTTTTTGCAACAGAAGATACTCCAGTTGTTACCCTGATGAATATTTTTATTTAAATGGAGAACTTTTTTTTTCTTCCTCTGTTTGAAGTTTCCATTCTCAGAGAAAACTCAATTTGAGCCAAGGGAATTTCACTCATCACTCATCATTATTATTAAGGAGTTCTGAGATACTTAGCCTGTAAACTTACTAGATGATAGATAAGACCATTTGACACCCAGTTCTGCCTCTGCATTCAGTCTGAATCAGGATAGGCAGTCCAATTGCTAGACCAGTGTCTGGAGGCGGTGAGGAGTTGGATGAGAGCCTGTAACCTTAATCTGAATCCTGATAAGATGTGGGTGCTGTGGATAGGCAGTTCCCATGTCCAGGAATTAGGGAGATTGCCTGTTGTAGATGGGGTAGCATTCCCTATGAAGAAGCAGGTGCACTGAATGGAAGTAGTCTTGGTTGGCTTCAGCGGTGAGGAGTGTTTATGCCCAAGCATTGCTGTTTCATTTTGTCCATTCTTGGATCAGTACAGTGCCCTGCCAGCAGTGGCAGAACATATGCCCGTGCTGCCCAGCGCAGGTGCGTTCCCAAGGGGCATGGAGGGGCCCTCCCAGGCACGGATTAGCCGCACGTGCACCCACCAATCCTACTTCCTTCCTCTCCCCTTCCCACTCGCCTGCCTCCTTCCCATCCTCTCCCCTGCCTGCCTGTCTCCTCCAGCCGGGAGCACAGGGCAACAGCGTACCACCTGCCCGTGACTCCCACACCTACTGCCAACCATCAGGGGAAGGGGAGAGCTGCTGCGCTGCACTCCTGACTTGAGGAGGCAGGCAGGCAGGGGAGAGGATGGGAAGGAGTCAGACAAGCGGGAAGGGGAGAGGAAAGAACCGCGCAGCAGCTCCCCCCCCCGCCCCTTCCCCCGCCGGCTTGCAGTAGGCGTGGGAGTCCGAGTCGCAGGCGGGTAGAGCAGTGAATGACACCCCCACCTAGAGATGACACCCAAAGCACTGCCCCCCCAGCACCCACCTTCCTCCGCCAGTGACTGCCAGTGATCCATGCTCCAATAACCTCTCGGCTGGACTACTGCAATTCCCGCATGTTGGGGCTGCCCTTGAAGATGGTCTAGAAGCTGCAGCTGGTGCAAAATGCCACTGCCAGGCTGTGAGGCAGTGAGAAAGGATTTGATTACAGCAAACTCTGTGCCTGTGCACCACCAGGTTCAATTCAAGGTGTTGGTACTGGTATACAAGGTCCTATAAAGCTTGTGGCCCAAGTCCCCTGATAAGAACTACAAGGGATGCCCCACTCATTGTGTCATTGGTGGGAGAGGTCCATGGGACAATGACATAATGCATGGCCTTGGTTGTGCCTCCAATGAGATTTGGTATCCCCTACATTGCCAATATTTAGGCATTGACTTAAAATGTATTTATTTTGCCAGGCTTTTAACTCAATGTTTATTCTTCCCTGCACTGTTAACGTTCTGTATATAATTTTAATTACTGCTCTGTGATAGTTGTATTGTAGTTTAAGACTGTTGTTAGCTGCCCTGCAAGAGGGAGGGGGTATAAGAACAATAAATGAATATCAATCAATATCCCACCCCTTACAAGCTGAAAAATTACATTCCAGAAACAATTTTATTACCAATTTGCCTCTCATAGGCTTTTCATACAGCTCTATTCTCTCCCAAGTTCCACCGAAAGAGACTCAGTCCTCCTCTCCCTCCCTTGTTGGTCTGGATTATCCAGCTTTGTTTACCTTGTTGATTCATTAATACAGTCTGATTACAACATTTGTGCCTTACATTATTTACTTTGCCATCATTAGGAATGTAGCCACTGCTTAAAGCCAGGATGCACCAAAGGCAGTGTCAAAGATGGCATAGAATCAAACAGAAATCTCATATGGGGCTGATAGAATCACTGTTGAGTGGCAATATCAAGTCCCAAAAATAATTTAGCACTGGTAATATATAATCCCCCCCCCCGACCCAAATGTTTGAGGTGATCTTGAGGTGTGAAATGAAATCAGAGAATGTCAGAGATGCTGACAGAACTGTGTGGTGAACCACTGAGTTGCAGATGACAACCTTCTTAGTGAAGAACCTTCTGGACTGACTCCACCCATGCAGGCTGACCAGTGGATGTTTCTGGGCAGGAAGGAGTGTAAAGGCTTCCTTTTCTGTCTGAGACTTACTTGAGCAACAAGGTTGTCTCTGTTGTGTGCCTGCGATCTTGGCTGTCGTTCAGTCCTGCCTTGCTCATTGCTTCTACCAATAAGGGACATGGTTGGAAAGTGCACCGGGAAATGTGGAATAACACAACAGCATCTAACTTCCTTGCAAACAAATCAGAATAAAAGCTCAATAAACAGGCCTTCTGAGCATCAAGTCTGCATAAGAAAGGATATTGTAGAGCAGAAAAAGTTGCAGAAACAAATAAAAAAATAATCATGGGGCTGGAGCGACTTCTCTGCATAGCTACAACATGTTGGGCCTTTTTGTTTAGGGGGAGAAAGGCAAGTACCGCTAAGTGGCTGGCACATACAGATCCTATGGAGACACTGGCAAGGAAAGGCAGAGGCTGCCAGACCAGGGATAGCTCTAAGTGAACAGCTTGTTCCAACAAAGGTTGGGAACAGACTGAAGCCTTTTAAGACTCTTTCTCCAGGCTACCTCCTCTAGGCTTCCCCACCACTGTAGAGGGCTTTAAAGGACCAGCCCCCTTGCCTGACGTTGGGCAGTCCTCTATTCCATAGTTTCCCTTCTGGTGCCACTGGACTAGTGACATGTGGTGGGAGTAATTTGGTTCTTCAGGGAAAGGCACCCATGAGGGTCCAGGCTCTGTATCTACTGGCCCTGATGATCTGGGAGATCCTTCCAGGGGATTCTGACCAATAGCCTCAGGCACCATGATCTCCTTATCTCCAGTAGTCAGCTCAGAGGGCCACTTCCGCCTTGAGCAGGAGGTGGTTTTGCGGGTTCTCACGATCCCCCCACACACGTGCACAGGGGGTGGGTGGCCAGCCCTGCATGACTGGGGAATTCCTGGCTGAGTCACTGGCCAGGCTGACCAATCTGGCTGGTCTGGCGGTGTGGCCTGCCCCATAAAGGCAGGACGCAGCCAGGAGATCTCTCTCTTTCCAGCTTCCAACTGCTCCAGTTTTCCCACCCTCCCGCCCTTTAAGGTTTTCATCTCTTTTGACCTTGCTATAGACTTCAGTTGGTTGCCATTGAGGGGCCTGGTAGGATTTTTTCCACTTGGCAAATTGGCACCAGCCACTTGGCTTTGGCCTACCTCGTAGCAAATTGTCACAACTTTTAAGGTTTGGCGGTTAGGCATTGGAATATTTCTGGAGAAGAGAAGAGGGGAGGTAGCACCATCACCTGCCCTGCATACTGAAGGATATTCCGTTAAAGGATTCTGGGGGGCGTGGCCCTGTCCGAAGCCAAGGGAGGTTAGGGCCTAAGGCATGACCCCTATTGGTGACCCCTGGAGGAGCTCCTAGTTGATGTGCATCAGCAGGACTCCCCCTACTGGTGGTTAACCCTTCCCAGACTTCTGGCAGACGGGCTAGAGTCAGATATAGTCGGTTAAATTCAATGCCTCAGCCATCTGTAACCAATAAAGTTGTAGCCTTTTTTTAGCCCATCAACCTTAAATATTCAAGTCATGTGGCTTTATTCTACCAAGGGGGGTGGGGGTTGGGACCTTGCCACACAACTTTGCAGCTTTTGACTCTGTCTGGATTGTTGCTGAATTCAGGGTTATGATTTCGGCTTCCTCTTTCTTCAGCTGTGTCCCCATTACTCGTACCTGCTTTATACAGGCTTTATACAGCCTTAGGTTTTTAAAAAAGCAGATTCATTTATTTACTATGTTAATATGCCATCAAATAGCAATATTCTCTGGGCGGCTCAAAGCATCAATATTCCAGTCACATCTAGTTTGGCCCAAGGTAATGGACTGAAAATCTACCTAGGCTTATTTTTTGTTGTTTGCTTAATTCCCAATTACATTTTCCATTGAGATAATATTTTCTTAGTCTCAATCCCCTTTTCTTTATTTCTTTCCTTTTTTAAAAAAAATTTCATTTGGCACCAGACCAGTTGAAATGATGCCCTGTTTTCATTCTTCAGCAAATGGCTCTGGTTTGGAAATCTTAACATTTCATTCATGGCTATTTGTTCGTGCATTTAGTACACATCCCATCTGTGTGCTGTGTAATTTCCTAATGAGAGCATTATAAATGCCTGGAGGCTCATTAAATGCTCGGCTTTTTTTCTGGGGTTGGTGGGGATTAAATATGAGGCACATTTTAAATATTTAATGTTTTGACATGAATCTGGAGGAAGAACCAGTCCTTTTCTGACTCTTATACAAAGGAAATGCTTATGCGGTATCCCAGCCTCAATCCTGCAAGCAATATGCTAAAAATCCAAGTTCTATTCCCCACAAAAGACTTAAACTGGTCTAAACATGTGAGCAAAGGGCTTCAGTTGACATAAAGAAACAGGGCTGTATTCCTAAATCTATTCCAGGGTTTTGGGATAAGCTGTTTGGGGCTTGGGGGCAGGGGATTGGCAACAATTGTCTCCTTCTATGTTCCACTGATAGACGTCCCCACTGGATCCAGTAGGGTTGCCATATTTCAAAAAGCACAACCAGGACCCCCCGAAAGTTCACCTTTGAAATCCCATTAATGTCCGGGAAAATCCAGACATATGGCAGCCCTAGAATCCAAGAGCCTTCCATCAGCAGAGGACACCATTGGATACAATCCAAAGGCAGTTCCACAAATCATCCCCTTTTCTGAAGGAATGAAAATGGCAACATGAAAATTACATAAATCTATCACTGAACTCATTGAACTCTGGGAATATTTCTTCAGTTTTTAGATCGACCTAAGAAAAAGGAAGCAAGTAAGTCACAGAGAAAGTGACCTTCAGTGAGACAGCTGAAGACATTCCTATGGATCACGTTGGAGCTTAAGTTCATATATATGAATGCCAAATGCCCATAGCCCTGATCCGAGATTCAGTCTAACAGCATGAGGTGACAAGAAGAAGAAGAAGAAGAGTTTGGATTTGATATCCCGCCTTTCACTCCCCTTCAGGAGTCTCAAAGCGGCTAACATTCTCCTTTCCCTTCCTCCCCCACAACAAACACTCTGTGAGGTGAGTGGGGCTGAGAGACTTCACAGAAGTGTGACTGGCCCAAGGTCACCCAGCAGCTGCATGTGGAGGAGCGGAGACGCGAACCCGGTTTCCCAGATTACGTGACTACCGCTCTTAACCACTACACCACACTGGCTCTCCTACAAAGTTTGTAGGAGCTGGAGTCACATGTGCCAAGGGCACTGCTACATCCCTAACCTTCCCATATCAGACAGGAAGGTCTATTTGGGGCTTCTAGGTATGTTTGGATGATCACAGACAAAGAAGCTTCTACATGGTAGGGAAACCTGATAAGGCTGGGCTCAGGATCACAGAAATGCTTCAGAACACGTTCTCCTGTACATTCACTTGCACATGTGCCCCTAGCCCCCAACAAACTTTGTGACTTCATGCTTTCAGGCTAGGTGCCTGAATAAAGCCCATGTATGTCCCTTATCTCAAAGCCATGCAAACTTCACAGTGCCTTGCAGAAAACTTGCAAATTTAAAAATGGAACAATGGTAGATTTCCTACGTGCTTCAGAAACAAGACCTTGTAATTCTAGTTGTGTTCACATTACCAGCTCAAAACATGGCAAGTCCATTTTACACCACTGTGTTTCAAATTGTGTTTGCATGTCATTTGTACACATCAGAACAGATTGGTGTGTTTCCAAGTCATATGCCTTACATTTTCAAATAGGTTCAAAGCTGGTTGAGGGAGGGAATGCAACAAAACACAGTATTCCTCAAGAAACTACAGCATAAATGTGGGAACCATCATGTGTACATGGCTTTACAAAGCAGTGGTGGGAGCACACTGGATGTGGAGTAAATGGAAGTGTGGACACAGCCTCAATTCTCCAAACAGTGGATGGAAATTTGGACAAGAATTTTTAAAGCATATGTAAGCCAAATGGAAATCCATTCATTTCATAATGATCCCCCTTGTCTCCAAACAGGTAACCTTTTCAAGTGTAAAAGACATGTGGATCATATCATGTGACCAGAGGTTCAGGGTGATGCTTTTAACTGGTTTTAAATCTCTACCTAGTAGCAAACCAGTATATTTTAATTGTTTCAGCAATGTTCAGAAAACACAGAACGGGAAACCTGACCAATTATTCAAATCATTCTCTTGTCTGGGGTGACTTAGATCATGATTAGAATTGCTCTGATTTAAATCAATCTATCCTGCCTTGCAATGAAGCCTGAAAAGGTGAATCCTAATTAAACTGTTGGCAAATTTCTAAGATAAAGATTTTGCTAAACATAGATTCTGCAGTCTGGGCATCTGTTTTTATTTGTCTGATTGGGGCTGTTGCTTCCCAACAACCCTTGGTTTAATGTTCAGATGTGGTTTATGCCCTGTTGACATTCCAGCCCATTTGCTTGGAGGGCATGCTGCCCATTCGGAAGTGGCTCAAAAGACTTGGCATTGTAATTGGGCAATGTCTGGGCACCAGCTAAGCTGCATCTGCTCTGCCAGATGACACACCTTTGGGTCAGTGGATATGCCAGTTCAACCACCGCATGTCTCTATTCCCCACAACATCTGCTGAAACTATCAGCCAAAATTCAAAAAATAGTACACAAGGGGAAGGCATGCTGAGTATTTGCTTGAGGCTGCTTCTAATTTCCCAAGCTGTGTTAAATGGAACAGATTCCGGTTCAACAGTAGGAAAATGGATTCTCCTGGTAAAACCCACATCGTATCTGGCAATCTCCAGGAAGAAAAGATAAACCTGAAAGACTGCCTGCCCCTGTATATGCATGTCAGATCACGTAGCTTTACTGGGGAAATTCTACTTATGGTACTGCAGCTTGCAGAATTATAGGGTGCAAGAGAAGAACAGGCCCCAAAATAGGCCTGTTCTTCTCTTGCACCTGAATTATGAAATAGCCATCATTCTCTCATGATAAAAAGGGATGTCTCAGCTTTTCCAGGACACTTGTCCAGCATCTATCTTTTAGAGACATGGAGTCCAGCATACATGAAATATAAATTTTGGCTCAATGGATCTCAATTTTAAATCTAGTTGATTAAAGGGGCTGAGGGTTGTTAGGAGACCTCTATTCCCCTCGCAGAGCTACAATTTCCAGGGTAGTTTATCAATCAATATTTCTTCTCAGGAAACTATCAGCAGCTCTATAGGGCCTGCCTAACAATTTGCAGCACCCTTCACAAACAACAATTTCCAGATTTATTGGGGGGGCATGACTGTTTAAAGTGCTATGATGATGTTTTAAATATATAGTGCAAATGGGACCTTATTGGAAATACTCTAAGAGCACTGTGCTCCTACATGTTCTTACTCAGTAGTAAACCACCAACTTCACTGGAACTTTCTCTCTAGTTGGGACATGGGGAATGTTTGGCCCTCCAGATGTTGCTGAACTACAACTCCCATCATCACTCCCCAGTGGCCATGCTTGCTAGGGCTGATGGCAGCAACATCTGGCCAAAGGTTCCCCACACCTGCAGTAGGATTGCAGCTGCAATGTTATTTGTGTATATCACATTTTGCCACATTATTTTTCTGCATTCCATCATAGTCTTAACTACTAAGATTGCTTAAGAAATCTGGAATGCTGGGTTTTTCCTTCTGCCTAAGAGTTTCCTTTCAACAACTGGAAGAATCATTTACCATTCAAGATGATGAATGACAAGCCCTCAGGAAGAAAATGTTTTGTTCTTCAAACACACCTTCTGAGGACCACTCCACACATCCATGTTTAGCCCTCAATGACTGAAACATCGAGCAATGACTTACAGGTGTGAAATAACCATCACAGATCAAGCTGAGAAGCATGATGAGTTTCAAGAGAGGCAGTTATGTTCATCTCTGACAAGTGACCACAAAATATTGCCATGTAAAATACTTCATTACAGATTTCATATGGTAAGCACATACAGCATACAAGCAAATGAAACTATTTTACATTTCAGTATTAGAAGAATATTAGCTTAGTTTGGAATGTGCCCTGTGCCTGGAATCCCTCCTAACCAGGGTTCCCAACCATAAGGATTTTAAGTGCATTTACCTGAACATCTGCTTAACATCCCTCATGAGACCTTCCATCTCAATGTAAGGAGGTCTGAAGTGGAACCAATATGAACAGAGACATTTCAGCAGGGCTTGCACACTCACCCTGCCTCACTTTTGCCCCCCCCTGCCCCCACTCTGGAACAGGGCTATAGATAACAATCCCAAACCCATGAAATAGAGAGAGAGAGAAATGAAACCTTGGTGCTATCCAGCCACAAGAAGAACTGCTTGCTGATATCATGTTTCCTGCAGAAGAGAAAGTGCTTCTCTGACAGCTGCAGAGGTGTCCAGAGCCCTTTGTGCAAATCCCACCAGGGTGTGCCATAAACCAGTGTCTGAGCCAATATGCCACAAGAAGCTGAAGGAGCCACACAGTTAACCTCAGAGCGTTCCCTCCACCCTTTAGACTGCTCATTCTGTATCACTTGGTTATTCCTCTCGTCATTTCCCTTGCACTGGTTCTGTCAACTTTGTCAAGATTCATTCTACCTCCTAGCTTCTTGTGACAAAAGTAGTTTGGTAGTGACGGGCAAAACGGTTGCTCTTGGCTTTCCTCTCTCTCTCTCTCTCTCTCTCTCTCTCTCTCTCTGCCTTCCGCACTGTCAGATTTATCCTTCTGCACTTCCTCACATTACAGTCCTTCACTCTGATTTCAGCGCTGGCTTTGTTTGATGGGCCTTAGATTTCATCCACTGGATGAGCACAATTTATTCAACGACTGCTTTCTCTCCCTAGGGCTGTGCAAAGCTGGTAAGAGGCCCAAGCCAGATGGGAAATGTAAGCCCCATTTCAATAATCTTTCCCACGTTTGCCTCTACCAGAAGGACTCAGAGTAGGCCCCCTCAAAATCCTATTGCACCCACCTGCCCCATTTCAGTTCCAGCCTGCCCACTCCACCACCAGATGCTGCATTTTGCCAGTGGCAATTCACAGCAGAACTCTGAGAGCAAGAGGTGCAGTGCCAGTGCAAATCCTCAATCACTGGATTATCCATCAAATGTGACTCCAGTTGACTCTTGCACCTGGTTCATACCTGCATGCTTATCACTTGGTTCCTCTATAGTAGATGAAAGCAATGTTTCCCAGCTGTGCATTGTGGCCCAAAGGTGGTCCAGGAGCTTTTAATATGGTTGGCAGTCACCTCAAGTAGCACTCTGGGAGGGGCGGCAGATTTGGATCTGGGATCTATCTCCTACCTGCTTGCTTGGGGGCAGCAACACCTCTTCTACCCTGAGGCAATTTCTTCATTCTCACATTTTCCATTCTATCCTTCATTCAGGCAAGCACTCATCTCACACACACCCTTCCTTGACTCCCACAACATGCCATTTCTTAAGTATTTCAGTGGGACACTGTGGGTCAATGGTTTGATACAGGTATGGGAAGTATGATGCCATGAAATGGGAAGGAGAAATGCTGTGGTGAAACAAGGGGTATGAAATAGAGAAGAAAAGCAGGGTGGGGGGAGGATTTCCTCACTGCTCCCCCCCCACACACACACCATTTTCCTTCTCACTTGCCTTCCACAACAGTAGCTGCATTGGTACATTGTACTGAAAGCAAATAAATAAATCCTCTGCATACTTTTTTCAGGGTAACCTCATCAAACCCAGCAGGGTTTAATTCTAAGTAGACCAGCATAGGATTATGAATTCTATTCTGAAGCAACTATGGCTAACTCTGCAGCTCAATGGTAGAGCATCCGTCTTAACATGCAGAAGTTCAATCCCTGGCATCTCCAGGCAGGGCTGGGAGAAACTGAAACCCTGGACAGCAGCTGCTACTCATTTTAGAGTAAGATGGACCCTGTTTGTCTGACTTGCTAGAAGGCAACTTCCTGTGTTTCTGTGAAGCAGGGTGATCTATATTAGGTATCTTTTTGAAACAATGTTTTGTCTCTCACTCTGCCCACCATCATTTGGTCCCTGGGGTATTACCTCCAAGGAAATGTAGCCCTTGGGACAAAAATAGGTTTCACTTCCCTGCTGTAAATGCAGTATAGAAAGTAGAAGTGAGTCAATCCAGCCAATGCAACTTTTGAATCAATTTGCATACCTAGAAAAATGCATAAATTCAGGCCCTCCAAGTGCTCCTATTTTGCTGGGACAGTCCTGGATTTACAGAAACCAAACCAGTTTCTGATTTGATCCAGGAATGCCCTGCTTTTCTTTAGGATGCACCTATTTTCATCAGAGAAATGTTGGAGGGTATATAAATTGTGTAACTTGTAGATGTGGCCTTCTCTAATTAGTCTGCAGCTTTCTGAATGCATTGGTTTCACTTTATCTATTCTCCGCCTTGCAAACCTGGTGTGAGATCACAGTGTCAAATAAGACAAAGAGATGCTTTGTGATTGTTATATCTTATGTCATAATTTTCACTTCTTTCTTTCTTGACAGACTTGAAGCTTATGAACAAAGCCTATTTGTAAATTAATTCCTATTGCTCGAATTAACTAACTTGTTCCTTTATTATCCTGAAAGGCAGGAAGCATGGTTAAATAAACATTAGCTGCAAAATGTAACATAATTTTTGTTCCTTTCTTCAAATTGTTCAAATTATCATCTATGCTTAAAGAAAAAAAATCATGTACAACTTGAAGCCTTGCCCTTAGCATTTTATGCTCTAGTTCATCGAAATAAATATACCTTGTTCAAAAGAAAAGAAAGAACAGCTTTCCAAAGATTAACTAAAGTGAATGTGACATATTCATACCAATCTGCATTCATAGGTTATTTTAATTTTAATGGGAGGGTGATAAGCAGGGATGTTTAAAAATATAGTTTCCCATTCTGCTTGCACTTGTCATACTTCAGCGCCGTTTCTGCTCTGCTGCAGCTTGCCTTCCACACAAAAACTCAGTTATTTGCTATTGTTATTGTTATTATTAATTATTATTGTTAGTTTTGTACACTGTCCTTCATCTGCAGATCTCAGGGTGGTTCACAACATTGTCTGCTGTGGCAAGATTACATAACTGAACAAATTTATGTAATTACTGAAGTAAATTACATAAATTATGTTGTCGTTGCATTATTTCACTCGATTCATTTTAGTGCAAAGGAAACACAGGGCAAATGGGGAGGGAAGCATAATCAATTACATATCATTTGTGGACAGAGAGCAACAATAACACTGAAAACCAATCACATTCACTGGATTGATTTCCATTCCAGGGATGGTACAAATAAACGAATATCAGCAATTTCTGCTCCCATTTCTGTTTTCATTAGAATTCTCTGACATTCCTAGAGATAAGCACATGCTTTACTCTGCTACTGAAATCTTTGGAAATTAAATGTTCTTGGCTCTAGTTGGAATGTGCCCAGTAAGAGGGAATGCTGGAAGTTTTGAATGAAGTGGAGCCATGAGTCAACAGCCCTTGGAGGTGATAATGATGAATATAGAATCTCTATCATGGAAATCAAGAAACTGTGTTCCTACAAAATGGTGTGCTGCTGAACATGCACCACACACCACACCAAATGCTCTGCTGAATATTTCTATTAAAGGAATAAACTCCAGACCATAATATATGGAAATACTTGGAGGGAGGGGAGAGAAGAGTTCAAAATGTTAACAAGGTCTGCCTGATAGAAGCCAATTGACATGCTCTGAAGCACAGCTGAATTTCACAAAAAGCCCTTTATTTTAACATACTAACATTGCACCCCTTAATCGCCTCTTAGTTTCCAGCACCTTAATTCATTACTGGAAAGATATTGATTGCCCATGCCATTAGGACCACAGAAAAGTGATTGAGAAGGAAATTCTAAGTATTATTCCACTGGGATGCTATGGAAAAAAGCAGGGGCAGACTTTGGTCTTTCAGATTTCAGTGGCACCCTGTGTGGGGCCAAAATTTGGCACCCAACAACACCTATCACCTTCCAGTCTACTCAGTTCACTACGTCATGGCTGTGATGTCCTGTGGCACCCCCTACGCTTGGCACTCAGTGTGGTGGAATTGGTTGCACTGCCCTAAATTGGCCTCTGGGTGTAACTTACATGAAAGGCTCTGTTCTACCAGAGGCAGGTTTGGGGCTCTCAAATTTCAGTGGCGTCCTGTGTGGAGCTAAAATTCTGCCTGTCCCTGCGCACAGTTCTACAGCATTGTTTTGGCACCCCTGCAGTACATTGCCTAGGGCAACAATACCAGTCATGCAACCCTAAAGCCACCTCTGGTTCTACACTATTATTCAAGTTGCAGGAGCTTTGGATTCTGTTGCATCCAGCTACGCTGTGGGTTAAACCACAGAGTCTAGGGCTTGCCGATCAGCAGGTCGGCGGTTCGAATCCCTGCGACGGAGTGAGCTCCCATTGCTCAGTCCCTGCTCCTGCCAACCTAGCAGTTCAAAAGCACATCAAAGTGCAAGTAGATAAATAGGTGGTGGGAAGATAAACGGTGTTTCCATGCACTGCTCTGGTTAGCCAGAAGTGGCTTAGTCATGCTGGCCACATGTATGCCGGCTTCCTTGGCCAATAAAGTGAGATGAGCGCTGCAACCCCAGAGTCATCCATGACTGGACCTAACAGTCAGGGGTCCCTTTACCTTTACCCTAATGGATGGTGCATCAACAGCAGTGCAACCAGATGCCTTCATCTGCCCCAGCTGTAACAAAGCATATATCTCCTTTATTAATCTCTACAGCCACAGCAGGTGCTGCAACCTTCCAACAGTTTGACTTCACACCCAAAGGCACTCCTCCATTGTCTCCCAACACAGACAGATGCCAACAACAACCTTAATGGGAATGTGTAGCTGAGTAAGTTGCATAGCTTGGAAGGGATCCGAAAGCTGTCATTAGGTGAATTGAGACCCCATCCACACAAAAAGACCAGACAGTATACTCCAGCAGGCATGCACTTTCAGGTTCTCCCAACAGTACATCTGCTGCAAACTGGGATTATAGCTTCTGTGGCTAAGTGTTAATTTACAGATCCAGCTCTGATTTCCCCCCTCCAATCCCTCCCCCACTCGTTAACTTCAGACAGGCTACATAACATAGATCTGCAGTAAACAGGAAACACTTTGGACAATAGAAATGGGAAACAACCACATGTAAATAACAAACAAAGAGAGCATTTCAGCCTTTCCATGTCAAGAGCACTATCGTTTATTAAAGCATCCAATCAAGTATTAAAAAATGGGTAATAATAATAGCAAATGCTATTACGGTCTATATTTCGAGAAATATAAAAAGCAATTTCATACCACTGTGTTTGAGTACGTCTGTATAGTTCTATAAATATATGCAAAAACATCAGACAGGAACACTATTCAGAAACACTCTATTTGAGCACCACAGGGGGCTAGGGTGATTGGTGAATATTATTTTCTTGTTTTTACATGGCTACTGTGATCTCTCTCTCTCTCTCTCTCTCTCTCTCTCTCTCTCTGTGTGTGTACACGTGCGTGTGTGTGTGCAAACTCACAGCACAACTGGGGGAGGAGGGAGATATAATTTTAGTGTCCTAAATCTGGCTAGGCTGGAAGAATATAGATGGGGCACAGAAGAATAATGCAAAATAATAATAAAGCAGAGAGGAGGTCCTGAATTGCTCTTGCAGGAACAGTGAAGGATAAAGAGCTTGAGGAATACTTAAATTAAAGGGTGGACAACCAATGAAAATATCAGTGTCTTCCTTGCCACTCTTTGCTCACACATCTGACAATAATTTGATAATAATCTGTAGCTATATTCCTAAGTACCTGTTGCTTGCATTGTGGAATCAGAAATCCTTAACTGTTTTTTCCACTAGCCACAGGTACATTGTGTGGATGTATGAAGAGCTCTACTGAATCAAACCATAGGGCCATCTAGTTCAGCATCCTCAACCCACCAGGACAGCATACTTGGGACCACAACACTCACCTAACCTCACAGCAATGGAGTCGCTGACAATTTTTGTCGGGAAGGAGTGGGGGAGGGGCATGGCACAAGCACACTGACAGAAGAGCTGAATTTGCTCTGCGAGTGTATTTGCACCACACTAACCTCCCCACGTTTCCCTGCTCCCCCTCTCCTCCCCAGTTAGCAGCAGCAACTCACCTGTCAGGAGTTCAGGTGAGAACCACCATTATAGGTATACTCTCTGATTTCAACTGGTAAACATTGCCTCTGACAGCAGAGGTAGAACATAGTCATAATGGCCAGTGGCCTTTGATAAGTCAGATCCTCCATGAATTTGTCTAATCCTTTTTAAAGCATCTGCATTGCTTCTCCTTGAAAGAGTTTGCCCACTAACATACTGCTTGCATTACTAACATGATGTGACAGTGAGCCTACGCACTTACAGAGCCGTTGCGGCAAGATGTAAACACAAACTAAGATGAATAGGCTCTGTTTAAGAAGGTGTAAAATTCCAGGGCCAAACTTTGTATTATGTTAAAACGTGCATTTTATGAAGTCTGCATAAACTTACATTTTTGGAGGAAAAGCACTGATCTGGATCACACTCTTGGTCCAGGTTGTGCTCAGCACTAATTTCCTGCCAAAAATACCTGTCCAGTCAGTAGCTATTTGCCCCAAAAGTTTCTGTTTGCAATAAACAACCAAATAGGCTTAGGAAGGCAATTGTCTGGGGGAAAGCAGTAAAGAGAGCACTGATTTAGCATGCTGTTCAAATCGGGGATTCACATAACTGCTACTCAAAGTGCAGACCCTCCAAATGTCCCTATTTTCCAGGGACTTCCCTGATTTAAGAGAAGCCATCCCGGTTTCTGATTTGATCCTGGAATGTCCTGCTTTTCCTTAGGACATCCCTATTTTCATTGGAGAATAGTTTGGAGGGTATGGAATTATCTGATCCCTGAGCTGTCTGAAGGCAATCCTGTATAGGGAAGGTGTTTTAATGATTAATGTTTTATTATGTTTTTATATATGTTGGAAGGGACGCGGGTGGCGCTGTGGGTAAAACCTCAGCACCTAGGACTTGCCGATCGTCAGGTCGGCAGTTCGAATCCCCGCGGCGGGGTGCGCTCCTGTTGCTCGGTCCCAGCGCCTGCCAACCTAGCAGTTCGAAAGCACCCCCGGGTGCAAGTAGATAAATAGGGACCGCTTACTAGCGGAAAGGTAAACGGCGTTTCCGTGTGCTGCGCTGGCTCGCCAGATGCAGCTTGTCACGCTGGCCACGTGACCCGGAAGTGTCTTCGGACAGCGCTGGCCCCCAGCCTCTTAAGCGAGATGGGCGCGCAACCCCAGAGTCGGACACGACTGGCCCATACGGGCAGGGGTACCTTTACCTTTTTATATATGTTGGAAGCCACCAAGCGTGGCTGGGGCAACCCAGTAAGATATGTGACGAACAAATACTAAAATTATCATTATGGAATGGGACCTCCCTATTTTCATTGGAGAAATGTTGGAGGGTATGAAAGTGGCTAGCTTAAGCATGTCTTTAAAACAAACCTGTTTGATGTAATCGATAGCTATTAGCCTGCTGTGAGCTCAAGTCGAGATAAAATCTAAATTCTGCAATGTGATAAACTAGGTTTGCAAGCCCAAGCCTTGAATTCTGTGGTCAGAATATAGTTATAAAAATGTGGGTTTTTTCCTATGTAATATGGACTGCATAATTTTTCTTTGCATTGGAACATATTTTTCCCCAATGCATTAATTTACTTATTTATTGAATAGCTGGCTGGTAGCATAAGGGAAATCTCAGGTGTGGAGGTACTAAAATTGAAAATTCTTCATTTTTGAAGTAGGGTATAAGTAATTGGCCATTCCATTGTGTAGGCAACTACTTATGAGACTTCTGTTCAAGTAATCCTGGAAATACTGTATGATTTCAGCTTTTGAGATGAGCAAATATATTACAAATTTGACACTCTCATCCTTGCTTTAATTTTGATGCTTTGAATATGACAATATTTTGTTCTTCCTTTATTGACAAATGAAGCACTTTTTTAAAAGTGTTTCTACTAATCTCTTTGGTTCAAAACCAAGCCATCAAACACCTTATTTTTAAATAGCTTTTTTTCTCTCCCTACAAACATGTTGCTTATAAGCAGCACCTAACACTTAGGACCCTTTCAATTTTGAGGACTTTTTTTAAAAAAATTGTTTTTAAGAGAGTGTCTCTGGTTGGATTAAGGTCTGGTAGCTGAAGATCTTTTCGAGTAATAATGGAAGTGCAGGTTAAGGTAAAAACAAGCCTTGAGTAGAAAGAAAGCAGTTGAATTGTGTTTTTATAAACACTAGGTGTGCCAGAAATCATAATGCTTCAATAAAACTTTGCTTTCTAAAAATTTTAAAATGTAGCTTTCTGTTACAGATAACTGATCTGTCAAGTCCTGTGAAGATCTCTGGATGAAGTGCTTCTCAAGGTTACTATGTGATTTCCATTTCTCATGATAATAGCTAAATTCTGATAATATTGCCCTTGTTCTTGCATAGGACAGGGTATCAGGAGAAGTGAATTTAAAACACCTTGTTGCTTTCCTCCTAAATGCTGGTCTATTCCAGGTTTGCATCTTCATCATCTGCTGCAACAGCAGTCTTGTTCTACACTGCTGCCTGCCCAGATCTTCATTTTTCAGTTGAACAACTCACAATCAGAATTCTGGGTGCAGTGATGAGACAGAGGATAGATAGCAAACATAATAAGATATAAACACAAAAACTTATTTGATCATTCATTCCCTACGATTCACTCAGGTCCCGGGAAAGTGAAGTCTCCACAGTGATGTTCCTTATAATCTGTCTTGACTGTTAGGATTTATGGGCTGCCACAGAGGCAATAAGTGAAATGTCATTGTCGTTTTGATGATCTGTTTGATTAAGCTGAGCAGCTATAAGACACAGCTGAAAACACAGACAGCGCATTGTCTAATCACTAACAGGAGCCAGAGATAGGTTGTTACATGATCTGGCTTATGGCCCTATTTCCTGTTTCAAATAAAATGCTTTTTAAGATTCTTTTCTGCACAATTACTGCACTATTCATAATCCTAGAAGCTTGATGTAGGCAGTGATGGATTCATGTTTGGCATCCATTTCCTTATATTTTGCATATATCCTTTTGTTAAGCAGGTGACCAGATACTTTTGCTAAGCCTGGCGAGGGTTGGCCCACCCATGATGCAAGCTGTGGTAACTGCCTCAGGTGGCATGATCCACAGGGACAGAAGATCTGGCTGCAAGGAATGCATCACCTGCTGCCGCTGCTGCCACAGTTGCAACAACGGCTGTGGCATGGTCTTTGGAGGACAGATTTGCTGCCCCCCCCCCGGCATGCCACCTCCACAGTGGCTTCTTGTCAAATAGAAAGTGCTGCTGGTCTCCTCCCACCCCTAGGGAGGCAATGGCAGGCAATGGTGGACAATGCCCTCTAGGGTCTCCTGTGCTCTGCGTCTCCCATGAAAGACTTTGATTCCCACTTCAGCCATCAGGTAAGATTGGTTTGATTCCACTCCTCCTTGTTTCTAATGTAGATCTTCACTCCCCTCTTCTTCTCTGAGAGTGGAAGGTGCGATTTTGTGGTTCACCTCAGATGCTGGGCACATTCCCTTTTGTTGGGAGAATGGGCCTTTGGGTTACTAACTACAGGTCTACAGCCACTTAAAGTGTATAAATATATATACACACCAGTAGGGTAAAGTGTGCATAGAAAATAGCAAAGAAAATACATTACAGTGGTACCTCGGGTTAAGAACTTGATTTGTTCTGGAGGTCTGTTCTTAACTTGAAACTGTTCTTAACCTAAAGAACCACTTTAGCTAATGGGGCCTCCTGCTTCTGCTGTGCCACTGCTGCACGATTTCTGTTCTCACCCTGAAGCAAAGTTCTTAACCCGAGGTAATATTTCTGGGTTAGCGGAGTCTGTAACCTGAAGCGTATGTAACCTGAAGCGTATGTAACCCGAGGTACCACTGTATATTAGTGGAAGTTGCTTTGCAACGACGACAGGTTCATCCATTCATCACTAACCTCCAGTGATGTCATTGAGTGCATGGTGTGCTCCATTCCTTACCCCCAATTCTCCTAATGTGCTCCCAAATGCCCTCTCCTTATTCTACTTATGTGCCGGCCACTCTGTCCCCATCACCAGCTTACTCTATCAATGACGGTGGTGGTAAGAAAGGAAGAAGATGGTCTCACCCTGCTGTCAATGGTCAGGGGTGATGGGAGATGTAGTCCAACAACATTTGGAGAACCACAACTTCCTGACCCATGTAGAAAAGGCTTGGGAGAAATATCCATCAAATTCGAAGGGAAACTAGAAGTTTTAATTAGACTAGCAAAGGTGGGGGGGTGCATCCATAGAAAATACAGCTGTTCTTAATTTGCTCTTTACCCATCGCAGGGAGCTGTGAACGTTAATAGTTATTGAAAAGTGCTTTGAAATGAGTGCTGTGACAAATGCTCACTGATTGACAAATTGAAAAGAGGGCATTAGTGGAGGCAGCAACACCAAATGAGCAGAATGTTCTCCTCTGGGGTTTGTGGCATATTAAGAGCAAGGAAATGCATTCTTCCATGTGAAATAATAGGTGGGCCATATCATGTTATCTAATGGCTCACAGAACTGACAATTTGTCAGCTCCTCTGAAACGCTAAGTGAAAGCTGATTAAAAATATATGTAGGAACATAAACATGCTAATAATCCATTATTGGTCAAAGGCTGATTATCCACATGCTGAGCTTGACTGAGTTGGGGCTTGACAAGGCCTGGGAACAATCAAAACTCCAGATTCCACTGGGTGCCAAATGGGCTTCCTCTGGATGGTGTCAAGGTTCACAATGCATTAATGAGAAAAGTCAAGTTCCATGTCTCTACGCCTGGTTATTATTGTTCCCCGGAATTCTCTAATCACAGAAAAGGTTTAGGAACCATGTTTATTAAGTTTGGGATCATTATCAAAATCAGGCTCAATTTGTTTAAAATAACACATAACTGCAGTCAGTTTTGTTATTTGTTTTGCTTTTAGAATTCCAATTGGATTTATTGTAAGCTTTTTGAATATTCAGACCCGACCTATGCTCAGTTTTGCTGTCAACATTGTTTTATGATTGGATTGAATTGTCTCCCCACCCCCCCACCCACCCCAAAAAGGATTCGGGTCAGGCTAGAGTGCTGAATAATAAACATCCAAGTTCATCGTTCCACTGTCCCCCCTGCTATTTCTGTTTGTGACTATGGGCTACAATTTCAAAGGAATTACAATTACAAAGGAAAAATTTATCGGTATCCTATCTTTTCCCAGGAGTAGACCAAAAGCACAAATAATAGCATTTGGGGGCAATAACTATGATGGACTGACAATTATCATGTTTGTGTTCCCACTCCAATGGCAAGTAAAACGAGTTGCTTATTTGACCAACTGAACTCAGTGAAGTTTAGATAGACACTATGGGTAGCGTAATGGTGCAAACCTAAACTTGTCTACTCAGATGTAAGCTGTATCATTAGTTCAATGATATTTATTCCTAGGCAAGTGAGTATAGGATTGCAGGCTCAGAGTCCTGTAGAAACTACCTCCAGAAGAACTTAGGAACCAGCAGTGCAATCCCGTGCATGTCTACCTAGAAGTAAGTTTTGGTTTGTTCAATGATACGTACTTAACTTCCAGGGTAATGTGTGGATTATTAAATATATTTTTTCTTATTACTCTGCAGTCCAACCTCCTCTCAATCAACATGTAATCAATTGGAAGCAGAGAGCTGTAATGACATTCTAATCAGAGATGTTTGATGAAGAAAATAGACTACTCACTTTATTATTCTTGATTAGTAGCAAATTATTCCTGCTAACCCTTGCCATTCTCTACCTTTATTAGGAACTGATTAGAAACAAATAATTGTTAAAACAGCAGGATTTTAATAATAGTTTTATTTGTGCCTATAATTACATGTATAATATAGCTTCAATCAGATAATAAACCTTCCTCACCTGCTCCCAATTTCACACAATCCTAATTAAGCAAACAAATAAATTCTATCAGGCACAGCAGCAGTTCTGGAGGGGCCACCAAAAATGAATGAAATCTGCATTCAAATGAAGCCCAGGTTGAAATTTCTTCCTCCATCTTCTTGGTAATATTCACCTGCTGCAAACATTTCATCCTGCTTTCTTGTAAGAGGAAATAAGGCCTGTAGTAGCTCAACCCTACTTCGCTTCCATCTACCAGCTGTGTTTTTGAATTGGGGGGCTATACTGCTCCCACATGGGGTGGTCTCACCTACAATTCAATTACCCAACATGCAATGTCTGGTCAGAGCATTGCATGCTGGGTAATTTGCTGACAAATGTGAAGAGCCATAGTGCATGGGATTTAAGCTTGCTTCCTGCTCACATTTACCACACTTTGAAAGTGTGTCTGAACCCGTTTTTTTTCTTTCCTCTTCTCTTCCCACCACAGTTGCTTCTTCAACAGTAAGAGGAATCCGTTTGTGAGTGTTTGCTGGAGAAAAAGCCAAAACAAAACAGAGGAGGCTGGGTGGGAAAGTGAGAAGATTAGCAGCCCAAGGTTCTTTGAGGTCACAACAACACCATCAGGACTGAACCTACATCCAAGCCACAGTGGTAGTAGTGAGAGTTCAGTTCTTAAAAGTAAAAACTTCTTTCCCAGCAATAAAAGAAGTTCAAGCTGATTAAATTTCAAAATCCTCAATGAACTGGGGAGTATATGAAGAGATGTAAATATAGAAGCGGATGTAGTGCAGGAGGAATGAAGAAAAGGGGAGTATGGACTGATTTGGAGCCCAAATTGCGGATCACTGGGGGAGGGACATTTGCTTTGGAGAACAAGAAACAGTGTTTCCTCATCATCACCATCCCAGCATGGAGATGGTTGGAGGGGAAGAGAAATGTCATCTCTGTATTGTTCTTGAAGGTCAGTATAGATACTGTTTTTATCACATATCAGCCTGGAAGTTTTTGGAGGATGGGGGAAAGTCTTCTGTTTATATTCAGGGATGTCTATCTCTCCTCTCACTGAGGAGAGGGTGGAGGGTGAGGGGAGGAGGAAACACTGCTGAAGTTCAAGATACAGTATTTTATTTTCCCCATCTTTGGAGATCAATAGGATGCTGCGTGAGAGAAAAGAAATGCACTCTTCCACCCTAAGTACTATAGTTAAGGGTGTTGAGACTTGTTAAGAGACACCTATATTCCCCTCACCGAACTACAATTTCCAGAGCTCCATGGGAAAAGATACTGTTAAACCACTTGAAGAATTTTAGCTCAGTGGAGGGGGGAGGAAATAGAGGTTTCCAAACAGTTCTCAGCATCCTGGATCCAGCCCAGAATGCTACTGCAGCTGGATTCTTGGCCAGCAGATCTTTTAATGTTGTCCTTATCACTTTTCATTTCCTCATCTCTTGGAATCTGCCATATTCTGGTCATTGCAAGTAACAAGCAATGTGACCACAAGCAGGTGGGTGAGACAAAGCTGTCGAACCTTTCAAATACACTGTACATCTTGTGGATTCTGACTTCAAAGACCACCATGATATTGTGGCTGCAGTCCTAACTAAACTTTTTAGTGGGTAAATTTGAACTGTGTGGGGACTTACCTCTGAGTAAACATGATTGAGATTATTAGGACTGAGAAAGAGCCTCTCTCTGCTAGAATTAGTTCCAAAAAGAGTTAGGACAAATCTGTTTTGCTGGCAACTGAATAAAAAGGAGTACAGTGGTACCTCAGGTTAAGTACTTAATTCATTCCGGAGGTCTGTTCTTAACCTGAAACTGTTCTTAACCTGAAGCACCACTTTAGCTAATGGGGCCTCCTGCTGCCGCTACACCACCGAAGCCTGATTTCTGTTCTTATCCTGAAGCAAAATTCTTAACCTGAAGCACCATTTCTGGGTTAGCAGAGTCTGTAACCTGAAGCGTATGTAACCTGAAGCGTATGTAACCCGAGGTACCACTGTATCTGTAAAATAGAATGAGGAATCTACGGACAGTGGATGCTACAGAAGTACTTGCAGTGTTTGCTTATGTGCCATTTTTTTAAAAAAATGTAATGTGCTATATAGCCTTTGTTATCAACATCTAGAGAGTCACAAGTTAGTCACCTCTGCTTTAAAACAACCTTATGAGATAGGTCACGGTTTAGAAGGTCATCACCATTTTGTAAATGTGCAATGGTGGTTGAGCAATAAGTTGTGTGTCCAAGATTATCTAATGGATCCATGAATGAAGAGATGGTAAACCCAGCACTCCAGCCATGAGACTCTTAGGTTGTCCATTCAAATTAGATGAGTGCAGGTAGTTGAGTAGAGAATTACTCCAGGTGATAATGGGCCCCTGAAAACTGTTAAAATTATTATCTATGAATTATGCATTGTAGATATCTTCAATTACTGGAACATTTTCCCCATTTTGTAAAATGGTAAGTTTGTTTCATAAGACTGGTAATATTGAGTTAATTTATAAGTATCTAGGACAATTTATTTTTATCTTTTCCATCATATTTAATAATTGACTAATGGTCTGTAACTGTACTTTAATGTTATAATTAATTTTTATACAAGTAAAAAGTTGCCAAGCTGCTGCTCAGCCGTAAGTTGCAGATAGAGGATTGAAGACACCCTTTATTTTAAAATAAACTAATCAGCGAGATCTATTTGGATTTCCCCCCACATTTTCAGTAAGTGCTCATTCCAACAAACTGAATGGTTAACTTCTCCTAGGAGCTTCTACAGTTCTAAAACGTTATTTTTCATTTTCACTTTCTTGGTCATGTTTCATGCTTACTAGGAAATCAAATTTTGCTTCTCAAATTTGTTAACTTATCACAAAAAATGGTTGACATTCCTTGCTGCCATAGCTTGGTTTCTACCACATTCACTGAAATTATACAGTTGTCTGTAACTAAATCCCCCCCCCCCCGGCTTGCCTTCCAGCTCATGATACTTATAGAGCAGGGATGGGGAACCTATGACCCTCTAAATATTGCTGACATACAGCTACTGTTTCCCTTGACCATGCTGGCTGGGGTTGATGGGAGTTGGAGTCCAACAGCATCTAGAGCAGGCTTCCTCAACCTCTGCCCTCCTGATGTTTTTGGCCTACAACTCCCATGATCCCTAGCTAGCAGGACCAGTGGTCAGGGATGATGGGAACTGTAGTCACAAAACTACAGGCCAAGGTTGAGGAAGCCTGAACTAGAGGGCTGAAGCTTTCCTTTTCTGGTTTTATAATCCATTACTTTATGCCATTGCTTTCAGTTCAAGGCAGGTTAACTTTTAGGTTGATTTCCTGTCACAAGTGCTTTAACGCTAGAAGTTATTTTCTAATTCTGTCATTAATTCAACCAGAAAAAGTTTCTGCATCTTGAGCAAAATACCTTGAAAATAAAGCAGATGGACTTCTGACTACATACCGGGAAGGGGCTTATTAAATGAGAAGGTGCCAATTTAGAAATAGTTGCTTATAAAGCCGACTTTATTAAAATTCAAATGCAGTGATGGAGATAAACAGCTTGACTGTAGGCAATATAAGTGTCACTGTCGCTAATGATGTTTGGGTTGTTTTACCAACACTGATTTGAAAGAAACTGGCAACAGGGAAGGAAGTGAAGTTTGCACTACTTTCTGTGGTTTTCTGCTTGAAACTCTGACTAGTCTGTTACTTTGCATAGGTATTTCCTTGCAATTTGACAGAAGCCAGGAGAACCATTAATACTCTAGGCAAAGCATCTAGGGAGATTATGAAAACAAGTCTAGTATTTTAATAGTTGAAAAGGCCACCATTTCACATTCCACCTGTCAAATTCCAATTTGTGGGGGTTTTTTAAAATAAAAAAATGGTATCTAGGTTGTTAAGGGATTTGCATCTTTTTGCACTAATGAGTATAGGAGGCAGAAACTGTCTGTACAGCCCATTACTTAATACAGTGTCAGTGTCTACAGGGATTTAGATGGAATTGCAAGGTGATGGGACCACATTCCATTTTTGAAAAAGTTCTGAAATGAGAACAGAAGCTTAGATTTGCTTTGGGGAACTGATGCACCTTCCCTCTTTATATAATTTTATTTCAGGCATTCGCAATCACTGCAGTACAAACACCTGTGATATGCTTGACCATGAGCAGCTGAAGCAATAAACCTCGAGAGAAGTCTATTGTCCTGTTTGCATGGAATAAGCAATGAGATGGAACTTTGTATCTATTTATGGGACTAAAATGAATTAGATTTTGCCAATTTCTAGGCTAGACTCAAAGTCCGGTTACTTTTCCATTATGAAAATATCTGATCCAATTAAATCTGACAGGAGTAATAATCCACAAAATCTGTATGGAGTCCACTTCATGTATGGAATAATGCTGAATACATACCTGAAAGTTAATGTACCATGCATAATTCCAAAGCTCTAATCTGCTCATTTTCATAACATAACTATATTGTGCAAGCTGGGTGCAAAGGGATATTTGATACTGGCTAAACCTTTTAACCCAGCATATTATAATAAATAAAGGCAAACACCTAGCTTTGAAAAGCTGTACAGATGCAGATGCTTACAAATCAAATATGGTGCAGATATTTTTATTTATTTATTGGCCTCCAGACAATATGAGATCTTCTCTGCTCTGATAGTATTTTTAATGACCATTTGAGTAGTTAACAACTTTTTCTTAAAAGATTATAAAGTAAGATAAAGAAATGCATTCAGTGATAAGAGAAGGTGACAGGTTTTGCTGGGATAATATACACATGTGCATGATGATGATTGTCACTATTAATTGATATTATTATAATTTGGCTATTATTGGGGGACTATTGGAAAACTATGGGACGCGGGTGGTGCTGTGAGTTAAACCACAGAGCCTAGGACTTGACGATCAGAAGGTTGGTGGTTCAAATCCCTGTGACAGGGTGAGCGCCCGTTGCTCGGTCCCTGCTCCTGCCAACCTAGCAGTTCGAAAGCACATCAAAGTGCAAGTAGATAAATAGGTACCGCTCCGGTGGGAAGGTAAACGGCGTTTCCGTGCCCTGCTTGCCAGAAGCAGCTTAGTCATGCTGGCCACATGACCTGGAAGCTGTATGCCTGCTCCCTTGGCCAATAAAGCGAGATGAGCACCGCAACCCCAGAGTCGGTCGCGACTGAACCTAATGGTCAGGGGTCCCTTTACCTTTACCTTTATTGGAAAACTAATAAAAACTTATTTGCAAAGAAGAAGAGAGATAATGATTGTCCCTTTCCTAATTGCACATCACATCTGAAGAGTAAATGTTTTGCACTCTTTTGCTTGGTGGTGTGGTACAGTACACTGTCATTTTTTTATTATGAGTAATTAACATGGCATACTGAAAGGATGAGAAAGGAGAACCTTCCCCCAATAATGGATAGAAATCCCATTGAACTTGCTGCTCTTCTCCACTGTATCTCTTCTTCCTTTCCCAACTGATCATTTATAGTCTATGTTTCTCCTGACTAATAATATGTCAGTTCACCAATGTGATCCATTTTGAGGGCTGTGTTATGGAACCACAGTGAGTATGTTATAAGCCTTGCCACCATGTTGTGTACAACTCACATTTGTAAAATAGTATCTGTACAGACCTATTGGGTTGGGTTGGGGAGAAGTTTGGTTCATTTGGCATTTTAATGCAGACTTCCCTAATTCACACCCACAGAAACAATATATAAACCAAAATGTAGCTATTCTTCAAAATGCTTACTTCTCTGAATTTTGTAGTGCAGTTGTCTATCCCCCCAAAATGTGCACAAATATGGATATTAGGTGAAAGTTTGTATAAAAATGCATATCTATGGGGAAATAACATACAGGGAGAAAATGCCTGCAAGGATGTTAATAGTAGGCAGAATTTCATTAAAAATGAGTCTCTTTGGAGAAATGCACACTAAAACACTGATTAATTTTTGTGGGTTTTTTTGTAATTTTACTGTGAACTAAACATTAAGATCAGAAAAATGAAAGAAAACCAAAATGAACAGATTCATCCAACTGGAACCTGACTTTATATTTCCTAAAATTCCCCTGATTGGTAGACACTGCCTGAGTTTAAAGACTACCTTTTTGGACCAGAGTCCACTTCATTAGATAAAGGAAGTGTTATCTTCAGAGAGGAGGAATGTGTATGTCTACAGCAAGAGAAAATGTATTTAGGCAGACCAGATGGAAATTAAATGCCACTAAATAGTCTCCAACTATTGTTATTAAATCAGAGCAGTCCAGGTTATATTATAAAAATAAAGCTTTTAACTTTCCCCCATTCCTGTGCTGTAAAAATAAAATCCAGAGCTCTTTCAGTGCTCCACAGGCATCATTTAGGACAACCTTCTTATAAAGTCCATGAACTTAAAAATAGGACCATACATACAGTGTGGCACAATTTTGTGGTTATGGGTTTATACGACGTGAAGGTACTGACATTGTTCTTCAACTCAGGATGGGGAAGAAAGATGCTCACATCCTCCTGATTCACTGCATTATTCAGTCAATGCACACCCCTAGATGATAGTGTATTTCACATTGGAAGATGAGCAGGTGAATGGACCTCTGATGTTGTGACTGACTGGATGGGCTCTGCATCATTTAGTGATGTGGTTTTGATTATGGCTTTTATGGTTTTGTTTGTGGGGGAAAGATATTTACCAGTTCAGTACATTCTGGTAAATGCTTTTGTAAATGAAAACTTGACTCCCTGTTGTGTGCAGAAGAGGCAGCTTGAGCAATCAGGAAGGCCTTAACAGACTCACAACCAATGTAGATCAGGCACAAGGAGACACATAATGCACAGCAGCGAGGGGGTTGTGTTTTCTCAACAGAGTCATTAGCACTAATTGACCTAATCATTAAGAAACAGGCTGACTCCAATAGACTAATTATTAAGACACTGACCCAGATATTTAGCCTTCAAAAAAATTAGCAGCCTTACTATCCCCCCAAGACTCCCCTCCCCCTTGTCCTTTCCTAGACTGAGCATAACAATATTTGTGCCTTCCTTTAGACAGAAGCAAACTCATCTCTTTCCAGGGAGAAATTATTTCGGCCTTTTAATCCCAAAGTCCAAATGTCACTGTTATCATCTCAGAGAATAATCACTTTGAGTACTCATTTATTAACGTTTCAGAGGAATTGGTTTTTTAAAGAAGAGTGTGAGTAGAGAAAGGGAACACGAGGGGAGTGTTGTGAAAGAAGCAATACTTGGCCTTTATTTTGCACTTCATTATCTGACTGAACCTTCCCAGCTACTTAACTTCATGATATTCTATGCATGTGCCGTTCTGGTTTCCTACATAAATGGAAAGATTCACTTAAGTGATTATCCAAGACCTCTAAAAAGCTTTTCAGCATGTATGTAAATGGAGATAGATTATGTGTTGCTGCCCATATGTTACTCCGCTTCACTCTAAATTTTTCATCATGTGGTAGAGAAGTAACAGTAAATTTCTCACCACAGAATTGTAGGATCTGGGATAAAGACAGGAGCATCTGTATCCATTTTTAATGCGGTGTTCTGGGCTTGGTAGAGAAAAGCTTCAGGGTAAAGATTTTCCAATTTTTGAAGCAGTTGGACAGTAAATTTTCTGAGTGCCTCATGCCCAGGTGACAAGAGTTTGTTAGCTGCTTGTGACAAGCAGGACTTTCGATCCACCCTCAGCAGACGGCAAGGCTGCATGCATATGGTTCATTCAAACACTCTGGCAGGAAAAAAAAAACACTTCCAGCACACTGTCCCTGTGCATTGGAAGTTTGAGGATAAGACAAGATGTATGGGCCTAACAACAATAACAGGGCTTTGCTTGCTATGGTGGTTTCATTTAAAGCCACCAACTATTCTGGAAAGAAACAGTGCTCTAATGGTGTTGTGTCTGAAAGATTTCAGGACTGGTAGGTAGGTAGGTGTCAGGTGTGCGCGCAGGAGCCAGGCCCTGTGACCAATAAGACTTTGCAGGACTGGGGCCTTCCTAAGTTTGTTCTGAAGAGGCAAGGCGTGGCCACACAGGTGAGGCAAATTGGTAACTCACAGCACCTGGTGGCAAGAGCTGGGAAGGGATATAAGGTCAGCATTTCCTTTTGGCTCTTTGCCACAGCAACACGCTTCCTGCCTTGCTGTGTTTGGCTTCTTGCTTCCTGATCCTTGAACCTTGGCTTCTTGACTCCCTGCTTCTTGATCCTCGGACCTTTGGCTTCTTGACTCCCGGCTCTCTGACCCTCAGACTCTTGGCTTCCTGGCTTCTGGACCCCCACCCCACCATCTTGCCCCCGATCCTGACGTCCCCTGCCGGGACTTCGATTGCCCGTGAACTGGACCGTGACAATAGGGCTGTCATGGACCTGCAATCATCATCAGGGTGATGACAAGAGGAGATCCATAGAGCCTGTCTGTAAGTGGAGCTACTTGTAAAAAACCATCATACAGAGATCAATGCAAGACATGCAAAACATACACTTCATATGTTAGCCCAGAAGAGCACAAAGCAGTTGTGTGCATTGTGTAGCTGTGTTCATTAGAGAACCACATAAACATGAGACACTTTAGAGAAGAGCAACTGAGCCACCTACTTTATTTCAAAAGCAATTGGCTGTAGTACATCAGGCAAGGCAGGAATCTGATTTTTGATATCCTGCCTCAAATGAAATCACTAGTTTAATCATATGGGGAAAGTGTGGACCCCTGCTGCACAGGCGCTTCAGGTGTCTACCAACAGAAGTAAGAATAGACAGAAAGAAACCTGAGCAGGCTTCTGCTAACCCTGACCTTCCAGTGAGTTTGCTCTTCAGCTTTGTTTTCGCTCCCTTCCATTGTTGCAGCCAGAGGTAGAAGTACTAAGACTGAACTCTGTGCGTAACCCTGGTCAAGGCAAACATTTCTCATTTTCTTTGGGCCTTGTCTTTGGTTGCTGGTGAATAACTATTAATGAGCCTAAATGCAACCTCAGCCAAGATTCAGGGAGGATAATTGGCAGTCTTAGTGGGAAGAGCATACCTTGTTCATCCGGGCTATAACAAAAGCCTTAATTGCCAATCAGTGCTGAGGACTTCTTTGGGGAGAAGAGACCCTTTTAAAATAAGAAAATGTGTGTGTATCTCACTTACTGCTGCCTACAATAACTTTTGGAAGATGAAAAGCTGCATTTTCAAAGCACAGCATGGTAACTTGCCTCTGTAGCAGTATTTAAAGGCATATGGATAATGATCCTTCCATATGTGTGCATATTGCAACTATGTGAGCAGTCCTAGCTACATTCGTCTTTCTGAGACATTGAGCACAGGTCCATGTATTTGGCCCTGCCTATAGACCCCTATAGGAATAGCACTCGTGTTGTATCATACTGTATGTGAAGATGAACTTTTTTCCTACAAGGCAGATGCTTAATTGCTTTTGCAACTAGCAGGGCTACCCCTCTGGAACTTGACAACATTTTCAGAGTAAGATTGTGTTCTCCATTTTTCTTTCACAGAAGCCTTGCTGTTGAGTTGGCCAGAGCAAGTGAAATTAATAAATGCGCAATGAAATGAATGGCCTCAGACAAGCTGACAATTTTACAAGCTAATTACTACTTGTGTGCAATAATCAAAATCTAGAGACGCATGTAGCAACGGCAGATGGAAAAAGATGGGCATTAAAAGCATGGGGGGATATGCATTTGACTTTAAACATATTGCTCACATCTTTAAAAACTGGTGAATAGGTGAAGAATGTATTGACTAATGCGCAGAAGGCTACAGCAAGCATAGTTGAGTATGATTAGTATTCCTTTTAATCCAATACCATGCCATCAGGGAAAGTGATTTCTTTCAATAGCATTAGCAAATAGTGATTTCTTTTGATAGCATTAGCAAACAGCAATATATTCCCTATTCAGTCATTCTTTCCTATGCACCAGGCAATTACCATTGTGTGATGGGATGAATGAAAATAAGCCAGCTGGCTCTGCCCCCTCCCATATGACTCTCATCGCCGCCACTCCTTTGTTGGGGGCTAAATTGCTGTACTTGAGAAAGCTTCCTGTGTATTTTATAACACTGATCTCCCTGGGTCCTAAATCACAGATACCCCTCTCAAGAGGTTCAGCCACAAATTCCTGGAGAACTGCAAGAATGGAACATGTGGGAGTGGGGACAGAAATAATAGCCCCATTTTCCCCCTTGCACAGTTTTAGTCATATAGGTAAGGTGCCTTATGTCTGAACCTTCATATGTCCCCACCCTGCATGAGAACCTTAACACATTTTATGATACTAGCCCTTTGCCTATTATATATCATTCCTTCAGCTGTCTTGCTTCCAGGTTTGCTGCTTCTTAGATTCCCTGCCTTCCAGGAGCATTTACCAGTTCTCAGCCTACCTGCAACATTTACACCTGTCTTGGATTCTGCTCCAGATTGATATGTGGAGCCTGTGTGAAGTTTTAGTCCCAAATTCTCTTTGTTCCTTGAGCAGTTGGGATGTTTATGAACATTCTAGTTCTGCCAGTGTTCATGGCTTTCCCGCCACAAGTAAAATAGTATAACAGGGTAGTAGTATAGTAAAAAAAAAAAAAAGTGTTATTGCTATTTCAGGGTGTAAAATCCATTTCTATATCAGTTGAGCAGCTTGGACAATATGCCCTTCACATCTCCTTCCAGCCTCACAGTTATATAATAAAATAAATCACAGCAGTGAGATTATCATAAATACCTAGTGAAAGAGAAGGCATTTGCCAGTCAATTATGCATGCTGAGTATATGTTGCATGAAGAAGTGTTTCCTTTTTGCTCATTGTGCTTTGAAATGTAGCAGGAAACTTGGAGAGAAGGAATAATCTCCAGAAAAACCCAAGGTGATATAGCACTGCAATATACATATAATTAGCCCTCTCAGAGATAATGAAACATTTTGTTAATTGATGGCACAGAATGCTATAGTATCCCTCATTTCATAGCCCAGTAAATCAAAATGAAACATATTCAGCTTCGGTGAATATACCTGATTTATTCCACAGTCGCTAAGACATTTTCCACACTGTTTCTACTTGATCCTAGCAATAGAGTGGACTGTTGAGTTTAAATAGATTCAGCTAGTCAAGACTTTTCTTATTCCTTTTTCTGAATAACCACCACATCAGAATAGATAGCTGTGTGTTGGGCATGTCAAGATGACTGATAATATTTGATGTGGCAAATCAACATGTGATTTCTATACATCACTTTTAAGGTTTTGATATTTACCACATCCTACAAATCCATCAAAGGAAGGTCATTGCAGATCTAAGTTCTCACCACCATAGGTTCATTCAGAAGAAATGTTCACCGGGGGTGGGGATTGTAGAAGTCACATGATGGTGATTTTGCTATGCACATTTAGGTTCTGATCCAATAATTAATCTCCATATGCTCTATTGCTGTACTCTTCAACATTACATACCTAAGACTCACCTTTAACCCCAATGTGCTACATGGGGATCCAGTTTTATACTCCTCCCTCCCTCAAATTTCTCCTTATCTTTCCTCTGCCCCATAGTTCTGTGTTACCCTCTCTCCTTTTTTTTAAAAAAAGGAAAAACATGGTGTTTCTGTGTGTCCTGAGTATGACCCATCATAGTTTGCTTTGTGATCCAGTTTTGGATTCCAACCCAGTAGCTAAAGACAAAAGTTATACTATAACTGTAACATATCCAAATATAAGAACCCATAGAATTCTTATATTCAAATATAAGAATTCATAGTCACAGAAGTTCAGTTTTACACATTTTCGCATTGGTTTGGGATTAGTATTTTGGAAGAAAGTTAAGAAAATCCATCATCATTTTTGCATGAACGCCTTTGATACACATTTTGCAAGGCCAGTTCCACTAATGTGATGTATTTATATGCACAATTTACTCTTACTTAGCTGGAGGACAGCAGTGCAAATTTCATATAGCCATACATTTCAAAAAATACATTTCAAAGAATGTACAATTTGGTTTACATATTGTTTCAGAAAAAATGAATAAGGTAAGATCACCTTTGAAGTGAATCAAATTTCTCACCCACCCACCTCCACTGCTAATCTTGGGTACCAAGGCAGGGAAAGTTTTTTGCTCAGGACCTTAGAGAACTTCTGCCAGGGAGCACCATGTTGGATGGACTGTACTGTAGCTCTTTATACCTTTATACATCTTAGACTACATAGTTCCAGGAAGAGTGGATCCTAAGCTACTGTCTATGCCATACTGTCCTGCAGGTGTCAAAAGATCTACATACATAGCATTTCCATCTTTGTATTCTCAAAATGGTGTAACGTGGCAGATGGCTTATGAGAAAATAACATGGAAAGTCTCTCTATTGGGTGCAGTCCATGTATGGAGTATAGAAGCGAACACTGAGTAGCCTTTGGTGAACAAATTACCTAGGATAAATGAGGGGAAAACTACCTAATAGCACTTATCTCTTAAAACATTCTTCTTCACTCCATAAATTTAACAACAACACAGAGGAAAGCATTACAATGGCATCTTCTGCATTCAAGATAAAACTTAACAGCTTTTGGAAATGCAGAGAAGGAGGAGGGAGAGGAATTTAGCACCCAGTCACCATTAATTTGATTTTGTTGCAACTAATTAAATCAAACTCAATTAAATGTCTTCATGCTATAACCTTGACGCCCTTTGTGATGCTGTTATCCTTTTATGAGGGAATGCAATCTTCCTTTTCCCTACAGCCCTTTGAGCTTCATCAAATTCTATATTTTCATACAGTTGAAATTGGATTTGTCTTTGCCTCCCAAAAGGGATGACTTCAATTTCATGCCATGTGTTTATGAATCATCCCATCGAATGTGCCAAAATGGCAATGAAATATTTTAGTGCACTCATGCCACATGTTGCCTTTTGCCATGTGATGGCTTTCATGGCTTTCCTTTCTTCTCCAAAGTCCTGGAGAAATCCATGGCAGAAATAGGAAGAGTTGCCGTCTAATTTCTGAATGTCAGCCTGACATTCTGAGCACAAGGTGGTCCTCCTCTTTGCTCTATTATGGACACAAAAAGACCCAAGGCCCACTGAGTTTTGAGCACATGTTTGTAAATCCTGTATAGTCAGAACCCTGTACAGACATATTTATTCTCACTTGTCACCACAGTTGCAAAATATGCTAAATGAGTTGGCAAAGAGCAAGTCTCAAGTTTGCTTGCAAGCTCCATTAAGCCCACCTTAGCCTGTTTTCAAACCGATAAGGTAAAAACTATGTTCCAAATGCTTTTTAAATTGCATGCAGATAGTTATCACTTCAGAACACATTCAAATCCTCATGATGAAACGCTGTTGCTTTGGGAGGGGGAAAAGCACCCTGGTTTATTACTTTCACTGCAATTAGCTGGCAAGATCTTAGCTTAATTGGTGGCATACCAAGTAGGGTGAAGCTACCTCAAGCTTTAAAAATAAAAAACAACACTCAGGAAATGTCTGCTCCCTTGACAATAGGAAGAAAAGAAATTAACAGTGCAATCCTATGCATGTTTACTTGGCAATCAATCCTACTGAGTTCAAAGAGTCACATTCCCAGCTAACGAGGTGTAGGATTGCAACTCAATTCCTGTACAGTGAGATGCTCTGGCTCCCACCTACCTAGAAGCCACACAGGTACATAGGACTGCTAGTAATGCAATGGTGAAGGTAAAGCCCTATGCCCAATCCATTCTTCACATGTTTTAGGATAAAACTTTCCATAGAGACTACTATAACTAAACAGATTATCCTTCAGCACTGGAAAGGGAAAGCCTTGACTCAACTTACATATTAAATCTCAGATTGAGGATCTTCCCAAATTGGCCATCAAAGAAGTAATAGCAGTGGAGAGATGTGATGCTACAAAGTTTAATAGTATCTGGTCTGAATTTCTGGAGCTCTTTGAATAATAATTCTGAGTACCACTTGCTACTTGTCGTGCCTTAATTCCCCCCGCCCTTTTTCCTGCTTTCTCTCCCTCCCTCCCTGTCTTTTTATATCTATCCTTATTTGGGGGATTATGGGTAGAGAGTGTGGACTTTTAGGTATGAGTCTATTTTGTTCTTTTTCATAAATTGTTAGAATTAACTTAAACCTTTTTCAAAAGCCCAAAAACAAATCTAGGCGAATCTCACGGCTCATATTAAAGGAGTTGCAACAAAGAACTACTATTAAAATGAATACAGCTTTTAAAGTCATGGATCCATATTAAACTTATATTTACACAGATGCACCTTTGGGTTTATTTACTTATTTATGCTGCCCTCTAGCAAACGTTATCTGGGTAAGTCTCAGGATAAAAATATGAAGTTAAAAATGCAATTCAGTGTAATGCTAGAAGACAATAAGAATGCAATGCAATAAAATGAAAGCACAGCATCAAGACACCAACAGATCAGTTCAAAACCTATTAGCAAAAACAAAGAGTGTTAGTACCCGATAGCGCCAAATATGGGCTCCATAAAATCCATCACTTTCAAAAACTATTGGATGCTTATGGCCAACAAACTCTACCAAATCTACCTGTGTCAAGGAAAATGGGCTTGAAGAATCAAGTTGTGTGGTGGTAGGAGAATTCATAGAGACCAGCAGGAAACTTGCTGAAGTAAATCTAATCTAGTAATGTCTGTTCAGGTCATAATCCTGTTTTCATCAGCTGGAAATAATGGTTCTTCGGGTAAAATCTCTCCATTTTTTCAAAGCATTCTAAAACAGTTAAAACATAATAACAGTTAGAATCGAAAGAGTCACTTCACCCAGGAATATCAGGGTTTTGAGAGAAACAGTATTCTTCAGCCACCAAATGAACCCAACTGGTGATAACACAGCAATAGATGTCACAGAATCTATTGTAAAAGTAGGCATGAGGTCTCTGTTGCATGGAGTGCCATTTTTCACCTTTGGCTAAATGCCTGGCTATGGCCGCATCAGGAATGGGTCCAACCTCACTTCACAACCTCTTATATAGAATACTTCACTGCAGTCCTTGGGCTGAAAAGTTTCCCACCCCTGGTTTAAAGGGGGGAAAGACCACAGAAGAGGCAGCACCAGTTGTTCTGTGCACTTGACACAAACTCAGATGACAGGCAGGGGTTCTCTCCAGCAACATTGCACCTATTGGTCCTAGGAATTTCTGCAGAACTTCCAATCTGATGCTAAAGGCCTGAACTAGGAGCAATTCCAGTAACACCGTGCTGCACTATGCAGTCCTTGTAGAAACACACCACCACCTGTTATTGTTGATAGTGACATTTGCGAATTTGGCATTCTCTGTTAGTTTTCTTCCTGTCGGAAAGGAAACTTTTTCTCTGTCCAGATGCTGGTCAAATTGCTTTCCCTGCTCCTAGAACAATGTTTTGTTGATGCGAATAAATTCACCAAATGCTTTGCAGAACTGGACCCTTCACTCTTTCCCTTTTTGTGTCTCACACCATGGCCATTTCCCCCTCAATGTATCCACAGCTAATTAGCACCGTGGGGAATAGGTTCTGCCATTAATTAACCTGGAAGTCCTTTTCAATGGGCTCAGCAGAGGAAATAAATACCCGAGGTGTTCAGAGACACCAAGCAGGACAAATTGGCGCACCAAACTCTGTCACTGATGAAGAGGGCTATTGCATTCCTAATCTTCTTATCTCATTATCAAAGATAAAATTTAACCACATGGCCAGAACTCCCCTGCTGTAATACATGCATACCCATTATCTGAAGCTAATCCTATTAGGCTAACAATCTCTGGCCTTGCTGCTAGGGCTCAGATCACACTGGCATATACTTTAACAAGATTACCAGTTTAACATTTAAATTTTTGTCCCCTTTTTGCTTTCTCACCTATTTTGGGGAATACTGCCCCCCCCTTTTAGTTAATTTTTGTTATTACTCCATCTTTCTCTGCACACTGATCTGTCCTTGGTAGAAACCTTTGAAATCTACATATAAATGAATTCCAAATCATCACATTTGCTGGCAGCCCTTCATTTTAATTTTGAAGTCAAGATGAAAATACTTTCCAATGGATCCATCAGATTACAATTAATTAATTAATATAGAATGCAAGGAGTCACATGGGAAGGCCATGGCATCTCCTTTGCATGGCTTTGGACCACTATTTAATTCCTACATACTGTTGCAAACATATTGCATGTTGGCATTGGGTAGCAAGTGGGGTGCAAAATATGCTCATCAGATGCAAAACCTAAAACCACTTGAAGCAAACAGGTTTCATAACTGTTCAGGAAAGAGCTTGATTTAACTTTCAGTGCATGAGCACCATATTATTGAAATGTTATCCATGGACAGCTGCCAGGCCAAGGTTTTATGCTGCTAGAGACAAAGCTTTTCTTCTGTTACTTTGGGGGGGGGGCTTATTTCTGACATTCTCTTCATTCAAATTTCTCTGTCTTCTCTCTCTCTCTTGAAATTTTGAAATACCTGCTCCTGTTTCTGAAGTGAAACTGATGCATTAGAAATCCTGGTTCTTTAACATTTACTTTTAGCTAATTATAATTTTTCAGAAAATTCACCTGAAGCATAAAGATTTGTTTGTTTACCCTGGCCTTTTAAATGACTTAGGTAGTGTGGGCCTCTACTTTTTAAAGCTATTTTAAACTTTTGGGGTGCAGCAAATTTTCTTCTTTTACATTTATGTTGTTTCTTTTAAAATATGGATTTATGTCTTTGTATTTCAGTTGGGGGCCCTTCTAATTTGGCCCCCTTCTAATTCCTGGATCCAACATAAATGTCCTAATTCCTGGCTTCTCTCATGTTGAGGGGGATGGAGTCCCACCCATTTTCCCTCTGACAAAGAGCCGCTCCCTTTGTTCCCTTACTGACCCACCTCAGCAGAACATTACCAGGCTGGCACAGTTCACCCAAGTTGGCAGCCAGGAATTCCCCTGTCTGCTTATTCCCAGCATCTATTGAATGCTTCATGGGCCCAAACAAAGACAATTACCCCTCCCAGTGGCTCTGGCCCCCCAAACCCATGGGACCCTGGCTGGCCCTGGCTGCTGGGGCTTTCTTATGGGCTCACTCACCCCACAAGTCCTTATTGGGGCACCCAAGGGCAAAATCAAAGGATATGTGTGTCTATTCAAAGCATGACTTGTTAGATAATGGTTCTATATATTTCACTGATGATTAATGCTTGGGGATCTCAGAGTATATGAAGAAAGTTGTTGTGAAAAATGTGAGGCAAGCATCTGCATCTACCCCCCCAAAGGCATCTATATACATGTACTTTCTTCTCCATTCTTAAATTGTGCCTACAAAAATCAGAAGTGTAACAAAATCTCCTATAATGGTAGTTTATATGGCAGTGAATTGCAATCTGTAGCCTGCCTTGTGCGGTGTATCTCGTATTGAGTTTTCATTTACTCTGTTTGCAGACAGGAAAGCTAGCACTTGCAGAGCATAATTTCATTTTTATTTTTTTACTGGGACAATCTCTTCTTGTGGCTATAGTTCACTATAATCAAAGCAGAAATATCTCCCTGGAAACAGGAGGGAGGACTCTCTGCCTCCCTAATGAGCTGGTCTAACAGGGAGAGGTTGGGGCTAGCCAAGTATACGTGGGCAGATGTTCAATTTCAGAGAGCGTATGCTGGTAAGCACTTCATTAGTTCACCTGTTCTGTTACACAACAGATCTATAAACTGCATTTGGGCAAACATTGAATATGTCTGCTTCCTGGATGCTGATATCCATCTTGGAAATACAAGTAAACAAGCACATGAAGCTGCCTGCAACTGTGCCATTAATAATCCATTCACTGCGTAGAACCTATACTATATTTCGCTGTCAACCAGCTTACTTAACCTTTACATAATTGTATGGCAAAATATCTCTACAGTAGCCACAGATCAATGCAACATTCTGTAGGCTGTTTGGAACTTTTATGAATTAGAAACAGATTAGATGATGATTGAATGGAAAGCAGGTTATGAAGTTTGTCGCATGAAACTCCAGAATGAATCTTAGGACTGAACCAAACTCCTGTAGTTTCTTTGCTTTTTATGGGTCAATATTTTGCCAGTTGAAGTGAGCATGTTTTGGATTATGGTCTATAGTGTTGGGTTTGGGTAACTGGATGTGTTAAATTCTGGTTCTGTTCATTCTGAGCTAGGAACCACTTGCTCCAAGGGTGTGCTCCAAGATTAGGAACAGGAATCTCTTAGTCTGATTGTACTTCTCGTTCTGCACTATCAATGTAAAACCACAGATCTGCTACAGAGGCACAGATTGGTAGCTTTCACCCATCCTGAAACTGTTCTCTCAGTGGCATTGCTGTAGTCTTCCCAGTTGATATAGGACATAACAACAGTAAGGACATTATTGTGGCTCTAAGGCTAGGTTGAAGAAAAACTAGTGATGTGTCTCTGTGAAATTTATTGAGCTCCATTACAGTAATCCAGTTAAAAGCTAGTCTTGCATATGTACTCCAATGACAACCTCCATTCATTTAGCTGTTTAAAAGATGGGACTAAACAGGTAAAGTTGTAAATGAAGAAGGAAATTTACAGCTGCCTGGCTGTTGCAGTTACAGCCAAAATGGCTCCTCCTCCTCCTAGCTGCCACCAGAAGATAGTGATAATCTTAAAGAATGCAGTACAAAAATTGGGCTGTGTCTGATGAAGTTGTTCCATTAGCACCATGATTTTCATTTGCACAGTAAAATTTCTCTTCCCTCTCCTCTCCCTCCACCCTCCACAAATCTGTTTCAGAGGGCTGTGGGGAAACCCTAGAACAGTGTTAGGAGATGCACAATGGGACAAAAGGTTTTGTTGCACAGACAGAAGTCCTCATACTAATGGATATCACCAATGGACTTCCAAAGGCTCACATTAGTATTGTCCCCCATGTTGTCCTGTCCTCAGGCATGCAAACTGAAACAGATAGGAATAAGAAAGTGGGAGGGGAAACATAGGGGAGAGAGTGATAACTTTGACAATGCAATTGCTAAGTGTAGAGTTGTACAGGAACACTCCTATCCAGTTGGGGCCACATTGATCTTCCCTCCCTGGTGGTCTTGCTTAAATAGAGGTGCAGCAACTGACTCAGAATCCCTTGTTCCCTTGGCCAATGGCAGAGACCAGAATGCCCTTCCTCTCACTGCTACAGTCCCAGGGCAACTGGCAGCTTGAGCTGATGGGCCTGGTCTGGTCTTCTTCTTGCCATGACATTGTTCTTGGGAAACCAGGGATGGAAGACTTGATGATGATGGAAGATTTGATCCCCTGACCAGTAACAAAGCTCAGACTGTGGCTTCTCTCATTTCTGTACTGTGTGGAAAAATATATTAATTACCAGAACTAACAGATACAGCTTGTTGCAGCCAGCAATATGGAACTTGATATTAGGAACATTGGCTGCCTGCTCTGCAGGTGCTTATGGGATGGAAAAAAGATCTCCCCCACCCTCTTTTGTGTGCCTGCTTTCATGCATGCAGAGGATAAGACACCTACCTTTTCCCCCTTGCTGCTACAGTATTTAGAAAAGCATCATTGTGTAATAAAGCAGCCGGTGATTGCAATTATTTAGCAAGTATTATGAATAGGAAGCAAGATTTGCAAAAGTCAATTGGGATACAATTTGTCTATAAATGCATGGATTAAGAAGCCTAATGAAATCTGCCTTGCTTTGGAAACTCACTCCCTTGTTTTCTCATCAAAGTGTTTTGTAGCTGTGCAGATCTTGATAAATTAACCCTGTCTCTTTCAAAGAGAAAACAAAAGGAGCACTGTAGTGTATGTAACAACACTGCAGTGACTTCAGAGGATTCCTCTAACAAGACTCCTGAAGAGCATGGGGTTGGATTGTTTCTTAGAATGCAAACCAACCTCCTTGGTCTTTTCATATTCCAGAGGGCTGCATTTAAACTCTTGATGCTTCCTTTTCCTCAGCTTATGAAAGACATGGGGGCTGTTGTTGAAAGAGCCAGGCTTGTATTTAAAAAAAAAGGTTCAATAGGAAAGTGATTTGATACAGCTCAAAAAATACACCTGGGAGATTATTACTACAGTGGAAGAGGATTGTTTGTGAATGATAATGAGTACATGAACAAAGAGCTATAAGCTGTCCTAATAAGAAATGTAGCTTGGTGATCAGACGTTTCACCACCACCACCATTAAAGCAATAACATGTCACTTGAAGTTCTTTTGAGCCTTTTCCCTGCACTTGTTCATGTATGAAAGACATAAATTTTAAAGGCAAAAGAACTTAAGAACCCAGCAGGATCAGACTAAAGCTATCTAGTCCAGCATTCTGTTCCCCCTGTGACCAACCAGATGCCTTTGCAAAGCCCACCAACAGGATGTGGAGACAATAGCACCCACTCCCTCACATTCTCCAGCAAGTTGTAATCAGAAACATGCCATTTCTGGTCCTTATGACGAGTAACCATTGATTGCCTTAGATCTGTCTAATATGTTGTTGTTGTTTAGTCATTTAGTCGTGTCCGACTCTTCATGACCCCATTGACCAGAGCACGCCAGGCACTTCTGTCTTCCACTGCCTCCCGTAGTTTGGTCAGACTCATGTCTGACAGTGAGAGCTGTTCGACAGTGGAATTTGCTGCCAAGGAGTGTGGTGGAGTCTCCTACTTTGGAGGTCTTTAAGCAGAGGCTTGACAACCATATGTCAGGAGTGCTCTGATGGTGTTTCCTGCTTGGCAGGGGGTTGGACTCGATGGCCCTTGTGGTCTCTTCCAACTCTATGATTCTATGATTCTATGATTCTATGTTTGTAGCTTCGAGAACACTGTCCAACCATCTTGTCCTCTGTCATCCCCTTCTCCTTCTGCCCTCCATCTTTCCCAACATCAGTGTCTTTTCCAGGGAGTCTTCTCTTCTCATGAGGTGGCCAAAGTATTGGAGCCTCAGCTTCATGATCTATCCTTCCAGTGAGCACTCAGGGCTGATTTCCTTAAGAATGGATAGGTTTGATCTTCTTGCAGTCCATGGGACTCTCAAGAGTCTCCTCCAGCACCATAATTCAAAAGCATCAATTCTTTGGTGATCAGCCTTCTTTATGGTCCAGCTCTCACTTCCATACATCACTACTGGGAAAACCATGGCTTTAACTATACGGACTTTTGTTGGTAAGGTGATGTCTCTACTTTTTAAGATGCTGTCTAGGTCAGCCATCGCCTTTCTCCCAAGGAGCAGGCGTCTTTTAATTTCGTGACTGCTGTCACCATCTGCAGTGATCATGGAGCCCAAGAAAGTAAAATCTCTCACTGCCTCCATTTCTTCCCCTTCTATTTGCCAGGAGGTGATGGGACCAGTGGCCATGATCTTTGGTTTTTTGATGTTGAGCTTCAGACCATATTTTGCGCTTTCCTCTTTCACCCTCATTAAAAGGTTCTCTAATTCCTCCTCACTTTCTGCCATCAATGTTGTGTCATCTGCATATCTGAGGTTTTTTATATTTCTTCCGGCAATCTTAATTCCGGTTTGGGATTCATCCAGCCCAGCCTTTCGCATGATAAATTCTGCATATAAGTTAAATAAGCAGGGGGACAATATACAGCCTTGCTGTACTCCTTTCCAAATTTTGAACCAATCAGTTGTTCCATATCCAGTTCTAACTGTAGCTTCTTGTCCCACATAGAGATTTCTCAGGAGACAGATGAGGTGATCAGGCACTCCCATTTCTTTAATAACTTGCCATAGTTTGCTCTGGTCGACACAGTCAAAGGCTTTTGCATAGTCAATGAAGTAGAAGTAGGTGTCTTTCTGGAACTCTCTAGCTTTCTCCATAATCCAACGCATGTTTGCAATTTGGTCTCTGGTTCCTCTGCCTCTTCTAAATCCAGCTTGCACTTCTGGGAGTTCTCGGTCCACATACTGTTTAAGCCTGCCTTGTAGAATTTTTAGCATAACCTTGCTAGCGTGCGAAATGAGTGCAATTGTGCGGTAGTTGGAGCATTCTTTGGCACTGCCCTTCTTTGGGATTGGGATGTAGACTGATCTTCTCCAATCCTCTGGCCACTGCTGAGTTTTCCATACTTGCTGGCATATTGAGTGTAGCACCTTAACAGCATCATCTTTTAAAATTTTAAATAGTTCAGCTGGAACTGTCTAATATAAAGGTGCCTAAATTGGCACATGCCATTGGCTGCTGAAGAACTGCTTTTCATATCACAATTGTTTGTTGGTTTTATTATGTTACCTTTTGATAAGGCTCCACACTGCTTGTGCATGTCAGGTATCTAAAGTTGTACAAACTTTGCTTTAAATAGATAAACTGTTGAAGACCAAGAGCAAAACAAAACCAATTCCCAAGTGTGCATGCACACAAAAGCTCATACCAATAACTAATTTAGTTGGTCTCTAAGGTGCTACTGGAAGGAATTTTTTTATTTTGTTTCGACTACGGCAGACCAACCTGTAACTTATCCATCATAGTGCTCTGTTTTGGGCAACAACTACCATCATTCCTGACCATTGTATGTGCTGGCTGAAAATGATGGCAGTTGTAGCCCAAAATATATGGAGGGGACCAGGTTAGGAAAGGCTGCTGTACACATATGCCACAGCAGCATAGGAAAATGGTCCCTTCCAACTGATTTGGAAGGAAATCGAGCCAGTTCTCTCCTTTTGTAAGTCGAACTGGTGGCAGATTGTTGCTCGGACTAAGAATCAGGGTCTATTTAATGAGTTGCAGCTGTGATTGGGCCCATGCAGTTGGCCCAACCTTGCTGTAGTCCTTGTCCCTCTATGACAGGTGTGAGGAACTTTTGGCTCTTCAGATCTTGCTGAACTGCAAATGCCATCAGCCCTAGCAGGCATGTTCAATGACCAGGGATGGTGAAAGGTGAAGTTCTGCAATATCTGAAGGGCCAAAGCTTTCCCACACTTGCTGTAAGAAATGGAGACAAAACTGCACTCTCTACACATGTGTTCTCAATTGAAGATACCTTTCTAGTTTTTTATCCACACAATAAATCCCTACACTGGCCATCTCCCTCCTCAAAACTCTGCTATAAAGCAGCAGCTAACTGAGCCGCGAGGGAAAGCAACAAAAAAATGAGCAAGTCATTATTTCTTTGTTTGCCCAAGGTATTTAGGGAGCTGGTGACATATCTTGGTGCAAAACATTATTTCAGCCGATGACAGCACAGCTGAGGCTGTAATCTAAAATGATGTAATTTGAGCTGGAAGCAAAACTAAACTAGGAATACAAGAGAGCAGGGGGTGAAGAGGCAGGAGCTCAGACATATTTACTGAAGCAAAAGTGCAGCATTCAGGCCTCTAAAAGGCCAGCTCCTATTCCATATACTATTCTTAACAACACTTGCCTTTCCCTGCTCCCCCCACCATGAAACTGCATGTAGAGAAATATTGCTTCTCTTTACCGTGTAGAGAATGAACTTCTGCCATCACTGGGTTTCTTTTAATCCAAGCAAATTGCTCTGCTCCCTACCTAACTCTATTATAATTGCAGAAAAGGAAATGGGCTTTATCTTAAGATTCCAAAAGGCTATGGATATAAAGACCAATGGCTACATATGAGTCATGAGCAAATTTAGCTTAGAAATCAATATACTGTTTTAAGAATGGTGACACCTCCACACTTCACTCTATCCAAAGGGTGGGGTTCAGGATTTAGAGCAGCAGCATCTACTGATCCACAGATTCTCCAGCTCTGTCCTAGAAGCTTATTCACATGCAAACCACCATGTTAGCAGGTCCACACTGAGTAACCACACTCCCAACATTGTGTGCGCCCATTAGCCTTTCCTTTTGGGCCCCATGTATTCAACACGAATGTGTGCAGGGAGGAAGTCTTTGTGTATATATAGAGTGGTACCTTGGTTCTCAAACATAATCCGTTTCGGAACTCTGTTCCAAAACCAAAGCGTTCCAAAACCAAGGTGCAATTTCCCATAGAAAGTAATGCAAAATGGATCAATCCGTTCCAGACTTTTAAAAACAACCCCTAAAACAGCCATTTAACATGAATTTTTACTATCTAACGAGACCATTGATCCATAAAATGAAAGCAATAATCAATGTACTGTAATATAAAATAGATAAGAAAGTATTGTAGATGATAAAAATTATTATTTTTTCTTACCTGCACTGATGATAGTCATTGTTTGGATGGGGGGGGGGTTATCCATTTCCGGAGTCACACATTCAAACAATCAGCAGCTGAACTGGGTTCCACAGAGTCACAAAAACAAATTAACCGAAAAAGCCTCAAAAACAAAAATGCAAAATAAATGGCAAAAACAAAAGCGCCAAACTTAATCGGTTGTGGAAGTCCTTTTAACTTCCAAAATGTTCGAAAACCAAGGTGCAGCTTCTGATTGGCACCCTGGAAACAATAGCCGACAGCTGCACCAGATGTTTGGCTTCTGAAATCGTCCGAAAACTGGAACACTTCTGGGTTTTCGGTAGTTGGGAACCAAGGCATTTGAATACCAAGGCGTTTGAGAACCAAGGTACCACTACCTGAATATGGGAAAACTGCCTCCCTGAAGACATGTGCATGTGTATGTGGGAAGTCCAGAGGCAGGACTAGTTACCATGCATGGAACTGAAGATGTGACTATTCAGCACAGCCCCACTTTGCACACATATTTTGATCTTACAGATTAGTTTAAGTTTTGCATAAGGCTTCTGATAAGTGACATCAGCCAACAAACTGAAACCACAGAAGGATGTACTTCATTAAAAAGATACTTCTTGTTACCAGGTGTGAGGGTACCCTCCTGTTTAGGGGGCAATTGGCTCTTCTTGGACAGGAAGGAGTATAAAGGACTTCCTGCTCTGGCAGAGCCTTGCCCAAGCAATGGGGTGGCTATTACAGTATTTGGTTCTGATGTGATTCATCTCAGTATACTGCCTGTGCCACAGTCTTGATAATGTCCTTTTGTTACCTTCCCACTCTGCTGATCTCCAGGATATTCAAGTGTCCATCTGTAGAATGATATTTCATTTAATTTAGATCAAAGAGATTTAACAAACAAACAAAATAAAAAATAAGCTCAATTAAATTGCTCCACTTCACTCTTCTGCTTAAGTAGGGGAAATTGTTTTGGGTAGACTTCTTGATGTTAATTAATAGACTTAACAATGCTTTCTGATAAATTTGATGATGGAGCCAAAAGGGCAAAGCATGAGGAAAATGCAAGTTGCAAGAACAGATTTCAAAAACAAGTCATTCCAAGGAATGACAGCTCCTTGCAGATTTATTTAAACCTTTATTGTTATTTTTCGTGGATGCTGGGATTTTGATTATTGCCAATGTATGTGCATGTATAATAGATTCAAGTGAAGCAAAATGCAGTTCCATTTGCAGTTGAGGATGAAAATGTTAAACAGAAGCCCACTGCTATGCATGTGGGAAGGAGAGGAGGTACTGCTAAATGTGGGGCAATAAGTGTAGCTCAGGATGCTATTTTTCTAAATAAATGTCTCCTTAAAGTGGCACTATAACTCTGAAAATTCCAACTGAGTCTTTGAAAGAACTATTATAAGATGGAAAGTCACAACATTGTATGGGCTCAGAGGGCAACAATGGTAGCCTTAGATTTAAAATGCTAGTAAAATCAATTTGTAACTTTGCTTTTTGACTACATATACCCCACATTTTCTTCCCCTCTATCCCTTATGATGGAAAGCCAGTTCATTCCACCATTTTTGAAATGGTGAAGTTCATACAAATCACCCTTTTCAATCACCCTTTTCAGGATAGTGTTTTGGCTTGGGGAATTCCAGTTCATAAGTCTTGTCTTTTTCTTTTCTTTTTTGAGCCAGGATCCACTGTGTCACAATCTGGAAGTATGCTCACTATTCACAAGACCAAATTAGCACACAGAAAACCAGAGCAAATCAGTTCATGTTGACTTCTGCAGTTCATACAAACTGGCACTGAGTGTTAATGTGTATGGTGATGGCACTGATGATCCTTAGAGTGCCCTGTTAAGATCTCACTTTCCCCTAAGATTTTAATGGCTAGTTATTTTTAACGCTTGTGATTATACAGTCGTACCTTGGAAGTCGAACGGAATCCATTCTGGAAGTCCATTTGACTTCCAAAATGTTTGAAAACCAAAGTGCAGCTTCTGACAGGCTCCAGGAAACTCCTGCAGCCAATCAGAAGCTGTGCAAGTCCCGTCGGATGTTCAGCTTCTAAAAATCGTTCGAAAACCAGAGCACTCACTTCTGGGTTTTGATTGTTCGGGAGCCAATTTGTTTGGGAGCCAAGGCGTTTGAGATCCAAGGTACGACTGTATCTTACTGCTGTTTTATCCAGTAAGCTCTTATGTAATTATTAGTTTTTGTAGTAGAATCATAGAATCATAGAATCATAGAGTTGGAGGTACTCAAGGGCCATCTAGTCCAACCTCCTGCAATTTCAATCTCTTGTTTAATTGTTATAATATTTTCATTATTATTATTTTTGCTGCCTTGAAAATTCTGCTGAAAAGAAGGGATTGACATGCTATCCTTTAGAAAATGTCTGTATACAGATCCCGGGCAGCACTCATATTAGATGGGCTACATTACCCCAGTGAACAGCAATCAGGGGATGCATCACAGTAGTGGGCAACGTCGTGCCCCAAAGTGGGTTGACCAATACATATACATACTCTTACAGATGAGGGAGAAACACAGCAATCCTTCAAAATTTTCACTTATTCAGATTTTGTGATGGAATTCTTCAGCCAAGCAATGTTGCAAAAATGCACATATTAAGGGAATATGTGCATAAAATGAACATATTAGTGAAAACAACATACAAAAATGCATTATATTAGGATAATTTGTTTGGAAAACTATGTACATTAGTGAAAACTGCATATGGATGGCAATCGCATGTAGAGTGCATTACAGTAGTCCAGGTAAGGGAACTGCTATATCACCATTAAGAGTATCTGGCAGGGCTTCCATGCCTTTAATAGCTGCATCCCAGGCAAAAACAAGGAGCTGAAGCGTCTCTAGTGGAAAATCAATGATGGGGAAAAGTTTCTGCTTATACAACTATTTAAGGCATTGGAACCCTTCCAGAAAAGGTTGGCAAGTCTAGTTTGTTCTATTAATGCTGCATGTAGATAATATGGCTCTCAGTATGGAAGGGTTAGATGTGTATATATCTCCCCTTAGCCAATGATTTGGTAGATCAACTATCTCAGCACTTTATTTTCTTTTTGTACTATTCTCTTTATTTTCTCTAAAATGTCGTGCCCCCCCTTTTTTATAAAGCTTCTGATTTTCAAGAAATGAATCCAGATTCAACAAAGTACTGAGTGGAAATGGATAAAAAGGAATATCCCCACACAAACTCATGCATATGTAGACACACACACACACATTTTACAATAGCTTTAAAACACTGGAGCAAGCAAACCGAAAGCCACTGAGGGCAGCTGAAGAGCCTTAATGACTGTTATATCATTATGCTAATAGTTACAATCTGTAAGTTTCAGAGAAAGAAACACAATAGAAAGAGAAAGAGAAAATGGAAATACAAGTTCAGGGAAGCTGTAGCCTAGAAAAAAAGAAGCAAATCAGTGGGAATTTAAAAAAAGGCAATGGCATTAGAAAAAGAGAACATTTTACCTTTGGGAGACTGATTTGGGAAAACAGCACCCTTCAACAAGACATTACAATATATGGCTGCCATCTGAACCTGTGACAGAGAAAGCTAAAAAAATTAAACAAAGCTTAGGATCAGAATAGGAGATTTGTCCATTCTTACCAAGAAAACATGACAAATGGCTCCCCACTGCATATCTGTCATATGCAATGTTCTCTTGCCAGCCATTTTGGCCTGGACAAATTACTGCTGTAGCAAAGTCTTCCAAAAGAAGAGCTATCAGTCACTTGCCAGGCATATCACAACACCACAACCACCTGGCACTGGAGCTTTGTCAAGGCGCTATGTCCCTCTAAAAGAATCCTTAAACATATAAAACAAAGGTGGCCACCAAAAATATAGGTGGCCAGAACTACAGTACTAGGATTATTCCCACACTGAAGTCTGGGATTCACATAGAATTGATACACATGACAAATTGACACCAGCTGCATTATGGGAACATCTCTACTTTAGAGGCTTGTTGGAAGAAGAAAGTATTCAGTAGGCATTGAAAGGAAAACAGAGATAGTGCCTGTCTAATATTTGATGGGAGAGAATTCTAAAGGGTTGATGCTACAGCATTATCACCCCCTGGGCCCTCTTTGCCAAAAATTAGTAAAACATAGGATTCTATGATTCTTTATCAAGAGGGTGGGGCATTTTGGTGAATGAATGAGTTGTTTCTGTGAACTCATCTGAATTCTGATTAGAATGTTAAATCTATGTTGGCAATAGCCCTTTTTAAACATAGAAGGCAATTTTTGCCATGGGCTGGTTAACATGCAGTAAGATCCATCACTTGACAACTGCAATGCCAAGTGATGGATCTTACTGCATGTTAACCAGCCCATGGCAAAAACTGCCTACATCAAATTCTTTACATTAACAGAAAGTAACTGAGCCATTTTCCTCCCTGCTCGAACTATTCCAAATCTTGTAAAGGTGTGGAAAAGCAAGGCTTTTGTGTGTGCATTTTAAAGCGCCCCTGCCAACTAATGCTAGACCTGCATGGAAAGCACTCCACATTGTGATAATCCATTTACCAGGGATTTCATGCAACTTTTAGACATTGATAAGAGAAGTATCCCTGCCTCTTTAGCTAGCTTATGTCGACAGACACAGAACACCTTGTTAAAGACATGTGATTACCAATGAGCAATGTGTAATTCCTCTGCTCTTTCAAATCCCTCAAGGGATGTTACATGACAAGGCAAGATTTCGTTTCACCTTTCTCATTTTTGTGTGGAAGCAATCTGGTTTCTTATGCAAATCTCATTGCTTCCTCTTTGAACTTCTCTCCTGAATTAGAACATGTTTCACAGTAAATTTCTAAAGAAAGAAGATGGCTTTAGAGTCTAGCTGAAAGAACGGGTTCCTAGTGCAACTAGTATTTAATAGGTGGTGATTTCATAAAATGGAATGTAAGAAAATAGAGGGAAAGGCCATGTCATATGCAGAATAGTAAACACAGCAATATATATGTGTAGTACACAATTTTCATTGTATTAATTATAAAGCAGTGGTGTCCAGGTCAGCCACACACCCCAAATGTAATTCACTAAATTATGCAGATCCTCACCCTTTAGACCACCAGTCTGCCATATTCCAATATTTTATAAGATTCATTTCCCCATTTTTAAAAAAATAACTGATGCATTCTCTTCATTCTGTTCATGGTACATATCATAAAACAGCAATACAGTGGTACCTCGGGTTAAGAACTTACGGTAATTCGTTCTGGAGGTCCGTTCTTAACCTGAAACAGTTTTTAACCTGAGGTACCATTTTAGCTTATGGGGCCTCTCACTGCCGCCGCACGGCCACCAGGCGATTTCTGTTCTCGTCCTGAAGCAAAATTCTTAACCCGAGGTGCTATTTCTGGGTTAGCAGAGTCTGTAACCTGAAGCATCTGTAACCTGAAGCGTCCATAACCCGAGGTACCACTGTAAATGCTGCCAGATACAATGATTTCCCCTTCACCAAGAAATAAGGGTCGTTTGACTCCTTTATTATACATACCCAGTTCTGCCATTACATACACAGACTATATGTGGAGACTTAAGTTATACATTCCTCCTTCACACCAAGAAAAACAATCTTGCAGGTAGAAATTTCATCATGGAGGAAGCTATGGCAAACCATTCTTCCTGGCATCTAGATTTTTTTTTAAGTGGAAGGGTTTTTGTGTGGAGAACCATGGAGTCAAGTGAGTTCCCACATTTAATCTGAAATGGTACAGCCCAAAGGCAGGTTTAACATCTTGGTGGCAAGTAGACCATAGTTCAAGGGAGGGCAAATTATGGCCTCCAGATTCTGCCAGACTACAACTCCAACAATCCCTGATCTTTGACAATGCTGTCTAGAGTTGAAATCGAACAACAAGCAAGTCCTCCCACCACTATGTGAAAACCTTTTACCATATGTGGCTCCAAACCAAACAATGTAATGCCTACTTATGTCAGTCCATATCATAGAAATACCAACAGACCCAGGGTGTTTAAAGCCATAAATCTCTGGTGTTTGCAGCCATACATTCCTCCCTTCTTTCATGCTGCCACCTGTAAGACCGTAAGGCTTCCAGCTTCCCATCCTTCTGTTTGAAAAAGAAGGATGTGTGAGCTGCTTGTGAGTTGTAAGTGAAGTTTGAAAAACTGCCTCAGGTTACATACGCTTCAGGTTACAGACTTCACTAACCCAGAAATAGTGCTTCAGGTTAAGAACGTTGCTTCAGGATAAGAACAGAAATTGGGCTTCGGCGGCGTGGCAGCAGCAGGAGGCCCCATTAGCTAAAGTGGTGCTTCAGGTTAAGAACAGTTTCAGGTTAAGAACGGACCTCCAGAACGAATTAAGTACTTAACCCGAGGTACCACTGTATTTAGAGCCTACCCTGAAGTCAGAAAAAGAACCCGTTTGACCCAGTAAGGGTCATTCACATTGTCAGCTTCAGGAAAGGGACACCCTGTTGAGCATCTTCTTTTTGTTCACCATGCAGTAAGCACTGGAAATCTGGCAGACTAGTGCTACGATGCATAAGGCTTTCTCTGCAGTGCTCATTAAACAGGATCACAGTTCCAAAACTATTTTTATGATTGTATGTTTGGAGCAGGAGTCATTGGGAGCTAAGTCGTTGCAGGCAAAATAACAAGCTACTCATGTTGTAGAGTATTTCAGGATAGGGTTCAGATTTTAGAATCACTGTTTGCAACAAATATTGGGCTGCTTTTCACACTCAGGTTTTAAACAGGGTATATTAAGCTTCCTGTGAAGCAGGGCCAGTTGCTCTTGAAACATCAGCAGTTGCAAATGTGGTCCCAAATTAATCGGCACTCAAAAATAACCAGCTCTCAAGAAGTCCCCTGCTTGCACTGTTTGCTTATTGCAATGAGGTGGGGCAATCATTTGTCTGTGCTATGAAAGGATAGGCAAAGAGCATATGCTTATCCACAGAAACTCCCACCTTTCCCCTCTGCAATCACCAGTTAGACATTATTTATTTATTATTTAAAGAATCAGAGAACTGTAGAGTTGGAAGGGACCCAAGGGTCACCTAGTCCAACTGCCTTCGTCTGCCCCACCTGCAATAAAACATGTCTCTCCTGTATTGGCCTCTACAGTCACAGCAGGTATGGCTCTCCAACAGTTTGACTTTACCCCTGAAAGTGCACTCTTCCATTGTCTCCCAAGACAGACAGATGCCAACAACATCAACTATGGGTTGGAGAGATTGCATTCTAACAATGGCTATTTCTGAACTGCAGTGGCATTGCTAGTTGGGGCGGAAAATGTAAATTGTGTGAGAGCTCAAAAAAGTGTGGAGAAATGATTGCTGCGGTTGTGTGCTATTAGGACTTGAACTCAGAGCTCCCCATTTGATGATGATGTGTCTGCAGGATTGATTCCATTTGAGTAGCATAAGACAAATGAAAGACAGGTGCAATTGCAAATTCTTGCCTCCCAAATAAATAAAAAAGCTAATGTGTGATGTCAGTGAGGTCCATTGCCTGTCTTAGATATAAAATAATGAATACAGTGGGAGGTGGAGTTCTGCAGATAGAAGAGGAAACTTGTTTAGAACAGTCTGTTGTCTGTTTCTCTCTGTTATCTCTCTGCAGACTGAATCAATCTGTTTGCAAATGTAAGCTTCCTTCATCATGCCACTGCAAAATAAACATTAAAAATAATGGCATTGGGGATATATTTTGCAATGTCACTATCCATCTCCTGTCTCCACTAGATTGTGTTTGGTACACTCATAAAGATGTTCATACAAGCCAGGATTATGTGACTTTCTATACAGAAAAACTAGTAAGGAAAGCAAGAAACTTGATGGGGTCCTAACAACCCATGATATTTAATGTGCCACTTGAAGCAACATAAGGCACTGGAAAAAAATAAAAGCAAGCATGCTAGGTGAGTAGATATCAGGACTGCAGCATGTCGGGAAGGCATATTTAACCTTTCCCACTCTCCTTGACCCTGAAATTTACCCCACATGACAAATGATGATAGTTAGAATACTCCCAGCAATGAGAGGTTTTTGTGTTGGCCATCACTCTTTCCCATGCCCTGGAATGGAGGAATTTCCCTTCCCTGACCCAGGTTCACAACACAAAAGGTAAGGGTTCCATTTCTCTTCCCAAGCATTACGATAGCTCAGTCAGTAGCAGAGTTGCCATTTGTCTGGATTTTCCTAGACATGTCCTCTTTCTCAAAAGTAAAATCACCATCTGTGGGGATTTTTAATACAGTGGTACCTCAGTTTAAGAACAGTCTGGTTTAAGAACGATTTGGTTTCTGAACTCCACAAAACCAGAAGTAGTGTCCCAGTTTGCGAACTTTACCTCAGTATAAGAATGGAATCCGAACGGTGGAAGGGCACCGGAGGCGGGAGGCCTCATTAGGGAAAGCGCACCTCGGTTTAAGAACAGTTTTGGCTTAAGAATGGACTTCTGGAACAGATTAAGTTCATAAACTGAGGTACCACTGTATTTTGCAAAATGTCCAGGTTTTTACTTTAGTTTTTGTGTACCATTTGTACCAGGGCCGCTCTAGGACTCATGGCAGTGAGGCCTTGTGTGGCTTTCCCAGGGCCACTCTAGGCCTTGCACTGTATCCGGCAGCTGTGGCCGGGCGTGGCATTCTGGGGGCCACTCAGCATTGCATTGCCTGAAGATCACCTGAAGATCGCCTGAAGAGCAGGAGGCCGAAGACAACAAAGGTAAGAGAGGGGAGGGAAGGAGGGGACAAGCACATGGGCAAGGAAGGGCTCAGTGGAAGGGAGCGGGCGAGCTACAGAGATGTGGGGTGGTGGGGTGGTGGACCAAATGTTTCTCACAAAATGTTGGAAGGTATGTCATTTTCGTTATTAAATATTTCAATACACCTTTTATCTTTTACTGCACATACAGTGTTACAGTGGTACCTCGGGTTACAGACGCTTCAGGTTACAGACGCTTCAGGTTACAGACGCTTCAGGTTACAGACTCTGCTAACCCAGAAATAGTACCTTGGGTTAAGAACTTTGCTTCAGGATGAGAACAGAAATTTTGCTCTGGCAGCGTGGCAGCAGTGGGAGGCCCCATTAGCTAAAGTGGTACCTCAGGTTAAGAACAGTTTCAGGTTAAGAACGGACCTCCAGAATGAATTAAGTCCTTAACCCGAGTTACCACTGTACTATTATTTTTCTTCCTCTTCCCAGCCCACCTACAAATGTATCCTCTTTTTTTCTCTTTGAATATAGCAACCCTAGTCAGTAGAGCATGAGACTCTTAATCACAGGGTCGTGGTGGGTTTGAGCCCCATGCTGGGCAAAAGATTCCTGCATTGCAGGGGGTTGGATTACATGACCCTCCACTGTCAAACAGAGCACTGTGGTCATAATCTGTACAGTCCCTCCTATGCACATGGTTTTAAATGTAAAGCCTTTAAAGTGGCCAGGCCTTATCCCAAATTGGAATGTATCTAAACAATCTGTGTCATCCAAAAATGCTTGTAGCTGCCTCACCACAACCCTCTCCACCACCTTCTCCCAAATTTGCAACTGGTCAATAGCTGTTCCAGTCTAAAGGGTCCAGAATGGGTTTCTTTAGGAGTGGCTTTCAGGGCAGCATGGTCCATCCCCTCAAGCAATGCAGCGTTAACCAGGCTCTGGACCCAACCAGTCAGCCATAATGTTGGTCAGCAGGGTCTGGGTGCACAGATTGGGTTCACATACCCAAGACTCACCTAGCAAGGCTGGGGAGTCAACAATGTGGTGAATTACATGCCCAGGGTATGGAGGGATGCTTCTTTCATATGACTTGATGCTTCCACCTACCTTCATTCAATTAATTGGATTAATTGGTGGGTCTTTTGTTAAAATTTTAATAGATACAATGTTTTTTCATCCACCAGTATGTTTTGATTCTTGCAGGGCATGGGGTGAAATATGTGGGACTTTGTTGTGCCAGCTGCTTGCACTGTTCAAGTCAGCCTGAATGTGCCTCATTACTTGAGGCAAGTGGTGGAAATTCCCTTATCTTCCACTCTTCTATTGAACAAATTAATGCTGTTTTGCCACTTTTTTTGAGATGATCACATTAGCAAAAAATAAGCTACAAGAAACTAAATAGACCCCGGTTTCACATGTGTAATTTACCGGAAAAAGATGCATTGATCAGTCACTGGGCTGAAAAAAGATCTTTGGGCTAATCTATAGGCTTCAGTAAGAAATTGTCCATAGGAAATAAAAGTCCATTCATTTATCAAAATGCTGTGTGTGTGTGTGTGTGTGTGTGTGTGTGTGTGTTCAGCCTTGGCAGGGAGGGCCCAATCAATGATGATGAGTAAATGCTAATTATTTCTCCAGACCCATCACAATGACATGATGCAGAGAGATACCTCGTTCTACTCTGACTTCAGTGTATACGTGGGACCCATGGTGAGGTTGCTCAGGGAGTGAGACGGGGAGACAGTCTTCTTTCATACACTGAAGACACACAGCCCAGGTTCTGCAGTCTCCGTCTGTGGCAGAAGTGGTGATGTATTATTCAACTGACACCCACTGACTTGCAGCCAAGGAGCGAATGAGGTTCTGGCTTTGGTTTTACGTACAGAGGAGACAGCAGCAGGCAAGCTAGGGTTTCACAATAAAGGCACTGTGTGAGCACTGAAGTTATGCAGCAGTCACACAGATGGAGAGCAGGCCAGTTATATAACCCTGCTCTTAATTTGCTTGATTTAAAATAATTATAGTAACAGCTAGTAACTTCCTTTTGTTAAAAAGAAAGCTGTAATTTTCAGAAAAACAATTTCACGCCTCTTCCAATTCAACATCCTGTGCTTTTCCCAGGTATATGTGGAATTATGTGAGGGGAGGGTAAGGTGATAACATTTTGTCGTGGTATAACTTTTTCCCCCTGCTCCACTATGTTGACGATTCCTCGCACATAGAAACATAGCACAGCAGGTAAAGGTTTTTGTCCCCCCCCCCCCATTTACTGTGCCCCTCTCAGCTACCCAGTTTCCATGGAGTTTCTTACATGGTATTAAGCATTCAAAAGTGGTATCCCCCATCAATTTGTTGCATCTGATAGATTAGAATTAAAAAGGTTCTCTGTGGAGTCCCAATGGCTGTATAACAATTAAAGGCTCTGTGGTAGCTGAAATGCCTTTCAGATGAACCATAGAAAAGCCTAAATGATAACTAAATTATGCCACAGAAATATCTTTGTTAAGAAAACAAATATTTCCAACTCTTGGGCGCTTTCCATGAAACCTTTTAACATGATGTCAAAGCTAACAACTAGTGTAGCCAGTAACTCCTAAAGAAGTGCTCATCATTACTTTTTATCTGATGCTATTTTTTCTGATCTAAGTTATATTATTCTGGCATAGTTAAAGTAAAATTAACAAGCCATAACTTTTTTTCATGAATCATTATTCTATTCAATTAATAATTTTAAAAAACTATATTACACGTTATTCATTACTGAAAGTGAAAAGATACCACTACAAACCATTTCCAGTTTTTTGGGTAATAAATGTAAAGGGATCTAAATAAATATTGCAAAAACAATATTATAAATCCTTCATTACCCAAACAAACAATTTACTGATTTTGGTAAAGAATCTAAATGATGCATTACTAAACTACAAGTTCTCAGAGTTCCTTTTAAAAGTTTTTTTTTATTTTTTGTAATCCTAAAAGACAAACAGGTATATTTATAGAGAGAGAGAAAGAAACGCCATTCCATAAATCCTTCTAATTATCCTGATTAATCCTTATTATTACTGAAATTGAGTTATGTAACTCAAGCACAAACTCAGTTGTGTAACAGAGAACTGAGTGGAAGGAGAAGAGCTGGGTCAGCTTTGCTGCCTTGAGTAATCAGTGCAGTACTAGTCAAGGCTGGAAGGCCAAGGTAGGAGAGTTGCTGTAGTCCATAACACACCCATCAAGCTTGTCAGAAAACCCCTTTGCTTTGGAGTGGGTCTGTACCTGTGGGACAGTTTAGGGACAATTTATCATCCATTCTGTTGCCCAATGGTTTCCCTGTCAGAGCCAATCTCAAGTGTAGTGTTGGAAAACTCCAGGATGGTAGTTCTGGGTCACTTCAACATTCATGCTGAGGTTGCTTAGTCTTGTCCAGCTCAGGACTTCATGGCCTCCACAACAGCCAAGTTGTCTATCAGTCTCAAATACCCCCTTCTTGGGGAATGTGGTGGAGAGCTGCAAGCATTATTGAATTGCTAGTATCCATCTGCCTTGCGAGACAATGGAGAGTGCGCCTTTGGGGGTTAGGTCAAACACCAAAAAACTGCAATTTTCAATTGACTTGCCTAAGATCCAGAACAAAGCGCCGCCTTTCAGAAATCCCCCCTGGACGTCAATTCCGCCTTTGAAATCCCGGTAATGTCTGGGAAAATCCGGACGTATGGCAGCACAACATCTTTTCCAGGTCTGGCCATGGGACCAAGTTTTCTTTGGTTACCTTGATCAATGGCCTTTACAAAGAGTGGGACAGGGCGTGTATGACCTCCCTCATGCTTCTTGATCTCTTTGTAGCTTTCAGTATCATTGACCATGTTATCCTTATGAATCTGCTGTGGGAATTGGGTGCACTGTGCTACAGTGGTTCCAGTACTATCTATAGGACCAAATCCAGAAAGTGGGTTTGGGAGAATTCCTGCTTACTCTATGGTATGCCACAGGGCATTATTTTATATAATGGCCACTGTCTGGGGATCGATATATCCATCCCTAGGGAGTGGTCATTAGGAGTTCATTCAGAAACAGGAATGATTGCATTGGCTTTCCTTGTTATAATGCTAGTGCTTCTGTCCTGGTTTCTAACACTTCCTTTCAATATACTGCAATGTTGGTCTAAATTTTATTCACACCAGTGGGCATGGTGTGACACAATAGTGGACATTATTGGACAGACATGTCACCACCCTTTATGGACATGCATTCTTCTGTTCTCCTAGGATTCACCCATGAAAATGGCAGGAAAGAATTGTATGCTGTTGGATCTCTGGTTGTACGAATGTAGTTTTTTAATCCTTTTGATCATTCCCCCACCTCTTGGGATAAGAGATGGGTCTCTAAACCTTCTCTCTGCTCCCAATTCTGGTACATTAACCCTGCTCATACACTTTAATATATTTCAATGTGGAGGTTCTTTTGACTTAAATAAACTTCCTAAATAGCTCACAAATTCCTTGGCTACCCCATTTTGATCCTATACTTTATCCCTGTTCACTTTTCAATGCAGTTAATCCTCATATTATCTTCTCCTGCCTACCATAGATCTGCTAATAATTTACGGATTTAATACTAAGTTCAAATATATTCTGCTTGGAATACAATATGCTGCGAACATGACTAAATAATATGTGTCTAACACTTTTAACTCCCCCCTCACTGTTTTTATTCTTTCTTTGCTTTCCTCTGTGTCAGTATTCTTATGTTTCATACTTCCTTCAAAGTAATATTTCATTGCCCGTTTCTCTTTTTTAAATAATCAATTTCTGCTGGAATAAATCAGTAATTTATCCATGGTTTCAACATGTTCTGCACAATCAAAGCATTATTGTTACTGCCGAATCATTGATATTTAAAAATCCCTAATTTCCCCCCTTTAGCTTCCTAAGTAAGGCCCCCTCTTTGCTACATATTTAAAGCAGTATCCTACCACTTTAAACAGTCATGGCAGCGTATGGAACTCACTCCCAAAGGAGGCAGTGGTTGTCCACAACCTGTTGTTGTTGTTTAGTCATTTAGTCATGTCCGACTCTTCATGACCCCATGGACCAGAGCACGCCAGTCACTTCTGTCTTCCACTGCCTCCTGCAGTTTAGTCAAACTCATGTTGGTAGCTTCGAGAACACTATCCAACCATCTCGTATTCTGTCTTCCCCTTCTCCTTGTGCCCTCCATCTTTCTCAACATCAGGTTCTTTTCCAGGGAGTCTTCTCTTCTCATGAGGTGGCCAAAGTATTGGAGCCTCAGCTTCACGATCTGTCCTTCCAGTGAGCACTCAGGGCTGATTTCCTTAAGAATGGATAGGTTTGATCTTCTTGCAGTCCATGGGACTCTCAAGAGTCTCCTCCAGCACCATAATTCAAAAGCATCAATTCTTCGGCGATCAGCCTTCTTTATGGTCCAGCTCTCACTTCCATACATCACTACTGGGAAAAACATAGCTTTAACTATACGGACGTTTGTTGGCAAGGTGAACCTAGGCAGCTTCAAAAAAGGATTGGACAAATTCATGCAGGATAATGCTATTAGTGGCTGCTGGCCATGATGCTCTGCCTCCATAACTGAAGACAATATCATTCTGAATATCAGTTGCTGGAAATCACAAGAGAGGTGTGTGCTCTTGTGCTTGAGTCCTGCTTCTGGGTTTCCCACAGGCATCTGTTTCGCCACTGATGGGCCATTGGCCTGATCCAGCATGGTCTTCATGTTTTCTTATTGTTTACCCCAAAGAATCCTGGGGATTGTAGTTTGTTAAGGGTGCTGAGAGTTAGAAGACCGGGTGACACTGTGGTCTAAACCAGGCTTCCTCAACCTCAGCCCTCCAGATGTTTTGAGACTACAATTCCCATCATCCCTGACCACTGGTCCTGCTAGCTAGGGATCATGGGAGTTGTAGGCCAAAAACATCTGGAGGGCCGAGGTTGAGGAAGCCTGGTCTAAACCACAGAGCCTAGGGCTTGCCGATCAGAAGGTTGTCGGTTCAAATCCCCGCACCGGGGATTGGAGATCTCATAACAACTTTCAGCAACCTCTGATGTAGCATCGTTCTGGGGCATTGTAGAAGTTTAAAGTCCCCGCCCCAGTGATGCTGCTGCTTGGGGTGCTGCTTCCACCTGCTGCTACTGTCAGTTAAGCTCTCTAGGGTTCACCAATTAGAAATAGCCTACCAAAGGGTATACTGCCCAGGATCCTGCCATACCTGGCACCAGTACTGAATGGCATCCCAACTCACTTTAGATGGGGGATTCAGATCAGATAAACACAGCGGTTAATCTGTTGCCAACACATGATCAGCCCCTTGTCTGAAGGTTTCATCGTATGGCGACTTGCCATGCTCTCTTTATATCAAGGTAGCTACATGAGCCTGTCCATATTGATTTGACTTTGGGAATGAGTGATTGACAGTTGCTTTAATGAAGAGATTGCTCAATTTAAGAGCTGTGGAGTGTCCTTGTGGCTTTTGCTAGCCCATTGTGAATGCAACAAAAGGAGATTCATAATTTGCCCAAAATGAGATTCAGTTTAATTTGGCTTGGCACTCAGCAATGTAAACATGGATACTCTTCCAAATAATACCAAGGGATCCATAATGCTTGTAAATAATCAAGAGGACTTTGGCTAGCATCCAAAATCTTGAGAGCTGCTTGTTCTTTTGCCACCTTAGGCCCTGGCTTTCCTGAACACAGATGCACAGCAGGCCAGATGAGGGGAAAGAATCTAAAGCTCTTTTACATCTCTCCCTTCCCTGTCCCTCACAATAGCGTCTGGCTGACCAAATGTAATGCTTTTTAGTTCATGCGGTGTCTGATATAGCTAGAGCCTGGGGGTGCCTAGTTCTGTTTTTGATAGTTTTCTAATGCAGTGCATAAATATTTTACTGCAATCTATTAAATTATATGGAATTCCCTAATACCTTTGTAATAACTAAACTCATGCATGAAAAGAGCCCTCTAAACTCCTTTTTAACAATACTTACCTATAGTAATCTTCTTTATGACAGCATGTTAAAGTGTTACCTGTTAAAAAATATTAGGGCATTTTTAATGCGGCAACAGTTTCATAGTAAAATATTACTGAGAACACATTTGACTTCAATTCAGAAAACTGGGATGTGGAGAAAACTGGCTGATGTGGTAGTTAGAGAGCCAGTGTGGTGTAGTGGTTAAGAGCGGTAGTCTCATAATCTGGGGAATCGGGTTCGCGTCTCCGCTCCTCCACATGCAGCTGCTGGGTGACCTTGGGCCAGTCACACTTCTTTGAAGTCTCTCAGCCCCACTCACCTCACAGAGTGTTTGTTGTGGGGGAGGAAGGGAAAGGAGAATGTTAGCCGCTTTGAGACTCCTTAAAGGGAGTGTAAGGCAGGATATCAAATCCAAACTCCTCCTCCTCCTCTTCTTCCTAGGAAAGCTAAGGTCCAAACCCAGCATCACCTTAGATAAGAAGCCTTGTAGGAAAACAATGAGCTTAATTAAACACTTTTGGCTGGCCCATGTACAGATGTATATAGGAGAAAAATCACAAGGGTTACAATTCAGAATCATCTTACAAGTTCCTTCACTATCTCAACTGTGATTGTTTTAATATAAACGCTGCCAAATTCAACTGCAGCAGGAGTGGGAAACCTGTGGCCCTCCATATATTGTTGGGCCACAACTCCCATTATCTCTGGCCACTGGCCACTCTGGCTAGGGCTGGTACAAGTTGGGAGTCAGTCAACATCTGCAGAGCCACAGGTTCACCAGGTCTGATCTCCATCATCATGTAGGCAAGTACATGACTGTTGAGAAAAGCTGATGTGGCTTGGACTGTATGTACAGGAAGCTAAAGCATCTTTGTGATTGAGATTAATGGAAAAGTGCAACCCGTTATCATAAAACGACAGCTGGCTCCCACAAACACTGCTTTATATTGTGGGCTGTATGTTTGGGCAGAGATAGAAAGGTCTTCTAATTTCAACAAGGTTTAAAATACTTCAGGATATGTTCCAAAAACTAAATAACACAAAAGCAGTGTATTTTAAGAGCATTTGTGTGTGTGTGTGTGTGTGTGTGTGTGTGTTTTAAATCATTGATATACAATAGTTATTTGTATACCGCACAGCATATCTACCTTCACTTCTCTGTATTTTAGAGATACTAGACAGATGGTTCACCTTAATCTTAATCTGGTTTGTATCCAATGCAGCACTAAATTGAAGTCACTGAGCAGCATTCTTGTTCTGCTGGCAAAATGTTATGAAGCAGTGGGACGTGTTTGCACAAGAGGTTTCTGGTAACCTTCTTGCATGGTAGATTGTACTGCTAACACAATTGTTGCACAGGATTTCTCTGTTGCACAACATTGAAACTCATCCTTGTTCAAGACGACTGAGAATGTTGGATATAGCCTTGTGTTTCCAGGAAGTATATAGCTGCAAGCAAATAAATATTAGCAACCTGTTTCATAAAAGAGATTTACTTATTTATTTCCTTTTTAAGTGCCTACAATACCACTTTATTTCCACATTCACAGTGAAATGCAAATCCCGTCCATCGTGGTAACTGAAGATACTTTGTTTGCATCCTTTTAAAAAATGGCCTTTATTAAAATGAGAAAGACATCTCCTGCTCTGTTCCTCAGTGGTTTACCACACTGTTCCTCATAAAGCTCATGCTTTAAACAGGGAGATAAAACCTAAATATCTTGTTTTCAGAGTCTCAGATTTTATTCAGTGCCCGGTTCCCAGCAGGCTTTTTTTAGAGGCAGAAAATAGAAAGAAAACAATGCAAGTTTCTAATTCTTAGCTGTAGTTCAGGAACCTATCTTCTATTGAGTGGTTTCACAATGAAGTGTTTTTCATGGCCAGGAAGTGATAATTAGGTAGGAGGGGAGTGAAAAGCAGCCACCATTTCATGGCTTTAGAGCAAGTCTGAGCGAGGCCAAAAACTCCATAAACTCCTAATCAGGCTTGATATATTATGCCAATGCACCACCTACACCACCAAGAAAATAAACATGGTTGGAATTATTGAGAAACAACAAAGTCTGGTGTCCTGATAGCTTTTATCACAGGCTTTCCAACTAACACTGGCTGCTATTATTTTGAAAAATGTTAACCCCCAAACCAACAAGGTTGCTACGAAGCAAGCTTTGATGTACATGATACAGTGTGTTTTTCAAGGTGGACATGTTGTTGCTGTCTGAGGCTAGTTGCCAATGTCTATAGCTATACCAGGCTTTATGGCTGAACTCCTGAACACGGTAGAAGCTATGGGATGTAACCAACATAACAATACAACAGTGAAAAATGTGGCACCAGTCAAACAGATGCCAAGGTGTGCCACCTAAGAAAGAAAGGCAAGTATGAAATGCTAGCGAAAAAACACAATAGAAATAAATTCACATGTAGAAGTCTTCTCTATCTCAAACAGGAGAGGAGTCTTGAAAGAGCTTTTCTATAATGTTTGGTTCGCTGATATAAAGATTTAGCTTCTTCTCACTTTCTTCCCACAGTGTTTACATCTAGACATGCCACAGGCTTTAGATATTCAAGCCTATAATTATAGTTTTATTTTATATAGGGGTACACTTTATGAAGTTCTCAGTACTGGAATGGTAATATTTGACACGGAATTAAGTTCAGCACAGGGCTTACAGTTTCTTTCCTTTCTTTCCTTTCATTTCATTTTGCACAAGCTAAATAAATTAATTGAGCAAACAAAAAATGCCTGTTCACTAAACTGTGTAGCAGTTTGCTCTAACTGCCACAACGCCCTCATCCATGAGGAGAGGATTGTGGAACAGAGGACTCCTGTTTCCCATGTGGTTCTCAATTGGACTACTCACCAGAGGATGCTGGGTGCTTTTTAATGGGTGATGTCCTGGGGCCCTATCATGGGTGATGTCCTGAGGTCATGGTGGATTCGTTATTATGAGGAGGAGCTTCAAGCTCCTTAATCTTGATTTCACCTTCGGCTTTGGGGATGCTCATATCAGGGACATTGTACATAAAGAAGTAGCTATGTGCTTCCACATCATTACACAGAGAGCAGAGGTACTGCTGCTTCCAAGTGCTTTTTAATCAAAGGTGTGGCAAGCACTGCACTTTCTCCATGTACCAAGCAGCTAGATTTTTCTTTTTCTTTTTAAGGAAAAGGAAAAAGATCAGAAAAGGGCCTCAGACCACCTCATTAAAAAAAAAGGTAAGTAGAAGGTAGATCAAACTATGTTTGATCTAATATTCATGCTTACATTCCAATCTGAGTATGGCCCATTGAATGTGGACTTGGGAGATGTACTCCAAATTATGAGCAAACAAACATCACCATCCCCAGCTATTACCAGTACAATGTATTTCTTCAACTTCTGTAGACAAAAACAGATACCTAAAATAAGTGTTGATTCCTATGGAAGCAAACATCTTCCTGCTGCCATTCTACCCCTCAACATGTGCTTGAATCATTTGGTTATATTCCTATCACAGTATATAACAAATCACCCAACAACAAGCATTGTGCTGCAACTGGATTTAAGCATATGTTCATTTAAATGAAGAAAAATGTGCTCTGTTGTGGCAGGATTTCACCCACTGTCAACTCTGAAATAATACCGCACTGTATAAAGTTAGTGTGCAGTTTTGCAGTCTTTGAAATGGAATTCCTTGCACTGAATCCAAATTTTAACTTTAAACCTTAGCGGTAATTCCCTATGCAGCCTTGGAGCAAAGATAAAGAGAAAACTATAAGTAATCTACTGTGAAGGAAACTGTCTTCTGCCCCTATTTAAACTTCCTTATTGGATCCCATTACCCTCTTGAGCTTTGCCTGTCTCAATTTACCAAGGCTGTGAGTAACGATAGGGTCAACCCTGCCACCTATAATCACCATCCTCTCCCAGATCCCATCTCTGTGGTTGAAATCACCAGCTTATTGTCAGGCATCAAGATTAAAGGGATTTGACATTGGATTTGTTTGGCTTGTAAAGAATCCTCTGATGTGAAAGTATCACCAATTTAAGCTGTAAACTTAGCTCTGGAAAGAAGCAAAATGAATTGGTACTGCCCACCCTGCGATATGTTTCGTGGTCATCACAGCTCCTTGGAATGATTTGATTTGACATCAATTAGTCAGCACTCACAAGGGGAAAGTCCCTTTTTATAGCAAGCCCACACCCATCAATGTCATTTTCCTCCTAAAACATGACAAAGAGCAGAAGGGCTTTCTGCCACTGTTCAAATACAGCACCGCAGGCATTAAGCAAAAGCTGAGGATTGAGGACCATTGAAAATATTTTAGATTTTTGAGTTCCGATTAAGATAAAAGAAGATAGCAACATAGAAGACTAGGCTTCAAGTCTTTTCATCAAATTTAACATGTCCGCAGATCAGATGTTCCCACTTTCATATTTTGTGTTGGATGTGCTCTTATGTTTTGTGTGATTGCTTCCCTACATCCAGGATATTGATTTTTCAAGATCTGTGCACATTGTATAGCACTGCAGTATTAGTGTGAGCACACACAGGGAATATATATATAAGGATTTCATGTTCTAGAAAAAAACAACTTTTCATTGAATTCAAAATTTGTGAGGTAGGAATGATGATGTGCTAGAAAATGTATGATGTTTGGTTTGAATTAGAGTGTGCTGAGTTTTAATTTTGCACTGAACTTCAATTCTCCCCCTTGCAGGCACTATCATGAATACACACCACATAGGAAGGGTAATTCTTCAGGCATGGGGAAGTCAGAGCCTGATTTCCAATATTTTTTTTATTAGTTTTCAATTGCTGTCCAATAATAGCCTCATTATAACAATACCGATTTAGATTACAATTATTAATTTTAATCATTCAAATACAAATTATATAATTTAGTTAAAGTGACCTCCCTCATGCTAAATTTGATGGCTTGATTATTTTCTTTATTTTTGTGTTCCAAAATCTTATGAGTTTCAATTACATTCCAGTCATCATAATACTCCCTTATACAACAACTGCAATATTAATAACTTCTATTCATGTAGACACATTAAGTGGTTTATAAAATTGCAATTGAGGAACTCAAACTGTATCCCTGTTCTTCCTGTGTGTGCCAATTATTCTGTCCATGGTATTTCTTTCTGTCCTTGTAAGATGTTATAACATCTTACAAGTAGAGCCTGATTTCCAAGGAGAAGCAAAAGTCAGAACCTTGGAGGAAGATCAAGAAGTGGTTATAGGACCATGGCTAGCACCCCTGTTACTGAGACTAAACAGCCAGGTTTGCTCCAGAAGGTCCTGGAACAAATGGCTGAGATTGATAGTGGGGCTATGTAGACAATGACTAGAGGCCCCACCCACTGAGTGCTGCCTCCTGGATAGTTGAAGGGTCAATGACTTAGAATCATAGAATTGTAAAGCTGAAGGGGACCCAGAGAGTCATCTAGTTCAACACCTCACAGTGCAAGAATGTTAGTTAAAACATACATAACAGATGGCCATCCAACTTCTGCTTTAAAACCTCCAAGGAAGGAGAATCCACCACCTTCCGAGGAAGTCCATTCCACTGTCAAACTTGTAACTTGGAGCCATTGGATTGGGTCCTACCCTCCAGAGTAGAAGAAAACAAGCTTGCTCAATCTTCCATGTGCCAGCTCTTTAGATATTTGGAGATAGCTACCATATCTCCTCTTAGTCTCCTCTTTTCCAGACTAAACATACCCAACTCCCTCAACCATTCCTCATAACACTTGGTTTCCAGGCTCTTGTTCATCTCAATCACCCTCCTTTGTACAGGTTTTGAATTGACAATATCCTTCTTAAATTGTGGTGCCCCTCTTGTCACTTTTTCCAGGATGTTAAGGAATAATTAGTGAGCACTCTTTAGGTTTGGCTAGTTAACCAGCCTCAAATCCACCTAACAGTTACCTCGTACAGCCCACATTTTACCTGCTTCTATGCAATAGTATCATGGGGCACTATGTCAAAAGCCTTTCTGAAATCAAGATACACTATGTCCACAACATTCCCCTGATCCACCAAGCCTGTAACTCTCTCTCTCTCTCTCTCTCTCTCTCTCTCTCTCTCTCTATATATATATATATATATATATATATATATATATTTGTCTGCCATGGCTTCTAAGTGCTCACATACCAACTGCTTAATTATTCATTCTAGGACCTTTCCTGGGATTGACTTCAAGCTGACTGGTTGATAGTTACCTGAGTCTTCTTTTCCCCCTTTTTTGAAGATGGGGACAACATTTGCCCACCTCCAGTCTGCAGGGACCTCACCTGTTCTCCAAACATTCTCAAAGATTATAGACACGAGCTCTGACAGGACTTTACATCTGCAAGCTCCTTTTGTACCCTTGGGTGCAGCTCATCAGGCCCTGGAAATCTGAATTCATTTAAAGTAGCTAGGTGTTCCCTTACCACCTTTCCCCGCTATCTTGGGCTGCAGCCCACTCCTTGCATCATTTATTCTGTTGGGCACTCCTTTCCTTTTGGGCAAAGGCAGAAGCAAAGCAGGTGTCATTGGCATCTTTAAGAGAATGGGGCTTCAAGCTATGAGATTTCTCCTCAGGGGTCTCTTTATCTCAAAAGGAGCCTGTAGACCATTAGTGTTTGGCTGCAGAGGTGTCCCTTGGGACCCAGGAGATGGGGGGCAAGCTCTGTGGTCCACATACCCACACAAGATGGATAAGGGAGTAGATTCATCTCTTCCTCAGAGCTGCAGTTTCCAGTGGACTCTGTCTCTGATGAGTCCTTTTCCATGGCTATGATAGATGCACACAACTTTGTGATGTTTTCACTACCTACCATTTTTAAGGGGTCATTTGAGTCAATCCTGTGAGTCAGTCATATGATTATTTTATTGTGTACAGTATGGTAGTATGGTCACAGTAAGCCATGATAGTGACACAAACCCATGGTTTTGCAAATCAGACAGCACAATCCTATACAGGTCTACTCAGAAGTAACTCTTATTGATTTAAATGGGGCATAGTCACAAGTAAATGTGACTGCCCAAGTAAACTGCAGCCTTAGTTATGCTTTTTAGAGGCTCCTATAATTTGTTCCTTAGCAGATGGTGGTTTGTTATGTCCATATTTGAGAACTTCAGGCATACATTACATGATTCTGCCTTGGTCCAGGATAACCAGAAAGCTCTTTTAAACCCTGTGAAGCAATGGCCATTCTTTTTCAGCAGCCACATTATAATGATTGCAATGAAAGGATGTTTTAATGAGTACACTGGTGCTGGGTGAACCCATCTCATTTCAGGAGTTAAGTGAATGATCATGAAAGATCCACAGTCGGAAGTAAATAGAATGAAATTCCAATGGCATCAATTCACTAAAAGGCAAAGAAATAATATCTTCTAGTCAGCCTAGTCTGTGCAGCCAGCCATGCTGATAGGGACTATAGCAACTGTCTTTCTGTTGGCACAGCTGTGCCTGTACAGAATATCTATATGAAAATGAGCCTTGATTCAGTTCTCGTAATAAACCACTCCACAAACTGTGTCTCCTGCTCTCTTCAATTGGTCAATTAGCATACAGTGCATTGCATGTAAAGCAATTTGTTGGAAGCCACTTTGTGATCGACAGATAAAAGGAGAAATAGTTAGTGTAAACTGCATTTCCCAAAACCCATTCCACTGCATGATGCCCGAACAAGACCCTGAGATTGCAATCTAAAGTCTTCAATGAGAGGCAGAGAAGTCTGGACCCTTTTCCATTTGCTTCAACATCTCTCTCTCTCTCTCTCTCTCAATAACATATTGAACTCATCCTGCTTACTGTTCTTCTTGTTACTTTATTCATGTATTTATAGTCAACAAGCCCAATGCATTCCTGGGATTTGTCTCCTGGATTCTTCAACCACTTCTTGTTGTTACCCATTTTCTCTTACAAAGTATTCCATAATTCTTATTTAATTACTGCACTGTGATTTTCCTGGAATCCCACCATGTGTACTGCATATTTGGATAAAAAGTATGGTATTTCAAAGCAAGTATCAATATAAGACAGACAGAGAGAGAGAGAGAAATTTGTGCATGTGAAAAAGATAGTGTGTTCCTATCTTCTGTCAGTCTCTCTCTCCCTCTCTCCCTCTCTCTCTCTCTCTCTCTCTCTCTCACACACACACACACACACACACACACACACACAAGTTCACCCACTGAAAGGTTGTACTGAGATATCTCATTCCCAGCATCATTACCCTAGGGAGTTGTGTTTGTATCTATGTGTGAGAGAGCAATAAAGCACATTCTAAATATTTTATATATTTGCAGATCTCAAATGTTCATCTTCCCACTCATGATATACCAACTTCTCCATTTAGGGAAAGAACAAGACTTTCAAATTACACAAGGAACATTTTCACTGATCCCTTTATCTGTATTTTCTCCCCCCTCCCCCCATTGGTCAGTGACCTTTCCTTTATCTAGTTTGTCAGAGCATGGTGGTCACAGTCCCTTACAGTAAGAATGCCTGTCCTGTGGTGGTCCAGGTGTTCTTATAGTGCAGGTTCCATTGTCCCTGACCATCAGCCATGCCAGCTGGAGCTGATGGGAATTGGAGTCCAGCAACAACAAGCCACAGATTAGACACCCATGTTCTATGGCAGACTTCAGATTTGCTAGTTTCTGGAAATACTAGAATTCCAAGAGCCAGAGACAACATATGTAAAACGTTAAGGAAGAGGCTGCCTGTAAGTCCATTCTTAGATAAAGGAATTGTTCAGTAACAAAACTGAGCTCACAATATTTTCAAACACACACACACACACACTCCTGATCTCCTCCCCCACCCTCCAAAAACTTACTTTGTTTCAATAACCTAAATTAAGGTGGTATACCTGTCAGTCAGTTGGGAATCTGATCCACTGCAGATCATCCAGAAATCTAGAGTGAGATTATGAGTACCTGTGTTCTGCAGCATGTAGTTCAAACAAATAATTCAGACTAGATTGGACATTTTGCTTACTACCAGCACTCTAACAACATAACTGATAGTAGCAACTTCTAAAATGACAGAAGTTCTCTTGGATTGATTCTATAAAGGACTCAAATCCTTCCAGTCTTCTACCTACCTACAGGTGAGAGTGGAGAGCAGGTGATAAAAGATGAGGTATTCCCACACTTCAAAGCACTGGGCATCTTCAGACAAAGTAGCTTGCCTGAGCACATAGTCTTTGCATTAAAGGATTACCCGTTTCTTTCCTTAGGGCCCAGTGGATGGTCTTTAGTCCAGAAAACAATCTGTAATTCAGGATTCAAGCAGGGTTCTAAATTGCATGGGGAGCTTCAGTGCATCGAAAAGATTCCTCACTGCAGGTGTCATGCTCAATTCAGCAACAGCATTGTTGGGGGAATTAGGAGCAGTGCGACTCAGGAGTAATGTGTGATGAGGGCCTGTTTCTATGGACATTTTACGTAGTTTGTTAATGCAGACTATAACTTGCATTAGGTTTTTAAGCAGCTGCATCACACTTTTCTTTTTTTGCTGCAAAGGGGAGGAGAACCTCTAATCAGCTCTTGCTGAAAGAGACACTATGGTTTGGAAGAAAGGAGGCAGCCTATAGACAGGCAAAACCTCTAAAGTCATGAAATTCAAGAAGCATATAAAAGCTTATGCTAAAAAATGTGCTTAGCTTTAAGGATTTTAAAAAGAAAGAAAGAAGCAGCAGCAAAAACTAAGTAACTCTTATTGTAGAGACAAGCTATCCTGTAACCTGCTTTCCATCTTAACTACAATTAGTAACTTTATCTCTTCTCCAATTAAAAAAGAACGCCACAATGAAGCTGCATTCCACCCACTTAAACTTTCTAGGACAGGGGTCAGCAAACTTTTTCAGCAGGCAGGGGGCCAGTCCACTGTCCCTCAGACCTTATGGGGGGGGCAGACTATATTTTTTTTTGGGGGGGTGAACGAATTCCTATGCCCCACAAATAACCCAGAGATGCATTTTAAATAAAAACACACATTCTACTTATGCAAAACACACTGATTCCTGGACCGTCCATAGGCCAGATTTACAAGGTGATTGGGCCGGATCCAGCCCCCGGGTCTTAGTTTGTGTACCCATGTTCTAGGACATGTGTAGGATTGTGCAGGGTGACCTTAAAGGTGCCAATTGTGCGGAAGAAGAAGAAGAAAAGTTTAAGTGGCGAATAATCATCTGACATGACTTGTTTTCTTGATTCTCTTCTCCCCCACCTTTAATTTGAACAGCAATGCCGATATAAGATGAAGAAAATGGATGCTATCATTTTGTTTCTAGCATGCTCCTCATGTCCTGCAAATAATATTGAAGACTGGGAAATAGAATACCTCTGCTGCTTCTGAATATTTGCATTTTATAATTGTTTCTCTAAAGAGCAAGCTGGGCAGACCTGGAGCCAGAGGGGCTGTATCCTCCTTTCTCCTGACTCAGAGGAGGCAGCAGAATTTTAACAAGCTCTGGTAGTGCCTTTGCAGCAACTACATTTGCACATTACCTCCTTATCAGTTTGTCTCCTGACACACTCCTTGTCTGCATGCAGAGGCTAAGGACTTGCAGGGAGGGTAAGTGGATTCCAGAAATCAAATGGGAAAGCAATGAAACCTGGGTAAGTGGATTCCTTGCTCCCACCCCCTCCCACCTCCCATACAAAGTGGTCTAAATTTAGGCAGCAAACTTCTCAATACACTCGCCTATCATTTTTGACACTTTACTGAAAGGCCCATAACAAACCTCTTAATAAATTCACAACTCTTTAAAAAGCTATCTTCCAAAGCAGCCTGTCTTTTGCTTATGCTGCTTTGTAAAGCACTGAATCCACTGGTGATTTTCTAGAGATTGGTGGTAGGTCTTAGCATGCAGTGGGAATTGCCTGAGTGCTGCAAAAGAAGAAGACTAGAGCAAAATGTTAAGGAAAGTTGCTTACAAAAATCTGTATATTAGTTAAAACTGCATACAAACATGTGTACAGTATATTAGGAGAAATTTGCACTAAAACGCTGGCTCTTTTTCATGAGGATTTTTTTTAAAAAATCACAAAATGCTGTGGAAATGTGGAGAACTGAGTTTAAGATTGGAGAAACAAGAAATGGAGGGAAGCCAGAATGAACAGATTTGCCCATTCCTACCTGAAGTACAGATGGGAAATGGGAGCAGGAGGCAGTGGCAGGGAAGGCACAATGGTGGGGCAAGTGCTCTCCCCTCACACAATTGCGTCGGAGGCTTTGAAAAATGTGGTTATTTCTCTGCATTGTCTGGGGAAATGTGAAATGCATCCTGAAATATCAACCTGCAGTTCTTCAGGCGGATAGGAACCTTCTCAAAGGCCAAACAGCACGTTTTACCTACTAAAGAATATGCTTGCAGCCACTTTCCTCACTGCTGTCTTGAAAACCATATTACATGAAGGATGTATGCCTGTGCCTTCTCATCAGTCAGACATGGGCTATTGCACACATATTATGCAGAGCTTGTCAAGTGTAAACTTGACAGGGAACTTCAGTCAATCACTGTTCCCCGACCCTGACAAGTATTATCTGCATAATACATATCTTTAACACACATTTGTTGCAATCAGATTTTGATATTACATTCACTAAAGCATCTTATAAATACACCTCAAAATGCAGGGTCCCCACCCCCCGTTTGTTTTTTTTGTTTTTTGCCACACTACTAAACGGTATGGAGTACATGCACTTCTTTGTTTTTTCCCCATGGAAGCCATTTTGTGCTGGCATCCATTGCACTTTTATCAATATATGAATACTAGCACCTCACTTTTCACTCCCTTCCCCCAAAACAGCACTGCATTTGCTGCATGGCGAGTTCTTTCCAATATTTATTTCATATAATCCCTTCAACTGTGGTACGCTTCCTGAAGTAATAGACCTGAACTGGATGGTTCTTTCTTACATAGTAGACAGCTGTGTGTTTTCCTCCCTTAAAAAGACTTGATTAATTTTCCATCTGATTATTATCAGTAGTAAAAGTAATACTATTTTCTATACTGAAAACTCATATAAAAATAGATCTATTCAAAAAACATACATGAACGCTAACAAGTGCCACTTGGGCTTGCCAACTGAAAGGTCAGTGGTTTGAATCCCCGTGACGGGATGAGCTCCCATTGTTTGGTCCCAGCTCCTGCCAACCTAGCAGTTCGAAAACACGCAGTGCAAGTAGATAAATAGGTACCACTCCAGCAGGAAAATAAACAGTGTTTCTGTGCGCTGCTCTGGTTTATCCAGAAGTGGCTTAGTCATGCTGGCCACATGACCCGGAAAAACTGTCTGCGGAAGCGGACAAACGCCGGCTCCCTCGGCCTGTAAAGCGAGATGAGCGTCACAACCCCAGAGTCGTTCGCAACTGGACTTAATTGTCAGGGGTCCCTTTACCTTTAACAGTAACAAAAGCAGTACCAAATGAAGATCTGACAACAACATGAGCTCATTTCTTACAGTCTTTGCAACTGCACAGGGAAACCAGCTAGAGACACCTGCGGAAACAGCATTTGCCTAAGTCCTTCTAGAAGGAGACCTGCACATCAGGTGGCCTTGGTGTAGGAAACGGTCTTTTTGTAAAAACGGAAAAGGGCAACCATGTTTCACAATAAGCTTATCTTTTTTGCCAACCTGCACATCAGGTGGTCTTGGTGTAGGAAATGGTCTTTTTGTAAAAACGGAAAAGGGCAACCATGTTTCACAATAAGCTTATCTTTTTTGCCACTCCATCCTGCTGTGCAGTCTGCTATGGTATATTAGTTGTTCAGATATAACCAGCTTCCTGCTGTGCTTAATCCACTCACTGATCATGGGACGTCGACCAGGGATTCCAGTACTGCACCATTGCCCCTTTTGTCACACCCAGAAGAAAACTCATCGTTTCACTGTGATGGAGTTGACCTTACACATTCTCTGGGAGCAACAAGAATACCAACATCAGATTTGGTGCAATGATGATGGAGGCAGCTTCAGATAGCACTCCAAACATGCTTATCTCCCCCCACAGCTAGAGCCTTTTTGGGGGTGGGGGGAGTCCCCTTGGTGCCAATAGGGTGTCAATGGGGACTCACATGTCTCCCAAAGGCTCCTAGCCTATGTGGGTGATTTCCATTCCAGGCATATTAAGGGAATAGTGAGATAAGCCTTCCACCCAATGCACCACCTTTTCTCACCTTAAGTTGAAGAGAGAGAGAGAGAGAGAGAGAGATGCATACCTGTCCACTATATACGAAGCAAACATCTAATTTGGCCTAGAAATAACAAATACAGAAGATGTATTTGCCTGCAATTATTTTAGGGAAAACAAGACAAGTAGCTGCCTGCTACCTATAAACATCTTGTTTTGAAAGCAAGTTCAATTAATTTGCCACTGTGCTAGTCTGAGAAACTTTTCTGCTCCTCTTCTTCACTCTGTAAAATGTATGTCACATGTGTTAGTAACAACAACACTAGCCTGTTATTATAGTAGAACATGCCATCAAGTGTTCCAGGTGATGTTAATATACTGAAAGCAATTCACAAGGTGTAAATGGGTTTCCTTATACCCCTCCACCCCTGACTGTTTGCTCACACCAGAACATTTCATAATAATATCATATATTTTTTCGCACAACACAACACTTTCTATTCCAGGTCCTTTTGTACTTTTCAAATTATCAGCTGAAACAGATTATACAACTACTATGGCTTTGTAGTCACCATTAGAGAGATAAATTTATACTGTGTGGCAAAGCCTCCCCATCTAATACAAATATGTTACTGAAACTTAATGTGGGGAAAATAAATTGTCCATAGTAACATTAACCAGTTTCAGAGTAAGAGTGATGAACTAAAAAATAGCATTATTTTACACAGAGAGAATATCAGAACAATACAAAAAACAGAAAACAGAAATGGAGGTTTGATTTAGTCAAATATAGTCCCAGCTTTTTTTATGTTCTATTTGCTGCTAAACATTTTTTCAAATTTGATTCCCCCCCTCTTCTCAGTTTACCTTTCTTTCTTCTATCCTACTCCTTCTCCAACCCCAAACTTTTAAAGTTTGCTTATTTTTTCATAACAAACCAGTTCATTCCTTCGTTTCTGCTACATGTGGCTTGATCCTATGCAATTTTACTCATAATTACCACTGTGTTTAATTGTGCTTATTCCCCGTCTGCAATCCTATACTCATTTGAACTCAGTGGAACTTACTTCTGAGTAGATATTCCTAGGATTGCACACTCAGTCTTCTCCATCTTTTTTTACCAGTTCATTCTGAGGGTTCTTCTGGATGGGGACCTCATATTGTAAATACAGCGGTACATTGGGTTACAAACACCTCGGGTTACAAACACTTCAGCTAACCTGGAAGTTAGTACCGCAGGTTAAGAACTTTACCTCAGGATGAGAACAGAAATTGTGCGCTAGCGGCATGGCAGCAGCAGGAGGCCCCATTAGCTAAAGTGGTACCTCAGGGTAAGAACGGTTTCAGGTTAAGAATGGACCTCCGGAATGAATTAAGTATGTAACCAGAGGTACCACTGTATTGTAAATGCCAACCTAGCAGTTTGAAAGCACACCAGTGCAAGTAGATAAATAGGTATCACTGCAGCAGGAAGGTAAACAGTGTTTCTGTGTGCTCTGGTTTCTGTCACAGTGTTCTATTGTGCCCGGAAGCGGTTTAGTCATGCTGGCCACATGACCTGGAAAGCTGTCTGTGAACAAACGCTGGCTCTGTCGGCCTGAAGTGAGATGAGTGCCGCACCTCATAGTCGCCTTTGACTGGAATTAACCATCTAGGGGTCCTTTACCTTTACTCTTTTACCCACTGTAAATGTATTTTTCCCTTGTGTGTGCATGTGACAAGTTAGCTTCCACACATGCCCATTTTTCAGGCATAATATGCCACCTTTCTTTATTTTCAGAATTATTCATCCCACTCAGTTCACAGATATCTGGGGATAGGGCAGCAAAATTTGGATCAGGACCAAAGAGCACATCCTGTTCCTCACACATTCATGCACATGTGAAGAGCACCATTAGCTATTATGTTCTCTGTCTCCTCAAGCTTCAGATCTTAGTGTTATTTTTGTCCCCCTTTCTTCTTCTCCATTGTCATCTTGGACTGACAAGCTTCAGAGACTTGGGCTGTAATCTGGCAGCTCTTTATTCCATTTTCTGGCATTTCCTTACCTGACAATTTCCATATTTTATGTGATCTTTCACATGATATGAAATGCCACTTCTGGAAATCTAGCAGAATCTAGAGGGAGCTTCTCACTCATTTTCATGTTAATTGCTTCAAAAAAGAAGAAGTTTACAACACCATCAGCCCAGAAAATCGCATGAGTTTTGTGCTGTAACTTTCCCACCATTTTCATGGATTACACCATGTGATGAAATTTGAGGAAATATTCAAGCATGCAATTCTTTCTTGTCATTTTAATGGGTGGAGTGACCTGGTGGTATATCAGGGGTGTCCAAACTTTTTTCAAAGAGGGCCAGATTTGATGAAGTAAACATGCATGAGGGCCGACCAAAGTTGTTGAGCTTTTAATTGGATTGAAGTTTTTTTTTTTTTACCCCAGGAAATAAACTGCCACAGGGGCCGGATTACACGGCTGGATTAGGCCCCCAAAACGGACTTTGGGCATGCCTGGTGGTATATCAATTTAAAAAGGCGCAGTTCAATAATGCAACAAGTAAAATGAATGTTAGAAATCAAAAGGGAAGTGCTAGGATTATAACCAGGAAAACTATCACACAGGGCCATTTTAAGCATATCCGGCACCGTAGTGCAAAGATCCCTCCGGCGCCCCACCCTGCCCCCCATTTCCTAGAGTTGTTGACCTTTTCCCACGCCTCTGCAGGCTCTCCTCCCGTGGAGGCTTGGGAAGGAAGCTGCACGCCCCCGTGTCATATTCCTAACGGGGGGGGGGGCTATCCCACAACAAAGCGACAGGGGCCCTTTCCTTTCATTTAAAGCACACCCAATGCATTTGAAGTGCACACCTTCAAAGAATCCTGAGAAGTGGTGGTTTGTTAGAGGGTGCTGGGAATTGTAGTTTGGGGATTGTAGTTCCCATGTCGAGCCATGTGCTTTCAATGGGGGGAGGGTCCTGATTAGCTGCCGTGTGTGTGGATCCAGATTAGAGCACCCTGAGACACAAACCCCCTTGGGGAGAAGGGAGCCCAAGCCTTCAAGCTGGGTCATGATCCAGCACCCAGCACTGCCTCCTCCTGCTGCTGTGTGACTCACCCGGTGAGGCAGGCCATGTTGAGCACTGTGTTGCAGCGCTGGGCGCACAGCAGCCACTTCTTGTACTCGGCAGTGCAGCTCCGCGTGTCACCGATTTAGAGCTGCCAAACCTGTGCCACGCGGCTGTCAGCGTACAGGTCCGGCAGCCCCTCTGCCACCACGCCCAGCGAACGGGTCCAGTAGATGCTGTCCACCATGGTGAGCGCACAGGGGCTCCTGCAGGTGCCGACGGATGGATGGGAGAGCGTGCGCACTCACGAGCATGTGCCTAGCTGCTGCTGCTGCTGCTGCTGCTGCTGCCGCCGCCAGCCATATGGTTGGTGGGGCGGGCGCAGCTTCCATCCTAAGCCTCTGCAGGGATCGCTCTCCTCTTGCATAGGTTGGGAGGCAAGCTGCATGCCCGCCAGCCATATGGTTGACTGGGCACAGCTAGCAGGAGTGCAGGGAAAGGGGAGGCCGCCAGCAAAGCCGCGCAGCTCCCCCACTTGATGGGACACTCCTGAGAGGCCAGCGCCCTGGCGCAACACGCCACTAAGCCCAATAGGAAAGACGGCTCTGCTCTCACAACAATTCCCACATGTGAAAAATGCTCACATCAAAGAAGAATCGAGTACTGCAAGTAGCTCAATTTTTATCCAAGATGGAGAAAACTGTACAGATGTTTTTGAACAGCAGCAGCACCAGGGAACACCCACCCACAGTTTTCCTGGAAAATTTATACCATTTTTTATTCGTTCAGAAGTTCGTCAAACTATTTCTTGATTTACAGGGGCAGGGAGGGGTGGAAAAGCTCAGTTCATTTCCAAACAAATCTGATGAAAGCAGTGGTGAGGGCTGGGACAGATCACTCATCCAATGTTAAAATTTCACCTTTTCTTTATGTTGATGCTGCCTATGTGCTCATCCTATTTTGTCCACACTGGATTAATGCACTGCTCTTTTCAGTCAATCCTCCATCTTTCCACCTGAAGCCTTATATTTCCATTTTGCTTTCTCCCCCTTCCCCTATCCCCCCCCCCACTGCATGCAAATGTGCTTGCTTTTCTCTGCTATTGGATTCTCTTCACTGGCTATCTTTTCCCTTTTTGCATTCCATTTAAGATTTTGTTATTTTCAACTGTGTACTTTCTTGCCTCCTAGTTATCTTTCATCTCTATCCCCCCCCCATATTCTCCTCTTCAGTTCTTTGTGTTCTCCTGGCCCTTTATTGTTTGTTATGCCTACTTTCTCTTCTTCTTTCACAACATTGTGCTTTTCCCTCTTATGGCTCATCTATGGAAGTGTTTTCCAGCTGATATTCATTTCATTGATTATCTTCATGTTCTTATAAAATGCTTTTAAGACTCATTTATTTCAACTAGACTAGATCTAATTGCCTTTCACCTTTACTCCTTTTTATTTTTAATGGTGTGTTTTTGGTTTTTTTTACTAAATTAGAACATAAACACATTGGGTCTGTTTTGTACAGTAGGCACTTTACAGTCAATAAACATCCTTATTTTTTATTGTATATAGGTCTGAGCTAAGGCATATCCCCTGTAACAAAATATTCCTCTTAAGTAAGACTGTTAGCAGGGGCAATTATAATATTCCCAGATTGCTATTTAAGGTTCCTGTCATCCCCCCCCCCATTATTATCATTCTTTCTGTTTTCAAAGCTAACAAAGCATTACATCTTCACTGCTCTTCAAGCTAGATATAGTTAGAATTTGCACAGGCAAACTCATTCTTAATTGTGGATGCAAACCCTGATTTAAAGCTTGCCATGCTTAGTATTAAAAATAGGGCAGAAATGCTGCTGCACCAAGAAGCAATAGTGCTATAGGGCAGGAGTGGGGAGCCTTTTTCTTTTTCTTTTTATAATAATATTTATTAAGGTTTCACAAATAATAAAAAATTCCAACATTTAAACATAAAGAAAAAACTACAAAAATATAAAAATACAAAAAACAAAACACATAAAAATACAAAAAAGAAAAAAGGACAAAAAGAAAAACCCAAAGAGCAAAACAGGAAATAGATTAGTAATTTCAAATCTTATACTTCCTTCACTAGTTTCTTGACCTCCTCACACCTCTCATTTTGTATTCCAGTTCAGATATTAAATTCAGCAAATCCTTACTCTCTGGCATTTATCGTCACTCAAGATGTTAACCTGTTATAAATATCAATTTTCCAATTATCAATACCTATTTACATTTTCTTAGAAATCTTTTTACCAATACCACTTATTTTCCATCAGACGTCGTTTTAACCTTCCTGAATTTTACAGTACTTCTGCAAATAGTCCTTAAATTTTTCCCAGTCTTCCTCCACCGACTCTTCTCCCTGGTCGCGGATTCTGCCAGTCATTTCTGCCAATTCCATATAGTCCATCACTTTCATCTGCCATTCTTCCAGTGTGGGTAGCTCCTGTGTCTTCCAATACTTTGTGATGAGTAGTCTTGCTGCTGTGGTTGCATACATAAAGAAAGTTCTATCCTTCTTTGGCACCAATTGGCCAACTATGCCCAGGCGGAAGGCCTCTGGTTTCTTCAAGAAGGTATATTTAAATACCTTTTTCATTTCATTATAGATCATCTCCCAGAACGCCTTAATCCTTGGGCACGTAGGAGTGGGGAGCCTTTTTCAGCCAAATGACCATATTTCCTCAGGTGCTGCTTCCCAGGGGTGTGCACAGCCAGCTGCAAAAGTGAACAGAGCAAGAGAAGTGACTCTGACCAGGAGGCTATATTCCAGCCCAGTGCTGGATTTACGAATAAGCTAAAGAAGCTATAGCTTAGGGCCCCACTCTCTTGGGGGCCCCCCAAAAAATTTAAAGGGAAAAAAAACTGGATGTACTTTTCCAAAATATAAGGTAAAAACAAATAAAATAAAACCTACATACAGCAACAGTGTTTTGTGTTGTGTAGGTTCCTATGATGTAAGGAATGTGCCCCGCCTGCTAGCCTGCTCCCTAAAATATCACTGGTTAGATATTTATTAGGTCCATAAATTACCATATAGCATATATTCAACACACAAAAACAGCAATAATTTGTTGTTGACAAAGGACAGCTGGACATATAAAGGGTCCCATTACCTTCAGTAGCTTAGGGCCTCATCAAACCTAAATCTGGCCCTGTTCCAGCCACACATCAGGTTTGTATACATGCCCACCTCCCCATTTTCCATCCAGGCAAATAGATCTGCATTGGTTGACTGGTCTTTTCCTGAGCATGTATTGAATAACAGTGCCAGAAAATCAGTATCAAGCAACATTTGTCAGCGGGGGTAGGGTGGGGGGAGCATTCCTCTGCATTTGATTTTCACTTCAGGAACTCTGTTGTATTTACCCATTTCTTACTTCTTTCAAATGGAAAACAATTCTCTAATAGTAATATTTGTTGCTCAGATGCCACTGGTCTTTAAACTAATGAAATGCATCACCTTATTTTTGTGTGTGTGTGAATAAACAGGAGATGCAAAAGTTTAATAACATCTTTCCAGTGTAGAAACTTGGCATCAATTTATAGGAATCATTGGTTCCTTTTATTCACAAGCTTTGTTATCCCAATCCCATTCATCTTTATTAAGGAGTTATGTCTTCCATTTCAGTGTTTCTGGATTGCTGGGAAAGAGTTCTTCTACATAGCTTGTAGCAACGTCACTACTGAGAGCATCTTATTTGGCTCACTATGATCCCCATGGAAACACAAGGAGTTTTCTTTTTCAAAAATATTTTTATTAAACTTCCCAAAAACGCCACATAAAATTTCAATACATAGATTTTTTAAAAAACAAAAACAAAACACCATGCGTTTTGTACAAAGATGAGCATGATAGAATGGGTCTGCTTCAGAATTTGCTCCATTATAACAGGGTTTCCCCCTTAATGTTCCAGTCTGTCAAGTTCTAGGTTCCTACTTGTTGAGCTTATGGTTTTCATGAGGTCTTTGAAAATTTGTCCTAGCCCAAGAACACCCAAATATCACAGGGATCATTTAAATGCCTTAGATGGCCACCCTAATCTCATTTAGGGTAAACCCCATTGATTTTCATTGGACTGAGGATATATGGTTGGAATTCTACAGTTTTAGAAGCATATGGACAAATTCATGGGTTATTCTGAGCCCCAAGTCTTAAAGGGCATTTGAGCTTTATAACCTTTCAAAGCTCTTTAGCTTTTTTAGAGCTTAAGATTAAAAGGCTTTTGATGATTTAAAGTTTTTGATTCCTTTAAATCTCTGTTATAAGATGGTTTAATTTCTGGACCTCATTGCCTGTACTTATTTCTAATCTGGTATTCTATGTTTTGCATTTTAAAATATATATAATTACTTCATTTATGTATTCAGTGGTGGAATTGATTATACAATATTACCAACTAGTGTGAATGACTTTTTTCCTGGATGGTAGCATATAAATCTTTTTAAAACAAATAACATTCATAAACATATACAACTGAACACCAAAACATGCACACAATAGCATACATAAATGAGAATCCACAATACAAAATTTGTACTGGTGTTGTACATACTTCTGGAGAGAACAATTCTGATTTGTTACCTGCTTTTATAATGCTAGAGACCAACTCTTGCTTTATTTTAGATAAGGTGAAAACAGATTGAGGCTCAGCCATCAATGAAATCCCCATGACATTAATACAGTTGGCATCACTGAATGGGCCAAGTATTGGTTTATCAGAATTCAGGACCTGGATTGAAAGAACAGCACACTCATGGAAAGCTAAGCAGAAGAGTTAGAAGAAGGACATTAAAAAGAAGTGTTTCCTTGCTCCCTGATTCACAAACAGCCACAGTGCAAGACCTACAATTAAGGCAATTTAGTTCCAAAAAATTGTCATGAATCCAAGTACATCAGCTTAAATGGTTTGAGTCAGAACCAAGAGTTGATTAGGAACTCAACACGTGAACTCATTGCTCTTCCGCTGTTTTAGGTGAATCACCCCCATGCCCAAGTAGCTTTACTGCTATTTTCTTTAATACGTCCTCCCCCCATTTTGGGGTTTTGTTTGTTTGTTCCTCCATCAGTTTCTTCTTCCTGTGAATTCTTTGTCTGTTTAACAAGCCATTTGCAGCCCTTGCTTATTCATCCTGCTCACCCCTTGCCCTGCTCCTGTTGGTCCTGGAAGCCAGTCTTCATCCTCGGGGATCATTAGCAAAGGAATTGAAAATAAAACTGTAAATATCATAACGACGTTATACAAGCCTAGGGCATGACAGCATTTGGAATACTGTGTACAGTCCTGGTTGCTTCACCTCAAAATAATATTGTAGAGTTAGAAAAGGTTCAGCAAAGGACTCTCTCATGTTGCCCTCAGTCCATATTTGTTAATGACACTTTTGATATTCGCCCTCCCATTCTGTTCTTGCAACATACTGTAATGCCAGATATGCAGCAATCTGCTCTGCATGCATGGCCACAGAGAACACCTTCATCCTGTGAGCAACATTCCCTCACTGGCAGGAGAGGTGTGGACTGTACAAAGTGGATTTCCCTGGCCCTTGCCAGTCTTCTGTTGGTGGCTGTTCAGGATGATCCTCATTTTACCACCAGCCTTATCATTCCATTAACAATGTTTTATACACAGACTTGTTCATTCTTTGATCTACAGGCCAATGTTGTCCATGTTTACCTGGAAGCAAATTCCACAAAGTTCACTGCAGACTTAGCCATGCTTCTGAGTAAACATGGTAAGGATCAGGTTGTGTTAGCCACTGACCCATCACCAAGCCTACCTATCAGATCTCCTAAAATATATTGGCTATACCAAATGTTTCCTCACTGGGAGGCTGTTGAATTAGGTTGCTGCTATTCTATGCTCTTTGTAAGGCATCTCCTTCCATCTCCTGTAACTCATTTCAAAACTGTTAAAATGCTACAAATTAAGAGAATCTATTTTCCCATCTCTACTCATTTTCTATGGAAGTTTCTTGATCTCCTTTTATTTCTGCCTCGACTCATTCTAAGTAGTACTCCAGTATTCTAATTACGCTCAATTACTACACTGGTTTATCATTTTGATCCTTTACTTAAAGTACCATTCATAGCCATGGGATAGAAACCACCCTATCTGTATTTATGGATGAAATTAATGAGTCACTTTATTGTAGGCAGTGATCAAATGAAAGGTGAAAAAGAAATGTGATTGAGCTATGGGGGGAAAAGGAGACAAAAGCAAATAAATTGGGCACCATCTAGAAATGCTTCTTAATGTGTTGGAGCAGTTTCATTAAATGAATTGGTTTGCTTTCATTTCAGAGGTTGTTTTTCCCTTTATAGAATCAGATTTTCAAATGCACATCTCTTTTTATGTTTTGTTGTATGTCTAATCAAGTGCCTTGTGGCCAGAATTTCTAAATGGTCTGATCAGAACATGCTGCCTTTTGACAATTTAGCTGAGTGATAAATTATGCTGAATATCATGGCTAAAAAGCACAAAAGCCACTCCAGTGGGGAGAGTGCTGGCTTGGAGTTCTGGAAATGCCATCCATTAGAAATGCCTGCACTCTAAATTTGCACAACATAGGGCCACATTAGCACCATGCCTGGGTGGCACTTAGTTCCTCTTAGTACTTACCAGCTGGGGGTGGGGGATCATGCTGCCTGATCTAGCTATACCAATGCACTTTAATTAATGGAGAGAGTGAGCACTTGCATGCATGCATCCTTTTGCTTGTACAAAATTGTCCCTTCTACTGAATTAAACAGTGTCATTCATGAATGCAGGAGCTCCATGCGCACAGAGAATTACATGTGGGTCAAAGATTTTTCCTGTTGCAGTTGCTGCTTTCCCATTAATGTCCTCTATATCAGAAAGGTGATCTGCTGGCATAGGAGGCACCCAGTTGACCTCAGTAACCTGTGTGATACATAAGGAACCTCTAGCTTTTATGTAGTGTTGAAGTTCTTAACCAGCAGAAGACTGCTGCCCATGCTGCTTAAAGTACCACATCAAGTCTTGCAGAGTTGGAAGGGACTCAAAGGTTAGAAATCTCCAATGAAGGACAATCCACCACCTTCCCAGGGAGTCCATTCCACTGTCGAAGAGCTCTGACTGTCAGAAAGTTTTTCCTGATGTTTAGCCAGAATCTAATTTCTTATAACTCAGTCATTTGTTTCAGTCCTACCCTCCAGAGCCAGAGAAAACAAGCTTGCTGCATCTTCCATGTGCCAGCCCTTTAGATATTTGAAGATGGCTATCATATCTCCTCTCAGCCTCCTGCTTTCCAGGCTAAACATACCCAACTCCCTCAACCGTTCCCCATAAGACTTGGTTTCCAAACCCTTTATCATCTTGATTGCCCTCCTCTGCACACATTCCAGCTTGTCTATATCCTTCTGAAATTGTGGTGCCCAGGACTGAACATAGTATTCTAGGTGTAGTCTGACAAGGGCAGAAAAGAGCAGGACTATCACTTCACTGTTCAGGACACTATACTTCTATAGATGCAGCCTAGAATAGTATTAGCTTTTTTTGGCTGTTGCATCACACTGTTGACTCATGTTAAGCTTGTGGTCTACTAAGAACCCTAGATCCTTTTCATGTGTATTACTGGCAACCAGGTGTCCCCCATTTTATATTTCTCCAGCTGGTTCTTCCTGCCTAAATGCAGAACCTTATATTTGTCCCTACGGATATTCCTTTTGTTAGTTTAGTTTTGGCCCAATTCTCCATCAACCTTGAATCCCTCTTCAGGCTTCTGCAGCATTAGCTCCAAATCTGGTGTCATCTGCAAAATGAATGAAAATCCCCTCATTGAACAACAACAGGCCCAAGACAGATTCTTATGGCACACCACTTGTCACTTTTTTCCAGGATGATGAGGAACCATTATTTTCTCTTTGGGTTCAGTCAGTCAGCCAACCTAATCCTTGGGGTGAGGAATGTTTCACACACTCTCAATGCTTTTATGCCAGCTATTTTCTTTTAAAAATAAAATCTATCTCAGGAATTAAAACAGTATGGGATCTGACAAATGTCTGCGAAACAAAGCCATCATTCTTTCAGGCAAATTTCCTTGATAAGCAGGAAACCCAGTGAAACAGCATCCTTGTGTTCGGCAGATGCAAAACAAAAATTCAATACCTTCCCTGAACTGAGCCTCTTGCCCTTTTCCAGAATCCAGGATGCTGGAATATTTCCCCATTTCATCTGCCAATAAAATGATGAAACTGCAGCCTACTAGCGAGTATGTTATTTAAATGGCATCAGTCTAGGAACAATGTTATAGGCATGTACTTCTCTCTCTGATATTGGCACTAAAAAGTAATTACAAAGATGTATTATTTATACAGCTCCAAGGCTGTGTGAAGCATAAGATATTTTGTTCAATTGCATCAGATCTTGAAAGGTCACTTGAAATTTCAGTGGTTAATAAATGATGGTGGTTTTTTCCCTTACCATTTTTTGCAACTAAACCATACATGCATGAAACAAGGATCCCCCACTTCCCTTGCCCTGGTATCTCCTCCATCACAAAAACATACTTATGGCTCTGTGCATACCAGTTCGGTGTTTTCCAAGCTGAAATCTCGCATTCTTTGGGAACAATACACAGATTCCATAACAAGCTGCTTTATCAGAAGGGCAAGTTTATGGCAAGGTTGCCAGAGAAAGATGTCTTCCAGGATTTGCTACTTATCCCTCTGATAGGAGCCATATGGACTTTCAAAACTTTCATCTGTCATATGAGTCTTCTTTTTCAAAGGCCTCATAAGTATCAAAATTGGGATTGGTGAGTGATCTCCCATCCAGGTATTGGCCTAGCACCAATCAGTTTATCTTCAAAGATCGACTTACATCAGACATCTTTGGAAACACGGAGCCCAAGAATCTTTAAATTTGATATAGATCAGAAATGGAGAACCATTCTGAATGGTTGGGCTCAAACTCCATTGACCCCAGCCATCATGGCCAAAGGGACAGGGATAATGGGATGACAAAGTCCAGCCATATCTGGATGGCCACATCTTCTCTAATTTGATATAGATCTTTTCTTGGAACATTGGACCTCTTTATTTTTCAGGATAGGGTTTTTTGTTTTGTTTTTACTTTTTTTACTTATCTTTTTTTACAGGGTTAACAACAGGCAGGGTGAAAATAAAGTGAAAATAAATACACAATAAACTGAAATTTGAGATGAATGCAATTTGAATTAGTAAGTTCAAAGTTGTATTGCTTATGGCCAAAGGCCCTTTGCAAAAAATGCAGACATTATGCAAAAAATAAATATAAAACATGGTAAATAAAAGCTAGAGTATTGGATTAAGTAGAGCCGTGGAAAAAAGATTCTCTACAGCATTAGGACTGAAACAAATATTTTCACTCATATTTGAGTATGACAATGTGTTAAAAAATCAGTTATATTTTGAAATCACAAATTAATATTATAGTTGAATGTGACAAGAATCCAAATAGACTGACTGGGTGGGCCATACAATACACAATAAAGGTGATGAAGTTGGAATAACATGCCAAACTAAAATTATCAGCACTGAAGTCACACATTGGTGCTACTGCCATGAATATATGTATATCAGTCACCTAACTTTAGTTATGACCAGGATAACTCTTGTTGCACCCTAACTTCTAGTCTTTGGAATGTGGACAGCTCTTCCCCTTTTCTGAAGCATTCCACAATGTATTTGGGTGAATAAGATTGTACTGTATTTTAATTCTAACAGAGAATTTCAAACTTATCCATGTTTATCCATGCGTACAATTCTGTAGTAGTCAGCACACTTCAGATCAGGGCTATTACTTTTGCTTTTTGAAATGTTCCTTTGAAATATTTGACCATACAATGGCTGATTTTGTAATTTTCTGATGCCTCTTCATTCCTCCATTAGTTTTATTCTACACACAGCTTACTTTGCTTTATGAATAGGGAATGCCCAACCCTACAGACTTCAGCGAGCATCTTTTTGCTGGCAGAGAACTGCAGAAAGGCATTATATACCATGTGTACCAGCAAGCAGGATGGCATTTTCTTTCCAGTGGCGCTTACAAATACCGGGTGTTGTTATGTTCACTTAGCCAACCACTGCCTTATGATGATAAGCATGCAATCTGTGTCCCTTCATCCCATCAGCAGTAGGAATACTAACCTTTCATTGCTGACAGCTTGTTCCCCGCAGCCAACTGGCACAACCTCCTTCCACGTCCCCTGACCTTTCCTCAATGTTTCTTTGTTTGCTGCTTTTGTCCGTTTTAAAAAGCTCCTTATTGATGTTTTAACGTAATGGGAGAACATAAACAAGTAATAAGGAAAGGTTAACAATACTAAATCGATGCCATGCGGGCAGGGGTGGGTTGGGGGGGGTGGAAGGGACCAGAAGGTGGAAGAGAGAATGAAGGGAAACAGAAAGACTAAATTTAATCAGTGTCCTATTGACAATCTAATTGCATTTATATCCCCCCCCCCCCGTTTTTAAGCAACATCTAATAAAAGGTCTGTCTGGTGCCCTGCTGCTTCAGCCACTGGGATGAATCTTCATACATGGAAGGAAGCACTGCCTAAATGAAGTTTCTTGTTTGTTTATTCTCTCTTATTGGGTTGCCTTGCAAAATAAATAACATTTGATTTTCCACATTTCTTTACGGTTAGTTAAATGCAGAGGATTCTTTTAGCATTAACACAGATGAATGGGAATAGCAGGGAATTTTCTTATTATCCAGTGTAATTGGGATTGGATTCCTGTTTTGCAAGATGTTTTTTAAAAATCTGAAGCTCTGTGATTTTTTAAAATATATAATTGAATAATAAAAATATAAAGCAAGGTGATTTAGGAGAGGGGCATTGTTCTGTGGTGCATGCAAAATATTCAAAGACCGCATCATAGTGTCTCCAGAAAGTGCTGGCAAGATAAACCTGCTTAAAAACCCAGTCAGCTTAGATGAACCAATATTCTGATCAGGTATAAGCCATCTTCCAATAATCCCAACCAAGCATTCTCTTTAGATGCTTGATAAAATCGTGTAATTCTCTGTTTTTAGTTAGAAATAAAAATGGTTGGCTCTTACCCTTGTAGAGATAACACTGAAAACATGGTCAGGGTATGCTCTGATAACACTGGAACCATAAGGCAAATAAATTTATTCAGTTTGGACGTTGTTATTTGAAGCTTGTATTGTGATTTTCAGCAGCTGACTTGTGACTGTCAGCATTATCAATTGTAGGTGTTGGGCCAAGGGCAGTTGTTTATTTTATGGATACTATATGACTGTGTTGTTTCAATTAGTGTCATCTCATAGCAGCATCCATACAGCAGGTTCAGGCTCCTCGCTGCCATTTGTGATGTGTCAAAGAGCCATGCCAAACCAGGAGCACATCTGCCACCAAAAATCTACATCTCAGCCAGGAGCCAGCATCCAAAAAAGAGGGATGTGGAACTTTGGGCTCTCCAAGGCTTCTTCCAGGTGACCTGATCATCCAGCACCCATCCTGCCCTACTCTGCAGGCTGAAATGTGTCACTGAACTGTGATAAGGCCTTTGCTTGCTTGCTTGCTTGCTTGGATGGGGGGGGGAAATGTGTGTAGGTTTGCAAGTGCAGAAGCCTCTGCTTTTTGTGTGGTTGGCATACAACTTTAAGAGTCATTTCTGTTGCTCTGCCCATTTTTGCCCCTGACTATGCCCCGCACCCGGCAAATGATGGCTCTGGAAGGTTGCCCGCAAAGAAATGCGTCCCTTGGGCTCAAAAAAGGTTTCCCATTCCTGAGAGCAACTGAAGAGCTCAACTGCTCATGTTTTCAAAATAGGGATTTGCCCAGGGCTCAAAGACTTAAGCAACACTGAGCTGATATGCAGACCTTTTCCTTTTTCAGTACATGGTCTCGGCTCTTCAGACTTCGGGCTGGATGCCTGTACGTATTTGTAAAACCTGCGGGAAGCACAAGGGGAATGCTCGTTTGTGAAAGCTTCACAAATCCTCAAATTGCCAGCACTCACTATACTTAGCAGCTCTGGAATAAAAAAAATAAAAAAATTCCCTCTCTCCCCCCAGCGGTAGTCATTGTAGCTTTTACAGCAACAGCCTATGAAAGCATCAAGAAGATCAGCAGGATACTTACACTGCCCAAGCCTGACTTCCCCTGCCAGAGTGCTGCTTATATTAATATTTTATTTTCTCTCATGCACTTGTATTTTAATGTGGTTATAAAATGAGGAAGGTGGGGAGGGGAACCCTCTGACAACATTTCTCAGACATGTGCATGATCTTTTGATTCTCACTGAAGCAAAAAAGGTCAATATTATCTATCAGATTCACTACAGCGCTTGCTGGCTTCATTACGGCAGCAAACGTGGACCGGCCAATTTCATAACTAAGAGCACACTTGTGGCTTGCCCAGCTAATAAGAAATGGGATCTTTTGGGTACTGTTATTTAGAGTGGCATTTTAACTGCATTACTGCATCTGGAAGCTGATGTCATAGAAAAGCAGGGTTTATTTATGTATTTTATTGATGTGTAATGGAAAGGAAAGGAAAGGGAGGGTGCTGCTGCTTCTTCAGTTTTCTGAGCAAAATGACTCTCAGGTGATGCTAAAGGATTGTGAGCATAGGAAACAGGCGATAAGTTATTTTAACTGATTTTAATATCGTTATCTACCCCTTCACCTTATGGTGAAGAGTGGGTAAGAAATTCAGTAAATATTGGGTGATAGTCAACTCAGTTTTACTCAGAGTAGCCCCACTGAAATTAAGGAACATGACTAAAGTAGGTCCATTAATTTCCGTGGGTTTACTCTGATTAAAACTTAGCTGAATACTACACATTTATTATTGTTTATTTTTAAAAGTACACTGAGTTTACAAGTGTAAAAACAATTACAAAAATGTAGCAACACATAATTGCACAATATAATAATTTCATCAAATTGGTAAAATAAACATCTGTGATTAAAATGTACGATAAACAAGGCCCTTAAGAAAGCACAGCAGTTGTAACAGTTAAAACAGCAATTAAAACAGGAGGTTCAAGTCAAGAGGGCAGGGGAATGCTTGTCGTTATGTGCTCTTGGTGACCCACCAGGCTGTTTGGCTTTGCAGATGTGCCCCCCCCCCAAAAAAAAGGTAAAAATAGACAAGATTGGTTCTGTGCAGATAGTGCTTGGTGTTAAAAGCACATGACCAGTGCTTTCTTGATCTGAATACAATGCAGTGGGTGTTTGAGAATCCCAAACATCTCCATAGATTAAGGCAGCAGCCCTATGCACACTTAGATGGGAGTAATCCCATTGGACTCAATATGAGCTTCCTCTGAGTAGATATGCATAGGATCACATTAACCTGAAGAGAACCCCTAACCTTCACTGTAGACTACTGGTCATCTGTCAAGGCCCAGTGATGGTCCAGAAATGTCCCAGTGCTGTGATATCCCAGTGAACAAGTGGGCATCATCAATGGCAGGTGCTCCCAGCTCCCGCAAAAGCCCTAGATATGCCCAGTATAATTACACAATACTTTTTATAGAAATTGCTGAAATCTGGAAAAATATGCCTGGTATAGAGAATTTGTCAGCTTGAGATTAGATCACATCTCCATCATTTCCATATACTAAACTCACTGTTTTGGTAATATCATGCTTGAATATATATTCATGTATTTAAATGTGAGCATATTTGTTTCTAAGTATCTTTTGCTCTTTAGATTGGTCAGGAGACAAATTTCCCCTTCAAGATACTGATGGAGCAGTGAAAGAGGGGTGAGCAAAGAGGCAAGTTAAAATGATGAAGAGAAAACATATACCCGCGAAAAGCATCTCTAGGGCTGTTCTTAATGCTCAGTTGAATCTAATGTTGCAATATTTACTGCATGTTTCATTTTGGCTTCCCAAGTTTCAGATGAAAGACAAAACATTTAGAAAAATGAAAGCCACAACCTGTAGACATTTAGCTTTGCTTCAGCAAAGCATTCTCCATCATCTTTGCATTTCCCCCATTAAACTGTCTTTTTATCTTGAGTAAAACAAATGGATATGATTCTGCAGTACATGATAGGGCTACATTCTGCAGACCCAGTGATGAAATCTAATTTAACCTTTCTGCTATGATGTATGTAGCAGATGCCAAGCTTATCTGCGTAGGATTGGACCAAAAGCCAATGTCCTGCTTTCCACAGTAGCTAATCCAATTCCTCCAGGAAGCCACAGGCAGGGCACAAAGCCCCTCTCCCACTGCTGCTCTCCAGCATGCAGTTGTGAACCTGGAAGTTCTGTATGGACACCGTGACTAATGGCCATCAGAAGCAGCCAGTGGAGCCACGTAACTCTCCTCCTGACAGTGCAACATATCTAGATAGGACTGGGGCTGGGCAGAGTGGCGGTAAGGGCAGGGCTGCGCAAATGCACTGGTGGAGCCAACCCAGCACTCCTATTGATGCAAAACATGCACCCCTAGTCTCACTGTCACCCTACCCTGCCCCATGCCTAGCCAAGTAAGCTTTAATGATGCAGAGTCAGAAGGCCAGCTCCACTCCACCACTGGTAGCCTATGATAGACATCCTCTGTGAATTTCCGTAACCCCTTATTTAACCTAGCAAGCTTTGTAAATACAAAGAGGGGGAATAAGCCTTTCATAACCTGTGTGCAGTGGAACCTCAGTTGTCCAACATAATCCATTCCGGAGGACCGTTCGACTTCTGAAGCGTTCAACAACCAAGGCACAATTGCTGGTTGGCAAAATCCATTGGAGAAATGGAAAAATGCGCCTCGGAAGCCATTTGACTTCCGAGGCGTATTTGAAAACGGAAGCATTCAGTTCCAGGTTGCCAGCGTTTGAAATCCGAAACATTCAACTTACGAAGCATCGACAACCAAGCTTCCACTGTATTCTAAAAGGGATGTGGAGGTAAAGTGAGAGGGTCTCATTTTTAATTCAGCCAGAGACAGTTTAGCATGCAGCCCGTTCACCATCCTTATGACTATGTTGCAAATTATTACAGGACCTATTTGTGTCTTCCAGCTTTGCCCAGACCAGAGACATTTGTAGCATGGATTAAGTGGTTTCTTTGTTTTTGTTTTTGCAGTCCTGGTGTGACCCTGCTCTGTTTTACATCCATTCAACAGAAGTGGAGTTCCACATTCCACCATATCCCACCCACTTCAAGTGCTGATAAATCTCAGTGGCCCTGATTTACACAGAGGGACCATAATGCAGTAGTAAAGTGTTGTCTTGCAGTAGTGTTCCTCCCCTACCTTCATATACCTCCAAGGATAAATTCACAGAATTAGTGTTAAATGGCCAGAGTGCAAATAGTGAAGGAAATGGGGCATCATAGTAGCAGCAGGGAAATCAAGGTTCAGTCCAATCCCACAACTACTGAATTTACTGGGCTGGTGAGCTTGATCCAGTCACTATCTCTTAGCATAATTTTCTTCCTGGGATCACTGGTAGGATGGAGGATAAACTGAGTGGCAGAAGAACCATGAGCAATAGTTTATCAAAGATGTAATAAAATAAATGAGAACTAAAAGCTGCTGGAGAGATGTTCTGTTTGGGTACAACCTTCATATGAAGAAAGAGTCATCTATTCCAGCAAAGAGCTTTTTTTAGTAGTGGCATCTGTCCTGGGGAATTCTTTCCTTAGAGTAATTCACCAGGTCCACACTGTTGCAGAGAGCTGTAATTCAGATAGGAATGTCCAAAGAATTCATTATTCTGATGCAGACAGGCTTGAGCCACACTATATGGATCACAACTTAGATACCCAGCAATTTTTCTACTTCCCATCTGTTCCGACTCATTTCATGGCTCAAAACATATATTGAAATGTATGATTAGAAATTCATGTTTTGAAATACATAAATACATATTTAAATACAACGTAAATGAAATATTTAAATACAATATCTTCCTAGAGGTAAGACAAAGAACCTTCTCTCTCTCTTCTCTGCAGTAATGTTGTGGCCAGCAAGTGATGCATATACACATACTTACCAGCCCTTATGAGATTTTACAGCAGACAGGAAGATTCCAGGCTCTGCAACATTATCACAACCATACTGATTTCCAGGTCCCCTGCATGTTACTACGTAGATAGTGATGTGAGATGCAAAAGGAGATAAACTGGGTAGACAGTCATGACAGTCTTCGCTTTGATCCATTTCAAAAGGGAAATGTTCCTTTTTCAAGTCAGGCATCATCCTTCACCACCTTGCATCTCTGTGACATGGAGGATTAATGCAACTCCTTGAAATATTTATCACCATAATCCACGTCATAAAGATGCATTATTACTTTTTAACCAACATTAAAGATTAAAAACAGAATAAAAGCTTTGCTTGCTGCCAGGAGAAATTGTCCTTCAGGGAGAGAGAGGGGGAGAGAGATCCTGAAAATATCATGAAAATAAAACAGAGGAAGGGGTTAAGAAATATTCCTATATACATCCCTTTATTTTAGGACCAAAGTTTTTATTTATTTCTAGGGTCAGGGAAGCACAAAGGAAGAGTATTTAGTGCCCCTTCATACTTCATAATTTCCCTGAAACCTGTGCTATTAATAATAAGGAATTAAGGGGTAGGATTTGCCTCTAATATACTTGTCTCTTATATACTTGTCTCCCTTGTTAAATCTAAGTTTGGGATCACAAGCATGCCTATTGTAGACTGAGCTGCCCTCAAGAATATTAATGTAATGTTATAATTTTAATATTAATGTTTTAATGTATTTTTAATCTTTTGCTGGAAGCTGCCCAGAGTGGCTGGGGAAACCCAGCCAGATGGGCAGGGTATAAATTATCATCATCATCATTAGACTCCATTTGTCCATTGTTTTGTTCCCAACCATGACCACCTCTGCTTCAAAGGGCGCTTACAAGAAAGGAGATGAAGACAATTGTCCTCTCCATCCCCCCCACCCAGCATCTGATACTATACTAAGGGTGTTCAAACAAGCTGCCTCCTGCCTTCAATGACTGTGGGAGGCAGAGGTGACTGGTACAGAATAGATCTGGTAGGAATTATGGACACATGTCCAAGCTGTTCTGGTTTTCTTCCTATCTCCCTCTCTTGTAAAGATACTATGAACATTTAAGAACATTTAAGAATTGCAGTAAATGTTCGTTTCTATTTCCCGCACTGAGCAGCAAAACTGCTTGTCACAAGACATTGTTTACATTCCACAGTCAGAGTTACTGTTGGGTTCCCACGGGAATGGGAGACTGGATGTGACGTACACTGGTTTCCTGTTTTTCAGTGTTCTCTCGGTTTCTTTGTGTCGAGAGGAGTTGCTTCTCTGCTCTCACAGAGGCAAGATGTATGTCTGTATGCTCTCAGCATAGCTTGTAAATAAACTTCAATATGTAGCACATTACCTACTTATCCTTTTGCTGTGTGACTACGCTCTGCTTGGGCTCAAGATAAGACGAGCCTGTGTCAGCTCCAGATGGGCAGGAGCTGATCAAAATCTCACAGTAAAGCTGTTGCTTGATGCAGAAGATTCCATCAGGTGCCACCAATGACCCAGGCCCCAAGTAGCTGAAAGACTGCCTCCTTCCCTGCAGTCCATCTCTAGTTTCAAGAACAGCAGAGGGAATCCTCTTGTTAGCTCCACCAACCTCAGTAGTGATGGCCTGGAAAAGAGCATTATCTGTGGCAGCCTTATTATCTTCCTCCCCACAGAGTTGTGTCTGACAACTTCAGCAAAAGCTGAAACCTGAGCTGTATATTTTTAGGACCCACCTTTGTTGTGACTGTCAGTTGTTTTAAACTGTTTTCAATGCTGTCTTTTAAATTCTTCTAACCTGCCCTCGGACCTTAGAGTGAAGGGCAGGTATTAAAATAGTAACAACAATTTCCCCCAGTTCCTAGCAGTTCTACCCATATATATCCATGACAATATTACTGTGGAGCAACATTCCTATTCCTAATAACTCTATGAGTTTTCAAGCTTCCATCAATGGGCATTTTTTAAATTATTATTTTAGGAATAAGAGTCACCTTCAAGCTTTAGGACACCCTCAGCAGAGTACTCTCCCCTCATGTAGGCCTATCCAGTCATAACACTGCTTATCTGATTGCCACTGGACAACGGCTATTTGAATTTTCTACAGTCCCCTGGAGTCAAACCATGGTAGCAATTAAAGTATGGCAGGCATTCTCTGTAAGACTTGTTGGGTGTCAGGCTTTGGGGAATCAGTGTTAGTATTCCTGCTCCATGATTGCAGTCACTTGATTTTTGACTATCACATGACGGTGTATGTTTTGACTCCACAAAGTGGGAAGTGACAGAGACAGGATGTTTGTGTTACTGTGTTCCATGAAGTGGAACTATTGTCCTTTGTTCTTTCTTTTTGCTGTCTGATCTTAGAGAGAGAGGGAGCCATGTTGCAGTGCTCCGTGTGTGTTTAGATGTAAACAAAGTAGATTAGCCAGAATGCTGAGTTCTGTTACACAAGCTGCGAAGACTCTGCGGATCCCTAAGTGTGCCGGTCTGTTGGCATCGGTCGCTGTGATGCTCGGGCTGAAGAAAGCTTTTGAAGCTCCCGAACGATTGACCAGGAGGGAGAGAACATCCCAGTTGGGCATGTGTCTCTGCCAGGGTCCTACTCGAGTGTAGGATGAGCTCCTGACAATCAGATCCCTCCCCTGTGGCAATAAATAGGCAGATCAAATGAAAGGAGTGTACTTACCAGTTAGTTTCTTTAATAATCACAGTGAGAGACAAAGGAATGCATCTCTCTCTAAAAATGGTGTTGCTCCCAGTAAAGTGTCATCCCCTCCGTCTCCATTAATCTACGCCACTCCTACTTTGGATAATCTGAGCTTGCTGCCACTGAGCTCTCTTTTCTCTCGCTCTCAAAACCCATCTAGTCAGGCGAAGTGGGGGGTGAGGAATGCTTTCCGAGGACATTGAATCTGCCAGCTGTCTCTCTCTCTCTCTCTCCTGCTGTTTCCTCCTCTAGCTGTTCCTCACCCAGTATTTCCCAGCTTTCCCCCTCTGGACTATGTCCTTCTGCAAACCACTGTTCTAAATCCATACTGTCCTCCTGCCCTTGGGAATGTTCAGGAGAAGCGGGGGGGGGAGCTCCCACCCTTCCTCCTCAGTCCAGCCCCTCACATCGGGACCTTGAGAACATATCAGTTGCCTAAGCATCTCCACATGGTGACACCAGCCTGAGTAGTAGTCAAAACATTTCGTCAACAGTTATTATAGAAATGATCTCATAGAGGAAACGGATCTTGTGTGAATGCAGTCTGACTGCAAAGCTATTTAATCCACCTGCCTAAATACTGAAAGTATAAGGAAAATAAATTGATAGAAAGTAATGACTCTGAGGACGCAAGTAGTCAAGAGAATTGATTCAGCCATCCTTACAAACTGAGGGGGAAAAACCTCAACATTTATTTTATGTCATTTGTGCACTCATTTTTTATTTAGAAGCACTGCTGCAGATTTGACATCGGGGGATTCTTCATCCTGAAGTCATACTATGATGTTCCCCAGGTGAAAAATGTCTATTATAAACATACCATTTGATGTATTTTACCTCTTGGTGGCGATGGTGGGGACTTATTTCATCCAATTAAAGAGGTCAGATTTCATCACATGAATCAAGCAGATAACAAATCCTAAACTGAAGACTTTATGTGCAGAAACAAATCCACCGTGCCTTTCTTTAAATAATAATTGCAATGACTAAAAATAGTTGGAAAAGTAACTAAATATTGTAGGAGGGAATGCTTCGTGGCTTCTTCAAGGATATTTGCTCAAAGAATAGTTTTGAAACTATTTTGAAGAACAGGAAGACTGTATTCATATATTGCAGAGTTATTAATGGAATGTTCATTAAGGACGGGCCGCTGTAAATGTCTGGATGTTCACCCCTACAGAACGTTTAATTCCAAATATGCTGGAAGCAACAAGTAGGGGTTATTCCATTGATGCACTCTTCCACTGAGCATCCCAGCCTCTAGTCATTGTTGAGTGAGGCTCGGTCAATAATTAATTTATTTAGGTTTTTTTTCAAAAAACAAAACAAAACATTGTTATACCACGTGTTGGTCCTAAGAAGGGCCATTAATGTAGAATCGTTGTTGTTGTTGTTGTTGTTGTTGTTATCAAGGTGGTCTCAGCAGGGTGGTCTATAGTGACCATAGGCCAAGCAATCCTACCACGTTGGGCAGAGGGAGCAAGTGGGGTGGATGCAGCCCCATCAGACTCACACTGGTAGAGCAGAAAGTGGGCCAAGGACACACACTCTCTCTCTCCCTCTCTCTCAGGGTAGGGGGTGCCTTTTCCTCTTCTTCAGGAAATGAGATATTTCATTCTCATTGGTCCCAGTTGGAAGGGAAATCATAGAATCATAGAATCATAGAGTTGGAAGAGACCACAAGGGCCATCGAGTCCAACCCCCTGCCAAGCAGGAAACACCATCAGAGAACTCCTGACATATGGTTGTCAAGCCTCTGCTTAAAGACCTCCAAAGAAGGAGACTCCACCACACTCCTTGGCAGCAAATTCCACTGTCGAACAGCTCTTACTGTCAGGAAGTTCTTCCTAATGTTTAGGTGGAATCTTCTTTCTTGTAGTTTGGATCCATTGCTCCATTGTCAGTATGCCAGCCCTATGCATTGGTGGGGTGGGGGGGATAGAATGTCAAGGAGGACTGCCTGCTGAGGGCCTGAAGGGCCCTTCCCTTGCCTCTCTCCACCTGGCTTGGGGCGGGGCTTGACAGGCTTCACAAGGACTGCGGCTGCTGCTCAGTAGAGAGGGCTCCTCTTTTAAATTGTTTCTAGTTTTTATCTGTGTTGTTTTAAATGAAACCGTCTTGGCTTTGAGCCCTGGAAGACCTGCACCCTGCCTTGCTGGCCCTTTCCCATCTGGCCTGGGAGAGTGGAGTGCTGACTGACTCCAGTTACAAAAGCCGAGGCTGTTGAACAGATTCTTGGGCTGGAGTATTGTTTATGTGGTTTGAGAGAGCTTGTTGCTGTTATTGATATTATTGTTGTATCTTTAGTTTTACATCTTATGATTTACGTGGAAATTATTTCCATTTGGTTGTGTACGTTTTGATGTGTTTTATTTATTGTTTGCGACTTCTGCTATGTTTGTAATTATGTAAATTTTGTCATGTTGTAAGCCGCCTTGAACATAGTTTCAACTATGGAAAGGCGGCATACAAATAAAATGATGATGATGATGATGATGATGATGATGATGATGATGACAATGACATAAGGGCTTTTGAACCAGTAGATCCTAAGCCTCTGTCTCAGCATATGCCTTTTTGGCCAATAAAAACCATAAGTAGCAAATTTTTTAAAAAGCCTGGTGGAATACTATACATTATATATTTGACATGGTATGCCTGCTCTAAGGGCAGTCTTGTTTGGATTTCTGCATTGAAAATAGTGCTTTTGAAGAGGTACACACACACACACACACACACACACACACATAACCAAACCCCTTAATATGTTCATTATTGTATTAGTAAATTATTTATTGACTATTCTTCAGCCGATGCTTTCAGAGTTGTTTAAAAATTAAAACAATAAAAATAATTGGAATAAAGTACGCTAAAAATAAAGTGCACACCACAGCAGAGCAAAATGAAACACTTGCATAAAAAAATGAACAGCTTAATAACCAAAAATGTCTGGCTACAATGAAGAGGTTTCTCCCTGACACCAAAAAGAAAACAGACATGGCAACATGCAAGGTGCTCTGGGGACGTCATTAAAAAGTTGTGGAGAAACAACTGACAAGGCCGTGTCTCATCCCTTGCCTTATGTCAGGCGGAGGCAGAACCAAGAAAAGGATTTCAGATACCAGTATCAATAATAGCTGGGTAGATTCATGCAGGATAAAGAGGTGAGAATGTTAACTGTGGCCCCATTTGCACTATGCATTTAAAGCATTTGATTCTGAGTGAGAACCAAACTTCAAAAGGGAGCTGGTGTCCCACATTTTGTCATGTGCAGTAGAGCTTGGTCCAATGAAATGGCAATTTCTGGGTCACCTCTGCCAGCCATTCAGCAAAACCAAGCATGGGTGGCAGATTTGCAAAACCGCTAACACAAATGCAACCCAATTCTACGATCCGAATATTTATGTTCCATTATTCCTGGAGCCTGGAGAAGAAACAGAAAAGGTAATCAATTGCTTAGATGATCCCAAGGTAAAACAAGTTTAGTGTCTCCTCTTGTTTTCAGCTGTGGTAATTTCGAGGCATATTTTTTTAATGATTTCTATTTGGCATTTTAAAACCAGCAGTGTTATTGCTGTTGTCATTAAAATTTGAGAGAAATGTTGGCCTAGGATTTTATTTATTTATTTTTATTTTAGCAGCAGACTCCCGTCTCAGACTTGATGTAATTGTATTTTAGTTTAGGATGTGCTAATGCATGGAGGTTATGAATGTTTTATGACATTTTCGCTTCTGAATGCAGATGAAGCCTTTTAAGCTGCCGTGGCTTTAATGAAGTTCTAAATTTCTCCCTTGAGATATGAAGGAGCGTAGAGGGTTCTACCTCATAAAATTGACCAGGATCTCGATGTGATTATGGTGTTTATTAATTTGACAGGCTCTTACAGGAGAACAACAACACATAACTGTGTAGGTGAAAGGTTCTTCTTGGAGGGTATAAAACATCATTTTGGGAAGCAACAAATCTATTAGCTATATTCAAACATTACGAATGGGATGCTTTAAATTTGTCCAGTTCAGCAATTATACAGGGTAGGATTATAGCCTTCAGAATGATACTGTGCTGCTTTAAAGGGCTGCTGGCTGCTAAGGATAAGTTACTGCAGCATAAAGCTGTAGTAGTTTCTTAGTTATGAAGGAATAAAAATATACCATAATCTGGAAAGAGTAGAGAACTAAAGTCTATCTCTACTGCCATTTTGAGGCAGAAAAGTCACCATGAGGTGTCTTAGGGAAGGGATGAGCTCAGGGTAGGGGGTGAAATATGACTATTCCAGCCTCTCTTTCTGGTCCTTGAGACTCTCCACAGGCCACAACCCCTGCCCAGCCACAAACCTCACATCAGGGGTGCCATCTTGAATAAAATATTGGGGAGGGGAGAGGTAAGCCCTGCCCTGCATAATTGATTACATCACATGACACACACACCCTTTGAATGGCAATGGCCATAAACTTGGGGTGCAGCCCCCTCAAATATTTTATTGAGGGAGGTGAAGGAGTAGGCTTGCATCAGGCCTGCTGTGTGCCTTCCTTAAGTGTTTTTGCCTGGAAGGGATGTTCATCACCCTTGCCTTAGGGCAGCTACTGAACTTACCCTTTTCCATTTCTAGCTGTCTTGAATCAAGAAGAAACATACCAAAATGGAATCCCATAGCAAAACATCTAGGACCTGCTAGATCTCAGGATAACCCCTGAAAGTGGCTTTGCTTAAAATAGGCTGATGAAGGTGACTGCCACTTTCAACCACAGACTACCTGATACAGTAGGTACATCAGCTAACGTATCTAATTTAGTCCCAGTTTTATTTCTTCACAGTTATGGCCTTATGAGGTTGTAACTGGCTGTTCTAGATGTGCTGAAGTCAGCTATGTGGATTCCCAAAATAAAATCAGGTTCTTATTGAGGCTAAGGCTTGAGTTCATGAATTTTGCCATGCTGAAGCTGGACAAGAGATTTATATTTGAGACATTCATGAGCTGTGTGTATTTAATAATTTTCTTTTTATTGAATATAGTGTTTTGCGTCCTATGTTATGGCATGCAATTATTATGAACACCAACCCACAATATGTGCATACGCAAAAAGCACATGTCGCTGAAAGCAACTGGAATATTGTTCAAGCTGAAGCCTTGCACAGAAGAAGGAAACCTTGGTACCTTGGTTTACGAACTTAATCCGTTCCGGAAGTTCATTCTTAAACCGAAACCGTTCTTAAACTGAGGTGTGCTTTCCCTGATGAGGCCTCCTGCCACTGGTGTCCTTCTACCATTTGGCTTCCATTCGTACACTGAGGTAAAGTTCGCAAACTGGGACACTACTTCCAGTTTTGCGGAGTTCGTATACCGAAGAGTTTGTAAACAGGGCTGTTCTTAAACCGAGGTACCACTGTATTATCAAAAACATGGAGAATGGATCACCATCACCCTCCTTGCGCAAAACAGCAAACAAGCTTCTGTGCAGAAGAGCAAAGTAACATGTAGAAATCTGAGGCAGGAACTGCCATTACCCGCACCAATGTATACACATTGATTCTACACAGATTTTTTTTCATCTGTGCAGAGCTTTAGTGCTAGCCTGGAGACAAAACATCTCTTAAAGAGGCTGAACATTATTGAACATCTCTTTGTAGTAAAAGTCATACTTCAGATTAGTTAATCCATTTCACTATTCCAAATGGTACTGAAAATGTAATAGACATCACTGATACTGACAGACATTAACTCCAGGTATTAATCTATGCCACAAATGGGGAACCTCTAGTCTGCGGGCCAATCTTGGCCCATCAAGGGGCCCAGTTTGGCCCTCAAGGTATTTCCCCTCCAACCAGATCCACCTGTCAATTAGTTGATATAACTGGATGGTGTCAGCTGATGGGCAGGGACGTGATGGTTCAGTCATGCTGGATGCTACTTCACCAGCATATTCCCTGTTAGAAATGTGTTGGCAAAGCAGACCCTGCAGACAGCAGCACTGAATTCTCCACTCAGCTTGGGAGCAGAGAGTTCAGTTGCGCTGAGTGCTACTTTACAGATCTCTCCCCCACAACCCTGTGAGGCAACTTTGACAGGTGGGCGGGACTGCCACCCTGTCAGTCATCTGACATCATGCTGATATCAGATTGACAGACTGGTGTCCCAATCCATCCAGGAAAGTTGGCCCATGTAGTACAGGGAGAGAAAGATTTGCCTCCCTGTGCCTCCCACCCTAATCTACATTATTATTATTATTATTATTATTATTATTATTATTATTATTATTACTACTACTACTACTACTACTACTACTACTATTATTATTCTGCCCTTCATCCGAAGATCTCATGGTGGTTCACATGATAAAAAAATAGTTTCCATTGTGTTTAGCCCACTTTTTGAAGTATTCAAGTGGCACAAAGTCTACTGATTTTCTTGGAAGTTCAGTAGACTGATACTCTCTTAATACTCTGAGAATGGCAGTCTTTCTGAAAGAAATCTAAAACAGCCTTTAGTTAGTTTGATGGAGAAATTGCCCTAGGCTTGTGCTATAATACCTTAAATCTAAGCAGTTATCATTCCTGAAGTAATTATTCTGGTGATTACACAATGTCGGCACATCACTCACCCTCCTCAGATTGTATAGTGTCTCTTCCTCTGTTCACCTCCCTTTCTTTGGATCAATGCAGCATCTATGCTGTGATTATTTGATGATGTTAAGTTTGCTACTAACTGCAGGTTGGTTCACACATGTACTTATGTGCTGATATGAAGCTAGTCCTCACTTCCCATCCTAGCAACATTTTTAAAAAATGAAAAGAAAAATACCAGTTGAATCCTCTGCACACAGAAAGGTAAAAGCACATTAAGACAAGTTAAAATTTACTGAGATAGATTAGCTACTTGTAAGTGGGCTGGTCATACAATGAGACTTTAATTTTACGCAGTGGAAAAAAATCAGTGGGGATGATGCTTTCCATTTTAGTGTACCACCAACCAAATCCATAATGGAGGGGGTCACATTACTTTTTCCTTCAGGTGCAATATTATCTAAAGCCAGCATTCACTCATGAGCACAAGATCAAAGGGATTAATGTGGTCTCATCGGGCCTTAATTAAATTTCAGACTAAAACATGATTGTAAAAGGTTAACAATTTTACAGGCTTTACCAGAGCCAATTCAGAGATTGCAAAGAAATTACCAAAGGAGAATAATGAGCAACTCACATGTATTTTCCACTTCTGTAGCTGATATGGAACTTATGAAGCTCAACCACAAGTCAATTCCTGAGTTCCTGAAGCTTTTTTTGAGTGAAATACGTGAGACCAATTTTTGACTTTACAGTGGAAGCAGGAAAAGAAGTAAGAGCCACTCCTACTTTTGATTTTCCCACTTAAGGATTTAACACCTGATCTACACATGGGTTCCTTCTTGAACAAACACAAATAATACTACATGGCCAAATCAGACCAAGACCCATAGGTGCCAAATCCTAGGAGCTGAGGCACTTTGCACACATACCCAATTGTTTTTGAGCTCCTCCCTATGGTTCAGAGAGTGGAGGAGGGTGAATGCTGGTCATAGTGCAGCTTTGGTGTCTAGTGGCTCCTGCTGCTGGTTTTCCCTGTCTTTTCCTTGTGTAGTGGGGGGGGGGAGAGAGGCAGGGGCTGCCAGCCACTGGGGTCATGCTGCCACCATATTTGGCTCAGCCCCCTGGCTTCTTGTGATGTTGCGTGGACCCCCACAATCTTTCCCAGAAGTTGGCACCTCTGCCAATACCTGTGTGTTTCTACGTTCTGCTTTCAGAAGTTTCACCTGGATGATTTAGCCATATGATAGCCCAGTTCACACAGTATATTTGTCCAACAAATATTTTGTCCACACAAGAATATATCCAAGGAAAGATGGGGTGGCTGAAGAAAAGAGAAATGTATTTTGTGAACGGACAAACTAAGCCCACCTCTGTGATGTCCTTTTCTCTCCTGAAAACACTAATGCAGGAATCTTTTTTAATAAAGGCACGCTAATACCAAAAGGACAGCTAGCCATGTGTGCAGAGAGAGAGAGAGGGAGAATGAATGATATCAAAAAGAAACTTTTTGAGCCAACAAGCATGGAGTTCAATAAAAGATGTCTTTTGACTGAAAAAAGAGATTGTCTATAGATTGCTTCTGGTAATAGCATGGTATTGAGAGTAATCTCCTCCCAATCTGTCTTAAATTCCCAGTAGAGACAGAAAGGGGAAGAGGGTCTTTCACATTATTAGGCCCTCATGTGTGAAGCTCTTTATATATAGTTAATATTGAAAATCTCACCTAGAATGTGTTGCTTTAGAAGAATCCAAAGGAGTCCACAGAATACAAAACAGCTGGAATCCCCAACTGAGGTGTGCAGGGTCAGACCAGCAGCCAAGTGTTAAAACAGCCAGTGTTATAACTCAAGACCATTCTAAGACATTTTGCCTCTTGAGACAAAGGATAGGATTCCTACACACATGCAGACATAGTGGGCAGTTTAATATTATATCAGCACCAACAACAGGATCCATAGACCTGCTCCTGAATTATTTGAGGATGGGGTGGGTGACACCAGTGGGGGCAGAGGGCAAATTGGACTGATTTGGGGTCCACAGATTGGGGCCATGGGATGGATTTGGGTGGTTCTGTGCAATGCCTTACTATTACTCACAGTGTCCAATACCAATTGAATGGTCTACTTTAACTATGATATGCTGTTTTTACTGGATTGTTTTTATTGCACCATGGATTGTTTTTCAGTTGTTGTTTTGAACTGAACTTTGTGATTATTTTAATTAGAGATGGGATGTACATATTTTAAATAAATATAGAGTCAGGACTGGAAATCTCAAAACAATGGCCAAATCCCACCTCTCCAATTGGGACCATAGCTGTTAAAAGTGGTAAAGGTAGCCACTTGCTTTACATGCTAATTTCCTTTTTGGCGCATGCCTATCTACTCTGTATGGCAAATGTCATAGATCAACATACATTTGAATGACATTGACAAAATTCAAAAGAAGTGCATTTCTTACATCATTGTTCCGCAGCATCTTGACATTGCAAACAGTATGGGAGCAATCTGATGTTCTTCCCATCCACTCCTCTCCTGGGTGCTTTTAAAAATGAGATTCACAAATTATTCTAATATTTCCTGCCCTCTAAGAACCTTTCACAAAACCCGCACTGTTAGTTGCAAAGATAAAGGGTATGAAAAATGGCTTCAATAAAAATTTGCAAGCTGTTGAAAAATGGTCAGAAAGTTCTATTCCTTAAAATGTGACAACAGCAAAGTACATGAGGGTTCACCATAAACCTATTTATTGGCTGGCGTGAAGGTTCAGCAAATAACTAACCTACATATTTTATTACACGTGGGTAAATATAAGCCACATAAATTAGCGCTGAAGCCAAGGTTAGGAAACCCAAAGCAGGGAGGAGGAGGAGGAAAGAAGAAACTCTTCTATATTTTATTTCAGGCTTCCCCCAACTGCTCCCATGCAGATCTTTGGGCCTCCAGCTCCCATCAGCATGGTCAATGGTCAGAGAGGATGGAAACTGTAGTCCAGAATATCTGAATGATAGGCTGGGGAAGACTGAATTAGATTAATAGGAAAGAAAGGAAGATGATTCTGCTGTGCTCTGTGCAGCAGTGGCGCATACCTAACCTCCCATCAGGGGCATCATTGTGGTATACCAGGAGGTTTGAGATAGTGGTATGGGCAGTGTAGTGCAAACTCACTGGTGGGAATGCTGAATTGGCTCTTTTGTTGACTTTGTCTAGAACTAACACAACTGCTACCTTGCCCCTACCCCTTTTCCTTTTGGTACACCACAGCAACACTGATGATGGGAGGTCAGGTAGTGCAGCTGGCCTGCTCCACCAACCACTTCTGCCTCCATGGCAACCCTCTCATGGGTTCTGTAACATCTGCAGGAGAAGGCTACTTATGGAGCAGCTGCAGTAACACCTGTGGGAGGATGCACCTGAAATAAATAATGCTGGGTAAGTTTTAATGGTGATGTTATTTAAGACTGCAAGAGTTGTATATTTAAATGTTCTGCATGTACATAGGCATCATGCCAGGGGAGACAGCTAAACAATAAGCTTCTCCCTGGACATTCTAGCTTTGTATTCAAACGTTCAGTCTCACCTACAACCCAGCAAGAGATATATCACATGAAGCTTCTTTTCAAATGTTTCATCTCTTAAAGACAGCAATAAATTCAGTGAAGATAATTGTTCTAGATGGGTTATGTAGGGGAGTAGAGAGTAGCAAACTCAACCATTATGTACATAGCCATTGAGGATATATACAGGGATTTTTCCGAGAGAGGAAACAGCCTGATTTATTACACATGTAACAACCCTGCTGTTGAAGTTTTATATAACTACTGTTGTCAGTGTTAACACCAGTTTAATGGGAGATTTGTAATTTCTGCATGTGAAGCTTGTTAAGAAAATGAATGCAGGCACTCAAGATGCCATTTGTATTATACATCTGACACTACACGGCTGCCATAATTGTTCAAGTCTACAATAAAAACACATTTATGGAAAATGGAATAAAGCTGCCAGAGTTATGAGTTTTTAGTAGAATGGTCAAAAGAACATCAGACTTCAACCCAATGTCTGATGCTTATGGCTTCTGCAAGGAAAATAAAACAAAAAAGAGTGCATGGTGTTTGAAGATGGATCTTGAAGTTTGCATAGGAAATTAGTGGTGTGGGGGAGTGGTAGGTAGGAAATGAGCAGGAAAATATAAAATGCTAAAAAGCTAAGAGTAGAAGCCAAATCAGGTCTCAGCTGTATCCAAAATCTACATCAAGAACACTGGGGCCAAAAAACTTCCATTGTGAAAATGGTTAATGTTCAGAAGAGTTCAGAAAATTATTAATGTTTAGAAGAGCTCATTCAGAAGGATCCAGTGAAATACATTTTGAATATTTGACTCAGATATTTGAATTTCTTGCAGTAATGACTGTTTTTGTGTCATCTATCAATAAGTGTGTTACTGATCTTGTAAGACATTCATTACTTCTTCAGTCATGCCAGTCTGTAGCCCTCTTTAGCCTGAACATGCAAGGGCAAAAAGTGTGTAGAAGGCTGGAGGTGTGCAGGCCAGCCCTGTTCCCAACATCATGTGATTAGAATAGGTGCAAAAAAAGAACAGGGCTCCTGTACCTTTAATACTTGTGTAAAAGCAGCAGCCTAAGCAGGTGTGTCTTGCATGCTGCTCTCTCAAGCAAAATACAGTTAATTTCACATTTAAAGCTAACTGAATTGCTTTGCCTTTTCCAAAACAATACATGAACCAAAATACGACCATTCTTTGACATTCTCATTTCTAGGAATTTTGCAATGTACTTATGCTAGGGTACAGTGTGGCTAAAGATATTAGTGAACACAACATACAAAAATACATTATTGGGGGGGATTTGCTTTGCAAAAATCTTTTCTGTTAGGAAACATTGCATACAAACAGGAGTATAGCAGGAGAAATTTGCACTAAAATGCTGATGAATTTTCATAGGTTTTTTTTTTAAGCACACTGGTGTGGAAATGTGCAGGATGAAACTGAAAACTCGACAAATGAGAAACTAAGAGAAGCTGACAGATTTGTTTATCCCTAATGACACCACCTGGCTCTCCCCACTAGTTACCTGACAAGCAACACCTGCTGAAATTCACTCTTCTACATAACCATTGAAGGTGTAGGACCTCTCTCTTCTTTTGTATCTGGCTATCGTCCTGGAACTTCGTCCAAAGGTGGGTTTGGTACATTATTTCTATGCTTGGAAACTCCAGATGCTTCTGCCTACTTCATATTAGTAGCGTTTAGTGATGCGAAGAAGTATTAGTACAATTTAGGAATGCAGCTTTCATTATTTCAATTCATCACCCTGTCTGTCTCCTCAAACTTAATCCAACTTTTTGCAATTATGCTTTTTTTACTTCTTACAGTAAACAGGTTTGATGTGTTACAAATCTGAAATCTTGCAAACGAGGAATATTTTCCAGTATTAAAATATTTGTCATTTTTACTTATTTTGAGACAAGATAGCCGAAACCAGCATGTTTATAGAGTTTTTGCTTTATTCTCATTTTCCAAGGTTCTCCTTGTCTTCATCAAGTGCCTGTTGTCCTTGACATGTCATAGCTCAGCCTTTGTAAAAAAAATCAGCTGCCCGTTTTCTCATCACTTGCATGTTGCTAAAGATTGATGGACAACTCAGCCATGATCATCAAACATTCCTCTTACTATTGAGTGAAAGCTAGAGTGATGTGTGACCCAGGTGGCTGCTCTTAAGCTGGTGACACAAAAGCTCTTACAGAGGGTTATTAATGAAGCCACTGGGAAAAGCAATATGTGAGCAAAATTGCCTCATAGCACTTGGTTTAAGTGAAATTGAAATAAAAATAATAATATTCATCCTTTAAACTTTTATATTCTGGGAGCTGGGGAGAGAGAAAAAAACTTCACAAATATTTTATACACATTTTTCTCCTAACGGGGGAAAAATGCAAACACAGATTTATAGTTTTAGAAAACTAGGATGGGTTGCCACTGACAGAAATGTGGCCTATTTGCTGTGTTAGCCACAGTCAGAGTAACTAAATGAAAAATGCACTAAAAGAAATAGAAAGAAATTGGCCCAAGCCTCATATCAAATTGTGTAGTGTTCTGAAGTCAAACAAGAGCATACAAATCTGCCTTATACTGAGTCAGCCCATTGTCCAATCAGATTGGTATTGTCTACCCAGCCTGGCAGCAACCTGAGTTTCAGACAGAGTTCCCACTATCCCTGGCACCAACTGGAAATACCAATGATTGAATCTGAGGCCTTCTGCATCTTCTCTGCCATTGAGCTATAGCCTTTTCCTGGGTTGGGCATCTATCAGTTAATCTCTGTGTGGGGTAAGAGGATGGGAAGTGTAAGGTATAGGATTACACACAGACACACACACACACACACACACACACACACACACCATTCAGACATTTTAAAAGTGAGTGGGTGACAAGTAATTTATCTCAGGCCTACAGTATAAAACTGAGTTTTGGTTGTCCCATTAGCTCTTCAACAAATAGAATCATGCTTCAGATTTGACATCCCTCTCCCAATGAATGCAGTACAGGCCATACAATTGTCTATTGTATACAACAGGCATAGGCAAACTCAGCTCTCCAGATGTTTTGGGACTACAACTCCCATCATCCCTAGCTAATAAGACCAGTGGTCAGGGATGATGGGAGTTGTAGTCCCAAAATATCTGGAGGGCCGGGTTTACCTATGCCTGGTATACAAGCATGCTAGTATATTGGGTGTAGGACTCCAGAAGAAATGTTGGACCCGTTGCTACACTTTCTGGACTATACAAAGACCAAGTCTTGACTGTTTCTTTCCATTATTATTATTATTAGTAGTAGTAGTAGTAGTAGTAGTAGCAGTAGTAGTAAATTTGTATACCACCCTTCTTCTGAAGATCCCTGGATGGTTCACAACAGAAAAATACAATATGAAAATAAAAAATGTATAATAAGACAAAACAAAACCAAGAATCGCCCCTCCCCCCCACCGCCAGACACATTTAAAATGCCATAGAATGTTCCAAATGCCTGGTTGAAGAAAAACATTTCCCTAGGGAGAGCATCCTGCAAATGAGGAGCCACTGCAGAAAAGGCCTGTTATCATGTTGCCACCCTCCAGACCTCTCATAGAAGAGGCACACAAAGAAGGACTCAGAATGGTTCAGGTTGGTTGCACCACCACAATCTTCAGTAAAGCATTTACAATAGGTTTACAACACCAAGGCTGCAATCCTATATATGCTTATTTGATAGCAAGCCCCGCTAAACGAACTGGGCCTTACTTCTAAGACATGTATATCATTGGCCTGCAAGGCCATTCCCCACCCCCACCCCATATGATATCATATGGCATTAGCTATGCGGCAGTTTAATCTGTGGCTGCAAAGGAACAATCAGGAGCCTTAGCATGCATTCCTGATTGTTCCTCTGCAAGCAGGATTTGCATTTGGTGCCTTTTAGATTTGGTGCCCAAAATAAGGCCCACAAGAATAGCCTCCACTTGGGAGCTCCTGATTGGAGCTGATTCCTGCCTAAACAAGGACTTGCATCAAATCAAAATGAGCTATGTGGAAATGTGTAGGGCACTTTGAGTGTGCTTCTGGCCAGGTGATTGACCCTTAGGTGGCCCCACTCACCTGTCAAGAGGGAGTGCCATGGAGGGAGTAATGATTCTCTATCCAGCCCAACAGCCAGATGTGGTGGGCTGTAGGAGCCTCAATGGTGAGGCACTGAAGAGGGTGGTAGCATGCCAAGAGAGAAAAAGACACACATGCACAGAGAGCTAGAGAGAGAGAAGGACTTCAGTTTGTCACAAGAAGCAGAGGTATATATCAGAATAGACACTCTTTCACTTATGCATGGGACTCGGCTATGGAAACGCCTTCTTGTTTGGGGCCAGGAGAAAAAGACTGCTGACTGCCTAGTGCTCTGAAATCCCACGGGTAATACTCTCAAATGACAAAGTTACTCTCTTTTTTTATATAGCAAAGGTCTTTTATCAAGCTATATAGCGGCACATTTTCAATCATCTCCGTAGCACAATGAAGAGACAAACCCTGTTAGCGTTGTTCTCTGGGAAAGTGTGGGGGGAGGTCATAAAATTTGTTAGCTTGGCACACCTAGGGACCAGCCCAGGCTTTGAGCTGCCATGAATTTTTTTAGCCACAGCAAGAGAAATGTAATTCAATCTTTTCAACCTGGGTGATATGTATTCATGTCAGTGGCTTTAAGATAAGGAAAATGCTTTAGCTGAAGAATGAAACTTTTGATGAATAACCCAGAATGCGATGAATAATGTACAAATATTTCTTTCCTTTCAGTCAAAATGATTCTAGATCCTTTTTCATTTTAATTCTTGTCCTCTTCTACAGATCCCCCCCCCCATGCTTTAAAAAGGAAATATGGAGAATGAACACTTTAAAAAAGGAAGAGATTTGCTTCCTAAAGGAATAAACCCAGCACATAAACATGCACCCTTTTCCCTATACCTATAATAGTTTTAAAAATGTTTAAAATTGTATCACATCAAAAACATGTTTGTTAGTGGTAATATATATTACAAAAAATTCACAGACTGATAACTATTGACAGTCCCAGGTTTGGGGAGATCTATGGGAAAGGTACAGAGTTAAACTGTGTATCACTTTAATCACATAGAAAACAACTACATCTCTGGATTTTCCTTTTTTGATAACAGGTGCTGAGTCGTCTATGTTAATTGAGATTTCAGAGGATGGGGTAGAAAAGTGTAGCCCTTTCTGACCCAGCCATGTGCTAGTAAGGTCACTTAAATAACATGGACAGAATTGATATCAAAGAGTCCTAATAACACTTTAATTATCAAGCCGAACTAAAACAGTGCATGATTTAAAGAGAAAGGAAAAGACAGGTTTTGTCTTTTTTTGTTCAGATCTTGTACATAGCAGTGAGACATTCAACCAAACATACAGAGAAAAAAGCTCCCCCAAACTACACAGCCAATCAGAGAACACGCTACCCAGACTGGCTATGTTCTACCTCAACTGTCAGAGGCTTTATGGCCTTTGAATACCATTTGTTGGGCAACACAGGCAGGCATAACTGTTGTGCTCACATCCAGCTCGCAGGCTTCCCACAGGCAGCTGGTTGATCACTGTGAGAACAGGATGCTGGACTAGATGGGTCACTGGCCTGATCCAGCAGGCTTGTATTATGTTCCTATGTTCTGATTGCCATTATATTTGCCTAATCACCATACTTTTCTGTGTATGACTATGTTTTTTCCTTTAAAAATCATGCTAAAAGGTGGGGGTCATCTTATACATGGGTTGCGCATAGGGTGGACGTTTGATTGGTTGTTGCCATGGCTGTCAGCAGCCATTGTGCATGTTATTGGTTGCTGCATCAATGGGTGGTGTTGATTGGCTGACGCTCCGGCAGTTGGGCGGGCGATTGGCAGCTTCTGCTGGTGATGGGACAGACAAGAGGCTGATTTTGCGATGCAGGCGGGTGGGCATTTTTTGGCAATCCCCCCTAAGAAAAGCTCAGCAACTCTGGGTAACCCCCCCCCCATGCCATCTCCCCCCATTTTCTTAAATTTGAGTCCTCCAAAATAGGGGGCGTCTTATACATGGGGACGTCTTACAGATGGAAAAGTATGGTAACTCCTTTCCCACATGGGAAATCTGACATCTACCACATTTTGAACTTTATTTGGAAACTAAATTATTTCAAGAAGTGAGGCTTCCCCCTTTGCTTGTGAAAGAATACAGTTTACTTGATTTTTGTTCTGTTTTTAAAGAAGAGGTTAAAGATAAATATTTTTCATGTAAAAGTGTTGACAGAAATGAGGGTTGAATGACAGCATTTATCAAGCCAGATGAATTGGCAAGACTAGTTCTGCATTTACTCTTCTTTTTACATTTAGACAGCCTTCTGAAATGGTTGAGGGGTCATTTAGCACTTAAAGGGACAGCACTTTATCTCACCTTCACTCTGTCTAGCCTTCCTAAGCCCTACAAATATCTCTAATTAGGAACCACAAAGCATAACGAAAACTAGTCAGCTCATGGAGCACAACACAATGAACCATATAGCACAAAAGCAGTTACTTTTCCCGTGTTTGCCAAGGAGATGAATTTGACAGGCTGAAAACTGGAACCATGTGGAGTGAAGCTGTGCAAATTGACAGAGATTGATTAATTTCTCCCCACCTGTTTGTGTTAAAAGGTTCAGGCACACCAAGGGGGAGACTAGCAGCTCCAGAAATGAGACCGAGGGTCAAATTAGATGTTATATCAGTACTGAAAATGGGAAGGGAAAGGGGTCGTGGTTAGGCCGCCGTGGACTCAATTATGTCTGAAAAGAAGTGGAATGGTCATAGGTCCACTTGAAAAAAAGTTAAGCCACATTATACATTTAAAGCACTGTTACCACTTTCAACAGCCATAGCTTCCCCCCAAGAATTATGGGAGCTGTTCTTTGTTAAGGGTGCTGAGAGATGTTAGGAGGCCCCTATTTCCCTCACAGAGCTACAATTCGCAGTGTTCCCTGTGAAGAGGGATTGACTGTTAATCCTCTATGCAACTACAGCTCCCAGAATTCTTTGGGGGAAGCCATAACTGTTGAAAGTGGGATCATAACATAGTCTTCAAGTACCACAAGACCTTGCCAGGACCTTCATGAAAACCCTGAAGCCATCATGGCTCCTCAGCTGGTCATGTGGTCATGCAGAGTTACAAATTCCCAATTGCAAGCTACCTTAAGCTCCTCTTAAAGGGGCCATGGGCAAAACTGCAGCTAGCTTGCAGTTTTAGCTTAGAAGCAATTTTGCCCATGGCCTCTTTAAGAATCAGTAAAAGTGAGTGAGAGTGCCCTTGCGTGGCACAGTAGCAGTGTTCTTTGCTGCTAGCTTTAAGTGCCCAGAAGGAGCAGAAGCAGATATATGGAGAGAGTCCAAAGAAAGTCTATTGGATTGAGCGAGAAAGGAAAAAGTGGGTCAGAAGAGTAGCAGAAGAGAGAAAGGGCAAGGGCTTTGGTGGGTGGCATGGAAGGCCCACAGGACACAAGAAGAGAGAAGAGAAGAGGTGACTCTGGCCAACTGTATTGCCAGAGATGGCAAAACGCCCAGCATTGCTGCCCGTAAGAACCAGGTTTAGGGTTGGAACTAGATCCTGCTTTGATCAGGATCATGCAGAAGATGTGGGGTTCAACCCTGTCCACTTGCTCATTTGCTGACACCACCAGGGATGGACGGGTGGTGTGGTTTGGCAGAAATGGCCTCACAGGCTAAAATACAGCCCCCTGGTAAGATAAGGTTGGCCCACAGGTTAAAGCTTCTACACCCCTGCCCTACAGTATCCAAATCTCTATTCCACTGTCTCCAATTGCAAGAATGTTCCTATTTTCATCTGAGGAACGTTGGAGGGTATGTCATAATGGTTCGCGTGTAGCCATAGTTTCCTGCTTCATTTCAAGCCCTGTGGTACTAAGTTCTATGTTCTCTCCCTACACATGGAGCAGGCACGGGAATGGGGGAGAAATTCAGTTCAGTTCACATTTAGAGGTGAATGTCTCTACTTCACTGTTTTGGAAACAATACAAGAACAGAAATACAATCCTCCAAATTTTTCACTTTTCTGAATTTTGCAATGCAGCAATTCTCTAGCCAAGTAACATGTACAAGAATGTGCATACTGTGGTAAAATGTGCATTAGAATGCCTGCATTAGTGAAAATAGCATAAAAAATGAATTTTATTAGGGAAAATTGCTTTGCAAAAATATGTATTTTGGGCAAATTTGCACACAGGCATTTGGATATTAGGACAAAATTGACACAATAATGCTGGTAAATTTCCATGAGGTCTTTAAAAACATGCAAACTGATGTGGAAATGTGGAGAACACAACTTAATATTTGAAAAATGAGGAGTAGAAAAACCAAAAATTGCCAGAGAAAGCCTGCTTGATATCTCTAAGAAATCTCTATATTCCTGGTCTTTTTCATCCACTGGGGTAGGATGGAGGGGCAGTACAGGATTTCTCTGTTATTCTCTACATGAAAAAGCAAGTTGTACAGAACTATTTTGAGCTGAAAAATAAGCAGGTGAGGAAGAATAAGCTTATTTAGTCTGCCCAGTATAATAACTTCTACAGAAAACAGGGTATGCGGGGGCAGGGAACACAGAACTCTGGCTAAGAAATCATATGAGTCTTAAAATTTATTAAAGACAGAATGGGGATCACTTTAATCTCAAGGGTGTTTGTCTTTGTTTGCATTCGTGTGTTTTAATTTAGGAGACAAAACCTACTAGCATAAACATGAGATGATCATGTTGCTAAATTTCAAAACTGGCAGTGATCAAAACAGATGAGGACACATTTCAAAATGCAATGCTTCATTCCAGGGCAATCAATTGGTTAGAGAGTTTTTTGTTTGTTTTTTAGCCAAGTAAGCACCTTGCTCTCAAGCTGAGCAATAGATTCATTAAGCAATGAAATAATAACAGTTTATCATCATAAGTGAGTTTTTAAATTGTATTTAATAACAATCGCTGTCCGCCAGCCAAGTATTTTATTGGTGGGGAAATTAACCTGAGTTTCTGGATTCCTGCCCAGCAGTTCAAACTAACCAGTTTGTGAAATAATATATTTAAATACTTTGACCCCTCCTCAATAATGGCAGGTATAATCCTTCAAGGGGATGTCTTACCTTCCTTCACCACCACAAAAGGGAGAACATTTGTATGGTTGCACAGATCCCAATGGAGTTTGTGCAAAATAAGTTAATGGTGGGTTGTAGGTGTGAGTTATAGGGGGATTGTGGCAGAGGTTGCAGGGATGCACAGCTAGCTGTGCCCCTCACCACTGGATGCATAGCTAGCTGTGCCCCTCACCACTGGATGCATGTTTGGCGAGTGTATGAAGTGGCTTGACACATATACATCCATAAAGCCCCTGATGATGCACTCTGAAGTCATGGCTGGTGGGAGTCACAGGGCTGCATCAGCCCAGCCCTTTGGCTTTCCCATGACACGTTCTTTCAACATACGAGGAAATCAGGTGACTCCCCAACATGTTCTACATAGATCTTTCTTTTAAAAAGTGTTTCAGACCTGGAGCTAATGAAGAATGCCACTGCTGCTTGGTGGAGGAGCACGTGACAGCACTGCAATGCTTGCCATTAAACATCCAGGCATGATTGAAAGTGCAGACTTTGGCCTCTAAGTTCCGAAATGGCTTAGGCTCATATGACTCCCAGCCTACCTCACAGTCTGCCAGGATTGGCTTGCAAGACACTTCTGAGGGAAGTTAAATCTTAAGATCCTTTAGGAGCAGTATGCTGCTGGGACTCACATCCATAGATGATCTCTTTTTTAGTTATAGGAAAGATGGTGTTACCATTTTATTCTTACCAGATTTTGGTGCAACTGAAGACTTTTACCTGTTGATAATACCTGAACAAATAGATAGATTGGTTGCTGCTATTGCTGTTGCTATTAGTAAATTCCTGTTTAGTGAACAACAGTTACGAGTTGCTGTCTTCTGCATTTTGAGGATCATGATATTTCATTGATTATAAATTCTCTTTTTGTCTTATTTGACTTCATTGCAAACTGTCCTGCAGCCTGTGCAAAGAGCAATATAGAAATAAATCACAGGATGTGCTGTCTTCCCTCCCCTTGTTTTCTTTTATTGTACTGTTCTTTATTCTTCTTTGGTGATCACTCATAACCAAGTAAGATTGTCTTCCATAAACACAGTTTTAACAGTGAGTCCGTAAGTGACTGTGGAGGCCCATTCTGGATCCACACGTCCTTCCACAGTGGGGACATAGGTTTCCGGGTGGGAATTGATCATGGTGCCTTCCTCTTAGCACATTTCTCCCTTTCATCCTGAGTTCGAGCGTACTATAAATTGCCTCACATATCATTGTGATAGAAAGGTGGCTCAGATTCTTTTTTAAAGAAAATGAAATCATCCCCAAAGCAGAGTTCCCCAAGCTGAGTATTAAATAAAGTTAAAATAGGGCCAGCGAATCCTTAATTTATTCTAGCCAGCTGGCCAAGAAATGCCACACACAGCCTCATGTTGTTCACTATTAAACTTTAATGCTAATTGGGCCATCCATTAAAGTATTCTGGCTTTTCATAGTTTTCCAGCAAACATCTGGTTCCTGGTATGGCTGTGCTTGGTTTCACTTTTGCTTTGCAATGAGGTAGGGAAAGCTTCCTGTGACTTCTTTGCTTTGCAGTGCCCAGCAGCTGGAATACTTAGACAGCTCTGTTATTTTTTTATTCGTATTGATCATCCCTTACATTTTTGTTCATACTGGTACTGGATAAAAAAAGAGGAACACTTGCTGTTTCTGGCAAACATTTGACTTCTGTATCAATAGCAACTCCCCATTTGTCCTGGAGCTAGTAACAAGTGTCCTGACTTCAAAAGCCTTGAGTTTATCATTATGTGTGCTCTAACTGCAAAGGAAAGTAGTGTACACTGGCAAAGTGTGGGATCCTTTTAGGCCATTTTAGTAGAAGCGTTACTTAACCCACTGAGATTAGTTCTTACAAGAAAGCTGATACTCAGAAGCAAGTTATTTGTTGCCTGGCTACATTCTCCCCCATGCCCCCAACTTTGTCCCATCAAAGCTCATGGTGGCCTGTCAAACTGAATTGTAGACTACAATACACAGAGGGATGCTTCAGAAAGAGTTCTCACACCTCAGCTTTCAAGCAGAAATCCGCTTGCTCTCTGAATTTTTACTGAGAGAAATATATTGGCTGGGATCATAGCTAGTGGCAGAAACATTCCCTGAGCCAGAGTTCTAGTTGTGGGATGCTCCAATGGTGGAAGCAGTAGACACGACACCCCCTAATTAACCTTTCTCCCTGCACTCCTTCACAAATCTGTCCCAGAACCATGGAGGACCTTCAAAGGCAGCATGAAAAACATTGACACAGTGGACTGCAGGCGGTATCGGCAAAAATGGCCTCCCAGCTTCTGTTCCCTTGCATCTCATTCTCCCTTGTATCTCAGATGCCCACATAGAATCCAAGTCCTGGAGTTCAGTGGAGAAAATCAATCAAAGCAGTCCTAGAGACAAGATGCTGGGGCATATCTAAAATAGCAGTATGGTTGTGCTCCTTGATAACATGGCATAGGGTCATACTGGAGATGCCAGTGACAGCACATAGCCAGTTTGCAACTGCCTGCTTTCATGAAGCTGAGTAAGGTACTCCTGCTTCCATCATAGCCCCACGGTGTTCACAGCTAAAAGGAAGGTTTCCACCTCTCTTGGTTGTTAGTCGGGTTTTGTTTTGTTTTTTGTTTTTTTTTTTTGAGGTGGGGATCACTTCACTATACATGATCATTTCAGCCAAAATTTGAAACTCCAAAATATTTGGCGTATCTCCTTTTCTAACCTGTGTCAGTGATTACTGCCTGAAGGATTGGCAAAGCCTATGAACTTAAGAGGCTGTTGCAATTGTTTGCATTACACTAGGCACTGCTGTATCCTATATGGTGAATAATGTAGACACTCCCTACATCATTCTCACCACTTCCTATAGTATTATGCAGCTGAAGTGTGTGCGTGCATGTGTGTGCACATGCACACAAACACATCATTGTATGTGCACATGAATTAGAAGACTGTTGGGTGATGTGCAAGTGAAGTTGAAGAGCACTGTTTCTTGAACTAAGGTTGGGTCTCTGCTCTGGTACAAACTGAGTGTTAGGATCTCTACTGCTACAATGCCACATATAGGGTTATGGGTTTTTATTGTTGCCACCTCTTTGCCTTCCTCCTAAAATGTCCTCCCCCTATTTCTGAAAAAGCAGTGCTACAGGGAGGTACACTGAACAGAGCTGCACCTGTACTTCGTGTTTCTGTCAGCCATCAGTCTGGTGATGTAGTACCAAGATACATGAGGAAAGAGTAGCATTCAGTTGATGCATTACAATAATATGTCAGCGGTGCAATGGTGCTTTGATAGTGCTTAATAACTGTACTACTGCATTGGGGAGAATGCCAAGAAAAACAGAATGAGAGAAGTGATAGCATGTATATAATTCCTGTTTCATGTCTGAGTTTCAGAACCAACGGATAGTAATTGTTTTACTGTGTTTCTCTTGATTGTTTTATAACTTACAATGTTTGAAACATAACCCTGATATCCCTTAGACTGCGTTTAAAGAGTGTGTGGCAGGCAGGTTCTGTTAAGAACTGCAAGATGAACAGTGCAGGTGTCATGGTTTAAGTTGGGGATAAGGGGTTTGCACACAAATTTGCTGCATACATTCACACCTGCTTTCAAGGTAGCAAACCCCTTCTACTACATTTTAAATATTACATATTAACTGTATTAAATATTATATTTTAAATATGATCACCCTTAGTTTGGGCCAACGTATTTTGTTGCGGAAAGACATTCACAGTAATTGCATTGTTGAAGTCCAAAATATTAAGAAACATGGAAATACTCATTGAGCTTGATCCAGAAATCCATGAGTGGAGTGAACCCCACCTATGAATGAGTTGCTCTGGGAATCTGAAGATGGGAAAGGGCATTTTGCCAATTGTCCTTCCCCTTGCATTGCCCCTCCCCCTCAAAAACCACCCAGAAACCTGAGGGACCACCTGGAACAGTGCGGGAGGTAGCACTTGATGTGATAGGGAAATGTGGAAATCAGAGGAAGCCCCTTTTTTTGCAGTAGTTTCAACCAGATCTACAGCCCCAGATCTACTAAAGATTTTAAACAAGGGACTAGGGGTCTCCCAACAACTAATACTACACACACTCTAGGCAGTGTGTGTAATATTAGTTTTGGTTTCATATTGGCCTTTCTTCATCCTAGCTACAGTGTCATCACCATGTAGCCTGATTACAGATAGAACAGTGGCCTGATCCAGATGTAAGGCTTAAACCTGGTTTTAACCTTTAAAGCCCTACACGGCCTAGGACTCTATGGGTCCTATGGGACCGCCTTTCCTGGCATGTCCCACAGAGGACCTTACAGTCTTCAAATAAAAAGTTCTTGGAGATCCCGGGCCACAGGAAGGTTAGGCTGGCCTCAACCAGAGCCATGGCTTTTTCGGCCGTGGCCCCGATCTGGTGGAACACTCTGTCACATCACAAGAGACTAGGGCCCTGCAGGACTTGAGATCTTTCCGCAGGGCCTGCAAGATGGACCTGTTCCACCAGCCTTTGGCCAAGGCACAGTCTGACCACCTCCTTCTGTAATCCTCATAGAACTCTAGCCCAATGGTTGCCATTAATTTGACTCTGAATTGATTTTAGAATGAATTGATTTTAGAATGTATTTCAATTAATTGATTGTGATTTTATGTAAACTGTGTTATTTTTACTGTTGTTAGCTGCTCTGAGCCCGGCTTCGGCGGGGGAGGGCGGGATATTATTATTATTATTATTATTATTATTATTATTATTATTATTATTATTATAGCCAAGTTTAGAACAAGTCTGCTTGTTCATTTAGGACTCTATCAGAGCCCTCATGCCTCCTTCCCAAAGCCCAGCACCTCACTTTCCAGGCTTTGGGAAGGCAGCAGGGTGGAGGGCATCAAATGTTGCTGAGGTCTGCTAAAAAAAGGCCTTGAGGGCCACATGTTGCATCGCCCTGTTTTGTGATGGTGATATGTATTCCTTAACTTATTTCAAAATGTGGCAAGCCAGTTGTGCTGCATTTGGATTCCCTCCCGTTCAATCTACTGGATTGGGCCCATGGACTTCTGCTCCACTGTCCTACCACTGCTGGGTGAAGCATATGTTATGTAGCACTAGAACCTATATGCAGAGGCAGGGAAGGCTGTTCTGCAAGATGAACCATCCCCACCAACCAGAAGCCACCAAAAGAATGCAAACTGGCAGCTCTGATGTACAAAAATACATTTATTTTCAACAATTTCAAAACCACTGCCTTTTTTTTTACAGTAGAAATATTCAAATGGAACAATAAAACCAATAACAGTATATATATGTACTTATGTATATATATATGACTCATGCATTTGTCTTACTTCATTTAAAATAAGTATTGCAATTGTCTGTCTCATTTAAATCTCGAAATGAAAGGAGGGTAGGGAACAGTGCCAGTTTGCCAGCTTCCAACAGCAGAGGATTTGGATTTCCATTCTGTCATTCTGGCCAAGTTGTGTTCGGTGAAAGACTCCATGAGAGGTTGATAAGTTGGGTTAATATTGCCCCTGGCATCCTGACCGGAGCAGGATTAGGCAGAGTTGCTTTGTATCCAAGGTTGGCACAACACATAGTGGACTCAGCACTTGAGTCAAACTCAGGCCGCACAGATTGGGGGGGGGGTCTTTAGGCCTGGAAGGCAAGATGTCATGCAACACCTAGTCCAAACAAGGGGGATTAAAGTATCATGACTTAGTAAGTGCCAGCAAGAGAACATAGCCTTCTGTCTCCTCAGACGGCTAACCATTTGACATCCACAATCATAGGCTGATTTATCTCTCTCTGCTCTACAGTAATCTTTCTCCTTTTTCTTTGGCTGCAATCTCTATACCTATTTACCTGGGAGTAAGCTTCACTGAAATCAATGGGCTGAGTTAAAATGTATAGCATTGCACTATCTTTATACTTCCAGAATAGGTAAATCAGTTTTGGTGTAAGCTGCAACAGAGAATTGTTTGGACACAGAACTTAGCACACTTCAGTGACTGAAGCAGGAAGTGGGGAAGGGATTCAGCAACTATATAATTGGGAAGGAAGAGGATGGGTTATTCTGTTGCAAAAACCTCAAAGCCAATAAACAATAGAGAACAGGGCAGAGCTGACACAGCCATGAGGCAGGTGAAGCCGCTTTTTCAGGTGGCAGAAACTTGGGGGGGCCCCACCTGCCCCATTGCCACTGCCATCACTGCCACCAGTGGTGTCACATAATGCAAGATCTTGCAGAGCATGCATTGCAAAACACCATCATAGTGGCTCTCTTTCCAATCCCTATCATGGCTATTGTTTTGGATAAACCATAAACTAGCTGCCTATAGGTATCACAGACTTTTTCAACACTCCCTGGAATGGTGGTGTGTGAGATCCTGTTCTGGAATGTTGAACAAATTAAATGATAGGGAGCTCATTTAAAATGAATAAGGGCTGTCCCATTTAATTAAATTGATGAGCTTAAGAATATGACTCCAGGATATGACTGGTTTTAAGACTCAGCACCCCATGGAAATAAATCTGCTGTCCAATTAAGAGGATATGTTTAGGCTTCAGAGTCCCTGGAATGAATGGAAACATTCTGGGCCTGAAATGACAATGAGAGTAGATATATTTGCAGAAATCCACTACCCACCTAGGACTTTTTCAAGCTCATCTAATGGAGGAAGAAAGCAAAACAATAACTGTAAGCATCTCTATTAAAAATATGTAAGCCCTACTGAGTTCAGCAGAACTTCCTCCCAAATAAGTATGTATAGGATTACACCCATGTGTGTTTCATGCTGAATCTTTATTTCCTAAATCTTATAAAACCCTTACCATTAAATAATGTTGTCACCCCTTTTTTCTTAGCAAGTTTTCCAGAGTTTTTAACATCAGGCAGAAATTAATCATGTGTATCTTCAAGCCAATATAAGCTTCAACTGTTGATCACCTGGCTGCTATATTGCTACTAAGGTCATAGGAGCAATGACCACATTAATTGCTTATATTTTCAACATCTGATTCTATCAAGAACTTCATTGTCTTAGGATAAGGTTTTACTTTTAGAGATTTTTTTCCCCTTTCGTGGGTGATGGTTTGAGTGTTATGGGGTAAGAGGTTGAGGAAGCCACAGTGATGACACCTTTATTCTATTGAATACTTCCTTCAGTTGTGTTTTCTACCTAAAACCACATTGCTGAGCTATTTTTCTTTCAGTGTAGTGCTCTATAGTTGTGGAGCCCCAGAGGGGCACATGGCTTTAAAATACAGCTGCTTTGGAAGGAGACTGAAGGGAAGTTGGGAGAAATGGTTCCTTTACAGATATGATGAAAATCCTCATGGCTGATTTACATTTGCCAACACCATGACCAATTTGGCCCTCTTCTGAATGGTTCATCCATTGTATGGACTTTTTTTACTGCACAGTCTTGAATTCAGACTAGTTAAGTAATCAGGCATAATTAATATCATTAATAGCACCATTAATATCATCAAAAACTGCTTTACCAGGAATACAACTGCCATTTACTTTACTGCAATGAAAAAATCCGCCACCTGTAAATCCTAATGACATTGTCCCATTACTTCTCAAGGCTATTCAGATGTTTTGCAATTGTGAGGATAATAATACGCCATGGTAGTTTTCAAAAGCTGGTGTTTCTGATCTCATATGCATTTCACTGGATAGCTGCTAAGAACTAAAAATACTAGACACAACCAACACACAGAGCCACCATCTCCACCACCACCATTTGCCGAATCAGAAACTGGAAGTCCAGTAAAATGGCTGTGTGTTAAATGCATGCCACTAGTAACTAAGCCTAGTCAGGAGAAATTTTGGGGAAGCTAGAGGATTAAAAATCAAACAGGACTGTAACTGGAGCAACACCAAAGGTTAAAAATCCTTTGTACTGATTTCATTAGTGCAAGGATTTATGCATGTGCAGCAGAAGTTTATCCCCTCTCCTCTCCCACACATGCCCTGTGCCCTCCCCAAATGTGCTCTGGAGGGTTGAGGGGAAATCCAAAACAGATTTAGCAGGTGTGCAGGGGGAGGAAAAGTGGGTGGAGCACAAGCATAAATCTTGGATACTATCCAACACTGAATGCAACCCAACATTGATGCCACAATTACAGTATTTGATCTGCTCAAACTGAAGCATATTTTCTTGCACAACCTGTTAAATAGACTGGGAATATAATGGACTCAGCATAGTGTTTCTAAGCTAGACTCATTCCAAGCCCTACACTCCTGCTTCTGAGGAAGAACCAATATCTTGACTGTATTGCATTTTGAAGTGTTCACAACCCAGATATATTGCCTTCTTTTTGCAGGTCCCTACCAGTGTCAACTGAACACAAAGAGGAAAGAGTTAAACATGACAGACAACTGATACGCATCCAGATCTCCCATGTGACACAGCTGCTCGCTGCAGATCCCCAGTGAACTTCTCATGTGGGTGTGAAGGTGTGTGGGTGAGTGTGGTTTATTCATTTTAAATTTATCTTTTACTAAACATTAAATTATTTATCAAGAAATAAAAAGGTATTTACATGGTAATTATCTACAGTATGCCATCGGTTTCCTCAATACCAACAGTATCAACATGCACCAGCAAGGGCCTCATTCATAAACTTGGTCAGATGTGCCAGCCGTCATTTTGTGCAGCCTGCCCATCCTCATGAGAATCTAAGGAGTCAACTTCAGAAGGCTTTGTTATTCCCCATTTTAAAAGATATACAGGATATTATATATATGTATATATATACTCAGTTGATTGAATCCAACAGGGTGTCAAGCGAGAATAGAACCCTGCATTCATTCTACAGGAGCAACTCTGGTATGAACAATTAAATAACCTTCTGAGACTGCCACTGGCAGAGTAGCCCAATTATTTTCTGAAAGGGGAAATAGAGAATGTGCCCAAAAATTTAAGTTCAGGGTTATATTATTTCTGGTTTCCATTAAGTCTTGCATTTTTTCTTCTATTATACAGTTTTCCAAAAACTGAATTTATGAATGTGGCCCCAGAAAACAAAATAACACCAAAAAAAAGAAAAAAGAAAACCACATTCTGCGCCCCTCCCTCCCTAATAATAATATTAATAGTCATCATTATGACATAGAATTTTCTTTGTAATAATAATAATAATAATAATAATATTAATTAAAAATAAAAACTCAGAAATTTTGTAGTCAAAGTGGTGTTCCTGGTATTAAACACTAGTGCAGTTGGGTATTTCCTTTGTGCTTTCACTGTTGGAGATTGTTGAGATGCTCCCTAAGAAAAAGGAGAATGGAAGAATTAATAGAGGTCACCAAATTTGGATATTCGTTGTGGCATAGATTTTCCTTCTTTGCCATGGTGTATAATCGAGGGGCCTTCTCTTGCTTCCAGCAAAATCCCACCCAAAAATGTCAAAGCAGTGCACACAGTAAACAATTAAGTCTATAAGTTAATTCATAGTGACCAATGGTACACACAATGGAGTTGCACCAGAAAAAAATGTTGGAAGGAAAAAATCTTAATGAGGCATCTAAAATTTAACACCCCTGACTGTCTGATTTCAGTAGAAAGTTCCACAAAGCACTAACACTCTGTGCTTGGTGACCTTGGAGTGGACCACAAGGAGCATGCAGGATGACTTAATAGTGCCTCTTTTGATTAGACTACTGCTTAATTTTTTTAGGCACCTCATGTAACACAAGAATTGTACTATCACCCGACTGCAGTAGAAAAGAGAAAATGGAAGCATTTCCTCTTCTTTTGTTCATTTTATTTCCCCCCTTTGCCCTTTACCCTAAAGGGGCCTGTCTGTTCCCATTTGCTGCTCCAAACTCTGCTACCCTAGGGTATCTTGACTTCATGTACCATCTCATGCTTCCTCATTTGCCCTATGCATCAGTTACAGAAATTAGCCTCCCAACATCTATGCATCTGCAAAGAGCTGAGCCACTAAAATCTTAACATTCTAATATTCAGCCACGATCTAACATATTTCTCACGACTACTTCTCATGCAGAGACAGCTAATGGGTGCATACAACTAAGTTCTACAGCTCGTTGATTTCCGTGAATCAACTCTGAGCAAAACTTAGTTGAATACCACTCACTGTCAGCAATATGTATTTACTCATGGCAGAGGACAAGGACCAGAGAGGACTCTTGATGAGCATGAATTGTTGAGATGTCATTGAATGAACAGGCAGGCCGTTTACCTATAACCCGTGTGTCCAGCTCTTTGTCCATGAGTTCTTCAGGGTCTGTGAATTCACTCAGAGTGATCTTGGGGGCATTTTCACTTTGGCTGACAGAACCAATCATTTCCTGTTCTTTGTCATGCTGGACTTGAGCATAGATGTTAATCCATGGGATTTTCCTATGTTAAAAAGGGGAATAAAATAGATTTTCATTGAGATGGTCTTCCCGATTTATAGTAACAGTTGCCTCCTCAACAGTGAATATTATATATTATATCACAAAAACCAGAGGAACAAAGCATGACAGGGATATAATTTACACTTATAAAAATCTTAGTGCGGATGCCTGGCCCACATTGAACAGGAATCTAAATAATAATAATAATAATAATAATAATAATAATAATACAGTGGTACCTTGGTAGTCGAACGGCCTAGTTCCTGAACAAATCGGGAGTGAGTCTTTCGGTTTGCAAACGTTTTTCGGAAGTCAAAAGTCCAACGCAACTTCCACAGCTTCCAGTTGAGTGCAGGAAGCTCCTGCAGCCAATCGGAAGCCGTGCCTTGGTTTTTGAACCGTTTCGGGACTGTTTAAATTCATCAAATAGACTCCCAGAACAGATTAAATTCAAGAACCAAGATATCACTGTAATCGATTTTATATACCAGCTTATACCGCCCTATACCCAGAGGTCTCTCAGGGCGGTTCACAGATTCAATACATACAATGTGCACCAGGCAGCCAGATCTGGCAGGCTGAAAGCTGAAAATGTTGTTCTATCACAAGTAAAATAACAAAAAAGTGGGGTATATTATTCTTATTTTTATTCTTATTTTACCATTACCCGCCCGTCACCCTGAGGTCCTAAAGCACCTTACAACAATTTAAAATACAACATTAAAAACAATTTTAGAAACCTACAATCACAAAAATAACATTTAATAAAAATAACATCAAGTAAAAATAGCAAAAGTTCAAACAAATGCTTATATTACAGTTAGATTTCCAGTATTTCTGCATCATAATCTGAAAGGCCATTTTCTAAAAAAAGATTTCTTTTCCCATGTCATGAAATGCATCCAGTAAAGCACCCTCTCATGCCATTTTAAAGTCCAGCTGTTGACCAACAATCCCGTGGCTTGTCCTCCATTCCCACATCCTGATTTCCCTTTGACCCTGCTCTATTTCCAGCTCCTGACTCTCTGCAGGCTGCTGACCACAGCCTAGCCCTCCCACCTCAAATAATTTCTGACTGGATCAGATAGATGCCTGACATCAGAGTATATCTCATACCTCAATAAAAGAGCAAACTGTCTACAGTGAGGTGTGGCTTTTACTGGTCTCAACTTCCCACAAAAAAAAATGTGAGGCTTCCCCAGTTTTTGTTTCTTGGACCCATCTGGCCAGGTGACAAAGAAGTGCCCTCTCAGAATATCTTTTCTGCCAGGAGTTCTGTACATGCTCTGAAACCTAAGATACTATTCAAGCAGGTAACATGTAACTAGCTAAGTTCCTCCTTGTCTTCTTTCCCAAATTATTTGTACCTTTACACTTGGCTTCATTGGTTTTAAAAGGCAATTCTCTGGAAATTCCCACTGGAAATTCCTACGTGCTCAACTACATGGGTCTAAAGCTACCCATTCTGTATTAAGAGTATTTCACAAGGTTTATGGAGAAATAAATATAAAACTTCTCTCTTTGTTTATTTCCCCCTGAAGGGAGGGGTCCTGAGCTATTGGGATCAGAAATTCCCCAAGCAGCTGAAAAAAACGGTTGTGTCGGGGGGGTTCATCCTATGGTAGCAGCCAGCTGTAATTCTCTCTTTTGGGGGGGGGGGAACAAAAAAAGAAAAAGAAAGAAATGTGGCTTCTCCAAGATCTGTCATGGATGAGTTTCTGTCTCTCTTGAGACCCTTTGTGAGAAGAGACCCACAGCCAGGCTAACAGGCTCCATTTCCTTGCATTAATTCAGTGGCTGGATTAATTGTGATTTTGCTGATGACCCTGACACAGCTGACAGCTGACATCACAGCTGCCAAGAAACAAATCTTATGAGTTATCTCAGCCAATAAGATTAAACAGTAGTGATGGCTAATGACACACAAGACGGAAGGAGGGGCACTGAGAAGTAGCAGCAGACAGGGAAGCAAAAGTGCACTGAAGCACATCAGAACAATGTGAATGTTTAGTGAAGTGAGTATTTCCATTAATTGACTTTGCTGCATCTTGGAGCATCACAGAGAAGAAAATATCAACATTTGAAGATATGTGATGCCGAATGTCTCCCTATGGGGCAAATGTCCAGAGATGACTGTCTGTTCCTGCTGTCTGAGTCACTGTGAGACATATTTTTCACTGTAGACAGTAAATATTTGTGTAATGCTGTCGTTCTTTTTAATCAGTGGACAGGGTGCACAAGTGATCCTTTCCTTTTGGCTTCCTTTTAAACAACTGGGAGTGTTTGAGATGGACAACATATTCTTTCTTAACCTTATTTTCTCTGGGCTGGCTTTGTCCGATACCTTTGATAACAATTTATCCTTTCTGCCCTTCAACATCCTCCCGGTTCTCTTGCAAACGAATAACTAAGCTCATTTAGCTTTGGTGCATGCTTGCCTGATTTTGTACATCTAAATTAGGTCAGTAATAGCTGATATAATGTGTCATCATTGCTTTGGAAAGCTTGCCTGGGTTATTTTCTATTTTCAGCATCTGTTCTGGCTGTCGGGCCTTTTAAACTTAGTCAGAGTTCCAGGGGAAGCTTCCTTCTCTGCAGTATTAAAAAAAATGATGGGCCAGATAAAAGCATATATATACACACACCATTTCAGAGTGAGACTCTGAGATCCTAGTTTGGTTCAGGCTTTCATCAAAGCATCTTCCAGGGGAGACTTGAATGGATACATTTTCAAAACAATATATGGGAAAGATACCCAGAGATGTTCTGGGCTCATTAAAAGTAGTGTATGTGGATCCCTCATGGCAGAAAACTCCCCCCCCCCACTGTACCTATGAAAGGACCCCATGCCAGGCATGGTGAGCTATCTGAATGGAATAAAACCTCTTTGTAACATTTGCTGTGCACCTCAGAGCAGCAGAAAGTAGCATCAAAGGAGAATTCAAGAACAATTTCCTCAGTCTTCAGTGCTGGATACATCAAAGCAAACTTTTGCTGAGATAAAGCATGAACATTAGCCATTCCTCCTTTCTCCCCAATACACATGTGTCTTAAGCCCAGTTCTGAGATATTGTAGGTGTCCATCCACCCCTAAGACCATGCATTGTTTCCAATGCCTGAGCTTCTCACCTCCATGGGTCCACATTCATGTTGACCCTTTGCCTCTACGCCTAAATATATGCCAACTTCCTTTGGTTGTGTATCTGAGGAGAATAAGTATTTAGGCTGAACTTTTACCCAGTGAGAGTGTAGGTTTTGCAGTACACTGTCTTCCCCTGAGCCTCAATCTAAGCTTTCAGACAGTGGCCTGGTTAAGACTCTCTATTGCCACCTTTATGAACAATTACTTAATATCCTGGTTAGTTGACCAACATTAAACCAGAGTTCCCATTTTGGCCAAATTTGGAAATTCTGGTTTATAACAAACCAGAATCTCCACATGATGCTGGCACACAAAAGGAGAAAGATAAGGGTGGAGCATGCAGGCCTGATGCTTGTTCCCGGTTTCATAAATCACAGTTTATAAAACCAACACCTCTGCATCCAAATAGGGCCAGTCCCTCTCCAGCTCACGTAGCCAAAGCCATTTAGTAAAAGGACAAAGATGTACAGAGATGGGGAACATTCTGTTTTAATGCTTTTAAAATGTTTAATGCCAGCTGTATATTGATCTAGCACCAATGGCAAAATTTCTGTCGGATAAATCAGCCTTATATAACCAATATTTAAAATTTTAAAAGATGGTGCTGTTAAGGTACTACACTCAATATGCCAGCAAATTTGGAAAACTCAACAGTGGCCAGAGGATTGAAGAAGATCAGTTTACATCCCAATCCCAAAGAAGGGCAGTGCCAAAGAATGCTCCAACTACCGCACAATTGCACTCCTTTCACACGCTAGCAAGGTTATGCTTAAAATTATACAAGGAAGGCTCAAGCAGTATGTGGAAAGAGAACTCCCAGAAGTGCAAGCTGGATTTCAAAGGGGCAGAGGAACCAGAGACCAAATTGCAAACATGCGCTGGATTGTGGAGAAAGCTAGAGAGTTCCAGAAAGACATCTACTTCTACTTCATTGACTATGCAAAAGCCTTTGACTGTGTTGACCACAGCAAACTATGGCAAGTTTCTTAAAGAAATGGGAGTGCCTGATCACCTCATTTGTCTCTTGAGAAATCTCTATGTGGGACAAGAAGCTACAGTTAGAACTGGATATGGAACAACTGATTGGTTCAAAATTGGGAAAGGAGTACGGCAAGGCTGTATATTGTCTCCCTGCTTATTTAACTTATATGAAAGGCTGGGCTGGATGAATCCCAAGCCGGAATTAAAATCGCCGGAAGAAATATCAACAGCCTCAGATATGCAGATGACACAACCTTGATGGCATAAAGTGAGGAGGAATTAGAGAACCTTTTAATGAGGGTGAAAGAGGAGAGCGCAAAATATGGTCTGAAGCTCAACATCAAAAAAACAAAGATCATGGCCACTGGTCCCATCACCTCCTGGCAAATAGAAGGGGAAGAAATGGAGGCAGTGAGAGATTTGACTTTCTTGGGCTCCATGATCACTGCAGACGGTGGCAGCAGTCACGAAATTAAAAGACGCCTGATCCTTGGGAGAAAGGCGATGGCAAACCTAGACAGCATTTTAAAAAGCAGAGACATCACCTTGCCAACAAAGGTCCATATAGTTAAAGCCATGGTTTTCCCAGTAGTGATGTATGGAAGTGAAAGCTGGACCATAAAGAAGGATGATCGCTGAAGAATTGACCATAAAGAAGGCTGATCGCTGAAGAATTGATCGCTGAAGAATTGATGCTTTTGGACACTGACAAACTGGAACGTGTCCAGAGGAGGGCAACCAAAATGGTCAAAGGCCTGGAAACGATGCCTTATGAGGAACGGCTGAGGGAGCTGGGCATGTTTAGCCTGGAGAAGAGGAGGTTAAGGGGTGATATGATAGCCATGTTCAAATATATAAAAGGATGTCACATAGAGGAGGGAGAAAGGTTGTTTGCTGCTGCTCCAGAGAAGCGGACACGGAGCAATGGATCCAAACTACAAGAAAGAAGATTCCACCTAAACATTAGGAAGAACTTCCTGACAGTAAGAGCTGTTCGACAGTGGAATTTGCTGCCAAGGAGTGTGGTGGAGTCTCCTACTTTGGAGGTCTTTAAGCAGAGGCTTGACAACCATATGTCAGGAGTGCTCTGGTGGTGTTTCCTGCTTGGCAGGGGGTTGGACTCGATGGCCCTTGTGGTCTCTTCCAACTCTATGATTCTATGATTCTATGATTCTATGATTCTATGATTCTATGATTCTATGATTCTATGATTCTATGATTCTATGAATTATGGTGCTGGAGGAGACTCTTGAGAGTCCCATGGACTACAAGAAGATCAAATGTATCCATTCTTAAGGAAATCAGCCCTGAGTGCTCACTGGAAGGACAGATCCTGAAGCTGAGGCTCCAATACTTTGGCCACCTCATGAGAAGAGAAGACTCCCTGGAAAAGACCCTTTTGTTGGGAAAGATGGAAGGCACAAGGAGAAGGGGACGACAGAGGATGAGGTGGTTGGACAGTGTTCTCGAAGCTACAAACATGAATCTGACCAAACTGTGGGAGGCAGTGGAAGACAGGAGTGCCTGGAGTGCTCTGGTCCATGGGGTCACGAAGAGTCGGACACGACTAAACAACAACAACAACATAACCAATATGCTTAACTCTAATTAATGCATGAAAGGATTAAGACCATAGAGTAAGCTTTCCTGCCAGGCTTAGCTAGGTCAGAGCTCCTCACTTTGGGAGGAAGGGCTAGCAAAGCCTTTTCCCACTCTCTCTTTTGCACCATGTGAACTGACCAGTAATGATGTCTGGGTTGGATTCTTCAAGTTTAGACCGTGTAGCTTTAGCAAGCCATTTTTGTGTTTCTATACAAATAATTGACAAACATTTAGCATTTTTTTGTAACCTAAGTTAAAACTGCCTGTGTTTTCTGGCTGCTGTATGGAAAAGCACATCTGACCTTTGAAGAATTTGTAAGTAAACCATGCCACCTTCTATGCTAAGGGGAAGTGGGGAACTTTGGAAGAAACTTGGAAGGGGATCTTTAAAACATCTAACAGCCTATATTACCACACTATGCTTTACTTCCTGTATTGTGATTTTTAAATCTCTGTAGAGGCTCTCTCAACAGAGAGTACTTGCTGCAAACCTGAATATAGGCATTCAGGGAATTTTTCTTTTATTCTTTTAAACAAATTACAATATTTTACTAAAATACTAGCGGTTTCCAAATTGCAATGTGTAGCTAAGTTTGGGGCTGTACAAAGAACAACCCCTCAAGGTTTTTTGTGTTTGCTTGCCTTGAAAAGTCCTGTTGGTGCTGGCCTTTAAAGCCCTAAATAGCCTCAGCCCTATATACCTAAAGGAGCGTCTCCATCCACATCGTTCAGCTCGGACACTGAGATCCAGCAGTGAGGACCTTCTGGCAGTTCCCACACTACGAGAAGTGAAGCAACAGGGAATCAGACAGAGGGCCTTCTCAGTAGTGGCATCCGTCCTGTGTAATGACCTCGCATCAAATGTTAAGGAGATGAGTAATTTTATAATATTTAGGAAATATCTGAAGGCAGCCCTGTATAGGAAAGCTTTTTAAGGTTTAATGTTTTATTGTGTTTTTCTGTATGCTGGAAGCCACCCAGAGTGGCTGGGGCAACACAGTCAGATGGGTGGAGTACTATCTATCTATCTATCTATCTATCTATCTATGTATTTATTTATTTATTTATTTATTTCTGGACCAAACAAAAGTTTCCTTGACTATCTCTAATGTGGTGTTTATTACTGTCCCTGTAGTTAATGCCTGAAGCATTGACATCTGCTCAATGGAACTAAAATGTACCTAAATGAGAAATAAAAAAGGCTTCTGTGGATCACATCCTTAGTGCGCAGCAGCAAAATTCCTTTTCCACCTTCCATGCAGATGAGCCAAGGATAACCACAGGCTTCCTTTAGAATGCACGAGGCTTTGTAGAAAGAGAAGCATCACTATACGTACTGTGTTTGTTGACCATAAAGAACAAAATAGAATCTAGAAATGCATATTTATTTATTTTGCTGGAAACCGAAATCTCCATCTAGCTTTAAGTAAAGCAGAAAAACAAACCAAGATTAGCCTCCTTATACTATCACTTCCTTCATGGCATTATTTCCTAATGGATTTCCTCCACGTGCACATGTAGTGCAACACAGCCAGGCATCCAAGGCTGGAGGACAGTTTGCAACGTGAATGCCTAACGAGTCACTCGAGCGCCTTGCTTCACACAGGCTCCTAATAAGCTGCTGGTGTGTGTGCCAGCAGAGTGCCAATTGTAGCAATCTGCAAAATTAAAAATTCATGCAAACACATGTTTTCCCTACCTTTGCTAAACTGAAGCTCTGCATTCTAGCAGCAATTCTACCTAATCACAAAAGTACACATTGCTAATAGACTTCTGGGTCCGGCGGAAAAATGGGACAGCGCTAAATATTTTATATTCCATTTGTTATTAGGAGCAGCTGCATTCTTTTAGGCAGAGGGGGAGCGAGCAGTGAGTTGATTGAAGATGCAGTAGGATCCCATCAAGAAATCAGTGAGACCCAAGAACAGTATCTCAGGCAAGTTAAAGCTCTTGTCTCCTTTGCTCTATGTTCCTGTCTAGGTACTAAGGGTGATTTCTGTTGCTGTTGCTTGGTTTTTTCTGCCCAGAAACAGGTATACTAAAAAACAACAACACATAGCATAGAATCTGGTTTGGGTTTTTATTTTTAAGGTAATAAGTGAACCTGTCTTAATTGTTTGAACTGTATATGTTATTTTAAGAGATAAGACAAGTCTGCTGGATAGTGGCCCATCTAGTCCTGTTCTCACAGGGAGCAACCAGAAGCCTGTGAAAAGCCTGTAAGCTGGACATGAGCACAAGACCTTTTGGCACTTGAAGGAACTGCAAACTGCTGCTCCCCACCACCACCAGGGAAGAAGGGGGTGAGTGAATATCTACATAGGAGCGAAGGGAAGAATCCAATCAGCCTTACATGATGGTTGAAATGGGAATCAAAGGACATCTTGGGTGGGTAGGAAGGGCAGAGGGCAGCCCCTGTCATTTACTCCCTAAGGGTAGGAGGAGACCAGCAGTGCCTCCTATTTGCCAAGAGGCTACTGTAGAAGCAGCATAGCGGAGGTGGTGGTGGTGGGGCTGCTGCTGAGAAGACAGAGCTGGCTTTCAAGGAGTGTGCTGCAGCTGCAGCTGCAGGCAATGCGTTCCATGGATGCCGGATCTGTTGCTCCTCGGCAACCTGCTGCCTGAGGCAGTTGCCTCACCTTGCCTCATGGGTGGGCTGGCTCGGGTCTAAGAGCACTCTGCTCACCTGTGATTTCCAACAACTGGTATTGAGAGGCTGATACCTTTCATAGTGGAGGTAGAACATTATTATCATGGCTAGTTGTCACTGATAGCCTTTTCCACCAGGAATTTGTCTAATCCTGTTTGAAAGCAATCCATGTTGGTGGCCCTCACTGTCTTCTAGGGGAGCGGGTTCCATAGTTTAACTATTTGCTGCATGAAGAAGTGCTTTCTTTTTTCTGTCTTGAATCTTTAAAGATTCTGCTCCATTCAGATTTCTTTAACAACATTATGATACTGGCAGTTCCTAATTAGTCCTAGAATGGAATTTGCCTTTTTTCACAGCTGTTGCACACTGGGTTGATGTCTTCACCAAGCTCTCTGCTACCACGCCAATGTTTTGTCACTACCAGTTCATACCTCATAAGTGTATATGTGAAATTATTATTTTTTTGCCTTGACATTCTTCACATTGCACTTGTTTACATTGTAGTCCACTTGACACTTCACTGCCCATTCACTCAATTTGGGGAAGTCCTTCTATTTATTTAAACTTCTGCATCCCACTTCATAAACTCAAGAGTTTTTAAAGCCAGCAGCTCATAAGGCAACTGTATTGCTCAGTCTTGTAAATACCTAGTTTCAGTTGTGATACCCGTTTTCCTTAACACTAGCTTTATTCAGTAATGGCAGTTTGCAGAACGCATGGCGTGCAACTGCAGAACACGGGTTGTATATTGCCTTTTAAAGAGGCATCTCCAGCCCCTTTATCAGTAACCTCAAGCAAAAACAATTCCAAGAGGTGGGGTTTCTATTGCCCAACAAACCGCTTAGAGATTTACTGCAATCAGGCGGCACACAAATTTTGTTAAATAAAAATACCCCTCAAACTCTGCAGGTCCTTGTTTTATTTAAGGCAACTTTGGCAGGAAGGAATTCCTCTCTTTAATGCCACCTCCCTCCCCTTCCACCTCGTTCAGGGTGCCTGTCCGCTTTCTATCTCTCTGTATACTGGGATAGGTGGGGTTCTGCGCCCACTCTTGAGCAGTTGTAAGAGCAGGATAGGGTGAGGGAAGAAAGCTGCAGCAGGTGGAGATGTGAATATGCCGCTTACAGAGAAGCAGTCCCTCCCTGACATGAAGGCCATAAAGTTAACAGACCCCATCTGGGTTTGCACCTGGCATCCCTAATTTAAACTCATCTCCTGCACTGATGTAGCTTTATTGTTAAACTCCCAGGGGGCTCATGCCAGCACTGGCAGCACTCATCTGTTCTTCAGAGAGACAGGAAACTTTGATGTGGAAGCAAATGGAAAAATGCAGAGGATATAGGAAAACTGGAAGGTACTCCATAAAAATGCTCTCTTTTCAAAGCAAGGGATCATATATAGTATTAATAAATTATGAAATGCTTATATGCATTTTCTTCTGATATGACCACTATCCCCTCCCCCATTTTTATTTGTTGTGGGAGAGTGTTACATGTGTACAATTTATGATGTTATGGAACACTTGTGGGATCAAAGGTTGATGGCAGTTTATAAATGGTACTTTGTGACTTTTCTCCTGCTCCATCACTTCTAGTCTATTAGAATTACAGAATATCCACTCCAATACCCAGTCCTGAAATTTCTGTTTATCCATTGACAGTGCAAGGGGCTACCACATCTAGGGCAGGTGGAAATCTTGAAAACATTCCAACCTAGAAGCCGCGCTCCACATCAGAACTTCCACTCTTAGTAAAGAAGGTTAGTAGAGTTCATTATTTCCTGAGGGATTCTTTAAAACAAGCCATACATCATGTGAAAGCTGACATGGTTATTGTCCTTTTAAATTGTGTTTCCAACCATGCAAATTCAGAATTTGCATTGATGAACAGATTTTGCCCAGCCTTAATTTGGTCCTGGAAAGATTTATCCCCTGGTCACTTGGGTTTTGCTCCTCTCCTGTGCATCTAGGTTCATAAAAAGGTGACCGAGTAGGTTTGAGAAAGCAGAACTTCATGCTATTCCAGAGACATTTCTGCTTCTTGAATTGAACAAGTATAAAACTAGCACTTGTGAGACTGACAATTTCACACAGCATAGTTAAACCAATTTTTACAGGTAACCATTCTTTGGGCTGCCACTATTGCTATGCCCTAAATGGTGAAAATTATCTTGTTTTGAAATCTTTGAAGAATACGAAATCTGATGAGGTCTATTTGGGGATCTGGATAATTGCATGTTGAACATGTATCTGGGATATTTGGATTAGTCAAACTGCAGATCAGTGATTGACCAACTAATCTCAGCATTAGTTCACTCCTTGCAAATCAGATAGAATATGAATCACCTACTTTGAAGACACTTTGCTCATTTTGGTGCCGTATAAATAGCACCTTGTGGCGTATAAAATGAACTGATAGAAGGCAATACAGAATATAAGACTCTCAAGTTTATTATCTGTATTTTCTGTGCTTGTTATTTATGACATATAATAATCAAGATAAAAATTATCAGTGATCTCTGATTAGTAACCTCATTTCTTCAAATGTGGCAGAGCCACAAGGAGTTGGACAGAGCTGCTGCATGTGTACATTTTTCATTGAAGCAGATGCTCCTGGGTACCAGCATCTTTGACTACCTGATTTATTGGAAGTGTATAGGTGACAATTCTTTCATGCAGGACAATGCTGGGACTGGGAACCCTAAGCACGTTTACTTTTATTTAGAGCTGATATTTAGGTAAAGAAAATGTAACAGTGGGCCACTGACTAGAAAACAATACAGTTAGAATTAATGATCACCAATAGAATGATGCAGTATTGCAACCTAATTATATTAAAAATGCCTTTCACATATATAAAAAGTTGCCAAGCATAGTAGATTAGGGTCAGTAAATGACACTTGGTTAGATGTGTTTATACATATACCGTATTTTTTGCTCTATAGGACACACCGGACCATAGGATGGGGAGAACGGGGGGGGGGGATTCTCCCTCTCTCTGCTTGGTGCCTTTTCAGCAAAGTGGCAGGGGAAACGGAGCCCCTTCCATTTCTCCTCCCGCTTCACTGAAGGGACACTGCGCAAAGTGGGGAAACTGCGTAGCGCCTCTCCAATGAAGCGAAGCCTGGAGAGCAAGAGGGTTCGGTGTGCACCGATTCCTCTTGCTCTCCAGGCTTCAGGTGGCTATCCACAAGCCTTCTGAGCACAGAGAGAACTCCCGCTGTGCTCCGAAGGCTTGCGGATAGCTGCCTGAAACCCCTGGAGCGCAGCGTGAACTGCCGCTGCGCTCCGGGGGTTTCAGGCAGCCTTGCCTCCATTCCCGGAGCTTGTGGGGCTGGGGGCGGGGGAAGCCCGAGCTTCCCCCGACCCCAGAACAGGTCGGGGAGCGGCAGTCCCATCTCCCTCCTGGGGAAAAGCCCGCAAGAGCAGTGCGAAGCTTGTGTGCGGCTCTTGGGGGCTTTTCCTGCCTGCCTCCCCTTTGCATTCGCTGCATAGGACGCACAGACTTTCCCCCTTAGTTTTTAAGAGGGGGAAAAGTGCGTACTATGGAGCAAAAAATACGGTAAATGTTGTAGATCTGTCTCTCCAAATTCCTTGGGGAAGTTGCAGCATTCCATAGAAGCACAATGAGACATAATTATATAATCTGTACACAATCAGACATCTGGAAAGGGACATATTAAGGACTGAAATGATGCTAGTCTCTTTAGACAATCTGCTTCCTGAGATGACAACCCTAGAGCTGGTATGCAATTCTTCCAGCAAGGAAAAATTGTACACTTTTAGATAACTCAGTCCCACAATGACCCAGTGACATAGATCTCTATGTAAAAAGCAGTCAGCTGTATTGACCCTTGTATCATTTCAGAAGGAAGGCCAGTGGAATGGATGCAGACATAACTAATGTCACTGATGGGACTGTAGGTGGATACATATTCCCACACTCACTGCACTGGAATCAGCAATCTGGTTAGAAATACATCAGACTTCGAATGCTGGATGACAACTTGACATGAATGGAAGCTCTGGAGAGTTAGAAGGGTTAAACAGCAATGGAGAAAGCAGTAAGTGATTATACCCATCAACCAACAAAAGTTTTCTGTATTCACCAAGCATAACTTCAAAAAAAGAAAGACAAATGTTTATGTCCCATCTGTTACTGTAGGGACAGTGTTCAGGTGGCTTACAACATTCTGAATTTGCTAAATAAATTAAATAATGAGCAGCACAATAAAAATAAGAGTTGCTTAAAATGCAATGGTTAGGAAACAAGACCTTATCACTTACCGTGGGTTTTAAGCCCCCTACCATGCACTGAAGAGACACTGGGGTCCATGCTATTGGCCCCACCCCTCATGATGATTGGGTCAACTAGCTCTGCCTCTGCGGCCCGTGCATTGAGGATGAACTTGCACAGAAGTGAATCTGACATGCTTAGAAGTCTCTGCCTGTAGGTTTCCCTGTGTCCTGGAGCCTGTGCAAGAATCTAGGACATGGGGAAAACTATGCATACCCTCCTGTCTAGGTACACAAGTTTACCTGCTGGTGACCCTTCTCAACTCGTTAGCTTGTGTGACATCCAAAGGGGTGGGAAGAGACTGTCATGGCTCACTGGCCCCCTCAATATGTGGAGCCCCTTTAATGTAATCACTTGCAGTGTCATATACAGGTGAAATGGTGGCCCCCTTGTCCCTTGCTTCTTAACCCCACCTCCCACATACTGAGATGTGTCCTGTTCTCTTACTGGTTCTCCAAAGGGGAGTTTTGCCCACTTTGGAGCTAGAGTGCATTCTCATTATCACCATTCTGATTTGGACACGGTATTTCCTATCCTGCTGCACAGCACATGTGACAGGAATAAGAACTGAGTGGAAGTAGTTACAGTGAGAAAAGCCTCAGAAGTTGGGCGAGAATGTGCTCCATCCTATTTCCCCGGTCCGAGAGGGTTGAGGATGCTGAGTGAAACTCATCCATTCTGAGCACACACGGCTCTGTGGACCATTGTGCCCACAACACACATCTTGATTTCTCGCATCCACACCTTGTAGGAATCTTCTGTCCTCCCTCTCCCCTTTCCCTGCAAGCCATAAGCCTTAAAATGTCTTTGAAATCCAGGTTCTGAAAGTTCATCTTCAGACAGATTTTCTGTAAATCACAGAGGAGCAGCAACATACCTTTTAAACTTGTAGATTAAAAAAACAGCCAAGCCCACGAAGACTACCGACAGCAGCATCAACATGGCTGAACTGCTGTGCCCGGCACCAGAGTCGACAAGAGGTGCTGGGAAATGAAAGAGCAACATGTTATGCGGAGAAGTCTTTAACTGCAGGAATGAGGGAAGTAAGAGGAAGCAAGCCATTCTCTTTCCTTTACTGCCTCTTCTTGTTTACTAGCACAGGCATGTGGCACATGCTGTGTGAGAAAAGACAACTCACATGGACAAGCAAAAAAATGACACCCCCCCTTTTAACACAAAGCTATAATTTCTAGACAGCACCATAATAAAAAGGAAGCTGCAGGCTGTGTGCAGACAAGCAGAGGGGAGAAGCCCTGCTCCACCTCACTGCTTCAGTCTGCTTTAGCCTCAGCCTTTTTCATGGGTTTTGTTTAACAGTGAACCAATAAAAACAAGCGGGAGGAGGAAAGGATTCAGTCTCTTGTGAAGCTTGTGGCTTTGCATTTAGATTGGGGAAGGTGGACGCAAACACTAGTAATAAATTCATTCATAATTCACCCACTGAATTATCACAGAGTCACCATGGTACATAGACTCAACAGCTTAATTTGCACATAACACTAAGCTGAAGTATGGCATAGCATGAATAAGCAAACATGCAGGTTCCCAGAGCAATTATTTGGTTTTTTAATGCTTGTAAAGGTAAAGGACCCCTGGGCGGTTAAATCCAGTCAAAGGCGACTATGGGGTTGTGGCACTCTTCTCGCTTTCAGGCTGAGGGAGTCGGCGTTTGTCCACAGACAGCTTTCGAGGTCATGTGGCCAGCATGACTAAACTGCTTTTGGAGCAATGGAACACCGTGACAGAAGCCAGAGTGCACAGAAACATTGTTTACCTTCCCACCACAGTGGTGCCTATTTATCTACTTGCATTGGTGTGCTTTTGAACTGCTAGGTTGGCAGAAGCTGGGATAGAGCAACGGGAACTCACCCCATCACTGGGATTCGCACTGCTGACCTTCTGATTGGCAAGCTCAAGAGACTCAGTGGTTTAGACCACAGTACCACCCGTGTCCTATTTTATGCTTGTATATCCCACCTTTCATCTAAGGAACTCAAGGTGGTGGGCATGGCCCTCCCACTCTCTGTATTATCCTCACAACAATCCATTGAGATAGGTTAGGCTAAGATATGGTGACTGGCCCAAAGATGATTGCGGTTATGAGCTCTGTTCTCCCAAATCCCAGTCAAACACCCAACCATTACACCACACTAGCATACAATTGCTGTGCTCCTCCTTCAGTCCAGCTGATCCATTGCCACCCAAGACTAAGCCAATATTTGGCTTAGCATTACGTGAGAACCCAGAGTCATGGTTGATCTAACAGAGCAGAGAACCAGGAACAAACCTTGGTTACAATTCATAGTTTGCCTGGAACAATACAAACCATGAGCCCAGATTCAAACACAATGTGAAGCCAAACCATGGTTTAGCCCTGAATAGCACAGCAGCAGCAGAACTAGGGGAGGAGTGCAGCAGTTTCAATCTTTGCTCTGGAAACCTACACATTTGCTCATTCACACTAAACCACGGTTTGGTTTAATGTGATGTGTGGAGTGAGAACAGGAGTGGCCAGCACGCACTGCTAATTTCCCACAATGTTCAGAACATCACATGTGACTGGCACATTTAAATTAACCACAGTGCCAAAATTCACGTTAACCCAATTGGGTATGTGATTCTGGAATTTTTTGCTCAGGTCAGAATTATAAAAAAAGAGATTCAGCAGATCAGTCTCCAGAGCAGTTTTTTCAGTCATAATCTGAAATGCACTCACCTGAGAGCAAGCCCCATTGAACTCAATAGGACTTGCTACTGAATAGTCAGGCATACGATTACTCTGATAATGTTGTACTCCCAATGAAACTCTGATTGATTGTTGTGCGAATGAGTGACCGCACCATCAGACCAAACAGCTTTCTCTTTGATGAGCATCTTTGTTATTTGGATCAATTATATTGATTGTTTCTTGCAAATCTTTTATGTAATTGTCGTTCACCAACCAGAGCAAAAAAAACCTTGGGGTTTGTTTTTGCTTGTTCTTAGGGGGCAGTGAGCAGTTACATTTTTCAAGTGGCTCTCGAAACGAAAGTAGCATCTCCAGGGGGCAATACAACAATGTACACCTTACCATCAGCAAACATATACCAATATTGCAAACTTGGAAGGAAACTCACAGAGAACTGATAAGATATCTGACTGGATTATAAAGGAAATTGCCCTCCGCTTGTTTTTTGCTTCCCTTGAACCAAGACATATTGAAGACTTCTCCAGCTAGAAGTCTGGAAGTGATCTTCAAGTGTGGTGTCAAGGTCCATAGTCAGAAGGCAAACAATTACAATGCAATCTTTCTTTGGCTTTCTTCCTAGTAGACCTAAGGCTAACTACAAAGAGTTGCATTGTGTAGGGTTCCTTGCCAGCTTACCTAACGTTAGTTGAGTGACATACACAATGACTTCCACTCCAGGCTTCAGCTCAAATTGGACCAGATTCTGATTCAAAGCATTGAAGAGGATTTCAACAGCCTGAGGAAACAATGAATTATCCATTAACAACAGCACATCAGAAACTATAGGAAGAATCCCCACAGACACTTCCAATATACCAATGGAAAAGTCATCCTCTCGTTGTCAGACCTTGCATAGCAAAAAGAGCACAATCCACAAAGAAGATTTGAATAAATATCTTTTTTAAAGGGGAGAAACCCCTAAATGAGAGGGGAAATCCTCAGTCAGCCCACTGATGACAGAGCATATTCCGTGGAGATGGAACTGACTGTCATGGAGCAAAAAACTAGGACAAGAATAGCTGGAAACCTTACCTGAGCCATGCCACGCTGCAACATGTTGCTACAAATCCAATTTGTTTTTAAATTACTCCTACCATGCAATTCCCACCCCCACACAGAAATGTTTTCATAACCCCTAAGTTACTCATATTGGGCACAGCCAGGTATTAAAGTGGCATCTTGAAGGGCGAGAGGCAGACAATTTTCTGCTGGTTTAGTTTTGAATGAAAGTAAGTGTTATCAATAATATGAAGTATAACACAAAACTTTCAGCATCCTTCAGTGAGGGCCTTTTTTCCAGCCGGAACTAGCAGGAGCTCAGTTCCAGCACCTCTCAGGTGGGTGCCATTGCCATTATGAGAAAACAAGAGAGGCGTTCATGGTGAGTTCTGGCATCTCTTTTTCTAGAAAAATAGCACTGCTTGAAGTTCCCTTTTTTTGCAAGGGTTCTCTGCTTTCCAACTGAAGTCCCTTAACACCTCATTCCACAGTGTTTGGGTTCCTCAACTCTCTCTGGGCAGAATTTTTGGGAGTGTCTAAGGAACTGTAGAGGAAAGAAAGGGATGGGGAATTTGGAATTTCCCTTTTGTGAGGTTCCTTCTCCTTGTGGCTGTTAGGATCCAAGCCAATGTTGTTACCCTTTAACACTTATGACATACATCCAATTTCCCTGCAGAAACTTCTTTCCACATTCATATTGCCGTTGCTGACTTGCAGGAAAAAACCTGTCTTGTAACCTTTCAAGGCAAGATCTACATTTATAAGGGAAAGAAATAGCCTTTCAAAGTTCAAAGATTAGCATCTGAAGAGTCTACATTCTAAATATTTAGTTAAAAGAGTGACTCGGCCATGTAGATTCCTTATTAAACCTCGCAATCTTGATAGTCTCAAGGCAGGTAACGAACTCCATCTGGGTGTATTAAAACATACTGAACATCTGCAAGTTCTCAAATGACTTGGTGTGATAAAAGGGATCCTGATCAGTGTGCAGAGGTTATATAAGAACTGGTGCACTGTAGAGGTTAAAGACAGAAATCTCAGCTGTGCTGTAAACACACTGAGAGAAATAAAAACAGGGTTGATGTAATGAATTCAGAACTATTGTATGTGAATTCAATTCTCTACCAGCTTTTCAAGCAAAAACTAAGTGGTCATTTTGGTGGCAATTTTGTCCTCCTGAAGCCCTGTGCACTATTTGCTCCATGCAAAACCTGGTAAGAATGATGTTACATCACAGTATTGTCCCCAGGTCTCAGGGAAGGGAGGGACAAATGAGAGTTTTGCTGTTGTTTCATCCAGTTTGCATTGGGGGCGGGGAATCATTTAAAAAGGAAAGGCAAAATGGCAGCAGCAATTTGTGCTTCTACTGCAAGGGACATTGGACATCTCCAAGCCCTTAAAAATAAAAATAAATCGCCCACCTACACTGAAATGGTGCCCATTTTGTCCCCCTATTTTGCACAATAATTTTTCACCTGGAAAATTTCAGCACTACGGTGAACAATGAAAAGCATTCTGGAAGAGATAAGGATTATTCCTGGTTATTGAGCTGACATCCACAAGCTATCTGGCAGGCCATCAACAAGAGTAACTGGATTTTGCTGGAAAGTCTTTTTATACTTCCTGCTCCACATAAGGCCTCCAGAAGTGATACCGCTGATTTAATCACTAGTTAATTTCTGCATGGAAGCTTAAGCAAGCTTGTGCTATTGTTCATGACTCTAATCTCACCTTAATATCACAGCTGCTATTCATCACTGTAATTACCTATTTATTTAAGTAAATGGCTATTGAAACTTCCAGGTATAGTTTGTATGCAATATCCTAGCTGGGTTTATGGCTGAATACACTCTCAATAGGGATCTGTAACCAATCCTGCGTGTCTGAAAAATGTAATTGCATGATACATATGTTTTCAAACATGGGTGTGGATCATTCATTATGTGGCATTAGGTGTCCCACTCAAGTCACTTCTAGGCTTTCAATATATGGAGGAAAAAACAGCTCATCAAGGACTCAACATGCTCAGTAGGCACAGAGTTCTGGAATAGAGGTTGGAGTGGTAGGAACCCAGAACACTCTCTGCTGCAACAATTTGTTGCAGGGTCCCACGGGTAGAATCATGGTTTATTTAAAATATTTATATGCCACCCCATGATTATGTTCACAGAGTGATTAAGACAAAGATATAAACAGATTAAAATACATAAATTAATCAATAAAACATAAAAAACAACTCAACTGAAAGGGTTTTAAACGAATTAAAAGTTCTGTGGCAATAATAATAATAAAAGGTCTTCCTTCACCTGGCACCAAAATGAAAATACCAGGTGAGTCTCTCTGGGGAAAGTGTTGCATAGCAAGGGAGCTGTCATTGAAAAGGCCCCCCTTGCCAGAAACCACCCACTATACTTCACCTGGCTGGGTACCTGGAAAAGGATATTTTAAGTTCCAGGTAAGTGCATATAGAGACGGGCAGACAGGAGACAGATACCCTGACTGAAAGCTATGAAGAACTTTCGAGGTCAAAGCTGACACTTTGAACTGAGCCCAGAAATAGTGTAGCAAAGTCGCTGGCATTATATGCTTGCACCATCTAGAAGCCTGAAATTTGGATGGGTGAACGGCTGTTAGAGTGACCAAATGCAAAGCAGAATACAGCTGCTATACTTTTAGGTGCTTTGTAGAAGGGCACATTTTGTCAGATCGAAACTTATTGTACAGAGATTAGGAAAGCTGCATCTGCTGAAATTCTATATTCTAAACACCTATTAAAAATACAATGTCCTCCACTGAATCTTGTTACTCTAATTATAGTAATTGCCTGGTACTGGCAGATAATATTGATGGAGTGAGCATGCCAGAAATCTGTAGGAACAGTGAAAATCAATGGAATGCAGTTCTCCTTGGATATCAAATGTATCGGAAGGACAAAGGAGCTGCTTATTTCAAATAAGGCGTAAAGCCCAATATATTTATATATATGGGTGACACCAAAATGCTAAAAGAATTCATCAAGGCAGCTTAAGTAACAGGTGTTTACAGCTACCTTCATGCTTACTTGGTAAATGTTAAAGACAATATTGCAAGGTCCTAATGCTTCCCTTTGAAGCTCTAAATGGTTTTGGCTTGCCAGATGGGCAGAGCTGCAGAATGTTGCTGCAGTTTACCGGGATGGAGAGAAGATGAGCAAGGCAAGGGAGATGCCTGCATAGTGTAGGTTCACCATGAGGAGTGATTTATTGGCTCTGGCATTGCACCCTCACAGCACCAACATCCCAGCTGCCTTGCCTAGGTAACTGGCTAAAACCATATTCCAGAATGCAACAGGTGGGTGGGTTTCTGTGCTGGTCCTAATAGATTGGAAATATATTATGAAGAACATGCCACCTGGTCAAGTACACTTCTGTACCCTGACCAGTAGAAGACGTCCCATATATATTTTTTCCCTTGGAAAGGGGGCGGGGAGGCAAATTCATCCCAGGACAGGCTGGAAGAACATACTTCTATTACTGTATTTTATTCTGGCACGACTAGTTTAGTCATGCCCATTGTTCAATGCTCCATAAGGATTAAAATGTTTCTAATGAAGAAATAATAAATAAAATGCATATATCTAATAAAGAGCTGTGCTAATAAAGGAAAGTTAGTCACGCAGCTACCAAGAGAGAGGTAAGTCTTCGTTTCCTTGTAAGTGTGGTTGCGATTGGATGCAGTAGGTAGGCCTTGTCCAAGTGCTTGGGAACAGTGGCCACAACCCTATCAAAACCAGCATATAGGCAAGTAGAAAACTGCCATGTCCATCCACCTCTTATAAATTTCAAAATCTTTTTTTTAAAAAAAAAAAAGTTCAAAGGTAACTGAACAATATTAATAGGAGGTCAAATCCAATCAGACAACTCTAAAGCTTCAAATTATATATGCCTACAAGTTCAACAAAGTACTCCATGAGAGGAATTCAACATAGCCCTGTAAACCTCCCTGTGATGCTCTGATGAAGGGTGGGATACAAATTGAATAAATAAGATGATAAATAATAGCACTAAGAAAGCTGTTCCATCGGCACGAGCATTTCAACTGACAGAACTATCTCCGCTCTCTTCCTCCACATGTCATTTCTCCCAATCCCCTGAGCCAATCTGGAGAGACACAGGGGGCACGCAAGGGAAGGAGAGAGATTGAAAAGCCCCATTGCACTTGCAGAAGACCTCACACATGCTTTTGCTAGCAGAACTCATTAGTTGAATCTGATAGAGGCAGATTTAGGGGAGCATGACTGGTTTGGTCACACTAGGCATGGAGCCTTGGGGGTGCCGCAACTAGGAGGTACAATGGAAGGCAAGAGGTGGGAAGAGGGATTTTGGTGCTGCTGAAATTGGAGACCCCAAGGTCCACCACTGATTCTGGTCCCATATTTGATCCTCTATTTAAATCTCTAAAGCATTCAATTCCTAGGACATTGCGCAGAGATCGATATTTACAACAACTTGAGGAAATCAGCATTGGTGTGGTAATTTGCCACAAACCACAATCTTAATAGCTGGAATGCATGAACAATGAGAAGCATTCTCCTTACCAGCTCCAGGTCACCTTCACTGCCTTTCCTTCTCTCAGAGGTGTTTTGATGGGGCAAGATGAAAAGCTCTGCAGAGGTGGGCAAACCATGGAACACGGCCACCAAAACTTGCTCTTCAGGGATGCCAGTCACCTAAAGAAGAGGACCAGAAGGAGGATTAGTAGTAATCATAAGGGTACTCTTTGTTCAACTTCTTGTATGAGTTCTAATATGAAAAGAGAAGATAAGAAAGCATTGGGTTCTTCTATACATGAGATACCAATGGTTTTGCAAGACCAAACCATACTTCTTCTCAACAACCCCATAAAAATGAAAGTTGCGGTCATATCCTGCTACTGAGAATATACTGGTAGATTTTGGGTGATATGAAGTACATCAGCAAGATGTTCTGACTCGCTAAATTATACTGCCGAAACGTATAAGTGGTGTGGAGGGAGAGAGACAGTTGCTCCATTCAAGTATACCACTCAAAATACATTCCTAACCTCAGATTTGCAACAGCAATCATGCATGATAACATCCCAGAATCCAAAAAAATCAGCTGCATTATTATAGCATACAGGTATATACATTTTTGAATGCCAGCTTTTTGCTGTCTGATCCTAAATAGGCTGCACAGTATATTGTAACATAAATGTAACAACAATATTAATACTGTAGTATACAATTTATTGTATCTTTCGATTGCATAAATAGTAACCAAGCCACATTATTTTCCCCCAGCTATAGATAGCTGCTAATAAAACTTCAAATGCAAAAAGCAGGTGTGATTGGGCTAGAACAGACCAAAAGTTTTCTTGGAAGCTGGCATATTTGAACAATGTACTGCTTGCAACAGTACATGCTTGCAGTGTACATCTTGTTTGCAAGATGCTGCAAATGAAGTTTGCTTGCTTGCTTATTTATTTATTTATTATCTCTGAGCAACAGGAATGCATTTGATCAAAGGGAGCAGAATTATCATTAAGTCACACTGAGAAAGTTTTTCAGCAGTGGGGATAACAAGTAGGCAAAAAAACCTGCAAATTTTCACACTTTGTTTACCGAGTGCGAAAACTCAGTATGCCGAGCAGATTTTAAAAGGCAACATGAACATAAGCCATCTGCAATGAAAAAGAACAAGTAATAATAAAGAGAAATTTGAGACAAAATATCGGAAGGTCTTTCTCGGATCCAGCTTTACAGTCTTCTTATATTTATATCATTCTTATCTCCTAATGTCACAAGGTGAGTGCTGATGCTCACATAGCCAAAACAGTACTACCCACATACAGGAAGGATGTATCAGCAGGCTCAGGGGACCCCTTAAGTTTACAGAAGTATACAATATATATTAAAAATAAAATAAAAAGTGGGCAAATGCCCTTCCAAAAGAGAAAAGCAGGTTGTGCATATGTGTGCAACTCTCACACAGTACAACTCAACTATTGTTTCTCAAATGAAAGCAACAGGACATGGTTCTAGAAATGACTAAAAAATGACTATTCCAAAGAATAGTCTCTCTTAAGCTCTCATTGTGTCCCAGGGATCCAAAAAGATCTCAAAGAAGTGAGAAATGAACTGCAAAGGTCATAGACAATTATATACTTACTGGAATAATGAGAAATTCCTATATCCATATAATGACAATAATAATGATCTGCACACCTCCACACACCCCAGTTGCTGGGTGGATGAATGAGATTAAAGACTGCAAAACATTTGTTATGATAGGAAGCGGATGATTTTTTTGTAAGTCCCTTGTTCAGGGAACAAACTGAATTCAGTTGCCTTTCCTTGAAGGGTTTTGCTGGTGTTCTGGAAAGTGTTGGAAAATATTTACAAAGTCCTATTACGGTACTTGGCTTTAGATAAAAATGCAGCGGCTGCTAATGCTGCTAATTGTGAACAATAGCCTCCCTTTTCTGAATTACCCTGCAATAGATTACTTAGACTGTAAGAAAATCACCCTTATTATTAATTGGTCTGCTTGTGAATACTTACTTGCACCAAGGCTCTCTTGATGACTCTGCCAATATCCTCTCTCCATTCAGGTATGTCCGGATTGTGATAATCCAAATTGGGAGAGAATGATAATAACTGAGACTGGAAATATTCTGCAGAGACAGAATCACAGTCAAACTCCATTGTAATCCTGCCAGCCAGCCAGCTGTTTAAGCTGAGATGGTTAAGGTGCATCAGTTTCTATGTTAGACAAGAAAGATCTATTTTACAGCTTAAGGCTGGTAGAGCAGAAACACATGTTCTCAGAAATGCAAAATCCACCAGACATTTGGAATACCAACTAACTTTTCTGCTCCTTAAATCTATAGGAAGAATCCTTATTCTTGGTCCTGCCCCCCAAACTAATTTTTAAAGATTACTTTTTAGATGTTGAAAATATTCATTTTCCGGACCTCAGACTCACTGTGTCAAACAGCAGCTCTAAAATGTGAAGTTTCATACACCTACCTACCTAACAAAAATGTATGTCTGGAAGCAAAGTTAAAGCTCACCTTTGACTTTCCCAAATGATTGAATACTTAAATATAGCTGAGTGGAGCAGAAAAGTTCCCTCTAGGATAAGAATGGCTTAAATTTGAATCCATAACTTTTAGGAACATAAGAAAAATCTAAACACTTGGTTATACTACTGTGGTGGTGACGAATATTATACATAAGCTTGGTCCCAAACCCAGGGGAACAATACTTAAACAATAACTTCCCATTTAAAAGTTGAAACAATACTATAAAAATTGTTCATTTTGCACTGAAATATCCAAAGTGAAGAGTGAGATGAAAAAGATTGAGGGAAGGGGAGAATAGTGCAGTACCATATAAATTATATATACTAATATACTAGTAAGAGAGTAAAATAAAGGAAAGGAGACAAAATACTAGATTGCTTTTTTAATCAACCACTTTTTCCCCACCCCAGGACACTTTGTATGAGAAATGGGCTTGTTCTTGTATTATACTTGGCATGCATTGTGCTCCACTGAACAAATCCTTACTGCAAATCTTCTGTTTTCCAAAAGCAGGAATTATCTGTTTGTTAGCCCCATGTGCAGCCATGAGTAGTTATGCATAACAAATCAGATACCAATTGAGCTAATGACAGGCGAATCAGGATACTGCAATTCATGAGGCACTAGGAAATTACTTCCTAATTAACTGACTGCAGGAGAGCAAGGGAAATTTCAATGGCAGCCAAGTTTATAGATTCACAGAGCTGGACCTCTTCTCTGACCCATCACAGAATGCCTTCTTGTCATTAGTAGAGTGAGTAAGAAGGAGTCTGAGAGTCTTGCCATCCATATTTCCCAGTGGTCCTGCTCTGTCTCAGCCTCTGTCCCCATCACTCTTTCATTCTCCTACTTGAATTATATGTTCCTTGCCTGCCTCAACTATCTTAATGTAGTTGACCTGATCTACTGTCACAATGGAGCTTTAGAAGCAAGGTCTTGATGCCATTAGCTTAGATGTCATAAGAGAGCCTGGGTAATTGAAACCAGGGATGATGAATGCTTGTGGAGAGGGCAGGGGAGGTAATAGGAGGCCTCAGAATATTTATGTCAAAGTCCTCAAGTAGTAGATGGACAGAATACACTTGTCAATTGTGTATGTAGTAAAAGGAAGTCCCCACCCTGCACTCAGCTCTCACCTGTGGCTCCTAGAAGCTGTTAGCATGGGACAGTGGCCACACCCTGGGAAATAGCTTTGAATGGCCAACTAAACAAAGTGAGGGTAGCTGATGGGTCTTGAACGCTTGGTGAGTTAGGGACAGGCTCTGATGGATTGAGTGGATAAGACCAATAGTGGGTCCAACAGTCAAGAAGGTGGTTACTGCATGTGCTGTAGAGGGGAATGAGGAGCAAATGGGGCTTGTCAACCTGGGAAGGTTGCCCATCTAGGAGAAGGAAGACCTCCACTGCCTTGTGGCTATACATACCCATTCATGGGAAATGCTGAGAAAAAAATCATACCTGCTGCTTTCCAGGACATGTTCAGGAAAAGAAAAGGATAAGGAGTAAGCCCTACACAAATTGAGAGTGGAGTCCCTAAGATGGTTGGATGGCATCTTGCACACCTCCTTCTGGCAACTCCTGCAGCCAAGCTGGTGCCAAATGTATTGTGAGGCTGAGAGTGGGGTCTTGTTGTAGTCCAGGACCTCCATACACTTTGCCCAGGCTTGTGTCCTGGATAGGTCATTTCAGTGCTGCTATTGCAGCAAAAACAATGTGGGAGGCAGCAGTTAGGAGTTAGTCTCTGCAACCACAGTAGATGCTGTGATGCCACAGCAGGTGCTGTAATTCTCCATGGGTTTGGCTTCATCCCCAGAGGTGCACTCCGTTATCTCTCAAGACAGACAGATGCCAACAACAAAAGGTAGTAACTCCTGCAGGTTTTTAGGCATCGTGTTTATCCTTCATTCTGGGCTCCTTTAAGACCTAAGTATCAAAGGATGTAAGGAGGATTGTTATGTCTTAAAGGAACCTAGAATGAAGCCTGCAGCAGTTACCTTTGACTGCATGCACAATCCCAAGTGTTTTCTGTCCACTGTTAAACTCTGTGGTGGGGCTGGTGAAGTGGGGGATAGAATTGGAAGAGGAGCCAGAAACAGCTGTTGGGGGGGTATCTCTTGAATTAGTCTGTGTCTGCTTACCATGTACAGCAATGTTCTTGGTGTCCTGGATGAGGACACTGCCAGCTGAGACCTGCACTGTGACAGTATTCCTTCCTTCCGCAGTAAAAGTATAAGAGATGCTGCTGTCCAAGGTGATGAATGGCTGTAAAAGTAATATGCATTCATAGTTAATTTAGTATTCTATTCCATGAATCACAGGGGTCACACACACAAAAATACGGATTTGAATGCATCAGTTTAGTTTCTATATATGAGTGGGAAAAGAGTCACCAACTAGCTCCTAGGAATGCGTGGCTCCTCTAAAGTGGGGCAAATTTGTAACATTCCTGAGAAGAATCCTCCAGTGGCTTCTCCCAGGGAATGACTTCTTATAGGCATGAGGGCTGCTTAGCCAAATCAAGAAGGGGCAGGGGCTAGACTTATTAAGCTTCCTTCCTTCCTTCCTTCCTTCCTTCCTTCCTTCCTTCCTTCCTTCCTTCCTTCCTTCCTTCTTTCCTATTCCACTGTTTTACCTCACTTTACATGCACACCTTGGTGAATGCTAGACAGTGAGGCCATAGTGTGCATGTCAGGTTCACATGCCCAAGGTTGATGTAGTCAAGAGGGAGAATTTCATTTGGGTCCTTTGCTCCAATTACCATGGGTTGTGGCTGCAACCATGCCCAGGAGATGGGAGTGTGGAGATCCAGTCCCTCCTAATACCATACATTTTGCATATTGAGTCCTCTTTATGGGTATGATGGCAAGAGTCAGTCATTCAATGAAACAAATCTAGCTTGGGTGCAGAATTACAACCCACTCTGGGGACTTCAGCAGTGCTTTCCAAGTCAAGAAATATATAAGAAGCCAGTTTTGTTTTAAAAATTGCCTCCCTTTTATGGTGTATGTCCTATTAGATCATGGCTGATTTCACCCCCATCACAGAGTTTTAACATTCAGGTAGCTCCTTAGATTTAATTCATGCACTGAGGTCTGGGAACTAACTCTAAATTAAATCAAGGAGTTTAAGGTTCATTTGCTCAAAACCTATTAGACAGCCAGACACATTTATTAAACTGGACCTGTGTTAATCCAAGCAAATTGGCCTTTAGGTATATTGCTAAAGCAGTGGACCAGCAATTCACTACAATAGCTCTATCTAGAAAAAGAAATTAAGGCTCGTCTAGGGGGGTACCTTTCCCTTTTTAGGATGTGTATAAAATGGAGTTGTATATTGCAGTGGTACCTTTAAAGCAGGAGGCTACAGTGAAGCGATGAGTCTACAAATAGCCTAAATTGCCATCTCTATCTGCGTCACTCCTCCCATGGGTTAAAGGCATCAGAATCTGGCTATTCTACAAAAATCAAAGTCAGTTTATACTGCACAGCGTCTTCGGTTAATGTCCTAACTGGCAGTGCAATGAAGTATTTGCCTGATTCTTGCCATCACATTGCCAATTTGCTGTTTTAATGTGATAAATCTGTTCAGGAAAAATTACTTCTCATGCAGTGAAAAATCAGTCTGGCTGTGCCACATGGCAAGTTGTAATGCAAAATCAAGACGGCTGTTTGGCCGCAACTGGTTTTCAGACATGTGGAGTGGCTATCTTATTTACAGCAGAACTTGAATAGAATCAGTTTTATCCCAAGCTTGAGTCTGAGATCCCCCCAACCAAGCTCTCACCTATCCGTGGTGCCAATCTCATTCTATCACTGTACTCAGCAATATGGCGCTTCCACTGTGGAATGCCAGGTTGGTCCTTAATAAAATCATGCTGATCCATCATGCTGAATGTCAATGAGCAGGCTGTCCTGGCGTGTACTACCAAGACCTGGGTAGGGGAAAATGGGCGAGTCAGTTCTGACTAAACTCTGCCCACGAGGGTATATGGTGCAATATTAGCCCAGACTGGAGGGGCAGGAAGGAGGTGCTGCTGTAGTCTATAGGAATTTTACTTCCTACCACTGGAAAATCCCTCTGTCTTGGAGAGGGAATGGAGGGTCTGCATCTGGTGTTGGGCCAGAGGTGCAGCCTAGGGATGCTATCGGCGCACTGCCCACCCTGCCGCTCATCATAAGTGCTGTTTTCCAACACCAACGGCAACATCAACCATCCCAACAGATTAATGCCTACTATAAAAGCAGCAGCAGTACCCACCAACCATTTTCTGTGATTTACAGGTCATGCTTTTGTTTGGATCAGTCTGAATATTAAAACTGCAAAAGACTCGCCTGGTGACTTAAATAATAGGATTATTATGGGGCTACATCAGCAAAGTCCTGCAATCAAGCTCTCCAAAGAGCAATGCTGGGGAACTGGGAAACGTTGCATATCATGTGGAGAAAGTATTTTGCTTTTGTTTAAACAAGAACATTGCAGAATGTGTGGCATGCTGTTGTTTTTAACCCATCAAATTTGAAAAGCTTTAGTGTAGATTTTTAGACTTTGTGGCTACAGATCAGTACTCCTGTGAAGAGTTCTAGGATTGCTCCCAAGCCTCGTGGGCTTGTGGTGCTCAAGGAAACAATCCCTAGAGTTCTTTGCTCCCGCAGAGTGCATCAATAGAGGTCAGAAAGTAATAACAACTCAGAACAGTGGAACCCCCTAGAGAGAATAAAGGCAGAAGGGCCCTGGGAGAACAGCAGTTTTGTAGCTGTTTTTAGCTCCCTTCCTTGTGAATCAGTGGAAAATATCAGTAAATCCTCAGACTATCAGAATGGCAGCTTAGCATTGCTTAGTATTCTGTTATGGCCTTCCCATGATTATTGCCATTTTGCAAAGCCAAATACTATTACCAGCTTTAAGCTGCCCCTTATTTTGGTGCCATTTTGCATCTGCAGCTTAAAGAGCTTTAAGTTTGTGAGTGCACCCAGGAATCAGAGGCATAAGCATAGATAAGATTTAAATTGCAGGTACAAAAATGCAACTACAATTACTCTCATTTGCAAATTCCAAGTGTAGATATCTCAGTATGTGAGAGAAACTACAATGTTTTGTTCTTTAAAAAAAAGAGGGGGGAGACCACCACTATTTTAGGTTCCAAATAGTTTCCAACCTAGCAAGTCAAAGTCAAATAGATGTCTTCTCTGACTAAATGCCTGCTAATGTCATTATGTGATGATGCTTCCCGGGGAGGTATGTGCCAAGAACACTCACAACTAAAATGACTGGGGACCTTTCCTATGTCCCACTCTTGCCCTAGGGTACAATATGATCTGATTCTGGCAAGTGGGGTTTAGATCCCCTGGGTGCATACTAGGGCACAAATGAGTTTCACACTGGACAATGGGCCAAGTTTGCAGGGCTCCATTCCTGCCCCACATGAATTCAGAATACATCCTATATTGCAGTGAAATGAGAAGTAGCAAATAAGCTCTATTTAATGAAAGCTCATTCACCAATACTGACCTTCTCATTTAGGAACTGCTGATACATTTGTGAGGAGCTGCTGAATATAGATTGAAACCCACAGTCTTTCAAGCAAGACATGAAATCCCAGTTTGTGGCTAAGCAATCGTACCAAGAAAATATTTTATCTTCCAGGTAAACATCTAAATTAAGCAATCACTAGAACATTCCCCCCACAAATATTTATGCAGATTCCTTAGTATCAGAATAATTTTTATCGGCATGGCTCTATGGAATAGGTGACTGATTGCGACTGAGCATTCAACAGCACTTTCGCTGTTCAGTTTCTCTGAAATGTCCCCAAAGGCATAAACAGCATGGGCAGCCTAAGAGAGTGCTGCTTACGATCTTAGCTTGAATTCACAGATGCCAAAAGTTATTCAGTCCCCATTGGATTTAAAACACTGTGTGAGATTCTAAAAATACAAGTGTGTTCTGACATTCATATTGGAAATGATGCTTATTTGATCACCAGTGGTTTTTAAATGCTGAGCAGAAAGCCCACCATTATCCAGTAGATATAGTGGTGTATAATTTTGAATTCTAGTAACAATAATAGCTTCTGCACACAACGTTCCAATAATAACCAACTGCACATTGTCAGAACTCATGCAAACAACAAGGGGTGGTACAAAAACAGAGAGAAAGAGAGAGATCGAGAGAGGGGCAGTGGCAAAGTTTAGAAAACAAAGAAGCTTTTTTTCAACAGCAAGGAAAAATTACCTTGCTTTTACCGCGGCTTCAAATAAGGTGGAGCTCCATATATAAAATCAAAACATCAGACGATTCAAATATGAATCCTTTCAAAGAAAATAAACAAGGTTTTATTTTTATTGTTTCATTTTAAAAAAAAGCTCAAACCTTTGTGTTGTTGCCGAACCACCAGAAGTATGTGAGGGTACCCGACTGATTGGGCCAAACCACAGCTGTGATATTTACTTCCTTATTCCTGATGGCCACAAAGGGGACCCTCAAATCGACACGCTCTACTGGACCTGTGGAAAGGAAACACAGTGAGATGTATTAGAAATTCCTTCTGTACAATTCTAATTTGTGCAAAGTGTGCAAATTTTAAAGCGGCTAAATGCAAAAATGCCTTTTTAAAAAACTTAATACACTTGTAGCAACCAAAGGTTGGTGGATAACAGTATATACAATTCCGCCTGTTGTACTGACAAAGAAATGTGCAACGACTCCAAATCTTTTCTTCTTTTTAAAATTAAACTTGTCTATGGCTTTGCTAACCAGTCATAATAGGGTTAAAGCTCACCATAATATCCGAGTCAGCTATGGAAACTACTTAACCTTGCCTTCACTGATAGCAATGATGTTCTACAAGTATGATCTGCGATGGCAATTTCACATGTCCATTCTGGGCAGAGTGGTAATTGCAGGCAGTGAACATGGGGTAATTATTCAGAGTAGATCCACTGGGAGAAATTCAATGCTGCGCTCATCTCATTGTCACTTCAGTGCAAGCATCTTTGTTTTCAGATGAAACAATCTCCCTCTCCTCCCCTTAACTTGCTGTTCTGGGGTTTCTCCTGACTTTCTAGAGCAGGTCTGGGGGAGGCATGGAGGGCATGAGAGGAGGGGGGCAGGGAAAGCTCCACTGCGCTAGCAGGAGCCCTTGTGATGGCTTCCATTAGCATTTTGCGTTAGTTGAATCCCACCCACTGAAATGAATGGACATTAGGTCCATTAATTTTGATAGGTCTACTGGGAGTACAACTTAGTTGAATACTTCCCATAGTCGCTTGTGGATAAGCCTTCAGTCTGTTGTGCTGTATTTCCTTACATTTTAAAACCGTATGCCATCTTTCTAAGTTATTGTACTAAAGCTAGTTTGCAAACTACAGAACTGTCAAAACACACAACGTAAACCGCATGGTCATCTTAAATAAATCCAAGCAACAATCCATTAGTAGTCTAGTTCCAGGATCCTTATGGTTCGTTTAACTTACTTGTCAAAAGGTAAAATCTATGGGCAGAATCTGTTTCTATATTCTACTTGGGTGCAGAAATAAAAGTTTAAATATATGCACATGCCCTATCAACTGTGGAGGATACATGCATGTAAGATTCAGGGATGTTTCTTTGAAATCCTAGGAATTAGGGTCCCATTCCATTTCCCAGTTACTGCATCTGAGACATATTTGAAAGGGATACACACTGAATATTGTACATGATTACTTTTCAGAATAGGCATGGAGCATAAGAATTTGTGCTCATATATTCCTTCTTACAAAGTACCTGAAATATTCTGGGAAGATACCTATAGAAAAGAGTGCTTTTTTATACAAAACCAAGCCCAAGCACATATGAAGTCGCAGAGGTTATGAAAACAGAAACTAGACTGGCAGGTGAAATGGTTTGTCTTAAAGCTAACCAAGTTACTGCAATGCCCTCAGAGCAAAACAGCAGACTTATAGTTAAGCTTTCATTTCAAGAAATTAGGCATTTAGGTTGTCACCAAGAGTGGACAAAAAAAAGTTACAAACAGATGGGAAAATCTGAAGTTTCAAACTGAAACTTTAGTTTTTCTCTCCATCTGGTTTCCCCCCCCCCATTGTTTTCGTTAGCAAGCGTGTATGGAACTGAATGATAATTTGTCATTGTTCTGCAGTGGGCATGCTCAAAATAACTGATCATTTCTTGAGCCTGCTCAGATATTACAGTCAGGTAAACTGCTCTAATTACAAGCAGGTGGGAGATCTCACCGTTAATCAACTTATTCTCTAGGCCAGTTCTAATATATTGTTTTGCATCCATAAGATGACTTTCTGAAAGATTCTTCAGTGCATACACATTAAAACCCATACATCACAATGCAGACACCAATCTGAAAAAACATTTATCTACACATGCACGCATGGACACAATAAGAGCCTGAATGAACCAATGGAAATGCATATGCAGGGGATGTTTCCAAGTCCTTAAAAAGTTTGTGCACAGGCCCATTACACAGATTTGCATAACATTTGCATCTGCTCATTTATAAGTTAGCAGATTTAGGCCAATTTTCATAGGGAAAGCTGTCCTGTAAGCAAATTTACCATTTTTAAAGTGATTTTTTTTTTAACGGGGGAAAGAAAGATTTGGAATCGATTACAAAAGAGCTAGGACTCAGACCCACTAGGCCACCCCCTTAACACTCCTGCTGGTGAACGCTCAAGGTCCAATATGTTCTGTCAGTATGAGTTTAAGAGAGTTTGCATAAAATATTTTTCTTCCATGGATATTTAACACTAGAGAGGCTTAATTATGCGTATCTGACACTGTAATCATGAACCTTATTCTTTGCACAGTCTCCGTGGGATCTCATGATAATTAGTCCTGGCTGGGAAAGGTAACCATGAAACATAATAAGATACTTCTATATACGGTCCTAGTGGAAAGGGCTTGATCTTTTGCACACATTCCACGTGAGTGCATGCAAAATGTTTGTGCAATGCAAAGCACCCACTAGCATAACCAAGGCTTGAAGGGCACAAAACCTGATATGAATGGCATCATTTCTCTACCAGGGATACTGGGACTTTAAATAATACCTTCATTCCAGCAGGGAAAGTGAACTTGTAAATACCTATCCCACTTCATCACTACTCCAATAAGTAGTAGTAGTAGTTATTTATTAAATTTCTAGACCACATGTCATTTGAAGACCAGAGAGTGGTTGACAATATAGAAACACCAAAACATATTCCATGTTCCATAGGAAACAAAAACAATACCCTTTAACCCTACCCTCCACCCCCGTTTGAAAGGCCATGGATTGTTTAGATAGCCAAAGGCCTGGGGAAAGAGGAATGTTTTTTCCTGTCTAAAGATATGTAATGAAGGCACCAGGTGAGCTTCCCTGGGGAGCATTTCACATGCAGGGAGCCTCCACAGAAAAGGCCCATTCTCATGTTGCCACCCTCCAGACCTCATGAGGAGGTGGCACATGAAGAAGAGCCTCACTCTTGAGCATCAATTTCTCCATGCAACCTAATTCAATCATCCTTAGCAGGAATATTAGACTTGTGCAGTTGAAGCACAACTCAGTCTTATGATTCTCAGTTGGTTAAGATGAATAGGCAGAGGTGGTAGAAATCCTACAATGCTGACAGCATTGAAGAAGGAACCATAAAGACTATAAGGTACTTTAAGACATGCAGATGAAGGGTGATGTTTGAGCAATTCATTAATGCATTTGGCTTCCATAATCTTTACAGCAGCATTCTGCTATTTGACTACAACCCACATATTTCCCAGTCCAGTCATTGGTCATGCTGGCTGGAGGTGATATGAACAGAGATCCATTTAACTTAGTATGATCTACCCAGTGCAGCCAATGTAATGGCTTCCATAAGTTGTTGGATTACAGCTTCCATCATACTTGACAAATGGCCACGATGGCTGCAGCTGATAAGACTTAGAGTACAACAAGATATGGACTTTAAATGTTCAGTGCAAATGAAGCCTTTCTCTCTAAAACTAATTGGAGAATTCTGTATAAGAAGAGCAAAAAACCTCAGTTTCACAATCTTTCTTTGTGACATTATCACCAAAAAAACATTCTCAGAACTTGATCCCAACTGTTTCTTGTAAAAGGCTGACATCATTGTTCCCTGTAACTTTTTGCCTGCCAACCTTCAATGCAGAAAATCTGCCAGACTTCTTTTTAATGTCCTACTCCTCTGATCCTTCCTTCTACCCTCAATCAGTAGAAAATCATAGTAGCATCTTTCGTTGCTGGCATGCTTCAGGTGAAGTGCAAATGAACAGCTGAAACAATCATATTTCAAATACATGGTTTGCACTCTGAAACGTCAAACTCTGAAATGTGAGTTGCCTATGGTTACTACACATGATACTTGCACCCAAAAAGCAGGGTCTCCCAATCTTTTAGGGCCCAGGAACACATTTAGAAATATAAGCAACTACCGTGGGTGTCACAAAATATTCATTTCACAAAAGAAACACTGGTAATGCCCAGAATCCTCCCACCAAAACTCCTAGAGACCACTAAAAAATAAAACACAGACCAAAAGTAGGCAACCTCTTCCCCTCACAAACAACCAAAACAAATTCCAGTAGAAAATTGGGAGGAGTGGGGTTCCTGGTGGATGCCAAGCGAGCCTTCTGAGGGTGCCACACTAGGAACCTTAGCAAAAGAACCACCAGGAATTCAAAAAGGTAAGAAGAAAATATTTTAGGAAATACCTTTTCATAGAATCAGTAGCAATTCAAATTTATCAAGGAAAAGAAATGCAGATGGGCAATATCCAACATCACATAACTAGATTTTCCTTTACACCTTCTTCCACCTGCAACACCCCCCCTCCCCCATTCCATTCCAGAGAGGCACATGTGTGTTCTGCCACTGCTGACTGTTCTATTGGTGGAAAGACACTACTGGATTTCACTCTATGTTTTCAAACCTACGTAAGAATATTATATAAGTTCATGCAATTGTTTTATTTACAGCTCAATTTATGGCTGTTGCTTTGTACCATACATTTACAATTTGTATATTTGTTTTTAGTGTATTTGAACAAAGTTGTATAAATTCTCACCAGTTTTAGCCACTCCAAAACTCTAAATGGCTAGCACTGAGTTTAATTAGCTGCAAGTTCAGAGCAATGTGCTCTGTTAAATACAATTTATAATAGGTTTTTTTTTTTACAAAAGAGGCAAGGATGGAATTGAGCATGGGGTCAAGCTGATAGGACTCCTTAGGTGAGCACTGGTGAATCATTGCCTTGTGCCCAGAAATCAGTGTGAGAAGTTAGTCATGATCAAGTGAAGTCCCAGTGATTTCAGTGGGGAGAAGTTCAACTCTAACTGGATCCACCCTGTTGGTCCTTGTTCACCATATGTAAAATAAGAACATTCAGGCTGAAATCCTACGCTCATTTACCTCCCTATGGGACTTACTAGTGTACAGGATTGTGCTTCAAGAAGATAGTTCAAGGTTGTTGTACAAATGAATGAGATAAGAATGGTAAAGCATGTCAAACAGTAAAAAAAAACCCAAGTAATTGTAATATGGAAAACAGGAATTAAGGATGGAGTCTTCCAAAACAATGAACTATGCATGCAGTCTATGGAGGGGCTTTTTCAAAGCCCACCCGAGGTAACTACTTACAGATCACATGCAGGAAGAGTGCTGCCAGATCAGAACCCAGGTTGTTTTCTGCATAAGCTGTCACTTGGAAGATCCCAGTGCTCTTATAAATGTGTCGGATACCATCCTCTATAGGGCTGAAATTAGCATAGGACACAGCAGTACCATCTCCAAAATCTAGTTGGATATTTGTCCTCTGGAGATCACCCTGCAGAAGGAAACACAGTGGTTTAGCAATGTGGCTGATAAGGGTGATTTATGTTATACACTGCACTGCTACTAAGGATAACCTTATTAGCATAAACATGGCCCAAAAGCTTTGAACTTTTCCTGCAATTCAGTAAGTGACCACCTGATATTTGCTGCAGGATATATTCGGTAATAAAAAATGAGAAAAGAAAAGAAAGGCAGGGTAGATTTTCTAAATGTTAAAGTTTGTGCCATATAGTTTAGGGTTGGTTGATTTATATTTTCCCTGAAAGGAAGTTGGTGGGCCAGCGACCAATGTCTAGGTGTAGTATAGGAGATCTAGCATAGATTGCACAACTTCAGTTACAGGTGAGCGATGACATTCAAGCACAACCTGCTCTCTGTTGTGTTAATTTTCTACTTCAGGGGATCATGACCCACTCCTGCAGTCTGAAAGGATTCTGTTCTGTTTGTTGAGGAACAGAATCTAAGCAAAACAGGACACCTCAGAAAGAAACAAAGAACCATTTGGATATGCTCAAGGAAGTTTCAGAGAGTAGAATGAAATTATTTTGCATCTCCAAACATTAGGAGTCGTTTCAAGATCTTTAGCCCACAAGTGGTTTAGCCCACACAACACTCACATTTTAATAAATAGGAATGTAAATAAAAGCAATTCTGCTACCTGGTCTACTCCAGAAACACAGTGAAGCTGGTTTTTGAGACTTGAGAATAAAAATCGGATCTCCCAGCAACCACTTGGGTCCCCTTTAAAAGCCTTAACTGACTCTTTGAATACAGTGGATTTACGGATTTCTGACCCTGTAGCACCAGCCATAGTTCAGTGGCAGAGCATCTGCCTTGCCTGCAAAATAATCCCCACCATCTTCAAGTATGATTGGGAGAGAACTCCTGACTGAAACCCAAAAGAGCTACTGCCAGTCAACACAGACAGTTTTGAACTGGGTGGACAGTGGTCTGATAAAGGCAGCTTCGGAACCAACCGGTACATTTTATAAACAATAGTTAGCCTCAAAATTGCGTAGCACAGATAGACTATTGGTTTAGTTGTTAAAGGACCAGGATCTCTGGGTTTAGTAGCTAACAATGTCTTTTTTAAAAAAGTTAACTGCTCTTTTAGAACTGCATTTGCAAGTCTTGAAAAGAGATAGCTGCTTCGGGACAGCTTGTTCCTCACCATGAATTGCCAAAGAAGGAAAGTGATCTGTTGGCAGACTGTTATATATTGCAAAACAAGAGGCCTTGACTGTGGTTCAGAAAATGTGTGCACGCTATAACCATAAGCTCTTATTGTTATCTGTTGGATGAAGAGATTCCTGGCAGAGCCAATGCAAGAACTTCCTTCTTTTGCCTGAGAGATTTTTGGCACTGAGAAAGTATAGCTCTAAGTTGCGTTAATCAGTGCTGCCATAGCTTAAAGACTGATCATTGTGCATCTCCTTATAATCATATCTGGCCTAGATTAACCAATTTTCTTCCAGAGGTCAATCTATTTCTTTCAGCATACCACATAGCATGAGACAAGGAGAGGATATTTCATTACTACTGTCCTTTATTTTATATATAAAAAAGAGTTAAGATAGGATTTTTAAGCAAACGAAACAATAATGGTATGAAATTATATGCACCTCTTGGTTCATAAGAGGTGCATATAATTTCATATCATTTTTCTTATCGAACCATTTCAGCTTGCTAATGTTGCAGCCACAATTCCCAACCCATGCCCTCATTGTGTATTTGTAGTTTTCAAGAGAAAAGGAACAGTGCTCTCGTATCTAAAGAGAAGCAGATCCCCTTTCCAGCCTCTTACTAGCCTGCTCCGCATTGCAGCGATCCGCTAATCCCATTCCTTTCAACTATGTTTCCTGTATATAAAATTGTGAAAGGTGTATCAACCGCCACACATGCAATGTCAGCTTTCCCTTAGTTTATGAATATAAATTAAGGTGGAAATGAAGTGGAGGCATTTCAAATGGATAACAATCACTGCTCGCTGGATATATTTGAGAGGCACTTTTTATATAGCGCTAGTCCTGTAAAATGATCAAATGGAAATGTGATAATGGTGCGTCTTAAAGCTCACAAGTCTGCAAATTGGGTGTGCTTGACAACTGGTGAATGGTGGTGAGAAAGTAAGTTACTTATAAGGCATCTCAGAAATCCAGATGGATGCCATCCTGTGGTGATGGGGTCAGTACAGTAAGAGCTTGTTAGAATATTTGACCAACTGGTTGCATAGCTTCGCCCATTTACCCTCCCTGCCAAAAACAAAAACCCTGACTACATTTTCTGGATGTGGGACAACTTTGTTATTTCAGCATTCTCACTCGAATTACCCACAACAAGATGCCTTTCTCTGGATAATTTGAGGATATGTCTATATAAGTGATATTTTCAAAGATCCATGGGGGGAAAGGGGGTCCAATTTCATTTGGATTTTAATGAGAAACTGCCTAATTCACAGCTACATGAACTGAAACACAGCTGTTTTTCTAAATTTGCACTTTGCTGAATTTTAGGATGCAGTTCTTCAACTAACGTGGAGAAAAATGCATTATGGTAGGGAACATTGTTTGCAATAGTGTGTATATTATTTAAAACTGCATATAAAATATGTATAGTACTAGGAAAAACTGGACTAAACTGCTGACAAATTTTCATGACGATTGCTGTGAAAATATGGAGAAATGAATTTATGTCTGGAAAAATGAGAAACAGAGAGAGCTGAAATTGGCAGATTTGTTCATCCCTATTTGGGGATATAAATGATTATTCCTAAATAAACATTCCTGGATATAGACTTCTTAGACTATTAGTATATGTGATTATGCACCGGGTATTGCTAGCATAAGGATTCGCATCTGCTGCTGTTATTGTTAGCTGCATCTGCTATCACTGGCGTTGTCAATGGCACCTGTCATTAACGTGATAGGAGATGAATTCATGAAAATGTCAAAATGTGCACTTAGGCAGGGTTGGAAGAGTACTGTGGCCACAAAGAGCAGCTTTATTCCTGGGGCAAATAGCAGCTTAGGAGATGGACAGCAATGTTCGCTGGGTCTGTAACATGGAAGGATATGTGACTTCCTGCATGCACATTCCCAGTCCTGATTCTTTCCCCACCCAAGAAGGATGCTATAAAACAGATAAGCAAGTGAAAGCAACACATTGAACATAATGTGCAGATAGCCTGTAAAGTTGAAACTGCTAGTAGGTAAAGCCAGCTGGACGGGCTCAAAATCAATATAAAATCACTATGTTCAGAAGAGTTTTGTTGCATGCCAACCTCTAATAATCAATTGTGTTTGCTCTTATAAAACACTTTAAAAAGCCTATTCCAAAACAGCAGCAAACAAACAAACCAAAAAACAAGACACTACAATATGCTCAAAATGCTTTGTGTGTACTGTTCTTTATGTGCTCAGGCTCTCTAATGACCCTGGTACAACAAGAAAGGGAAGAATCATGATCTCCAAGCCGAAAGGCACTTAGGGATGCTGTTAAAATTCCCATCATCCCTGACCACTGGTTCTGGTGTTACTCTGTCTCAGAAATAACTTAGAAATACACTCAGTCACAGAGCAATTCCCTGACACTGGCAGGTCTCAATGTAATAGAAAAAACACCATGTGGGGTATGCAGATACTCTTCCCCTGAGAAGTTTCACTAGGAGTATCAGAACTCTTTTTTCCCTTCCCCTTCAAATTCTTCAGGTGTTTTACCCAAGCATGAAACTCTAAAATCACATTGAAATATTGCTTTAGGCAAAAATTAGTGACAACAGTTGAGTCTGATTTATCAGCCTTGTCCACCGCCTGAACAGCTTCTTCACCAGCCCCAGTCCCAAAAAAGACACTGGGTGCTGGTGAAATACAGATAATACCCAAAGCACACTTTGTGTTAACAACCTGCTTCTATGTATTCTATGAATCCTGGGTAGGCATCACACAATGATCTCTCCCTGCCTTTGGCATCCATTGGAGTTTTGCCTCAGTACTGTGTCCAAGCAAAACCCTCTAAATTCATACTGAAATTTCACTTTAGGGAAAAGTTGGTGGCTGCTCCTAATTCTATGTATGCTGCATTTGAAAGAAGGCCGGGCTACAAATGGGCTGAACATATTTAGTAAGGCAAGCAATAATAATAATAATAAACCATTAGGGTTTGGGGTGAATTTCAAATAAAAGGAAGCTAAACGTGTAGTTGGGTCGAATATTGCTAGGTGGCTTCAGAGAAACAGTCTGCAGTCCTAGGATACTAAAGTTTCAGATCTCCTTTTTACCTGGAAGTAAGCTATATAGATCTCAATCAGACTTACTTCTAAGTAGACCTGTACAGGATTGCAGTTAAGCTGCTGTTAAAAGGCAGATCTAGAATCTTCAAGGCACATGGAACTCCGGAACAAAATCAATGATCTTAAAAATAAATAAAACATAGCAATTTGATAGGCTTAAATCAGTGGTTTCAAAGCTCTGAAGTGAGGCTCCCAGTATAAGCCAAGACAGAGGTCAGTGGAGTCCTAACCCCATCACTATTAGCTCTCATTCTGATGTCTGACTGGTCCAGAAAGAAGAGGGCACTTGCCCTTTTTCAACCAGAAAATAAAAGAGAATGAACACCCTGCTGTGCTGTGAAACCTGGGATGGTGAAGCAGGATGCCTTGAAAGCTTCTTGGCTCTCTTTTTCCTTTATTTTGTTTGCTTGCCCTATGGCTAGAGACAAGGAGGCTACCAATTATCCTTAGTGAAGTTCAAACGGTGGCATCTTTGAGCTTCATTTTACCTTTGTGGTGTTCATGAAGGCAAAGTCTGAGATTCTCTCTAGCTTATATTATATAGTTAACATTTTTGTCTTGAACAGCATTGCAATACAACCCCCACAAAAAGGTTTACGGGGTCATCAGTTATAAAATCCAGAATGTTTCTAGGAAGTAACAAAATGAAAATGCTGTTAATGATTACTAAAAGTCTTATAATTTTAACTCAGACTTTCATCCACCACACCTTCAGTGATGTTTAAACTTCATCATGCATGAAGAAGAGGGTAAAGGTTGGGAGCAGCAAAAGGGGAAGGAATCCTATATTATCATCAACCTAGCAGTTGTACCTCTTCCATGAGGATTCTGAAGGTTGTGTTGAACCCTTGTTCCGCAACCAACTTGCCATTGGATGTGAGGATATGCAGACCTCGGGGAGCTTTGCCTGGGCACTGTCCAGGCTTGGCAGCATACTTTTCCCGCAGTCCATCCGTACAGTTATTCGAAACAATCCTCCGATACCTGTGAAATATGATAATTTAAGTTGGGTTGAGTTGTTTATTTAAATGTCATATTTCACAAGGCGGGGGGGGGACCAACGTTTGATAGCATATGCATTGTGCTCACTAACAGGAAATGTAAAGAAATTGAAAGTTTTTATCAACTGCAGCATTCAATATCCATTATATTTCAGGTTTTTGTTGTTAGCACCAAGACAGATCTATGCCACACTAAACTGTAGAAATGCACACAGGCAAAATATAGGTTGGGAAAGATCATTACTCTCCCTTTCACTGGTTTTCTGTCTCTTTCAGTGTTCCTTACTCCCTTGTTAAGAAACCATTTAGACACAAATTTAGATTTTTTTTCATAGAATCATAGAATCATAGAGTTGGAAGAGACCACAAGGGCCATCGAGTCCAACCCCCTGCCAAGCAGGAAACACCATCAGAGCACTCCTGACATATGGTTGTCAAGCCTCTGCTTAAAGACCTCCAAAGTAGGAGGTCTTTTTTTTCAGCTCAAGGGACACATATTTCTCTGGACAACCTTCTGTGGCTACGTATCAGTAGTGGGCACAACCAGAGGAAAGGGTGAGTGGAACAAGGAATATATATTATAATGAGATATAATAGGCTAGTATCTACACACACACACCACTCTCTGCCCTCCATTCAGGCAAGAAAGAGGCTTTATCACAGTTTGGCAATACAGCCAGGCAAAAGCACTCAAGGAGAATGTGAAGCAAGGTCAGTGAGGGGTGGAGCCTGGAGAGAGAGGGTGTGCCATGGGGAGGGGTGTGTGGCCTGGGAGGAGTCATCCCTGACAACTGCCCCTGCTAGCTATGGATGATGGGAGTTGTAGTCCAACAACAGCTGGTGACCCGTGTTTGAGAATCACTTGGCTAGATAGATTGGTCTGGAGCATCATATTTCCCCAACTCTGATTTAACACATGCCATTGACTTTACATCAGTGTACTTCCAAAGAAGAGATATGCATGCTGTTACACTCTTTTATTTGATTTTGGTTATCTGGAATCCCACTTGAATAGGACTGTTTGTCCAACAAAAAAAGGAGACAAATGTTCAGCGACTTCCAGGGCAGCCTTGTCAAATTCTGATATTCTTTTGTGGAAGAGTAGATTACCATTATTGATGAGCCAGCTGAGATTTCCCATTCCTCTCCACCCCACAGAACAAAAATGCTTTGTTGTCACTTCAGCAACTCCAACATTATTCCCCTTGGGGCATTCTGTTCAAAATTAGAAGGAACTGCTATGCTGCCTGTTGAAGTGGAAGCAAAGTGTTGTTGTTCCTATTCTGGCAAAAGAAGTCGAAACTCTTGTCAATAATGGTAAGCTAAATCCCCAGAAAAGTATTAGAATTTGCTGAGTCCTTGAAGGTTATTCAAGTCTTTGGGGTGGAGAGAAGCTTTCACCTCACCCCTGAAACCAACAAATAAGCATGGGCTGAATACTTTGGCCCAGTGTTAATCCAGAATAACCAATTGTCCTCAGGTTATTATGCTACTTCAAACTGAGCTGGAATTAGCAAAACATGAACATTTAATATAAGGTCTCAAAGAGCTCTGAGTCTCTTTCTTTAAAAGTTTAAGTAAGGTTTGAACAGAACCTATGCACACTCAGCTCGTATGCACACACAAGGCTCTATTCAAGCCTACCTCTCAGATGTATGGGGTTTAGGAATGGGGATAAGTGAGCACTATTCTGCTTCTACCTCAGTGGCTTGATTCCATATGTATTAAAATGAACAAGTGCCACAATTTTTTATTTTTTATTTGCTATTTTGTTTTTTTTAAAATAGTTTTTATTGCATTTTTTCAGACATAGACAAACGAAAGAAGAGAAAAAGAAGAAAAAAAACAAAAAGAAGATAAAAAGAATCATGACCTTTCAACAGCTTATTTCAACTTTCTATCGAACTTCCCCGCATCTCCCGCACAATGCATTCTTAACAATAAATTTATCAGCAAATTATAACCTTGTTTCATGTGATTCTTTTGTACTTTCAATTGCAGTTTAAGTTTAAATCCCTTATTGTCCATTTACTCTGAAAACAAAGCATATTATCATTTTTAACATTTAAACTTTGATTCTTTCAATAATGTTATCCAATTTCATAGATATTGCACTCTCATTGCTGGGGCTAACATTTCAAATTTTGCGTCATTTTATAGTTCATGTAACTTATAAAGTTTTTTCAAATAGTTCTTAAATTTTTTCCAGTCCTCCTCCATTGCTTCTTCTCCCAGATCTCGGATTCTGGCAGTCATTTCGGCCAACTCCATGTAGTCAATCAGTTGCGTTTGCCACTCTTCCAGCGTGGGCAAATCTTGAATCTTCCAATATTTGGCAATCAGGATTCTTGCTGCTGTGGTAGCATACATAAAAAACGTTCTATCCTCCTTTAACACCTTTTGGCCGACAATACCCAAGAGGAAGGCCTCCGGTTTTTTAGGGAAGGTGTACTTAAACACCTTTTTTAACTCGTTGTAGATCATTTCCCAGAAGGCCTTCACTCTTGGGCAAGTCCACCAAAGGTGAAAGAATGTTCCTTCAGCCTCCTTGCACTTCCAACATTTGTTGTCAGACAGATGGTATATCTTAGCAAGCTTGACTGGGGTCATGTACCACCGGTATATCATTTTCATAATGTTTTCTTTCAAGGCATTACATGCCGTAAATTTCATACCGGTGGTCCATAACCTTTCCCAGTCTTCAAACATGATATTTATTTGCTATTTTGGGTTTAATTTTGACACCAAAGTAGACAACTTTGGGCCTCCTGGGGAATCTCTTCTCAGACATTTTTTTATGTGAATGACTTTCTGAAGAATAAGCTGGTGGCGTACAAATGCAAGGCTGCAAACATCAGCCAGAAGCTTACCCTGGAAATGAACCAGACATGGCAAAGCAGGTACCTCAACACAGGTAGCCAACATGTACGACCCCCAGCTTTTGTTGGAAGGCAACGTCCATCAGATTCAGATAGACAGCATGGCCAGTGGTTGCGGATGATGGGAATTGCGGTCCAAAACATACGGAGGGCACCACATTGGCCAGCCCTGCCCTACAAGGTGGTGACAGGCTGTGGACCTACTTACCCAGTGCTGTTCAGGTAGCTCTGTCCAAGGCTGCATTCTTTCAGTTGGGAAGATGGGCTGAACCAGAATGCTGGGATACATTGATTATTACTGTGTCTTTCGTACCCATAGTCACTAAGGAAATAAACCAAGAAGACACTGTCATGAATAAGTACAGGTTTTTTTTTAATCACATTTGTATCTCACCCTTCTTACAAAGAGCTCAGGGTTGCATACATAGGATTGTATTGCCACAATAACCCGATGAGATACATTATGCTGAGAGAGATTGACTTTCCAAGGGCACATATGGAGGTTCATGGACCAGTAAAGATTTATACCCAGCCAAATCCAAAACTATACTTTAAATCACACAGAGGGGAGGGAAAGTGAATGGCAGTTCTACATGTCAAATGTGCAAGGAAAGGGAAGAACTTAAGATGTCAAAAGAAAGGGTGGAGGTTGCTTCAACTTTGGAAAACCTCTCATCCACTTTCATTAGCATATCTGCATCTCCTGCACTTCCCCACCAGCCTCAAATTCAGCCACCAAACCACCTCAGAGAAAGTCCAAGAGGCCATCATCAACAGTTCTCTGGAATTTCCAGTGGAGGTCCTACCCAGCTGTAGATGAGAACTGGGGAACCTTTGACCCTCTGGGTGCTGCTGGACTACAACACCCTTCATCCATGATCACTGGTCATGCTGGCAGAGAATTAGCTGTTGCCATCTTCATATACAAGGATGGTACACACTAAAGTCCCCCCCCCCATACAGCTACACAGAAAGGATACTGTGTGAAATGACCGTAGATATTGCTTTAGTGAATGAAAAAACAGGTCCATGAAGCTCAGCAACAGAGATATATTATCCAATTACACAAGGATGAAGTCATGGCAGTATTTCATGGTAGCCATCCCATTGCGGAAAATGTCATTCTGAAGGCAGGCAGAAATAACAGGGGTCCTGAAGTACCTCATGCAGCATTCAGACATTATGTCATAAGAGTGGATTTGACATAACTGACTATTGTTTATGAGCTTCTCAAGCCTCCAGAGGATTCAGAAAGGTGTGTAAATGGGCAGAGTGCACTAGCCCATAATTACCCTGGTTGGTTCCCATTATTCTTTGAAGGCAAGCAATTCCAAATTACTTAAAGCGGATCAGAGATTCCCTAATTTTTTTTGTCTCAAAATTCAAAGTTAATCATTCCCAGTGGGCCAACCGTGTGTATGTGTGTGTGTGTATCTATATATCTATATATCTATATATCTATATATCTATATATATATATCCTCATGTTTGGGAGGAGCAATTCGTTGCCTGAAAGAAAGAACGAACTGCATTAATATTAAATAATATTAAAGACAACATTGCTCTATGCCCTCAAGGCCTCAGACTCGTTCATTAACTTCTGGTAAATGTATATGAAAAACACACAAGCTGCCCACCTTCCCACTGCTTGAAATTCCCCCAGGGTTTGCATGCTAGAAAAATCACCACGTCCAACTGCTGCTCTGTTTTGCTTGGGGGTGGGGATCTTGACAAGGGTAAATAAAAAACTAATGGAAGGAAACTTCAAGCAAGAATGCTAATAATACTACATGGTTTGTTTTTTTCTACAAAGAGGGGAAAAGGTCTAGATTATTTTCTGTTGTTATATGATTACATGTACATTTTCCTGTTGATATTTTTGGCTGTGGCATTCTGTGACATTTTGGGCAGCCTAACAAAGTCAGCCCTAATATGGATTATGAATTTGTTTTTCTTCTGGCCCAACATGGCTACCATTACCTTTTATGCGACATAAGAATACCAAATTTAGTTCTTTGACAGCAGAATCCTAAAGAGGAAGAGGAGGTTCTTATACCACTTGAAGATGGGACTCAATTCTGTGAGAAAACATTCCTTCCAGATCCTAAGTACCTAATTTGGGTTCTATGGACTTTTATCTTTTTTTGCAGCAAGCCAGTAACTGGTTCTTGTTTCGTTTTTGCATTTTTGTTTTTGGTGGGGGGTTTTAAGGGCAAGGCATGCGGAATTCTGAAATATCTTAATTTCAAAATTCTTAAGACTGTCTTCCTTTGCATTAGCAGCTTGGAAATAGGTGCTCGAATCAAGAGAGGATCCAATACAGTCAAAGCTTGATTGCACCAGAACGGCCAAATTCCAAGTGTAAGCCCTTTTAAAATAAATTCCTCCCCTATCCCTAGGGCTGTTATGCTAATATGATGAACAAAGATTAACATTGCATTATTTTTCATCACCTTTGGAACCTAACATACAAGTAACAGTAAGAGCTGCAAGAAAAGCACTGTAAAAGAGAACATGGCTTACCATTCGAAGTCCCATTCCGCACATATGCAAGGTTCTGAGACAACTGTTCTTGAATAATCTCTAGTCAGTGCACACCAGGCCCCTGCTTTACGTTTCTTATAGATCTTCCTCTCTCCCATAACACAAGGTTCACCCTTTGAAGCAAAACAATGGAGAGTTAAGTTAGAGACAACGGAGAGTTGAGTTAGAGCTCTACATATCTCCCTGGTGTGGTTACCGGTAATTTGTAGAGGAGAAAGCTTGGGGAAGGAGTCACCATATTGCATTTGGTCCTTTATTTCTACAATCTCCAAATTCTGAAAGCAAATGAAATCTAGAATACTGTCTAAATTGTCTATTTGCAGCCTGCTAACGTAATAGCAATTTCAAAAATTATACAGGAAAAATAAAACTACAAATCATAATAAGAGGAGGTGTATCTTCTCTGCATATTCTCAGATGCCCACTTCCCTCCAGGCATTCTGCAGAACCTTGGTTAATCCCTGGTAACAGATTTGGTGGTCTGATATGGATTTCTGAAACAGCTTCCTGAACAGCCTCTCACTTCCTTATTTTAACAGCAATCCTTCACTCAGATTCATTCTTATCCCTCTGCCATAATTACAGTCAAGTTCCTCAGATACCACACCATTTAATCAAGTCATAACAGTCACACTGTGGTTCATCATAAATAGTGATTGTCATTTGTGCAAGGGGAGAATTGTTCACTTCCTAGTTATTTCTGATTTGTATGTCCACGGCACTTTCTCCAAGCTTTCATGCAGATGCTATTGACTCTCTGTCACTCCTGCCTCTGCTTTCGTGAACAGTACCATGACTTGAAAACTCTCCCTTTGGCAGCTAGTTGCTGGTTGGTTTCTTCCCTAACTTTTTGGGTCAAGTTCTTCCTATTCCGTCCTCCCTACTATCCGTCTTTCAGATGCACTGAATCAAATTACTTAGATTCCTTTTTTGCCCGTGTTCAAGTATTTCTTTTGAAAGATGCATGAGGAAAGCTGTGATGGTATAGTAGTAGTACCTGGTTGTGCAGATGCCACGTCTGAAAGTCATCCTTGTTGCATCTCCGGCTAAAGAAAGATTTGTAATCTACTTTTACTAGCTGCCATTCAGAGCGGAGATTAATATGGCCAAAGATCCTGTAGGTTGATAGTGGGGGGAAAGGAGAGGGAGGGAGGGAGGGAGAAGGGGGGCATTAGAAAATATTCCTTCTATACAACATTCCTATGAACCATCTAAAAAGTGGAAACAAGAATTAGAATTCCAGAGGGAAACTTCCTGGTTCTTATCATCTCTCCACTAGAAAAAAGAGATGAGTGAGACTTTCCCCGTGGAGGTGAGACCATTGTTATTCAATCCAATCCCAAGCATGATTATATTAATCCAAAGCTATTACATTGACTGCCCTCTCTAGAAAAGGAGATGAGATGAAATTCATAGGTAACTTAACCACAGAGCTTTCCCTGGTGATTGAAGATTTGGCTAAGGCAGCCACCAGGAACTGTGATGTTGTTGAGTTCCATCTGAGACTCTCATGTCAGCTCTTATTTTCTTTTTTGTTTTATTTCTTTAAAAAAAACTTACTTTAAAATCTCCAGCTACATAGTATATTTGGTATATTTCCAAGAGACAGTTTGATCATATGCAATTCCCTGTCTTATAACTGGGCCCAATTAATCTCACACAGCTTCCCATCATTTTAACAGGGCAGAAATGGGCAACCCATTCAGTGTGGCTTTTGATAGCACTGGCCTCTCCTGTACCTTCCATTGGTGATTTTGTACAGTCCTGCTAGAGTTGAGTCACCACCATGAAGGCATGAGAATTCATGTAAGCAAGCAGTCAAGATGCATATGTCAGCTCGGAGGATCAACCATAGAGTGTGACTGCTAGAGCAGCATTAGCATCCTTTTGCAGGATGCTTTAGAATGTTGTGAAATTTGGCCTCATGGGTGTGATTTCCTCCTGCTCTCATTCTGCTCTGAGCCAAGCACAGCACGACAGAAGCATCCAGCAGAGAGGAAAGCTGGGGTGTGTGTGTGTGTGGAGATAATATTGCTGAAATGAAGAGAGGAAGGGGAGATAAAAACAAATCAGCATTGCATTGAGATGGAGGAGGACAAAAGAGTGAAAAAAGGTTCTGAGCAAAGAACGTGACACAGGAGTACTTAGATAGATGGAGTGGAGGCAATGGGCAGATAAAGGCAAGCCTGAGAGAGAATGGAGAGAGCATGAGAAAAAGTAGCAGAGAGAAAGAGAGAGAGAGAGAGAAATATGGGTTGGGGGAAGCTTGGTAAAGAGGACTTTGCTGGTGTGTACATAAGGTGTCCTTGACATTTGGAGTATGTATGAATGTATACCATACAGAGCCTAAATGAATACAAATCCATCCTAAAATCAAATACTAGCTTATAATGCCTACTGTAATTTAAAAGTATTTTCCATGCTCCTGACGTTCATCATGGAGTTTGCTGCAGTATCCCTGATAGTTTGAGATAATGCAGTGAAGAAGCTGCTTCAATTTAAAAACAAACAAACAAGGCATCCGTAGCAGCAGGAGATGTGGAACAATGCATGTGTGCAGGTATGAAAAATGTGCAAGAGCCTTCAAGATAAAGTTGGTTCACTAACATTTCTTTCTTGACCCCTGAAACGGCGGCTTTGGCTGTAAAGTTGAACCTCACAAAATGTGCAGCATTAAGTGAATGGAGTGAGTAAGAATTGGTACACAAAGGTACGCAAATGCAACCCTATGATTATCTTCTCAGAACTAACTTCCCAGTAAATATGCATAGGATTACTACCAAAAGCACTTGCATGGCATTGTGGCTTTCAAAGTCTGACCTGAAAAGAGCTCAAGTCTTTGAAATAATGGGACAACAAAGCTACAACAAAAATCTTTTAATTAAATAACCCCAGGCATCAAGGTAAAAGGCCTTGTTCATTGGTCTAGCTGTGGGGGGTTTGTTTTCAATCTGGAAACTGATTGTTAGTCATCATGCCGGTAGTTATTTTCTCGCCACAGAAGAGTCAGCAAGAGCCACCATTTCAAAGGGGTGGGTTGCAAGAACAGATGAGGACACAGACACTAGTCGCCATTTCGAGAAACATAAACAAAGCCCGACAATCTCTCCCAGGGGTTGAGGAGTTGGAGGAACAACTCAATCTGTTATAACTAACCAGTGGAAACAAACTTATTCTCCTGGACCCTGAGAATCTCAGGTGAGAAGAAATCAGGAAGCCAAGTTAAAGCACTGCTTTGATGACCCATGTCCACATTTATGCCAAACAGAGAGTACCCAAATAAAGAGCCTTGCTGTGTGATATTTCTATGTTGGTTGAGAAAATAAAGCAGATTATTGTAATTGTCTTTTTTCCTGGGTGGAGAGCTATAGAATCACCTACCAGTTTTCTTTATGATGTGAAAGAAAAAGGGAAAAGGAACAGTTCCACTAGAACATAAAAAGATTTGATTGAAACACAGCTGATTCTAGAAAGAGGGCAAATGAGAGTCAGAGCATCCCAAGGTCAGCACCCCTGTGATTGGTCACCTGTGGCGCAGGTGTCCTTCTCCCTTTCCCTTAGGGAATTCCAATTGAGTCTACTTCAGCTAAGAGGTAGGCCTGGAACAAATTCACCTCTGCCATTGATTGAAACCCAGCTGATTGTAGCATGGTTATGCCAGGACCACCACACTCAGTACGTTGTACAATTACATAATTACTAGCTGCATATGTGCAGTAAATCTGAACGATGGGGTTGAAGGTACTCTGCCTTCTGCTATACCCATTCATTCAAGCTGACAAAATGAGAAAATAGTGTGCTGACGGAACTTTCCTCTTTTCTCCTTGTTATCCGCTTAAGCTATATAACATACGACCATACAGCCTTGCTGAAAACTTTGTTCACACTTGATTTAGCATCTTATGCTTTGTACATGTTTCCATTTAGTGGTCACACACACAGCTGGTGCACATCAATACAGTCCCACTGGTTTCTTTGATAGCTTTATGCCAGATGCGAAAGCAATCTGGTATATCACATTTACTAACTTATCAGCTATCCAGGAGTGCGGGAGCCTAACATTTTCTGGGCCATGGCATATTAAACACAAGCTTACAGAAAAGCCAGACACCCCACTATCGGCATTAAGCACTGATGATAATCCAGCACTGAAAGACACAGCTTTCATTTTTCCACTATCAAATTCATCAAGTAAACCCCAGCAGCCCTCACACGTATTTTGGGGAAATTTAAAAGGAGAGGGACTGATAATCCCGCAGAGATGAACTATAGAAAAAAGTTCAAGTGAAAGCAAATGCATTAGCATTCTAAACATGACAAAGTACTAGCTACTCTTTAATTAAATGATTTCAAAGAAGATGTGTGTATTTAATTACTATAATTTAGACAGAAACAATAATATACTAAATGTAATTAAAGCAGCAGGAATTGCAAAAGGATATTTTCCCCCTAGTTGCAGAAAAAGTTCTAGGCCAGCTTCCTATAATAAGGGCCCATCGTTTATTTATTAATTTTTCAATGATGATTTGGGATTACACAATTTTTTATAAATGTTTTGAGTTGAGAATTTAGTTACATTGCAGGATTTGCACTTAGATGTACAAAGTTTGGGGGTTTCTTGAAGTGTCAAGAGAAAATAAAAATTCTTGGCCTGCTCCCCAAGTCCTATTTGATCAAGAAACGGGAAGCCTTTACTCAGTATTAGCAGCAGGAATGACATACCAATTTCCCCTTCCACTGTAGAAATGGAAAGATGAGCATGGAAATGACTTCTCTTTCACCACCTTCTTCCTGCTATAATGACCACCAATGCTTGGAAGGCAGAAGAGGAGAGGCACAAGGTATTTCACTATAGGTTTAATGCTGCTCTACTTTATTTGAATGAGGAAATATAGCTTATCATTTCAGCCTAGGATTTGCTGGTGTCCATCAAAATATTCTATGAACACATGTATACCAAATATATTGTTATGAATTGTTAACTCAGGATATGTGAACCCCTCTCTGGCTCACCATGAACATTAACTGGGCTTTTCAAGTCTAACCTTAAATATTTTTAAAGCATTCAGTGTGAGCACTTCAAAAGCCCAATTAATTGCTTGCCATCGCTTCCTCTTCGCTGCCAGTCCTGCCATCATCAACTCCAAGCCTCGCTTCTCAAAAATCCTCGGCTGGGGAAGGAGAGAGTCTAACAGACTGAAGTGAGATTGGCCTGTAGTTCCTGCATGCAGCATAAGGTGGAATGTGTTCTTTAGACACTTCCAGATAGCTGGTAATAGGAATAGTTGCTGCTGTAAAGCTGTTCTTTGCTTTCAGGTTGCCTGGGCTGCTGTGATCAATATCTGGCACAGTGGGGGAAATGCCCACCATTACAGCTACTGGGATGCTGATACTACCACTGCTGTTTGCTATGGCTTCGTTGGGTGTCATTGATGCCATGCAGAGCTCCAGGCTCACACAAAGTATGTGTGTGTCTTTAATGTGGCTGTACTGTAGGGTTGCCATATTTCAAACAGTGAAAATCCGGACAGAAAAGTTGTTGAGCTTTTTAAAGTTTCGCCCAAAGTTGTTGAACTTCTTGGGCAAAATCACTTTTAAAAAAGTTGGTTTTGAGCTATTTTTATGGGGGAAATGGCACTGCCAACATGGGCTGCCATACGTCCTGATTTTCGCCCAGACATTGCTGCGCTGACTGCTGTATTCTGGATATGTCCAGGAAACTCCAGACATATGGCAACTGTACTGGCTAGAACACATACATGGGCTGGAAACACCATTACCACAAACTTCCCAGCAATTAAGTAAATGGTGGGGTAGTAAATGTTACTGGAGGTGAGGTCAAATCTGGAACAGAATTTGATCACTTTGCATGACCTTATTCTTCTAAATTAATTCTGGAGCTAGTTCTGGTATTAGTAAAAATACAACAACTGTAGGATATTACATTTTCCTATGATTTCATTGAAATCTTATGTTTGCTCCAAAATTACCTGTGTGCAACTCAGTCATTATCCTTCCCCAGTTTCATTGACTTAGGAAACAGATCCTATGTTGAGTTGATCAAAATCAGAATCAGGGATTTTTAAATAAATAAATAAATCATTTACTTGTTACTTACTAAGATAGTGTGTATAGGGTGGAATTCAGCGCTGTGTTTTTACAAATGCTCCATTTGTGCAAACACATTAGTTTGCCAAACAGAACACCTTTCTCCCCCTGTGTGCTGTTCTGGGGGTTCTACCAACCCCCTGTGCCAATTATGGTGTGGGGGGTGTATGGGGGAAGGAGAAAGAAGAAAGAACTACTGCACAACTGGAAACCTTTTTGCAGAGCTTCCACTAACAGGATTTGTTAGGTGAATCCTGCCCATAGACTGCTAGGCCAGGAACTACAGTGCCAACTTTGCAAGTACTGTTCTGTCAGTGATGGAAGAACACAGCCAAGTTTTCAAATCAGTAGTCTGGAAAGTCAATAGGAAAAGTCACTACTTGATTTCTCAGCTGAGCAGAACTGGATTGGAAACTATTGAGAAACAATAAATATGGAAGCCAGATGGCATTTGGACAAAGTCACCTTCCAGAATGTGTTCTTTCTTTCTTTCAAATATTCCCCACTTTGGATGGTAAAATAATATTTTACAGCCCAGCGAGCTGCTAGTCTTTACATTCCTCAAATAAATGGTTAAACCCCATGAGCATCCCAAATAAATTGCAATAATGTCTCAGTCACCTCAGTAGAATGTGTAAACTTTCAGCCTTTTATAAAAAATGAGTCAAGGATGGATGCCATTAATTTGTGAGCTTTCCCCCCCAAAGAAAACCATAAACCTGGAGAAACACTGCAAATCATCTGCCGATTTATGAGGAAGTCGTTTTAAAAAGGTCAGTGGCAACAATGCCATAATTAAATCTTTCATTAATTTTTAAAATACAGTAACTTAGAAATGTAATATAAATCTGACCAGAGGACTTTGTTGGGAATTATTTAGCATGTTGTGTTATCTTCTGCCATAATCTAACATTAATAGAGATGTGCCCTTTCTTTCCTTTTATTTAAATTTCTCTGCTGAGAAGGCTTCATTTTAAAGGAAATAAAGAATAAAGGTTAATTAATCACAGACCAACCAAGGTGCTGGCATACAGAGCTATTTGTGATGGTTTATATAGGATGTTTTCTTGAGGGGACAACTTCATGTCAAAATGTCAGTTATAAACAATGAGTTTGGTTTTCTTCCTCAAAACATTTTAAAGAAAATGCATGCAGCATTTCTAAGTTGTTTTCTTCATTGCAGCGTAGAAAGACTCAAAGTTTATGTATTTATTAAAAATTCACCCCGATAAATAATAAAATATTCATGTCTAATTATAATTTCTGTTAGCCTTACATTAATCTTTGCATAGGTCAGGCAGGTGTGCCTTGCCATTAGGCTGAGCAAGCCAGCTTTACCTCAGACGGCAGATTCTGGACTCGTATTAAATGGCAGCAAATTGTCATTTATTTAGTTTATTATTACATGATGAGCAGCGTTTGGGTTTTCTGCCACGGGCACCAAAATCTCCTCAGCTGCTTTTGAGGTCAAATTAAAAAAGGCACTATAGGTGCCTAACTGTTAGAGAAATGGTTTATCTTCTACAGACAGACCAAAATATTTTGCCTTCAGGGGAAAATGTAAAGTAGAGTTGGTTTTGCTTATTTGGGGAAGCTAGAACAAAACTATATTGCTTCCTCAGAGTCATTCTAATGACTGGAACCTCCTCCTTCAAACTTCAACACAGAATCCATAAATGTGACCAAAAGCCACCTGCTTTTTTGTTCTATCCCCCCCCCCCCGAAGCTGCCAGTGAAATTGGAAGTGTCAGCACAATGGAATCAGAGTAGTGTGGGACAGTGGCAAGCTCACTGTAATCTAAGAATGAGTGAATGACACACATCTTCTCATCCTCTCTTTCTCTGGGTAGGTTCAGTCTTCATTGGGCTGTCCTTTGGGTCCCACACTTAAAAGTCTCCCCCAAAACTGGAGCTCCTCCAAGCCTGCTGATATCTTCTTCTTGTGCAAGGATGGTGCTGATTTGGCTAAATAAGGACTAAAGAGGCTAAAGAGTTGAGATCAGTATATGACAGACCTGTTGGTGCTTGATAAGAATTCTTTGATAAACATGTATGTATTATTATACACTACATTGTATATCAACATTTATATACAGTGGTAACTCGGGTTACAAATACCTCGGGTTACAAACACTTCAGGTTGCAAACTCTGCTAACTCAGAAGTAGTACCTCGGGTTGAGAACTTTACCTCAGGATGAGAACAGAAATCGTGCGCCAGCAGCGCGGTGGCAGTGGCGGGGGGCCATTAGCTAAAGTGGTACCTCAGGTTAAGAACAGTTTCAGGTTAAGAACGGACCCCCCGGAATGAATTTAGTCCTTAACCCGAGGTGCCACTGTACTATTTTGCAGACATACAGTCTCCCTAAATAGTTCCCAACATTAAAAAAAATATCAATGAAAGCATCCATGAAAATTAATGTGATAAATCAGAAGTTCGCAAGAAAATAGATTGTTTGGTCATTCAATGCTTGGTGATAAAATACCAGAAGGTAATGAGGACAGGGGTTGATCATTGAATTTAAGTGAGTTACTGAAGAGCTTTTTAGTAATTTCCATCAGGTCTGATTCACAATCAGGTACACTTGGTGAAAATCAGGCTATATTTGGTAGCTACATTTGACAAAACAACAACAAAAGAAAAAACTATTTCCTTTGAGACATTCATTTTGTCCTGGAACAGATGTTCATCCAATAACAACACAAGGCTGCAATCCTGAAAGATCAGAGAAGGTTCAGCACCAGCTATTACAATGTTGCCAATTTATTGTCACAAAAGCCACCTTTTCAGTCTTCAAGTGCTTGTAGGAGGAGTTGATTTACCCCTGCATCAGCATATTGCTATGGAACTTCTAACCTCTAATCAAACCTTTGCATCTGATCACTTGTTAGCATTGTTATATTGATTTTAATATTTTGTACTGTTTTTCTGAAGTGACTACTAAATTTAATAACCATCCTCAAGATGGAATCCTTTGGCACATTTAGGGTACTCTCAGGGAACCAGAGAATGGTTGTATCTCAACAACCTCTGTGATCTTTCAGTCTGAAATAACAGAAGCATTTTGCAGTAGTCCCATAAGTGCCTCCCAGGTGTGATAATCAGTCACGAACTTCTCAAGTTCAGTGTTATCAAAGAAACGCCTAACAATGTAATTTATGGTGCCATTTCCTACATTAATCACCAGTTGAAGATGAAGGGATCTAGGCAATCTCAGGAAGTGGAAGAAATCTTACAGTCCAACAGCCTCTTTCACAAGGGGAAGATCTGAACGGTTAGGTGGAATCTGCAATGCAGCATAGAATTTTTGAACAGGGACCCGAGTAACAGCAGATTTAAGACTTTCTGACAACTTGTCTCTGACTGTGGCCTTGATAACCAACAAATAAGGGTCCCAGAGAGGCATGGGTCTAGCTCACAGGTCCCTCTCCCATGCACCTTTATTTTGGCAGGCAAGCCCCACTGAAAACCAGTCTGAACAAACAGTGAAAGAGTCAGCCCCTAATGCATCAATGCATCAAACTCTGAGTTTGTGTGGTTCAGTCCGCAAAGAGAGTAGCAGACTAATCACAGCAGGCAACAAATGGCTCAATCTCAAAGTAGAGGCAGTCCAAGTTTACTAGGTCATTTACCACCTGGAATACAATTTAGAGAAGCAACGGCAACAAAGGAAAAGTATATCTTTCTTACTGCCACGGCATTATCTTTTGTTTTCTTTTTAAACAAATGTTCTGTGATGCAATCTGTCCATTTTGTAGCAAGTCAAGCTCAAGCGCCATCTGTGTTCTAGTTATCTCCCTTCCAACTTGAGCCGCTTCATGTCCCCTCTAAATCAACGGTGGTGACAAAGCTGTAGGAGATGATGCCCAGGAGCAACTGTGCGAATAGACAGTTGGCCTGTATTCTGCAAGTCCACAAAACCATCAACAGAGACATTATTGCACTCGGGGGGGTGTCTGAGCAGATAAATTATAATGTGAACTATGGAGGAATACTATCAGAGGTAAGCAGAAAGGACACATAATCCAATACTAAAATGCTGAAGTAGTTCTCATTTATTGTGTCCTCTGTGGGCACCCATCTGTCTCAAAAGAAAATGGGGTATGCTTCCATGAGTGAAGTCAAACTGCTGTGGTTGCAGCATGGAAGTAACCACCTCAGGGCACAAGCCTGGGCAGTGTGTATGGAGGTCCTGGCTGCCCAGACAGCAAGACCCCCTCTTGGCCTCGCTGATGTGGTCCAAGGGAAAGCAGAGCAATACATTTGGCACCAGCTCGGCTGCAGGAGTTGCTGGAAGGAGGCGTACAAGACGCCACCCAACTGCCTTAGGGACTCCACTCCAGATGTATTTAGGGTTTACTCCTTAGCCTTTTCTTCTCCAGAAGATATCCTTCAAGGCAGCAGAGGTTTAGGATCACAGTTTTTGTTCTCCTAGATGGGATACTTTTTCAGGTTGACGAGCCCCTCTGCCCCTGTGTTATCCCATACATAGTAGGAACTTTGCAGGGGGGGAAGTGGGAAAAGATAACTTGGACCTCTAAGGGCTAATTCACATCTGCCTGCAGATCACTTGCCAAAGTTCAGTGGATAAACCAAAATTAAAACATTTTATCTTACAACACTGCCTTATACATGACAAAATATACACAATTTAAATTTTATTAAAGAGGACCTTAAGTTGGCTGTTAAGACATTAACAGTAGTACTAATATGGTTGGTTAGAACCATATTAGTTCCATTAGGACCAGGTGGGCCTCCATCCCCATTATCTCCTTTTTCTCCTTTTGAACTGTGGATGTTACTATCTGCTATTAAACAGCTATTAAGTATTTACACAACCAGGTAGCAAAGGCAGTCACAAACTGTATTAAATTTGGAAAAGAGGTGTACCTGGAAGACTGACAAAATAAAATGCTGATGTTCAGAGCTTAGTTAATGCTTAATCTTTAGGGAATTAACACTTGACACTTGCCTCATGAAATGAAAATCTTGCTGATGGATATCTAACCCCCTTGAATTTCACAGAATGCATTTCTGGGATGCTTCTAATCCTTTATCATCAAAAACTTGAATGTAACCAGAGAGGACAAGATGTCCTGTTAAAAACACACACACACCCCAAACATCAGACTCCCCCTGCACAAATCTCCTGAACCTGTCCTCCTCCCAGCCCATGTCCCTCCCTTGTGCCCTAAAATTCAGCTCTGGAACACAACCCTCTGAAACAGAAGAAATGGAAATCCTGTGATGGATACAACCTATTAGAGCCATTCCCCCCCCCCCTGTAGTAAATGGAAAGACATACAAAGCTTCAGGGGGGAAAGGCTTCACTTGGGATCTGAAGCATTCCCCTCTGGGGCTTCTTTTCTGTTTGTCCCTGTGCTCTGCTAGTTCAGTAGTCACCTGCTATTTGCTTTGATGTACTCCATGTCATACTTGCAAGGTTGATTCCAGGTCAGCTTCAATACAAATCATTAGGAAGAGGCACCACTGTTATGGATGCAGACAGTAAGCAACAGATAAACATGCATGCGCGCACAGCTTTAGCTAGTAGGCTTGCCTTTATCGTTGGAGGGTGAAAGCTGGGACATGAATAAAACATGAATTACAGCTCTGAAGCCAGCCTAATGGGCTGTGTAACCTCCTGATTGTTTTTTATTAGGGTTTAGATAGAATTAGCGTTCACGGAGGTCACTGGTTAAAGAGAAATTGGATGGCAGGAAAGTAAGTCAAAGAACCAGGACCTAATTGAAGCAGACACGGATTGGGAATGAGAGAGAGTAGAAGGGGAGCCAGAGTTAAATTATCTAATCATTGGCAAGATAATGCACATGGAGAAGAGGGTGGAAATAAAGGAGACATAAAAGATGAAAGATGACAGCTTAAAGGAAGATCTTCTAACCAAACACTCCATAATTCTTTCACTAAACAATAAATAGAGTCTTGGAAGAACTACTTAGAAGCCTTTCAATCATTTGATTTAATTTGTACAGTGGTCTCGAGATTGTTATCTTGAGGGTAGAGGGTACAACTTAGTGACTATATACTCCAGCAAATTAAATAAGGCTAAAAATTATGGGGGAAGTGATGCATAAAAATATTCATAGAAGTAAACTATACATAAAACAATAATTAATGTATTCTGGACAAGTTGTGAGCTGGTATTAAAGACAAGCTAGTCTTTAATGGATTCCTGCCAGTCAACAAACTAACCTCTGTGATATCATGTAAAAACCCATCACCACCACCACACACACAAAATAATAACAATTAGAATCACTGAGCAAAAAGGACCAGGACTTCATCTGCCCATCCTGAGGCAGAATTCTCCCTATGAACACAGCAGCCACAAGAAGCCACACCATCGCCATGCATCACGACTAAGGGTGATTTAAGGTTGCTCAGGCAAGCAAGTTTTACCAAAGCAGAAGTCATATGGTGGGGAAGGAGGAAGAGACATAGTGGCTTGGTACACATGAGATGCTAAGCCAAACCACAGCTGGTTTGGGGAAAATGACTACTGCAGATACTCCTTAAGCATGTAGAAGCTGTAGACATCAAATGGAAACATGCACATATGTGATAAATTTATCACCAAATTATTACTGGATGAATTGATAATTGATCATTTGATCTGGGCAGTGCTTGATGAGGGAGGAATTTTAAAGAAGGAAGTGGAGTTGCTAGGCCAGACAAGGTCTGCCTGAAAAGGTGGGGTGGCCTTCTACCTCATCCACTTAGATCATTAGAACTGTCTGAATGGCAAAGGGTCTCTGGTTAAAAGAGTAACAAAGGAAGAAATTCATCTGAAGTCATCATGCACATCATGTATGTCAGAACATATGTCATCTGTATATATATTTATGTGTAATCTGTCGGCAAAGATTCTGTTGTCATCATAATGTAGTAATCAATGAGGGCTACAGTAAATAAGGAAAGGATCAGCCTCACACACAATGGTTTTCACCATCATTGGAGGCCCATGATATAAGCATAAGGAGAGCTCTTCTGAATACACCCAAAGGCATGATTCATCCAGCATCCTATTTCCCATGGTGGATAACTAGATGTCTCTGGGAAGCTCAAAAGCAGGACATAAAGGCAATAGCTGTCTCCCACCGTTCTTTCTCAACAAGTCCTATTCAGAGGCATCTGGAGGACAGCGGGAGATGTTACTAAAGCAATCTCTAAATTGCCCATTGTAGTCTTTATTTACAGCATTATAAAAAATTAAAAAAAAAACTTATCCAGCTAGTTTATTGGATAGAACAAAACAAGGGAAAATTAACTGATGGTAAAATAGTAGCATGAAGTACAGTGGTACCTCTGGATACGAACGGGATCCGTTCTGGAGCCCTGTTCGCATCCAGAAGCAAATGCAAACTGCTTCTGCACGTGCATGGGTTGTGATTCACTGCTTCCGTGCATGCGCGCGACATCATTTTGACCGTCTGCGCATGTGCAAGTGGCGAAACTCGGAAGTAACGCGTTCCGTTACTTCCGGGTTGCTGCAGAGTGTAACCTGAAAGCGCTCAACTTAAAGCACATTTAACCCGAGGTATGACTGTACACAGACTCTAAGCAATGAGTATTGAGTTGCCTCAACAATTCCAGATGGCAGTGGTGGGCACCCTTTCCCCATCGGCAGATGGTGAGACAGGGGATGCTTCACCTCTGCGGTCACACAAATCCTTTCCTGATTACAGTACATACTTCCTCTGCTGCCCTAGTTCTCAGCACAGTGGGAGGGAAGGATGTGGGAAACAGAAAGATGCATCAGTGAGAGAGACCACTCAGTTTCTCCACTTGTGACATACTTGTGCTCAAGTATGACATAAATGCTTGAGCATGCTAGGCAAATGGGAGTTTTCATGTGTGCCTAGTATGGATGTAAACTGTTGTAAATTTTATCATGATGTCTATCTGCTAAAGAAAAGTCTTTCTCCCATTCTGTTGTGCTCACGTTTTGCATTACAAACCACAATCTGACCCATTCCCCCCCCCCAGGGGCAAGTCTTTATGAGATTAATGCCAGTAACCTTCTGGGGCTCTTCAGAAGAACAGAAGTATCCACCTGTCTGAATCTTAATTATGTCTATTCAAGTCCCAATGAATTCAATGGCGCTTAGCCCCAGGTCAGTAACATTAGCACCCCAAACTGTTCTCACTGCCTTTCAGACATCCCAGGAAAAACATAAACAAGTTACAGGTGAATATCCTAGCAGCAATAGAAGATTGCTCTACCAAGTGTGAACCACTGATAGTCAGAATTACACCCAACAGTGTGTCATGGATGCCCCAGCACAAAAATGGTGGCCATAGGCAGCAATTAAATAGAAGCCATTACACTGCAATGGTGAGTAATGTCACAGAAAGCCAGACAGACCCAGACACCCCCCACACACACACACACATGGAGAGGGAGAGGAGAGGAGAGGAGAGGAGAGGAGAGAGAGAGAGAGAGAGAGAGAGAGAGAGAGAGATGCATTGTTCTCTTCTCTCAGTGGAGTGCCTACAAATGCACTGAGAAAGATTTCCCACCTAGCTGTGAAGGAGACTTCTCAAAATAAGTGAAGGAAATGAGATGGACAGGAGAGACCCAGATGCTGAATGCTAATTTATCTTAATAGCTACAAAGAAGATCTTGATTCCATCTCTGTCTAGGTGCTGAAACTGTTTAGAAAATAGCCATTCAACTGCATAACAATGGAAGAGGCATTTTCCTTAAAGGGTTGGCATGAGTGTGAAAACACAGCAAATGACATGCCAAGGAGTGATCTCCAAGCTACCAAATACGCCAAGTGCAATTAGCAGCATAATCTGCTGAACATATAATTACAAGGGTGCTCTATTCAGGCCGGATTTACAGATTAGTCAGTTGGTTGCGCCTGCAAAAAAGGGAAAGAAAGATGGGAAGAGACATTAATGGAATATCAAAATATAAGTTTGCTGAACGACAAATCAAGGCTTTAGAATGGGGGGGGCTTCTTCCAAAATGTGTCTCCGATGTTCTAAACAGCTTTGTGTGACATTTGCTTCAAAAGGATTCCTGGTTACATGAAAAATAGCTCTGAACGAGAAGAGAGAGGGAACTGAGCATTAATTTTTAATGGAATTTCCCCCAAGCATATCATTCCTTCTTTGTGTTTTTTTAAAATTTATTCTTCTGGGTTTTTTGTGTTTTTCTTTGCTTACTCTTGTTCATGAAAGGCTGACAGACTCTCAGCCTTGACAAGGTACATTTCCATTCTGATCAAAAGCAGGTACGGCATTGATAGCAGAATAAAAGGCTTGCACTCTGCAACATATTCTTATGTCCACTTGCCTAGTGCTTTAGGGCCTATCCCAAGGACAGAGCTGGACTCTGTGGTTCAAGGTTCAATGATAAAATGAAAAGAGGAGAGCTAAGCCTCTGAATCGTGAGCCAGGCACTGTTGTCCAGCCTCATATAGCCCTGAAAACCGAACTGTGGACTGAAATCTAGACTAGCTCAATTGTGCACTTTGTAGTCTCTTATCAAAGCACGTTTGAGACAGAGTTATGTTTGCAGCCTGAAATGCTTTATCTTTAGGGAACAGAAACATCTCGTAAGATTATCTTCATCATGAAGCTTGGGAAGCCAAGCATTTGGAACAGAGTTAGCCAGTAATTCATTCTACATCAATATGGGGAAACCCATCATAATTTGGTATCAAGATAAATCCTCGGGTAATTGCTTGAGCAATTAATCGTACAACAGGCTAATTATCTATGTACATGTATTTGGCTTTAAAAGAGGTTGCAAAGCAAATGGAAATGGGGGGGTGCACACCCCACACCCCCAAAAGCACATTAATGCTAAACATGCTGCGAAGGAATGGAACTTTTCGGCCATTTTGTGCCAGTTCTCAGTTGTAGAATGGATGCTTTCTGTTTAGAGCCTGCTCTTGCCAGAGGGTTCAAAAAGTCATAGAAGGTAAATTTCAAGAAGCTGAAAGGGGAAGAGAAACCCGGGTACAACAGGGATCAGAAATCAGAAGATAGAAGCCAAGATGGAGAATGTTGCAGGGGATCTAGACTTGAGAGACAGAAGAAGCTGAACCGAAAGCAAGAAGGCCGTTAGCTGAACTGCCAATGAACTATGATGAGGGGAAATAAATTGCTTTATTGCTAAGTCTTGGCTACAGTAGGGAAATAATAGACTATTGTCATGATGTGATATTTTGGGAAAGCTAAATCTAGGAAAATATTGTATTTTATACAGCTATTTTATACTGACATGATGATGTCTCCTAGGTTAGGAAGTTTTCAGCTGTCTGGAAATGCTGAGTGTACAGAATAAATTTACCCAACGTAGATTGTTCAGTGCTCCCTTTGATAGCTATCCATACTCCCCGGCTTCTGTCTCACACATCCAGAACACTGGCTTTCACTTGACATCATTTTTATGAAAGCAGAAGCTGGGGTGTGTTTTTCTTTTCCAGATGCCATATCTAACACTCATCCACCCACCTACACAGCAATTTTGCTATAGATAACGACTGTTTTCACATTTCCAGTGCAGCCACATTTCCTTGGAAATAAAATCCTGACATACCTACAAACAAAAAAAGAGGAAGAGAAACAGACCATTTTGTGAAACCGTAGCTTTGTCTCCTGCTGACATATCATTATCCACTGGACAAACTGAGAAGCCACTGCTAACAACATAATAAGGAATCTAAGCACATTGCACTCTCTCAGGTGTGAAGTAGCCAAACCAAGATAAAGCTTAATGGCTTGTCACTTTAAAATAAGCTGTTTGCCTTTACCAAATATGCTGGCTGAATCCTTTCCCCTGTAGTAAGATTGGCTTAGTACTAGAAACGGCATGCTTCTACAGCGTACTTATTTTAACATAGAGTTTCTTCACCATGTTGCACTAGAATACAGTTTTTGAAAAGGAAATTGGTAGTCCAAGCAGGTTAATGTAAAGAGATCCCCCCACTGTTCTTGTCAATGACTCTTTTAGAGTCTGAAAGCAGCAATAATTCTACATTAAATTGACCAGAGAAGTTCTGAAGGAGTAGATGCGGCAGCTGCAGCAGCAATATGGACCTGCATATGGACCTGAGCCTCCCTAGAACCAACATCCTATGCCCTTTTCTGCGTGACCCCTCCAAGAGATATTTATAGGGGAGTAACAAGACAATAGGCTTTTTCCATGGCTGCCCTCCAGTCAGGGAATGCTATCCCCATGGAAGTTTGCTTGCCAATGACTGTCATCTTTTCAATGCCAGGCCAATTTATTTATTTATTTGTTGTTGTTGTTGTTGTTGTTGTTGTTGTTGTTGTTGTTGTTGTTGTTGTTGTTGTTGTTGTTGTTATTTATACCCCACCCATCTGGAGGGGTTTCCCCAGCCATTCTGGGCTGGGGAACAGAATATTAAAAACACAATAAAACATCAAACATCAAAAATTAGCATTTGGACAATATAAATGGTATAAATATGAGTAGCTGTTTCTAGTGTTCATTATCGATGTAGATGAGTATCATGGATGAACACTTTTAGTTTATTTGCCTTGCTTTAATGATATGTAATATTGTATTTTATTTTTCTTGTTATTTGCTTTGGGATGCCTTTTGGCTACGTGAAGTGATGAATAAGTTTAATAAACTTTATTTAATAAAACTAATAAAAAAGCTAATGCCTAATAAAGGTCCTACAGCTTGTTCAGACATATTCTTAGGTCCAGACAAGAGGTGAGTATGGATGAATAGGAATGGGCAAATCTGTCCATTTTGGTTTCTCATTTTCCCCCAATCTTAAATTCAGTTCTCAACATTTCTACATAGGTTTTTGATTATTTTTTTAAGGCCCTCAGAAAAAATCACCAACTTTTAATTGTAAATTCCCCCTAATTATCTATGCAATATTATCAAATTTTTGCAAAACACTTTCCCCTAAAATGATGCATCTTTGTATGTTCCTTTCACTAATATATACATTTATATTTCACTCTTGTATACCAATATGCATGATTATACACATTACTTGGCTGGAGAACTGCATTTCAAAATTCAGATGAAATTGAATTTCAGAGGTTGGCTGTGTTTTGCTTTCAATATTGTGTTGGAAAGTGTGAGTGCAAACTTGAATTGCAAACTTAAAATGCAAACTGAATTGAGTTTCTCCTTATCCCTACAGGTAAGGCTAATGTTGGGCTTAATATCTGGAGCTATTAAGGGCTTATAGGACAAAACAAATGCCTCAAACTGTGCACTGAAAATCAAAGTTCCAGGCACTAATGAGATGGATGAGATAAACTAAAACTCCCATTTACCGTGAGCATGAAAATCAGGAGCATGTCCACAGAAATCAGATTGTTTAGCCACTGCTTATAAGAGAGAACTGGTGACCTAGACTTTGATCGGTTCTGTAAATAAGGGGAGCTTGTTTCTGCATTGCATGCATTTGATCTGGCATCCAAGGAAACAATGTACTACAGAAGTGCAACTATCAAAGCTGTTGGGGGTTGGGGAGAGAGAGGATACAATTATTAATGAAGCGTAAGAGCCAGCATACAGACAGCCTCGCCCTGAAATGAACCCAACCAAAGAGGCACAAACCCACTGTCTTGCCAAGGCACCTTGATCAACTCTGCAACTTACGTCATTATCTGTGATTCTATGCCTGGCTCCACGAGGGACCCATCCACAAAGAGAGGTTTTGATGTGAAGCCATATTTATTCCAAGTCCTTCCTTCATCGAAACTCACCCTGGGATTGAGAGAGAGGAGATAAATGCACATAAAAGGGTTTCACTGGAGCCATTTCCAAAGTAATTAAGCACCTTCTGAGGATGGTGAGCGACAATAGCTGGATTTATAAACAGGCGCCAATCTTCACTGCCTTGGCTTGTTATTAATTAATGCTGTGCTTTGAGGCACTTTGAAGAAATAAAGTGCCATGAACAGTTATCAAAGTCAAAGAGGGATGGTGCTGCCCAAATTGAATACCGGCTTAGCTCCAATCAGGAGAAATTGGATCCTGCAACAGAAGACGTCACTTCAGCAAGTGCAGGCAACTATTGCCTATTAGTTTGTTGCAGGAGCAAATGGGTTTTTTTAAATAATCAAAGGCAGGTTTTATGTTCTCACAAAAAATTTACCACATTTACTATTTTGAACACTCTATGCAAAATGCTTCTTGATTTAAATATGCATTGTGTTAGGTACAAAGTTAAAACTTCAACCGTTATTCAAAAAGGAAAGAAACATAGTGTGAATGTATTGCAACTCTGCGAGTAAGAATGTATGCGGACTGAAATATGAAAACTCAAGCAAAAATAAATAAATAAAGTGTTCTGGGAATACAACACATTGAATTATCTTGTCAAACATCGCTGAACTAGGAATGTTTGAGGAATCCAATCTTCTGCTTTCTGTTATGATCTGACTTAACCCACACCTCCAGGACCGATCTATGGTCCTGTGGACAACGTGATCTACAAACAAATATTCAGACAGAGTTCTTGTTTTTTGTTTTAAAGAAACATGAACAAAAGTGTGTGTGTGTGTGTGTGTGTGTGTAAGAAAAATGAATTTAGAAATCTGCATTTTCAGATAAGATGATGAGCTTTAAAATATGTTTTCAAAAACATATTAAAAGTGGGGATTTTTTTTAGTACAGAAATAGATAGGTTTATGAGTGAGCACATGCAAAAGTGATAGAGACTGGAAAACCTGATAAGGCAGTATATATGACTGCACATATAGGTTTACCAGTGTACATGTGCACTTGTGTATGTTAAGAAGCTACTGCGAAAAAGCAGTCAGCACAATTGCAGCAAGATTATTTCTGTCAATATAATTGCATCAAGATTATTTGCATATGCACAGGAGCACACATGCACATCATCCAGCTACAATATCACCACCCCCATTCCTCACACAAACACACACACACACACACACGGGGGGGGGGATTTTTGGTGAGAAAACAATGGGAGAGGAAAAAGTTAAGAAACCCCTCCCTTCACACAAATGCCCCCAAGTGCAGCCTTCAGAGCTGCATTTGATTTAAAAATAAATTGAAGAGGAACCACACAGAACTACCACACAAAGTTTGATCCTTATTTACAATGGGTAGGATTTTACTCTGCTTATTCCACTGTAGTTCGTGGCTATATTTGATATGAGATTTCTTTTCCCCCTGCAGAACTGTCTTCACTGAGTTTTGGATTCAAAAAGCAGAAGCCCCTGTGGAATCCACACTATCCTTCTGTAAATCCCAGAAAAGCCAAGTCAAAGTCTTAAAGTCTTGATGGTGGAGGATGTTTCATAGAATCAAGCCTTGGGCAGACTTGTCAACATATGGTTGGTCTCTTTCAAATATTTTTTCACCTCTAATAACCATCCCATCCCATTCCTACATATATACCCTCCCTCTCTCATAACACTAGAACTCATAGACATCCAGTGAAGCTGAATGTTTGAATATTTGGGACAGAAAAAAAGAAAGTACTTTGTCACCCGGTGCATAGTTAAACTATGGAACTCTCTTTTGCAGGAGGCAGTGAAGGTCATCAACCTGGATGGCTTTAAAAGATGATTAGACAGATTATAATTCTATTCATGGCTACTAGCCATGATGGAGGCTTTGCTCTGTCTCCACAGTTGGAAGCAGTAATGCTTCTAAATACCAGTTGCTGGAAACTGCAGGAGAGCAGAATACTCTGCTGCTTAGCTCCTCCTTGCAGGTTTCCCACAGGCATGTGGTTGGCCACTGTATGGGCAATCTATCTGGTTGGAAATCTGTATTTCGATGAGATAGCGCTCTAACATGGTTATCATTCCTGCTCCTGTTTGTTCCCCCCTCTCTAAGCTCTTTGATGGCTGAAGAACAGCCTTTAATTTCCTAGTCCTAATCTGTTGGAAGGAAGCCATATTGCTGGTACCTTTGTGACCCCATGGACCAGAGCACGCCAGGCACTCCTGTCTTCTACTGCCTCCCGCAGTTTGGTCAAACTCATGCTGGTAGCTTCGAGAACACCATCCAACCATCTCATCCTCTGTCGTCCCCTTCTCCTTGTGCCCTCCATCTTTCCCAACATCAGGGTCTTTTCCAGGGCATCTTCTCTTCTCATGAGGTGGCCAAAGTATTGCTTCAGGATCTGTCCTTCCAGTGAGAACTCAGGGCTGATTTCCTTAAGAATGGATAGGTTTGATCTTCTTGCAGTCCATTGGGAGATATAGCTAATGAATAATCTGCATGTAGCTAGTAGCACATAGGCCAGGAATAGGCAAACTCGGCCCTCCAGCTGTTTTGGGACTTCAGTTCCCATCACCCCTGACAACTGGTCCTGTTAGCTAGGGATGATGGGAGTTGTAGTCCCAAAACATCTGGAGGGCCAAGTTTGCCTATGCCTGGCGTAGGCAGTCAGGCAAGCTATGCAGGCGGTTGGCTATTTATAAATCAGATAGTGTTGGGCCGAGTTTGGAGAAGCTTGTGCATGGACTGATGGCTGCAGGCCGTGCAAACTGAGGCTACCTGGGGGAGTCACTTTGCCACTTCTTGAGGGCTTCCAAGTGGCAGATCAAAGTGCTTGCTTGGTCATGGATATATTGCTTGCTATTTAGAATAAAATCTTTAATCTTCTCACTCACTTGTGTTTTGTAATGCCTCTGAATCTCATTTTAAAAGAACCTCCTTGCATTTGGCAAGACAGCCACTGTGAAAACAGGATGCTGGTCTAGATGGGTCATTTGTCTGATCCAGCAGGGCTCTTCTTAGGTTCTTATTCATTAAAGCAAATATTTATTAAATGTGTGTTTTCTCTTAAATGAAAATGTGCATGTTGATATGTTTAAATTACCAAGAACTGGGTCTCAGCATTCAGAGAAGAGCCAAATCTAATAGATAACTAAGTTCTGATCTATTATCTTTGAGAGTTGTGGATCAGGTGATGATGTAGAGGAATTTGTAAAGATTGGATCCTCAGGAACCTCTAATGACATACTTGAACATCAGCATACATTATATAAAAAAAGCACCATGCAGATCCCTTCCGTCTAATCAACTGATTAGTGAGCAACAAGTCAGTCAATGCATTTAGATTCCAAAGACAGATGAATTGGAAATTGGATTCGGAACTGAAATTTTAAATCTGCTTGACAGTATAGCATGACAGCTTATTGATGGATAGATTTTATTTTAACATCTATATCTTGTTCAGCTATTTAAAAGCAGGCTCTTGAAGGCTCATAAATAAAATAAAACAAATGAACAAATTGCTGGTTATTCAGTTAGTTTCTTTGGAGCTAAGAAAATGTCTATAACATTGGAAAACAGGGCTAATGAACATCTTTTTTACATTAAAAGGCAACATTTCAGAGAACAGAAAGCTTTCATTGAAAGAGCAGCACTCCTCTAGAAAGAAAGATTCAGTGTGAAATTGTGATCAGTCTCCTTCTCTTAGCAAAACACAGTGAAAACTGTTCTGCCTACCACTTTGAAAGAGCTGACCATTTTAATCCTTGTCTTCCACCAAAGATCACTAAAATGAAATAGCTTCATGGTGGAGTGAGCACACCCACCCCACGCTCTTTTAGATCAAAACTACTGAAAATATGCTAAAATGGTATTATAGCATATCATTGGAAGTGACTTCAAATATTTTATTTAATCTGGTGGTTTTGGTTATCACTTAATAAATAGCAATTCTTCACTTTAGCAAAAGACCCCATAATTAAGAATATGCAAATTTGTCTATATCTGTTGCTTACCACTTTCCCATTTCCCATCATCGTAATTTCGTAATTTGATTCTGTGTGTGACTCCCCACCCCAAAAAAATGCATTTCAGCAAAAATACATATTCAAACGTACATTTCCCCTCAAAATAAGTAGTTAAATATGTATGCTGATGCATTTAACTTTTCCCATCCCCAACACAGCATTGCAACATTCAGTGAAGAACAAAATCTGATGGCTATTGAAGTTCTGATCTGCACATTCACCCGAGAGGTGCTGATCAGGTCATTTTGCATAGGAACTTGCAAAGATCAATTTTCTCCAGCATCCCTAGCCATAATGGGAAACCAAATGCTTGAAGAAATGAAGTTTGAACTTTCAGTTTAAAGTTCATTGTCTTCTTTCAAAGCTCCAAGACCACCACTCCCACCATGAGTGATAGAAGCTAAAGGGCACTATTCATTAATAGCTCCACATTGTGACTACTGCAAAGCTGTATTATTATTTGAATGAAAGCCATAATGCCTCATTTTGTACAGAGAGGCACAAGTGTCCATCTGCAAGATTATTTTGATTAACACACACAGGGTGTTTAGATGTCAGTTCCTGAAAGCTCTTCTCCCTTCAATTTTCTCCATTAACAGCTTCAGAAGCTGGAGCAGGTCAGTCCATTAGAAGAAGCACAACTCAGTGCAATGTATATTGCAGACAGCAGTGTTATAATTGTAAGTACCAACAGAAATTCTATTTATACACTGTGGCAAAAGAGGATTTTTCAAAGAGCAATGGCATAGTTGATGTATAGATGGCATGTGTGGCTCTTCTATTGCATATTGTCTGTTAACTCTTGCTTTTTTTCCTAATGCCATTCAGTTAAGGTTGCAATCCTGTGCACATCCACCAGGAAATCATCTCCATTAAACATAGAGGGACTAACTCCTGTTTTAATGCAATTTTAACTTTTTGTAAGCCACCCTAGGAAACTCTTGAAAGGAAGTGCATAAATCAAATAAATTAATAACAAATAATAATAGAATGTGCTGGTTGTGGAATTTCTCTTCCTTATCTGGAATTAGCTTTAATTGTCATTTATTTAATATGCAATTGTTATTCAATGCTGTTCAACAGCCTTTTCACCCTTTCAGATCAGGAATATAAGGCATAACTGTGTTAATAAGTAACAGTTTAATTTTTAAGGTACCTTTAAGCAAGTCACTATCATTTTTCTTTTTTTAGAAATATTATTAAGAAAGGGCTATAGCAAGTAGTAGAACATCTGATAATGTTATTCAGTGGAAGGAACCATGAAAGAGTCAGTTCAAAGTCTGCTATTAGAAGAAAACCTCCTCTGTTAAGGAATATGTTAAAGAAATTATTCTTACCACAAATGGACAATGGGCATTGATGTATGTTTCATGGCTACAAGTGCTCCACCCCAGTCAAGGAACCACACATTGTACTCTTCCTCAAAGATCTGCAATTATGTAAGATATAGCATGAATTGTAGAGTCCTTCCAAAACCTATGAAATAACTAGAAACATTTATATATATATTTGCAGAAAATTCAGATGTTCCTTAAACCTTAAACCTCTATAGGAATTACCTGTCTCCAGGAGTTTCCTCCATCTGAAGAAACAAACATGCCAACATCTGTGTATGATAATTCTGGACCCACATTGCCTGAAATACAAGCAGACACATATATAATAAGCCTGTGTGGTTAGAGGGGAATCACACTTTTCCCTCAGCAAATCAACTGCAGAAAGCAGTACTCCCCTGCCCTTAATACAGAGATTATAGGAAACCACTGTGGAGCAGGTGGAAGGAGTGAGTGAAAAGCCATAAAACATGGAATGAACTAACTGAAAACTATGGCTCAGTGGATTTGTGTTTATGCTGAGTCATGCTGAGGTTTATTTGCAATGAATTACATTTTAAAAGAGTGTGTTCCATTTAATAAGGTTGTTTTTAAAAAACAACAACAACATGTAATTGTTATGGTTATACATACAGCCATAAATAAAGGTAAAGGTAAAGGTACCCCTGCCCGTACGGGCCAGTCTTGACAGACTCGAGGGTTGTGCGCTCATCTCACTCTAGAGGCCGGGAGCCAGCGCTGTCCGGAGACACTTCCGGGTCACGTGGCCAGCGTGACGAAGCTGCTCCGGCGAGCCAGCACCAGCGCAGCACACGGAAACGCCGTTTACCTTCCCGCTATAAAGCGGTACCTATTTATCTACTTGCACTTAAGGGTGCTTTCGAACTGCTAGGTGGGCAGGAGCTGGGACCGAATGACAGGAGCTCACCCCGCCGCGGGGATTCGAACCGCTGACCATGCGATCGGCAAGTCCTAGGCGCTGAGGTTTTACCCACAGCGCAACCTGCGTCCCTAGCCATAAATAGCAGGCACGCAAACAGGACCCCGTTCAATCCTTTAAAAACAATCTGATGCTTTAGCCAATTAACTTGCATTAATTTGCATTTAACTTGAACAAGTCATGAAATTGAAGGAATTGGATGAGGGAGAGTGATTCCCCTTCCATTTACCTCTTTATATTTCTAAACAAACTCAGAAGGTAATAAGAAGCAATTACAACTAACATAATCCCTCCTAACTCAACTGAAACAAAGTTTACCATATCCCTTCATGGTGTATCTGATTCTACACTGAATTTTTCCATGTCTTAGTTAACAAATGAGGAACCTGTGGCTCAGCAGACCTTGTGGACTACAGAAGTCACCATCCCTGACAATTGGCAACGCAGATTGAGTCACAGGTTCCCTAACCCTGAGCCGGAGGAGTAACTAATGCAAAACAGACACGACATTAAAATGGGCAGGGAAGATATGAGAGGCACTGGCTGTAATTCTGCTCCTTTGGGGCATTTCCCCATCTCTGCACTCGCTCAACAAAACTATCTATGAGCCACATAACACCCAAGCACAACATAGGCTGCCTCCTTTTCCCTGGGAATTTACTAACATAACACACCTAACAGCAATGTTGAAATTCAGACCCCAATTTCCTTTCTCAGCTGTTGCATGCCACATCCTGATTTTGTGTTAAAATTCCACAACTACATATCCCTTTCCTGGAACTGTTTTGCATTTGGTGGAGTGCTACTTCTGTGTCTGCTGCAGCTTGGCAGATCATTCTAGGAGTCAAAAGAACCACTCAGAACTTCAACTCAAGAGATGTCAGACTTCTCCTCAATCCTTCTTTTGTTGAAGTGAGTTTAGTAAATCTGACATAAAATTCAGGGCTAGATTCAGCTAACCCGGAAGCTAGTGCAAGGACTCCCACCCCTTCTTCCCCCACTTGCCTCCTCCGGCACGTCTCCCATGATGGAATTCAACCTGTTTGTCTGTATGTGGAGCACAGAATACTCAGGTTTTTCTCAAAGCCTACATCCAACAACTGGGTTTAAAAGCTCTACGATACACAATGACTTTCAGGTGAAATAACTGACACCGTGTCTTTATTTCCTATCATTCCATACCCTGCAGGGTGGCTAACTTTTAAAGCAGACATGAAGAAGTTCATCCTAATAAAAAGGAAGGTAAGCTGCTTGTTTTTTGTTTTTTTGTTTTTACTTTAAAGATAACAGGAAAGGAAGAGTCAGTCCCAAACTTCTGTGTAGCCTCAATAGGAGCACAATAAATATACACTAATGAAAATGTTAATTGAGCTCCTGACATTTAATGTTTGAAAATGAAGAATTAAAGCCCAGATGCAGCTTGACACATTCCTATCAGTGAGCGGAGGATGCAGCTTGCCAACTTGTAATGGCACTTATGTTGCTGAAAATAAAACCTGAGGCTTAAGGGTTGCGATTAATACAAAGTGCCACATGAAAGGTTGTCCTGTCATTGCCAGAGATACAGGAATGCATTGTTCTGCATATGATCATGTCGGTGCTGGGCACCCTCTGTGAGCGTGGGCATGTGGCATCTTCTTGCTTGAGCATGTGGAAAACAAGACAGTGAGGCTCAAACAAGGTCCAAGGAGGCTTTCAAGTCCAGGTGTGTATACAGCCCATAGAATCTTCCTGTGTGCAAAACCAACCATGCCACTGTTATTCTGTGTCATGGCAACGGAAGGTCAGAAACGGACAGTCTAGCTGACTCTTTTCCTTCTTCCTGTGATGGTTTTATGGACCCTTCTCTTGCAAAGCCCTCCAGTTCTAGAGCACCTGTGTGCATACAGGTTGCACACACTGAAGTGTCCACAGTATGCATCACTCACACAAAAGTTCTGAATCAAAGACTGTATAAACAACAATATATTGTTGTTATATAAATAAAACTTAAGGAAAGGGCCATAAAGCAATGGTAGAGCAACTGCTCTGAATGCAGCAGTCGCCAGGTTCACCTCCTGGAATCTCCAGGTCAGCCCAGGAATGTTCCTTGTCTGCAACCACAAAAGACACTGTCAGTCTGTGTGGACAAGGTTGAGCTACATGCATAAGGCAGCTTCCTAGATTCCTAGGAGGCAGAATGGTTTTAGAGACAGAATGAAAGGAATATCTATGCCATGGTCTCTTGATAACACCAGATAAGGAAAAGTAACTCTTTCATAGAAAAAGTTTGTATTTGCATAGTGTTTCTCTAACTGTGGGCCAGAGCCCACAAGTGGCCCACTGTTTTGGTTTATGTTGGTCACACTTTCTCCAGCTGCCTCCCAGCAGCCTCTTCTGTGTGTCATCTCCTCTCTTGCTTTTCTTCCAGGAGAAGTGATGGAGGAGAGGGAGGCAGAAGCAAAATAGGTGGAGTGAGCAGCTAGAGCTGTGATGGCTAAACTTGGCCCTCCATCTGTTTTGGAACTATAATTCCCATCATCCCTGACCACCAGTCTTGTTAGCTAGGGATGATGGGAGTTGTAGTCCCAAAACAGCTGAGGGCCAAGTTTGGCCATCACTGGGCTAGAGATATAATATCTTCAAGCATCCTATCTCCATGGCATTTTGTACCTGACTCCAGCCCCATCTTCTGCCATCGGGTGACTGGTGGTCTTCTCAAGTGGACCTTGGGAGTAGAAAACTGGGAAACCCCTGGCATAAAGTAACACTCATTGCAAACAACAGCATCCTATTTCCTATTTTCTGCTCACCACAATAGCATAAGTGGGTTCCCTTTTCCTCCCTTCTCATCCACTCCCTCTAGCTCCATTCATGACTTCTTTTGAGAGCGGTCATTGCAGTTCAGTTAGCAGTTTGTTCAACTGTAGAGTCCACAGCAAATTTAAAACATGCCTTAACTCTATGTAACATGCTATTATTTAGAGAGAAAATTATAGATGCATTAATAGGTAAAAATGATAGTGGATAAGAGCTGTCTGAAGTTCCTTCATTCTAGGTTTCATTTATATAGAGTGATTTCTCAATAAAATAACAGCGGCCAGCTCTCCCTGCAGGGATACCATTATACTTTCTTTCTAATTCCTAGAAATAGAAGCTAATCTGTGTGAATATTTGATGGCTCAATATTTCACTGCTACAGGTTTCTAGATCTCACAATTTCAAGGAAATATTTGATAGGATCTCCTGAAAGTTGAGCAGTCAAGTCTGGTCTAGTTATGTCATATGCAAGAGGGCTTGAATTGAGAACGTCTCACTCCTTGTGCTGGGCTGCTGATATAAGGAAGGATCTACAGCTAGCACATCCACAACACAGTCCATAACCTCCTAGCCTGAGAAGTCAGTAAGCAGCACAAGGCCAGGATGGCACTGGCTGAAATAAAGTTCCCCCATCCACTGCTGCCATTTGTAGGTCACCAGCCTACTGCCCCTCAATCTGTTTCCTGCCTGACTACCTACTGCTTTCCTGCCTAGCCCAAGGTTATTGTCTACCTTGAGCCCAAACATGGGTCATGTTATCAGCCAGCAGCCAGAGAAGTCACAACAAGATTCTGTGATCAGGAATATGCCAACTTTCTGGCAAGTTTTGAAATTACAGAACACACCCCATGTTAGACAAACAAGCTATCTACAGTGACAGCCATTCAGCAAGCTTTTCTGTTACCTTGGACAGCTCCCACTGAGCTAAGCATTGTGGGAACTCTACACAAGACTGGATGACTATGGCCATCTTGATGAGGTATCCTACTGTGAGCAGGCAGATGCAGACATAAAGGGGCTGTGATGGCTGTCACAATTAATTACCAGGGTTTGGGCACTGCTGGCATTTAACATTATAAGAAGCTGTCATTAGGATCCTGAGATCCGCTAAAGACAGGTTTCACCGGCAAGCAGAGGACATCAATGCACTAGTGGCAAAGTGTTCTCAGTTTATTTTTTGATGGGGAAAACAGTCCATGAATTATGAGCAGCAGCTCTTAAGCCGCTGCCAGGCGTACCCACCACAACTAATTCTTTGGCAGCATCTTTGTGAAAGGTATAATGCGCAGAAATGCCCCCAAGAGTATTAAGCCCACATGCAAAGTTGCTGCCAGTCGCTCCAAGGCAGCCTGCCATGCAAGGCACATTGTCCCAACAGCCAACAGCCACTGTGAAAAGCTTGAATGAACCGTTGCCTAAGGGTAAGAGCAACCAACTATAGATTCAGCAGGGCATAAAATGGCATTGCTTCAAAGGAACTGTGTCACTGCCTACCAGCTAAAGATCTATTTGTGGCAATACTTTGTGACCACGTTCTGCAACTTCACAGCCATAAAGAAAGCAAGGCTGAGTGATGTTTGGAGCCACCATGGCAATTTAGACAGGAGCTAAATGGCGCTGGGTTTTCATCCCATTTCAATATGCAAATATACACCATACATGTTTATTCAAAGGCATTTTCAATGATTTGTGCTTTCTCCTGGTGATACCCATCTCTTACTGGATTCTACCTCCGTGTTTTAATATGAGACTGAGCTTTAGCAAGCTGTTGGAGGCAGCCAGGCTTATAGGCCAGGAGGCCAAACTGGCAGCAAATAACTGTGTTGGATTGGGTGTAAGGGTTACTGTGAAGCACAGCAGCATGGATCAATGCTATTTCACAGGCAATTGACTCTGACAGAGGAACAGCACAGTGATGGCATGAGAGCCCACCCAGGGAAGAAAAATGGAGAGATGGCAAGGCAGAGGGATAGAAAAATGATGGCGACAGTGCCCACACAGTAGCCACAACAGTCAGCTGTGTTGACACAAATTCAATGTAATTATAACTTAGCATGGAAGATGACTCTCCCAAAAAATTCACAAGTGGAAAGATCTGAGGTTTCCTTGGCTTTAAATGTAATGCTATTTAAATGTGATGCATATTTGATTTCTTTTGTACCTAATGCATTTTAATAGTTATTTCTTAGAGAAGCCAGGTGGTGGGCCCACATTGTTCTTTACAGCATCAGTCGTATATGGACCATCTACACCAGGCACCCCCAAACTCGGCCCTCCAGATGTTTTAGGACTACAACTCCCATCATCCTTAGCTAACAGGACCAGTGGTCAGGGATGATGGGAATTGTAGTCCCAAAACATCTGGAGGGGCCAAGTCTGGGGGTGCCTTATCTACACTGTAGTAACCAGTTGTAATGGAATTATTGGTTGGCAGACATCATAGTAGGATGTGGCTGTTGTGCACACCACAAATCAAGCAGTGTGGTGTAGTGGTTAAGGTGTTGGACTAGGACTTGGGAGGCCAAGGTTCAAATCCCCAGGATTCAAGTCACCAACTTTCAGTCTACCTCACAGGCTTGTTGTGAAAATAATGTGGATAGAGGAAGAGCCATGTACACCACTTTGAACTCCTTGGAGGAAAGGTGGGGTATAAATGTAACAGCAACAGCACATACATGATCATATAGACAGGAACATTTACATGCATTATATGTTAAATCATATATGTCTATTACAGGATAAACAGGACAGTGAAACAGTGCTATGACCATGACAGCACACTGGCTTTTAATCTACCCACACAAAACCATAGATGATTGCCCAGTCAACCCAAATGTCTACTTGGATGAATAAGATATATGCCTACAAATGCCAGGTTCTAGCTCTGTTGATTAGGGACAAAATCTAGAGGGGGAAATCCATTGTAGTGCATGCCCCGCAAAATCCAGGGAGCACATTCCTCATGAAGCACTTGACTAATGACAGAGCTGCCCCCTAATGTTAACAGCAGCTCTGCGCTTGAAAAGAATAAGAGCAACAGAGTCCAGTCAATTCCTTTACCTGTAGCAACCAGAAGTCCAGGAACTGTCTCTTTGCTCGAGATGCTGCCTGAAGTATAGGGGTTTTCTGAGATTTGCAAATGCAAATGCAAGGAACAGAAGGGCTGGAAGGATTGAGAAAGAAGAAAGATAATTGTTGGTAGAGAAAAACTGAATACATGGGCTAAGCCAGCCACCTGGTATTACATTCATGTTTTCTTCTGTTTTCTGAGACTGTGCAAAGAGCCTGATGAACGGGACTGGCGTCCATTTCCATTCTAAATTTCCATTTCTATTAATTGTTCTTGGTTTCAATGAATTATTACAAAAAGCAATGTTCGCCAGATACACTGCTGTACTCAAGCACCTGTTCCGGCATCCTCACAGATATCCTCACAGACAAGTGTGGCATGACAGATAACCTGTTTAATGAGGAAGAGGCAGCTGGAATTAGTCCCTAGGCACAGAGTTCTCAAAGCTCAGCATTTGATTAGTAGCATTTTGGAAAACTGCATGCTGCCCCCGCCCTTTCCCATGCAGCAAGCTGCATATGAACACAATCCAGAGTGGCAGTCTGAATGGGACATTTCATGCCTGCACATGGATTGCGCTTTCCTGGACCAGGCTGTTAAAGCTATGAAGTTCCTTTCTCCAAATAGCTTATTATTTTGAGAATCTGAGTTCTGTGAAACAAAAGTTTCATTAGAATGTTCCATCGCAACACCCACGCCATACATTTAAAGCACCGTTATATTACTTCAGCAAACATCCTCAAATTGATTTAATAGTCAATGCTTCTTCCCAGGTAACTCTGGGAATTGTAGCTCTGTGAGGGGAATAGGGGTCTCATTTTCAGCACCTTAAACAAACTAAAAGAATTCCCAGGGTTTTTTGGGGGGGAAGCCATGACAGATCAAGGGGTAGAATAGTGCCTTGAATGTATGGTAAGGATATGGCACATGGCTATTTGATGTAAACCCATAGTCCAAAAATTCAAAAGGGGCTGCTGCCTCTTCATCTTGACCCTCACTACTAAAAGATTATTCTCCATGATCAACAGGTATCATCACAACCATTAATTTACTTGTATGTCCTTTTCTCAGGTAGACCGTGCTGAAAGTGGCTCAAACCTACATAATAGGTAAAGGTAAAGGTACCCCTGCCCGTACGGTTTATGCATAATAGGTTTATGCAATACAAGGCATGACAATCATACAAATCTTTAAAAGGCAAATAAAAAAATCTCAAATTAATCATTCATTTATTGATTATTTGCACTTCATTCAAAGGTTCCAGGGCAGAAATAGTTCAAAAAGTTAAGCAAAAATATTAAAATCCAGTGGTACCTCCGGTTGTGGATGGGATCCGTTCCGGGGGTCCAGTCGGATCCTGAGGTTTCTGCAACCTGAGAACTGCTTCTGCACATGCGCATGCGGTGAAACCCGGTCAAATACTTCCGGGTTTGCCGCTCGCGCATCCCAAAGTTTACGTAACCAGAGGGTTGCATAATGTAAAACAAGATTTTTAAAAAGTTGCTACAACTGAAAGCGTCAATGCCAGAAATTCAAAAGCGCAATACAGTTCACCCCTCCCAATAGGCCTTAGGTAAACAAGTGAGTCTTCACCTGACAATGAAAGGATATCAATGCCATGGTGAAATGCACCTCGGAGGTGAGGTTGCTCCACAGGCACAGGAAAGCTTGCCCATTGTGTATATTTATTATATACTATTTATTGTTGTATAATAAATATACACTAAGATTTGAATGGTTCCACTGATAATTCATGCTAAGGCCTAATAATAGAAATACAGAAAACAGAAAGAGCATCAAAAACACCAGAGAAAAGACATTCTGTCATTGTTGAAACCATGAAATTTCCTTTTTTCTGGAAATTTGCTGAACTCCAAGTCTGAACATCTTTCAGCTTTTCAAGTGGGATAACAGGTGGAGTTAAGTTATTCAAGCCCTTTAGATTACACTTGGAATGGTTCAATTAGTTCTAGTCTGATTTTGAGTGGTTATTGCTATTATTTTACGTATAACTTAAACATTTAAATGTTGTCGTATTTAAATGTATTGAAAGCCACTGTAGATCTTCTGAAATGTGGGAAAGATCCCATGTAAATCAATATTATTGATGCCAAGCTATCTCTTTGTAGAACATTTCAAAGTCTGGGACAATTCCATAGCTTTCATTTAAATTTTCATAATGATCCCTTCTGGCTTGAAAAGACTGTGAAACCAGATGTTGATAAGTTATTCACTTAATTATCAGCCAAAAAGTGGCAGGAGGAGGAAATAATTGATGCAAATTGGGGGACTAACTATGCAGGGCTGGATCCTATGGAGGCATCCCATGGATTTCAATGAGTTCCTTTTCTGTCTGGGATTTAGAGAATGCCCATTGTGATGGGCCCACTAATTACAACTTGGAAAATTTCCTTCACTGACCAGCAGACAGTGTATGGGGTCTCCTCTCAGATCTGAATCTGGAGCCTGCAGCAAACGCCAATCTCTCCCTTTGTTGTAGGTGATGAAAGTCTTAATTTGGTCCTCCACTTTCTTGTTAGCCAGGAATATGCCTTTGATCCCTGCTACCTAGGAAAAATTATGAGAGATGAAAAACCACATCGGGCGACTAGGCAAGAACAAGGCACAGTCAGTAGTATACAGCAGAGTCAGAAGGAGCTAGCAAACAAATTTAAATAAATTCTTTGTGGCATGATAATGAACCAGTACTTTAAGGAGATTGTCCATTCTGTCTTAACTCATTCTTGGCCCTCATGGTATCGATCCAATCCCCAGCAAGACCAAACCAAACTGCCACCGCACCTACAGGAATGACTTCAGATCATTTTGGAGAGTGTATGAGTAAATGGCCCTTGGAACAAGTAAAATGGAATGGAAGCTCTCTTTGGCGGCTCAAGTTGGAGAAGAGGAAAATGAGATTCCACAAGTGAAGATGTATGGCAGGGATATCCAACAGGTTGATCGGGATCGACTGGTCAATCCCTGGTAGGTTCTGGTCAATCGCTGTTGATTGTGGGCTCCTTTTCCTTTGCTTTTGCCTAAGAGCATCCGGCCCTGACCCCTCGCCCCGCCCTCCATTTTCGCATGAGTGCTGGAACAGAAGACAGAGTTTTTGCTGTGAGGCAGATTGTTTCCTTAGTGATCTTTTGGTGATCGACTAATTCCCTTTCCCCTTGTCCAATAACTCTAATTTACTGTAGTTTAATAATGGGGCTTTCTACTCTAAAACAAGCTCAACAACTTTGACCTGAACCCCCCCAAAAAGGGGAAGATCACTGCCAGGTTTTTTCCCCCTCTCCTGTGAGTAGATTGCAGTCTCTTGGGAGTTGGACATCCCTGATGTAGGGGATGTCAATGGGAAAGTTTTCTCTGGTGGGTTTTATAGAAGAACAGCGTGCAGTTTGAATGACGATCAGATTTAGCTGAGCATCCTATTTCAAACAATAGTAGCCAGTCAGATGCTCTGGGAAGTTCACAGCAAGCCTTGAAAGCTAGTCTATTACTATGAGTCTGGATCTCAGGTGTCTCTTGGTATCGTCACATTGCAGAGCCCATTGGCAGACTTAACAAGTCCTTTGCAAGAAACTCCCATGGAGCCTCTCAGAGTGAAATGCTTGACTAATGCACTCTTATTGCAGGGATTTAAATGAATCAAATAACGAGTTCAGAAGTGCTGTATGCAAAATTATGTTCTGCCAGATTGAGGGGGTTGGTGTGCGGGAGGGAAAAAAGGACTCTTCCAGAGGAGACGTAGGATAGCTTTGGCCCTAACTAAAAGGTGGGTGGTATGGGCTGCAGGAGGGGAAGATTTTTGCAGGAGGGAGCAAGAGGAGTGAGAGCTGACAGAAGGAGATGGATGGCATAACTAATTGCCGCTTCTCTCAGTTGCGTTAGGTGATGAATAACCAAAATGAATTAAAAAACACAAATAAATGGGAAGCGCACATAAAATGAGTATCTCTTAGGCAATCAACTATTTATGGAAACTCAAGTTCCCTAGGGGTGCAAAGGTTCCCTGATACATGGAAAAAGAATTGTTTTCATGTAATATAAAATGACCTGTAATTTATGCCAGAGATAATATTTTATCTTCCTATCCTGCTGACGTATCTAACACAGATATGAATTAAAAAGAAAAGTGGGGATCCCCACAGGTAGGCAGATCTACCCATTGTTGTCCAGCAGTGATCTGGCAGATTCAAATTTTACAGCCCAAACTTTATGGAACCTTCTGAGTCCAGTCCAGATTTCGGATCTACTGCTTCCATTGCTTAACTGCCAAGGTAAAATGGGTTTCTTGGGTTCCAGAATTTCTGGGCATTTTCTTGATGCTGCTGGACATGTAGGGAAGGATCAAAGTTTCTTGCATTGGTTCATTGCAAGAATATCATTAAATCAGAGGCCAATACAGGAAGCTTCTGCACATGTCCAGTGTGGTGTAAAATATCCGCTTCCAAATTCATGGCAGAACATTTTGCTTTTTGGTTGTATTCCCCGAATTTTCAGGGATTAAAAAAAATCTCTGAAATTCAGAGGACGTATTCTTGAAATATGAAATGTCTTAAGATTTGAGTTTTACTGTTGAGACACCCCAAGGGAGATGTGAAAGTAGAAGGGGAGGGAGGCCACCCATGTGTCTGCTTTTAGCATTCTTTTTCCGAAAGTCTGCACCAGCTTGACTTGTTCCACAGCAGAGAAATATAATTTATACCACAATCACCTTGCTGAATTACTTATCAGCTGCCTCTCCTTACCAGCAGAAAAATGGAAAAGGATCTCAGAAAAAGGGTTTTTAAAAAATGAGTGCAATTTCAAATACAGAAAGTGTTTCTTACAAAGGCTTCTGACACTGCCCAAGTAACGACAGAGACCTATTTTTGAAATCCACATGGGAAGTGAGCTCAAAATTTTCTATCAAAAAACAAATTGCTTCTTAAGAACCCAGTAAGAAGACTTTAATCTCATCTCCAGAGGAATTCCTCTTTGGCAGCAGAACTCCTAAAACTATTGCTTCTTCCTTTTTCTGCATATTAGGAACTTAACAGCCCCACTCTGTTCCTCTTTATTTAAATTCATAGCTGTTGCTTATTCCACAGCTCTGTTTCTAAAGGGCTGGTATATAACTTAACCACCCAGACATTTTGCATGCTACTTTAGGCAAGACAGGAGCCTCATCCTTTTCTGTATCTTGAGCACTAGAAAACATTCTTCCTTTAGCAAAGATGGTCCCTGTGTCTAGGGCCCAGCTGCCCATTTTGTCATCAGAGGCCTTTTGGTTGCTCTCAATTTGACATCTGCAACCAGTTTCGCATTATCTCTTTCCATTCTTTCCGACTTTCCAGAGACCTTTCTATACATCATTCTGTTCCATACCAATAATGTGGCACATGCGTAGCCAAAATCATGTACACCTGCTGCTGCAATCAGGGCTTGAAATTAGATAGGACAGGATGAGATACCATCCCACTTCTTTTCAGGTAGGCATAACTGAGCCTGACCAAAGAATCCCACTTCCTTTTTAAAATTCCACACTGGGCACTGGCTGCAATGCATGACACTTCCAGGATATACCCACTCAAATACTCCTTGATAAATGAGTGTGCACAAATGGGATAATCTTAATAGATGGTCCTGGTTGCGGCTGGGCTCTCAACCTGGTTCCCCCCACCCTGGCATGGGTGGAGCTATCGCCCTCACGCCAGGGTGGCACCACAATCACCCAGGGCTATTGCCCAATCATGTTAAAGGGTGTTAGTGGGAAAAAGTATAAAAGCGGCAGCACGACGTGTGCCAGGCTCCTGCTTCGCGCTGCCTAACACCCACCCACCCTCCCTTTAATTTAGGTGTCCTTTGGCCTTGCTTTGGACTTTGGTTGATTGCCCGTCTTAGTCGGGGACTGGGTAGATTTTTTTTTTTCCATTTGGCAAATTGGCACGGGCCACTTGGTTTTTGTCTACCTCTTAGCAATCATCACAACTTTGTAAAGTTAGGCAGTTAGGCATTGGCTTATGGTGAATGGGGGAGGGGAGGTCGGCCATCGCCTGCCCCTCCATTATCAAGGGTATTCCATTAAAGGAAGCCGGGGCCTGGTTCCTGTCCAAAGTCCGCTTGAGGGTGAGGGCCATGCTAGGCCTCTGGGAACACCAGGGGAGATGCAGGCAGGTTCCCTCAAAGCAATTTCCCTTTGGATGGTTTACCCTTACAGACTTCCTGCAAAGGGGGCAGGAGTCAGATATAGTCTTGCCATTGCCTAAGCCAATACCGCTCTCATTCCTGTAATCAATAAAGTTGTGGCCAAAATTTTGCCCCAAAACCTTAAACAAAATATCTGTGTCTGTGTGAATTTATTTACCCTAATGTGTCTGTGTGAATTTATTTGTGTCTGTATCTGTGTCTGTGTGAATTTATTTACCCTTGAGGGTCTGGCCATGCAACTTATTCTTATAGCTTCCTGTAAACCTAATTCACAGGGAGGTTCACACCTTCCTGCCTTTGAATAAATGACTGTTTACACTCTAAATACTCAGGGATATGCAACCCACCCTTGTAAACATTGTTCTCAGTCTTCTCATAACTGGTTCTGCTTTTCTTGAAATTCCTCAACTGTATGAAGGACATCTGTGAAAACCTACCAGGCAGCCCAACACACTAGTCACTTTGTGCTAGAGAACCCAGCACTGTACTGTGCATGCAGCTTCTTCCCCTTTACTCTGCCCTTCTCCTTCCCCCACCCTGGAGCTAAGACTGGGCCAACAGCTCAGTAGCAGAACATCTGCCTTGCATACAGCTTCCTATATTCCTAATTTCCTATGTTGGAGGTGAACCTGGTGGAAGATACAGGATCCGCAGAGGAGTGTTTAACTGGTTATTAGATATCAGAACCTGTGTTCTGCTTGAGAGGAGGGGTCTACTCAGGAAGAGTAAACACCAGGCATATCTTCTTCCTCAGGAAGGGAAATTGTGACTGTACTTACCACAAAACATGAAACATTAAAACATGACAAATTGCCTTCAAGGTTAGTGCACTGTGCCCCAATTCTCACCCATATGTTGCTGCACCTACTGTTTGGTCTCAGCCCCTGACATGAGAAACTGATCACAAACAGTTCCAAGGCCAGAGCCAATATTTATCCAATTACCGTCTGCAATAATGTGCATCTTTGAATACACACAAGTGGATATGTACAAGGATTTAGCCAAATAACCTCTTTCGGCCACCGTTCCGTAAGTAAAATTCAACAAGTGTCTAGGATCAAGTTTACATAATTGCTTGAGGATAACCTGTTAAATGAAATTAATCCATGTACTCACAACATGGAACATTTATTTCTGATATTATTTTCTTATTTATTATTTTATTTTATTTAAAATATGTATGAGCTGGCTCTCATTAAAACCATACTGCAGCAATGCAGAACAGAGGAATTCAATACAAAGTAAAAATTTGAAAACAAAAAATAATGACTGAATATGCCATTAAAACAATCCAACAAACATGATACATCATAATTACAGTAGCCAGGAATAATTCAGCAGTCTTCCAGGGTATAAACTTACAAGGTGGCTTATGAAAATATCATGTACAGAGCCAGGCAAATAAAGTACAGTGGCACCTCGGGTTACATACGTTTCAGGTTACATACGCTTCAGGTTACAGACTCCGCTAACCCAGAAATAGTACCTTGGGTTAAGAACTTTGCTTCAGGATGAGAACAGAAATTGTGCAGTGGCGGCACGGCAGCTAAAGTGGTGCTTCAGGTTAAGAACAGTTTCAGGTTAAGAACAGACCTCCAGAATGAATTAAGTACCACTTTATATATTTCTAGGAATATAATATTAACATGAAGACTAGGCTAAATTTCTGGAGAAAATTATTAATGGAGGGCATGACACTTTCTTTTAGGCTTCACTTGAGAGAGATAGAGACAGAGGAAGAGAAAGAAAACTGTTATGTTTATTCATTGTAACTTTGCTTAGAATTCATTCAAAAAGAAAGAAAAATGCACTCAATTGAAAGATGGCCTTGATCTTGATTTAAATGTTGTTTGGCAGTTACATTTCTGAATGATAGCATTGTGCAACATCAGTTCCTCTGGTGGCTCAAAAATGTGTAGATTTATGGACTAGCTTTACTTCTCCCCCTCTGTTCTCCAAGAAAACTGAAGAGAAGTGTTGCCTTCAAACTAGGGCTGAAGTTGGCTTGCCTGATGGAATTCTACAGATATCTAGATTTATATTGTATTTAGGCAATGACAGAATCATGCTTGCTAGCTGAAAATAGATAAATAATCAATCTGTTTCTAAACTATAAGAAAAGTCAGGATGTTCATCTGATTATTAGTCAAAATGGCGAGGGTAAAAAAAGCTGCAAGTGAATATTTATGCTCAGATAGGCTATCAGGCCTGTCCCATAGGAAGAGAGAGTGACAAATACATAGTGACAATTGGAAGATGAATCTGCATCCACAGGAAAAAAAATAGCATTACTGATAGACCTAGGAAGATTTTCTGCCATATGAGATTTCACTAGCCTTCCTTTTTCATTTGAGACTTCACAGGCAACAAAAGCTGCCAATAAAAAACAAACAAGCAGCACCCCCACCCCCAGGGTGCCAGCACAGACTTACATGTTTGCCAACATTTCACAAATATTTCTTCTGAAAGACAGTTAAAGACACAGGCTATTTTCTGATGTGCACATTGCATCCATACCAAACTAATTAACTTAAATTCACTTTCGTGGAATGCACATAGCTTGGGAGCAGCAATCTGGCATCCCTTGTAGATATGGGCATCTCCATACGCTTGCAAAGCTTCAACAGTAAAAAATATGTCAGAAAGCACTGCTGAGGAAGAATTCAGCCTAACACTTTTGAGATCTGAGTTCAAGACCTGCATGGTACTCCTCAGTACTGAGCACATGGACAGTCTAGCATCATTTAAGGGATAGTGTTCCTATTTTGATGAACTTTCAACCAAGAGTTTAGTTGGACAAAAATGAACTAAAATAGACTGAACATTGATATTACAGTTGGATCAACTCCTGGACCACTCACAATGGAAGAAATGTGGCGCAGAAGTGTCATAAATTAAGCAAAATAAAGCATATCCTCAAAGTATTTGTATTGCTCTCCTGATAAAATTCTGAATGCTCATTTTCATTGCAAACATGCTAAGCAATAGACAATAATCCTTAATAATACAAAAAACAATAATTAGCAGACAGCCCTACTATGAAATGATATTTGCAAGAGACAAGGTTGCTTCAACATGACTTTGGATGCCTACCTCATAAAGGTCAATGACGACATTCCCCTCTAGTCCTCGGTTGCTCTTGACGTTCTCCAAGGCTAGGGTGAAGTAGATCCCTCGGGTGTCAGAAATGTAAAGGTTGTATGTGTCATTCTGGTTCCATTCCTGAACTGCCGCAAACACCTGATTCTCATTTGTGCTGATAATATGCATGTCCTGTTAAGGAAGATAAAAGGCTTATTACCCCCCAATCTTTATATTTCTCTGCCCTTTGGGACACAAAGCAATTACCATGACTTATGCCACAGCAGTGGAAGAACCATGAGTTATGAGTGATGTTAAACAATTTTCTATTAGACCAAGCCAATAAATTATCATATTCTGGCTTTCCTTATTTGTGTGTTTTTAATTTTAAAATGGCTGCAGGGTGGTTAGTGAGGAAGAGGGAAGGAGATTCCAGAGTCCTTGAAGGAGTTTCATCCTGCTTCATTTTTTATTTATACATTTGCATGTTTTATTGCTCCTGGAAGATTCACAGCCTAAAGGGCTCCTTCTACCAAGTAGACCTGGAAAGCTCAGCTGTCAAGCTAGCCAGGACCGTGAGCCTTAACTTGCAATAAGAGACTAAGTTCTAGCAATAAGAAAGGAGTTAGAATTTCCATCCATCCCAAAGTGGCTACCAAATTGCCCTTTTCCTGGGAAACATCAATCTTGGACCTATTTAATACCTGGAAAATTAAGGCAATCTCTACTATCTCCAGGTAGGTCTGGGAGGCACTCCCAGTCTGAAATCCTGAAGAGTCATTGCCAGTCATCACCAGGAAAGACAGACAAACTAATGCCATTGTACTGGAAGAAGCAAATTTCACCAGCGTCAAAGTAATGATTCTTCAACATCAACTTCGTTGGACTGGTCATGTTGTGTGGATGCCTGATTGCTGTTGTTTAGTTGTTTAGTCGTGTCCGACTCTACATGATCAGACCACGCCAGGCACTTCTGTCTTCCACTGCCTCCCGCAGTTTGGTCAATCTCATGCTGGTAGCTTTGAGAACACTGTCCAACCATCTCGTCCTCTGTCATCCCCTTCTCCTTGTGCCCTCAATCTTTCCCAACATCAGGGTCTTTTCCAGGGAGTCTTCTCTTCTCATGAGGTGGCCAAAGCATTGTAGTCTCAGCTTCAGGATCTGTCCTTCCAGTGAGCACTCAGGGCTGATTTCCTTAAGAATGGATAGGTTTGAGCTCCTTGCAGCCCGTGGAACTCTCAAGCTTCTCCTCCAGCACCATAATTCAAAAGCATCAATTCTTCGGCAATCAGCCTTTATGGCCCAGCTCTCACTTCCATACAGGATGCCTGATTATCGCCTTCCAAAGCAACTACTCTATTTAGAACTTAAAAATGGAAAGTGTAATGCTGGTGGTCAACAAAAGAGGTTCAAAGACTGTCTCAAGGTAACTCTTAAAAAATGTAATATAAGCACCGACAACTGGGAAACACTGGCCTGCGAGCGCTCCAATTGGAAAACAGCTTTTACCAAAGGTGTCATGAGTTTTGAAGACGCTTGAACTCAGAACGAAAGAGAGAAATGCTCTAAGACGAAGGCACGCTTGACAAACCCTCACCATGATCAACCGCCACCCAGAAACCTATGTCCCCACTGTGGAAGGACATGTGGATCCGGAATTGGCCTCCACAATCACTTACGGTCTCAGTGTTAAGACCGTGTTCATGGAAGACAATGTTACTCGGCTATGAGTGATCACCAAAGAAGAAGAAGGAGACTGAGGTACATATAGATGGCCCCAACTGGTCTGACTCCAGAAGCTTCCTATGTTCCTTTGTTTATGAATAGATAGAAATGTATTAAACAATATATATATTTATAGAATGATAGAAAAGTAACAAACAAAGCAGGATGATGGGAAGCTGTCCTGCACCAAATCAGACTATTGCTCCATCTAGCTCAGTATTTTCTGCACTGACTGGCATCACTTCTCCAGGGTTTCACGCAGTGGGCATTCCCATTCCTACCTGGAGTTGCCAGGAATCGAAGCTGAGCTTCTCTGCCTGCAAAGCCAATGCTCTAACACTGAGCTATGACCATCTCCTTGATTAAATTACCTCTTCTTGTCAAAGACTTTGTACTTATCAATACTACTTATACAAGGCACGTTTACCTTTGGTAGTGAGTACTTGGGCAATTTTATTTGCGTGAAGGGTTCCCTTCTGTAGGACACATAGTAATTTGCTCTTCCACCAGTTGTCACCTGTACAAATACAAAGAGAGAGAAGAATGAATACTATTTAAGCACATACCATTCGGTGACTCCCTGACAATTTTGCAAGATTTTTGGTTCATAGAATCATAGTGTTGGAAGGGATCCCAAGGGTCATCCAGTCCAACCCCCTGCTATGCAGAAATCTCAGCTAAAGCATCCAGGGTGGTAATTCAGCATCATTGTTTGAAAGAGGGGGGAAGTGCCTGCAAATTGTAAATGTCATCCTGCTCTCCAGCCTTGATGAAGCTGAAATAGTCATCCACAATCGTGTTGCTCTGAATTCCATCTCAATTTCTGTTCTTGGTTGCATGCACAACCTCACATTTCAATTTTGATTATGATTTATCTGCTGAGTTTCAGAAGACGGACTGGAGCAAGTATAGTTTTGTTTGCACCCAAGCCAAATGGGCAACTAGAAATCAAACCCTTTTCTTTGAGGTGTTTCTAGACAGATTGCTATATAATTTGTTCTAACAACTTCCTGAGTATTGAGGCCAGGCTAACCTGGGGAACTACAGTCTCATTAGTCTGACTTCAATACCTGGGAAATTGCTAGAACAAATTATAAAGCAATCAATTTATAGCCACTTCTTGGAAATTGCTAGCAGTCAGCATGGATTTATAAAGCAGAAGGCTTACCAAACCAATCTAAACTCTTCCTTTTGAGGGCAGCTGATTTAGGGGGCAAGAAAAATATAGTTGTCATAATCAACCTCTACTTTTGACACAGCACTAGTTGACACTCTCTTACTAGAACAGAGGAAGAAAGGATGTGCAGGGATACTGCCAACTTGCAACTCAAAAGGGATACTATCAACACAGGTGTCAAAGAGAACTGTTCTAAAAGGGGGCTCCCTAACTGGTCTGTTTTGGATCCAGCGTGGGTCTACACTGTAAATAAAATACATAAAAGTATGGAGAATATTTGCATCGCATATATTTTAAGATAATAGTAGAATAATATTTGTTTTTTAATGCTCCTATAAATAACAAAATGGGAAACAATGATGGGAAATGAAATCATTATATATAGAAAAAGGGAGGAAGCAAAACTACCAGTTCTGGCTAAGCACTTCTAAAAGCGCCTACAACTTATGCTTGATAAATAAGAGGACACACGTATCTATACTGGATATGTATATCCAAGCCCTGCTCATGCTAAAGATATAGGGTTTTATATTTGTCACTGGTCAAATGGAAGGACAGCAAGAATATTTTCAGAAGAAAAAGAAAAGTTAAGTGAATAAATTTTGACTCTATAGTATTTGCTTTAGCATGCATGTAGGGTCTGAGATAATGCAATAGACCAAATGCTCCTTTATTATATCAAAACATTTACTGACTTTTAAGATTTCTAATAAAGCCTACAAAATTCCCTTTGCAGATATGTATTTTTCCTTCCTTTGAAATTTCGGCATTTTATATTGCTGTAGCATCAATAATACTCCCAGTAATCATATCATCTCTAGATGGTGGCATATTTCTATAGACAAGCTGTCATTCAAAGGCAGAGCGAAGACTGGCTATAATGCACAGAGATTTCATATCTGATCTTCTCCAGACAAGGCTCTGGCAGTGAATGAGGAGTGAAAAAGAGGCCTGTCCTTCAGAGCAGTCGAAGATATTTGGAATCTGATTCTGCTCTGAATGTGGGACTTTATCATGAATTCTTCAGAGCATTACTCTCAATCCAGACACGCAGAGCCGAGATCATTTTGTCCGGAAGAAGTGGTTACAAAAAGAAGAGTCGGTGCGCTAACACTTAAGTTATAAAGGCGATGTGCAACGGTATCGTCTATAGCATGACTTGACAATCTTCCTCTGTTGCAAAAATAGTAGGAAGGATGGTTATTGACAATTATTAGGCACACACCCCCCCCACACACACACTAGAGTATGTCTTGTACAATCAGAATGTTGGGATTCAGGATTTTATTTATTTATTATTTAGTAAGAGATTTGGCAAATGTCATCAAAATTATTGCAAGGTGGCTTACAAAAAAAGCAGATGCTATAAAACAAAATATGTACAGTGGTACCTCGGGATGCGAACGGGATCCGTTCTGGAGCCCCATTCGGATCCTGAATAGAACGTAAGACGCGCCGTCGCATTTTGCTGCTTCCACGCATGCACGTGACATCATTTTGAGCATCTGTGCATGCACAAGTGGCGAAACCCAGAAGTAACACACTCCGTTACTTCCAGGTTGCCGCAGAGCGCAACTCAAACACGCTTAACCCGAAGCGCGTTCAACCCGAGGTATGACTGTAATAAGTAAAACAATTTAAAATATTGTGATAAATTGCACAAATAACATAGTTAGCAACAACAAAGAATTAACCCATGAGTATCTAAAAGCATGACAAAAAATAATAATCACCAATTTTAACCTGGCGTTTCCCATACCAATGGATTCAAGTAACAAGAAAAGAGATTTTGACTCAACATCAGGAAGAACTTTCTGATACTAAGAGCTGTTTGACAGTGGAACAAACTCCCTCAGGAGGTGGTGGACTCTCCTTCATTGGAGGTTTTCAAGCAGAGGTTGGATGGCCATCTGTCATGGATGCTTGTTTAGGTTCCTGCATTTTAGGGGTTGGACTAGATGACCCTTGGAGTCCCTTCCAACTCTATGATTCTATGATACTATGTACCAAGGTACACTTCAGTGTGGAATTCATTCCACAGACATGGAAACACCACCCTAAAGAGTCTTCCATGGGCCCCTATGCTATATGTTTTATTCAACACAGGGACCATCAAATTCTAGCCCTAGGAATCACCCCATTATAGAACTTCCATCTTATTTGGATTCAGTTTCAAATTATTGGTCAATATCAAACTCATTACTGTCTTCAGGTACAGATTAACAATCTCCACTGCCTCTCTTGATACTGATGGAGCAGAGGATAAAGCTAGGAGGCATCAGCATATTGATGATACGTTGCTCTGAATGTCCTTATGACTGATTCCAGTAGGTTCATATAGATATGAAACAGCATAGGGAGCAAGACTGATTCCTGTGGGACTCCCACAGAGCTGAGCAGAAGTCACCCAATGTTACTTTATGGAACCACCCTCGAAATAGGAGCAAAACCACCAGAAAGTGATGCCTCCAATTCCTAAATCCCAAATGTGTTTAGGAAGGATAGCATGGCCAACGACATCAAAAGCCACTGAAAGGTGCAAGAGAATCAAGGGGGTTGCACTCCTCCTATGTCTCTTCTGACAAAATAATCAACTAGGGCAACCAAGACAGCTTTGACTACCAAACCAAGCCTTTAGCTCAGTTTCATCTAAGCACACCTGAAGATCACCACTGTCTGCTGGAGCACCTTTCCCAAGAAGGGAAGATTAGCAACCTGATGATACCACCACCTCCTTCAAGGCCAATGGCTGTGGAAGTCTTCGAATGCCACCATGGGAGGGCTCTCCAGCAGCACTCCTGAGACCAACTCTGACAGTTCAACCCCAGAGAGATTGTTGGACAGTGAGGTAGATGGTAGACCAACAAGATCCTTATTCTTTCTCTCAGGTCCAACATTTATAACAGACCTTCATCTCCAGTCACAGAGCAGATAACAGCAACTCCCTATCCCCACCCTTCCAGTCCGGACTGGTGCTGCACTGAGTAAACTAGGGGAAAAGCTGTTTAGAGTTGCTCCACTCAGCTCACCCACCCATGTCTTCCCCATTAAATCATCAAACAAATATGTTTTGTTCAAGACCAACATGGCATTTATCTGCAGCAGCCCCAGACTTGAGAGTGAACTGGCATGGCCAGCCAAATTCAGAGAGGTGGGGAGTGGCTAAGAAGGGATAATAGTCTAATGGTGGCTAAGTCACCTTCTACAAGATTTTATTAAACATCTTCAACATTATCTCTTCCCTTGCCAGTAATCACTGAAATGACAGGTCCATGGTATCCATATCCCTTCTCAGCACATGGAATCTGTCCACACCAAGAGCCAGAATGATATTATGGCCAAGTCTTTTATATGGATTATCGTCACAGGGATAAGTCATTAGATGATACCATTTCCAGTGTTCTCTACATGATTCATGTGATGTGTGCTCTGGCTCTAGCTTTACAGATGAGCTGAGCTTTTAATCCAGACATCTCACTACAATCGTACCTCCAAGACTCTGCTGGACTGCATGGAGTGGCAAGAAATTCCAAATATTATAGGAAACACCATGGAAGCAAAAAAAAAAAAAAAAAAAAAGCATAGCTATGTGCTCAGTTGAAGCTCCACTGGGAGAAAGAAAGGAAACCCTCTGTTGGGAGGACCAATCTGATGCTTACATCAGCAGGGATATGGCCTTTTCATGATTTACACCTAGGGTAATAAAAATCACAAGCAATTATCAAACCTTCATTACCATTTGTGAAGCTCTCTAGTGAGGAATGAAGTTCAGGAACCCCTTTTTCATTTATTTTGATGAACTTTGCATATAAGAAAACTTGCCTACACTGAATCCTAGAGATTATTACAGCTTTTTTCCCCCTCCGACACCACCTTTTATTTCATATTTGATGAATGCCATCCAATTATTTCTCCTACACTCATCCATCATACTTAGCCCAGAATTAGCTGGGTTTGTCTTTTTTACTCCCCCTTTACTTAATGATGGGCTCGTTAATCTGGGTGGGGGGGGTTCCCCTTCCCTTGGCTTTATATTTTATGAGTTTAATTAGGAAGCTGGCCAATTGAAATTATTCCATTGGACAAATGTGTTTATCATTAAATGTCTCTGTCTTCTCTGCTTGATGTTCTGACTTCACTTTTCCAGGACTGGTCCCACCTCTTTGCGTTATTTCATACCTGCATTGCATTTCAAATGTAACAAATGAATAAAACTTTCTAACAAAATGCTAATCTAGCATGATATCTGTGTCTCCTTTAACATTATTTTAATACATTCCAAATATTTCTAGTGTGAACATAAGAAGATCCCTGCCGGATCAGACCTATGGGCATATAATCCAGGATCCTGTTCTCACAATGGCCAATCAGATGCCTGTGGGAAGCCTGTAGGGAGGACATGAGCACAACGGCACTCTCCCTACTTGCAGCTGCTAGCAACTGTATTCAGAGGCATACCACCTCCAATAATGGAGCTGCTACATAGCCATCATGGCTAGTAGCCATTGATAGCCGTACCTTCAATGGAATACGTAAATGGACCTTGACTGATTTATTTATTTTTATAGAATTTTTATTGGTTTTACAAAATTTTTAAATAACAAACAAACACTTAAAAAGACAAACATACACGTATAGTTTCATAACATATTTTCATAAACCTCTTTTCTTGGACTTCCCCTTCCCCCCCCTTTCTGCATCCCGATGTCCATAATTTTTAGCAACTCCCAATTGTTACTTCCAACCTCTGTCATCTTAGTCCTCTCTATATTCTGACCTTATATCACTGTATCCCTTTGTCTCTGAAAACCACAACACTTTAACATTCATTAAGTTTATAATAGTCCTTAAGGTAGCTTTTAAATTTTCTCCATTCTTCTTCCACCGTCTCCTTTCGTTGGTCACGGATTCTGCCTGTCATCTCAGCCAATGTCATATAGTCCATCACTTTCATCTGCCATTCTTCCAGAGTGGGTAGATCTTGTGTCTTCCAATACTTCGCGATGAGTATTCTTGCTGCTGTTGTAGCATACATAAAAAAAGTTCTATCTCCTTTTAACACCAATTGGCCGACAATGCCCAAGAGAAAGGCCTCTGGCTTTTTAGGAAAAGTACATTTAAGTACCTTTTTCATTTCATTATAGATCATTTCCCAGAAAGCCTTAATCTTCGGGCACGTCCACCAGAGGTGGTAGAAGGTGCCTTCAGTCTCTCTACATTTCCAACATTTATTATCGGGCAAATGATAAATTTTTGCCAGCTTGACTGGAGTCATGTACCACCTGTAAACCATTTTCATAATATTTTCCTTTAAGGCATTACATGCCGTGAATTTAATACCAGTGTTCCATAACCATTCCCAGTCAGCTGACATGATATTGTGCCCAACATCCTGTGCCCACTTGATCATAACCGATTTGACTGTTTCATCCTGTGTACTCCATTTCAGCAACAAGTTATACATTCTAGATAAAATCTTAGTATTGGGTTCTAATAACTCAGTTTCTAGTTTTGATTTTTCCACCTGGAAGCCAATTTTCCTATCCTGTTTAAAAAACTCCATTATTTGACGATATTGAAACCAATTTTGTACTTTATGTTTCAATTTCTCATGGCTTTGTAGTTTAAGCTTATCTCCATCCTGTTCCAAAATTTCCCAATATTTCGGCCATCCGACCTCCATATTGAGTTTCTTCACTGCTTTAGCCTCCACTGGTGACACCCATCTAGGGGTTTTGTTTTCCAACAGATCTTTATATCTTATCCAAACATTATATAGTGCTTTTCTAACAATATGATTTTTAAAGGCACTATTAACTTTGTCATACCATAGATATGCATGCCAACCAAAAGCATTGTTAAAACCCTCCAGATCCAAAATGTCCGTATTCTCGAGGAGCATCCATTCTTTCAGCCAGCAAAAAGCTGCTGCCTCATAGTACAATTTTAAGTCCGGCAGGGCAAAACCCCCTCTTTCTTTTGCATCTGTCAATATTTTGAATTTAATTCTGGGCTTTTTGCCCTGCCAGACAAATTTCGAAATATCTTTCTGCCACCTCTTGAAACATTCCATCTTGTCAAGAATCTGCAAGGTCTGAAACAAAAATAGCATTCTAGGCAATACATTCATTTTAATCACCGCAATTCGGCCTAACATTGACAATTTCAAATTTGACCATATTTCTAGATCTTTTTTGATTTCTGACCAACATTTTTCATAATTGTCCTTATACAAATTCACATTTTTAGATGTCAAATAAACCCCTAGGTATTTCACCTTCTTAACCACTGTCAGCCCTGTCTCTTCTTGGAATTTCTCCTTTTCCATGTCTGTTAAGTTTTTTCCTAAAACTTTGGTTTTTTGTTTATTCAACTTAAATCCAGCTACCTGGCCAAACTGTTGTATTATTTCTAAAACCTTTTTCGTACTAGTGATTGGCTCTTGTAAAGTCAGTACTAAGTCATCTGCAAACGCTCTTAACTTGTAATGTTTAGCTCCGACCTGCACTCCTTTAACCTGCTGGTCATTCCTTATCATATTCAGCAACACCTCCAGAACTGAAATAAAAAGTAATGGGGAAATTGGGCACCCCTGTCGTGTTCCTTTTTCTATCTTAAGTTCCTCAGTTACTACATTGTTTACAATCAATTTAGCCTTTTGTTCAGAATATACTGCAGCCATACCATTCTCAAAACCTTGGCCTACCCCCATCCCATGAAGGTTCTTCATCATAAAACTCCAAGAAATATTATCAAAGGCTTTCTCCGCGTCCACAAAAATCAGTACTGCTTTAGTGTTTATATTCACCTCTAGCTTTTCCAAAATGTCTATTACATTCCTTACATTGTCTGCCAGGTGTCTTTTGGGGAGAAAGCCTGCTTGGTTCTTATGAATCCTTTCCATCAACACTCTTTTAAATCTTTTTGCCAAAATATCTGCAAAAATTTTATAATCCACATTAAGTAGTGATATTGGGCGGTAGTTCTTCAGTTGAGTCTTTTCAGTCTCTGTCTTTGGTATGAGTGAAATATATGCTTCTTTCCACGATTCAGGTGCCTTCTTTCCCTCAAGGATCTCATTGCAAACTTCTTTTAGTGGTTGAGTCAACCATTCCTTCAACGATTTGTAATATCTAGAAGTCAGTCCATCTGGTCCTGGAGATTTGCCCAGTTGCATGTTCTGAATGGCAGCCTCTATCTCTTGTTCTGTTATTCTCTGGTTCAGATCCATCTTACTTTGATGAGAGATTTTTTGTAATCCATATTTATCAAGGAATTTGTCTATATCTTCTTCATTTTGCAGGCCTTGAGTATATAGCTTTTTAAAATAACTCAGAAAACAGTTTCTAATTTCATTAGGTTTGGATATATTCTTTCCATCCACTTCTAGGCTTGTAACCGTATTTAATTTCTGCCTTTTCTTCAATTGCCATGCCAGAAGTTTGCCACATTTATTTGCTGATTCAAATGTCTTTTGTTTCATTCGTTTTATCTTCCATTCAATCTCTTGGTTCATCAATTCCATATATTGTGTTTGATATAACTTAATCTCTCTTAAAATCTCCTGGGACTTTGGTTTTGTTCTTAATTTTTTCTCTCCTTCCTTTATCTTTTCCAAAATCCTTTCTTTTTTCTCATTTTGTTTTTTTCTCTTTATTGAATTTTGTTGAATCAAGAAGCCTCTCATCACTGCTTTACTTGCGTCCCAGATCACTCTTTTTTCCACGTCGGCCCTCAAATTTATTTCAAAGTAGTCTTTTAGGGTTTTTTGGGCCTTCATAAGGATCTCCTTATCTCGAAAGAGGGTGTCATTCATTCTCCATCTGAATTGACCAGTTGTTGTAAGTTTCATCGGACCTTGACTGATTTACACGCTGAAAGACATACTCTGGCTTCATCTCAGACCGTATAAATCTTTCACCTTTTACAAAGCTTAATTTCAAATAACAATTAATATTATATTTATAATCAAACCTAATTCATAACAGAGTACAGTGGTACCTCGGGTTACAGACGCTTCAGGTTACAGACTCCGCTAACCCAGAAATAGTACCTCGGGTTGAGAACTTTGCTTCAGGATGAGAACAAAAATCGTGTGGCGGCGGGAGGCCGCATTAGCTAAAGTGGTACCTCAGGTTAAGAACAGTTTCAGGTTAAGAACGGACCTCCAGAACAAATTAAGTTCTTAACCCGAGGTACCACTGTAGCTGTATTCCTTATGAATTAAGGTAAAGGTAAAGGACCCCTGGACAGTTAAGTCCAGTCAAAGGCGACTATGGGGTGCAGGGCTCATCTTGCTCCAGGTCGAGGGGGCCAGCGTTTGTCAACAGACAGCTTTTGTTGGCTGTATCTCAACTTGGTTCCTTTTGGAAACAATGGGAGGGAAAGAAAAGAAGAGATGTAGATACCTGAGTGAATCTGATCTTACCCCAGTTGGTGTCAGGGACCAGGATGGCATTGATCCTTTGGATCCCAGCTGTTTCTCAGTCCTCCCCTGGCATACCACCTTTTTGGCCCTACCAGAGTCAGAGCTCTAGTTTGCCCAGGATGTCTGCTTCTTCAGCAGTGGCACGGAAGGGGAATCCAACATCAAGTCTCTCTCTCTGCCACCAGGACTTTGCCTCTTACATTGGAGAGGGATATCCAATGTCTCCTATAACCCCAGGACACTCTTCCAGGGTCCATAAGAGTGCAACTTGTCCTCAAAGTTAAACACACTGGTGATTTCATAAAATGCTGTGCTCTTGTTCTGTTGATTAACTGTGATAGACATGCCTGCTCTTTGAGTTAGGAGCCCATAGTAACCACAAACAGCTAAAGTTCCCAAACATAGCTATCACTGCAAGTTGAGACCTTGTGGCATCGCATTTGTCTAACCATAGTATCTCATGATTTTGCTAATTAGGTAAAATGCTTGGCTTCTCCCGCCACCCTCCCAGCAATGACTGCTTCCCAAAACAATTGCACAGGCCACATATAAAAAACTGAAGTTGAACATCCACAACAACACCCTTCAAGCTTTCTCTCCAAAGTAAAAATTCTTATGATACCGACAGCTGCTTATATTTAATCATCTTTATGAAGAGTTACAGGAGAAAAACATTTTAGTCTTTTTAGGTGAGTATTATATTCCCTTGTGCAGATGTTTTTTGATGCACCAGACAAAAATGGGATGAGGGAAGGGAAGGAGAAAAAAGTGAGATTTTAAATGAAACGGCACAATAAAAGGCCCCCAGAAGCAAAAGAAGGAGAGTAATGTTAATCAATTTTTGCCAACAGATGTTTTGCTTCAAGTTCCAAATCCAATAATACTTGGCTCAGTGTAGATGAAACAGTGACAGGAACTGGGGAATGCACAGTCTCAAATAAGAAAACACTTGATTGAACATTGCTCTTATATCTTCACTGTGCTGTTGTTTTTAAAATAAGCATCTGTGTTGCATGGTCTCTAGTCCCCTTGGGTTTTTATTTTTGTGGGAGCAATCCATTCCCCCTCTTCCTTTACATTTCTTAAGACTGATAATAAGTAGATCAACACTGTCATTCATTATTCACCAATAAAACAGCTGCAATCATGTTCATCCCTGAAACGTCTCCATCCTATTAGTTTCATAATAAGCTTTTAATGATTGGTTCAATAGAAGACTGAAGGAACTGACCCCTGTGGTCCTGCCAGAGTGTTCTTGTCACCATTGATCACAAAGATAAAAATCAATTGGAGCTAAAGAGGGAGAAGTTAAAAATAAATTGCGTGGATCGATTTCTGTTAAAACCTGATAGCTCCATCTGAAGAGCCAAGGAAAAATATATTTCTATTGCATAATTGCCATGAATATATTTGAATAGATGGCTGGGAATAGATGGCATGACCTAAAATGTTGCCCAGCTCCAATATACATGCATGGTCCCACAAAAGAAAGGATTCCACATTCGCTTTCTGACTAAGAAAGGTAATGGGGAAGCCCTTATTTGTGAACATGATTCTTTGTGCACATCAGAACACTGTGGACATCTGGATCCAAGCAATGGCATTGTTATATTGGGATAAAAATGTGTAAGGCTGCAGTCCTAACCAATCTCCATCCCTATGTTGGGAGTTGAAGAACAATGGAGCCACAATTGCACCTCCAATCTGGCCTGTCTTTGCAGCTGCAGCAGAAGCAGGGATAGGACAATGAGGACGGCTACCAGCACCGGGTCCAGGTTGGTGCAGTGTTTGATTCTGGGTCAGGCCCAGTGCCAGCTGGCAATGGTTATGATTGGCTTAGAATCCAAGCTTCCCCAGCCCCTCCCATTTCAGAGCTTTCCATTGGTGGACATACTGTCAGTGGGCTTCCTACCCAGCTGCAAATTTAGAAGCTGCAAATAGGCCTGCTCAGCTCGGAGAATTAAGCGGAGAGTCACTTCTGTCCTATAGCCTGGCATGGAGGGCAGCAGTTATATTGCTCTGTAAACCAGTAAATATGGACCTTCCTGGAAATCTGTAGACGTTATTTTCAATCGCCACCTATAGATATCTTGTTTCATACATGGTTCAGGTCAAAGACCATCTGAAGTAGGTGCCAGACTCAAGCACAGATGTGACATATGAAATCTGGCTGCACCTTTGTAGAATTGCGAAAGAAACTCAGAGATTACATAAATACAGTATTGACATATTTTGCCAATACTCATCTTTAGCTAAATGCTTTAGAAAGTATTTTTTCTTAAACCAAACTTTATGTAGGACTGAATTCTTATTGTAAGAATTATTGTTGTTGTAAGACCCACATGCACTAATGACCAATAAATATTGAGTCAACAGTCTATCACAGTGGTCTTTTTAACAAAAAGTAGCAGTAAAATTAGTCAGCATGATCAGGTGATTTTTTTTTCTTTCAATTGTCTTCTCAGACATTGGGGGAAGATACTTTATCTTTATGAATATTAAAGGGGACCGCAGAACCCAATTCTCTGCATACATCACCTCTGCAGAGGATGTAACCAAAATCCAGAAAGGTTTTGGACTTTCTTGTTGAAAGAACTCTAGCTAAGAGTCTCATTTTACCAACAAACACCCTTTCTGTTAATTTTTTTTTTTTATAAAATTTTTATTAGTTTTACAAAAGTTTTTATAACAAACAAACATAAAAGAAAAACAGACAAACAAAAAAAAATATAATTTCAAAATATCCTTTCATAAACTTCTTTCCTCGGACTTCCCCATACCTCCCCTTTCTGCATCCTCATGTCCAAATTTTATAGCAACTTATAAATGTTTTTTCCCATCCTAATTCATCATAGTCCTTTCTTGGTCTAATCTTATATTACTGCAACCCTTTCTTTCTGTAAAATCTCGACAATCTAAACTTCATCAAGTTTATAATAGTTCTTAAGATAAATCTTAAATTTCTTCCAGTCTTCTTCCGCAGCCTCCTTTCCCTGGTCACGAATTCTGCTCGTCATTTCCGCCAATGTCATATAGTCAATCACTTTCATCTGCCATTCTTCCAAGGTGGGTAAATCTTGTGTCTTCCAATACTTTGCGATCAGTATTCTTGCTGCTGTTGTTGCATACATGAAAAAAGTTCTGTCCTTTTTTGGCACCAATTGGCCGACAATGCCCAAGAGAAAGGCCTCTGGTTTCTTAAGGAAGGTATATTTGAATACCTTTTTCATTTCATTATATATCATCTCCCAGAAAGCCTTAATCTTCGGGCATGTCCACCAAAGGTGATAAAAAGTACCTTCAGTTTCCTTACATTTCCAGCATTTGTTATCAGGCAAATGGTAAATTTTTGCTAGCTTAACTGGGGTCATGTACCACCTATAGACCATTTTCATCACATTTTCCTTTAAGGCACTACATGCCGTAAATTTAATACCAGTGTTCCACAACCTTTCCCAGTCAGCAGACATAATATTATGACCAATGTCCTGTGCCCACTTAATCATAGCTGATTTAACTGTTTCATCTTGTGTATTCCATTTCAACAGCAAGTTATACATTCTTGACAAATTCTTAGTATTGGGTTCTAACAATTCTGTCTCAAGTTTTGATTTTTCCACCTGGAAGCCAATCTTCCTGTCTTGTTTAAAAACCTCCATTATTTGATAATAGTGGAGCCAATCTTGTACTTTGGGTTTTAGTTTTTCATGGCTCTTTAATTTCAGTTTCTCTCCATCCTGTTCTAAGATCTCACAATACTTTGGCCATCCGACCTCCATATTGACTTTCTTGTGGGCCTTAGCCTCTAAGGGTGACAGCCATCTAGGGGTTTTGTTTTCCAACAGATCTTTATATCTCATCCAAACATTAAACAACGCTTTCCTTACAATATGATTTTTAAAGGCACTATGCACTTTGATTTTGTCATACCATAAATATGCATGCCAGCCAAATGCATTATTGAAACCTTCTAAATCCAAGATATCTGTATTCTCGAGGAGCATCCACTCTTTCAGCCAGCAGAATGCTGCTGCTTCATAGTACAATTTTAAGTCCGGCAGGGCAAATCCCCCTCTTTCTTTTGCATCTGTTAATATTTTATATTTTATTCTGGGCTTTTTGCCCTGCCAGACAAATTTCGCAATGTCTTTCTGCCACCTCTTGAAACAGTCCATCTTGTCAATAATCTGCAAAGTTTGAAATAAAAATAACATTCTAGGCAATACATTCATCTTAATCACTGCAATTCGGCCTAACATTGACAATCTCAAATTTGACCATATTTCTAGATCTTTTTTAATTTCTGACCAACATTTTTCATAGTTATCCTTATACAAATTCAAGTTTTTAGATGTTAAATTAACCCCTAGGTATTTCACCTTCTTAACCACCGTCAGACCTGTCTCTTCTTGAAATTTATTCTTTTCCATATCTGTTAGGTTTTTCCCTAAGACTTTAGTTTTTTGTTTATTCAATTTAAATCCAGCTACCTGTCCAAATTGTTGAATTATTTCCAACACTCTTTTTGTACTAGTGTTTGGCTCCTGCAAGGTCAATACAAGGTCATCTGCGAACGCTCTTAACTTATAGTGTTTAGTTCCGACCATTACACCTTTAACTTGCTGGTCATCTCTAATCATGTTCAGCAGCACCTCCAGGACCGAAATAAAAAGCAATGGGGAAATTGGGCACCCCTGTCGTGTTCCTTTTTCTATCCTAAGTTCCTCAGTTATTACATTGTTTACAATCAGCTTAGCTTTTTGTTCGGAATATATTGCACCCATACCTTTCTCAAATCCTTGTCCTACCCCCATCCCATGAAGATTCTTTTTCATAAAACTCCACGAAATATTGTCAAAGGCTTTCTCCGCGTCCACAAATATCAAAACTGCTTTAGTATTTATGTTCACCTCTAACTTTTCCAAAATATCTATTATGTTCCTAACATTGTCTGAGAGGTGTCTTTTTGGGAGAAAGCCTGCTTGGTCTCTGTGAATCTTCTCCATCAATACTCTTTTAAATCTTTTTGCTAAAATGTCTGCAAAAATTTTGTAATCCACATTCAATAACGAAATTGGGCGGTAGTTCTTCAGTTGAGTCTTTTCAGTCTCTGTCTTTGGTATGAGTGAGATATATGCTTCTTTCCACGATTCGGGTGCCTTTTTTCCCTCTAAGATCTCGTTACAGACCTCCTTTAACGGTTGTATCAACCATTCCTTTAAAGATTTATAGTATCTGGAAGTCAGTCCGTCTGGCCCTGGAGATTTGCCCAATTGCATGTCCTGAATGGCACCCTCTATCTCTTGTTCTGTTATTCTCTGGTTTAGATCCACCTTGCTATGATGAGAGATTTTTTGTAGTCCATATTTGTTAAGGAATTTATCTATGTCCTCTTCATTTTGTAATCCTTGGGAATAAAGTTTTTTAAAATAACTCACAAAACAATTTCTTATCTCGTTGGGTTTAGATATATTTTTTCCATCCACTTCTAGGCTTGTGACTGTATTTAATTTCTGTCTTTTCTTAAGTTGCCATGCCAAAAGTTTACCACATTTGTCTGCCGACTCAAATGTCTTTTGCTTCATTTGCTTTATTTTCCATTCTATCTCTTGGTTCATCAATTCCATATATTGCGTTTGATACAACTTAATCTCTCTCAAGATCTCCTGGGACTTTGGTTTTGATCTTAATTTTTTCTCTCCTTCTTTTATCTTTTCCAAATTTTTTTCCTTTTTCTCAATCTGTTTTCTCTTCTTTATTGAATTTTGTTGAATCAAAAATCCTCGCATCACAGCTTTACTTACGTCCCAGATCACTCTTTTTTCCACATCGCCCTTTAGATTAATTTCAAAATAGTCCTTTAGAGTTTTTTGGGCCTTCATGTGGATCTCTCTATCTCGAAACAGGGTGTCATTCATTCTCCATCTAAACTGACCAGTTGTTGTAAATTTCATTTCCATCTTCACGGCGTTGTGGTCGGAACAGGTTTTTGGGCAGATTTCTACCTTCTTAATCTTCGGAGCCATTCCACTAGTAACCCATATTTGGTCGATTCTGGTCCAGGTCATCTTTGCATGGGAGAAAAAGGTTCCCTCTCTTTCAAGAGGGTTCCTTGTTCTCCAAATGTCTATTAAGTCCATATTTTCAGTCATTTCGAAAAAAGTCTTGGGGAGTCTCCCTTCTTTGGTAAGTGTCAGTCTTTGTGTCTTGTCCATGTTTGTAGAAACTACACCATTCATATCTCCCATGATTATCATATTGTATTCCAAATAATCCATCAAAGTTTCATGAAGTTTTTTGAAGAATTCTGCTTTACCTTCGTTTGGTGCATAGATCCCAATTATCAAAAATTTTTCTCCTTGTACCTGGATCTCCACCGCTAAATATCTTCCTTGTTCATCTTTGAACATCATTTTTGGGGCCCACTTCTCTTTTACATAAATCACAACTCCTCTTTTTTTCACTTTGTCCGACGAAATAAATTCTTGTCCCAATTTTTTATTCATAAGCAGTCTCCTATGTGCTCTGGTTATATGGGTTTCCTGTAAACAAATCAAGTCCAGTTGTTCTCTGTACAAAATATGGAATACTTGTCGTCTCTTCAAAGGACTGTTCATCCCATTACAATTCCAGCTAAGGAATTGCAGGGCCATCTTGTTATTTTTCTGGTATTCCTCCAACAGCTCCCAATTGTTGTTCCTCCTCTGTTGGTGGTGGAAGGTTCTGTCCAAACGAAAGGTTCAGGATGTCTATTACACTCTTTTGCTCAGCAATTGGGTCTACAGTTCCTTTCTGTAGATCTTCTTGATTTCTTTGCAGGAACCTGTCTTTATCCTGTATCGTCTTTATTTTCACCTTCTTCCCCCTATAGTCAAAAGACAGTCCCTGTGGAAATTCCCACCTGAAGAGAATGGTGTTCTTCTTCAACAAGTAGACCAAATCTTTATAAAAAGCTCTCAAGTCCAAAATATGTTTAGGAATGTCTTTGAAGATCTGTATCGGTGAGTTCCCAATTTGTAAGGCCTTTTCAAAGTGCAGTCTTAGAATTCTGTCTCTTTCCTCCTTCGATCTCAAGGTAATCAGACAGTCTCTCGGTGCCTTTCTGTTCTGTCTTCTGCCCAGTCTAAATGCTGTTGTAATTTTAAATTCGTCTTCCTCTAGATCTTCCCAGGAATCAGCAAATTCTTTCGTTAAAAAGTCCGTAAGATTGTCTCCTTCATCCTCTGGAATTGATCGTAATTTCAAATTCCTTTCTTTTCTTTGTAGTTCCCACAATGCCAGAGTTGTGTCGTGATCATAGACCTTCCTGGCAATCGGTTCTAATTTTTCCTGGGTCTCTCCAGCAATAGTTCTGGCTTCCTCCGCAATTTGGCGTGTGGCAGAGTTTTCTTGCGTAAGCCTGTTTATAGATTCTGTATTCAGGTCAAGTCTTGTTGTTAAGTCTGTCAATTTCTGTGAATTCTCTGTCAATTTCTTGGTATTTTCTGCCGTCTGCTTTGTTAGATTCTCCAGAGACTGGTTTATCTTGAGAAGGGCTTGCGACACTGCATCCATGGAGACTGCTGTACCTTTTTCTTGTCCTGTTGTCACTGTAGAGGTTATGCCTGAGATCGAGCCTCTTTTCTTGTGTTGCTGTAGCTGTTGTTGATATTGCCTTGTCTTGGCTCTCGTGCTTATCTCGTCTGCTGGGCCACTCATATCCCAAGGTCGTTTCCCACGAGAGCCTTCTCCTAAAGGAAAATTCCACTGTCCCAAAGCGCAGCAACTTTTAATTTACCCTCTAGAGGGAGCAAATCAAGATGTCCGCAAACAAAGGCAAAGAGTATTTAAAAAGCAGATTTATCGGGAGGCTTCTATATGTATATTGCAACACTTTCCCAATAGGTAGAGTCCCAGCCTTCCCTGATAAATTGTGTCCACAGAGTCCCAAAACTTTGTAACCAATAAGCAATGAGACTTCCACTTTGTTACTTTCACAGGAATTTAAAGTCAGTTCAGTGTTCCTTTGTTTCAATAGCAGTTTGTGCCAGGTTGAAGGCTGCAGAGAGTTCCCTTTCCTTTAAATTAGGCATGCAGCTTTTAAAGTCACTTATTCCTCCCCTCTGCCCTGCAAGCTAGAGGGGATAGTCAAAGTCCAAATGTCGGATTCAAACAGTTAAAGAGGATTTCCCATACGGATGCAGCTCGATAACTTTCATTGCTTTAATTGTCATGCAGTCGGGGGAAGGCAGACTTCCTTAATTTTTACCTTTCCCGTTTTCAGCCTAATTTCAGGTAGTTTTGACACGAATAAAGGTTCAGTCTTACTCACGGATCTTTTTCATCCAGATTATTCAGGAAGGGAATCGGCGCTCTCCACTAATGGCGATGCGGCTTCACCCTGCGGGCTGGGTAGCGATTCTCAGCACCGCGCTCCCCGTTGTCGTTCCGGAGCCTTTAAAAAGGCTCTTTCTGCGGTAAAGGGGGGCGCTTCGGGTGCCCACCGAATCTCCTTGTTCACAGGCTCCGTTCCTGTGATTTTAGGGGTCCCCCGCTTGCCGTAGCGGGTCAGACCCGAACTCGCAGAGCCGTCCTCTCTCCGGAGCTCGGAGAGGGAGCAGCCATTAGCGCTGGCGCCGAACCGGAAGTCCTCTGTTAATTTTTTTAAATAATAAAATCTAGGCTTCTCCTAGCTCACAAGTGATACTTAAAAAATTAGTCAGCATCGAGAGCACTACTTAAAGAACTATTATGATAACGTATTCTGGTCTCTCATGCAGCAAGCACCATGGTATCTCATCCTGTAATTTCTCTCATCAAGCTCAAATTGCCACAGACCCTCCCTTCATCAGGAGAAATCAAAGATCCCCTTTCCCTTCCATCACCATTTGGACTCAGTAGCATCATCAGTAAGAGCAGACATTACAACTGGAATATATTAATATTGGTGTAGTTTCGACTCTTTTTATCGGTACAAGGTGATTTAATGAAGCCACTGATGAGAAGGGGATGCCCTCGACTGTCATGGGGGAAAGAGCCACACCAGCCAACTCTATTTGAAGAGGAAAGCTTCTCAATATTCAAGTAGGCATGAAATTGCATAACAAATGGGAGTGATACAGAGGATTTGAGGAAGAAATGCTGGAAAGGTAGAGAGTGACAGACAGCATAAACAATCAACAAGGCAGAGACTCTGCACTCCACAGCCCTCATTTACATTTCTTCTTGTGCGCTTCAGAAACCTGAGTAAATATTTCATGCAAGCCAAAGACAAAAAGGGGTGTTTCTGGCCCAGGTCCCTGGATAACGATAATTTATTGCCTCCCCATTACATCTCTCTTTGGTTAATGGTGCAAGGATCTCCCAATTTAAAGCAGAAATGGAGTGCATCCAGATGCTGATGCCAATCCTAACTCTGATGAAGGTTGGAAGAGCTGCATTAAAAGCTCCAAATAGACTCAGACTACAGTGCTCCAGATAGGAACATAAAGCTTAGGGGTCTGGCGAGGCTCACTGGGAAGAATATAGAAGTGCTCAGGTTGCAGCCTTTTGTTCTGGCCATCAGTTAAACTGTGAGTGCAATCCTATAAAGAAGTATAGAAGCAATCTACACTTCTGTCTACTCAGATGTAAGTCCACTGACTTCCACAGAGCTTCCCCCCAGGGATGTGGACAGTGGATTGCAGTCTCCTATTCATAATCTTTCACCCAAAGCTAATTGCATAAAATCAAAAGGGGTTATATTTCCATTTTATTATTGGGTTAATTATAAGGCACCCAGTGTATGGAAATTTAGGCACTCTCCCTTTTTATCCTTTCTGTGATCCATCTCCCACTTCATTTGGGTAAGGCATTTCACCTGAGCTGGTCAGACAATCTGAGGGACTGCAGAGCTTCCTTGCTCCCAAAGCTTGTCATTAGCTCAGTGAATTGTATTCAGATTAAGTTAGTTGAACCTGGGTCTCATTGAAATCAGTGGGACAAGATAGGCATGCCTTAGATCTCACCGGTTTCAGTGGGAACCTGCAGAAAACATAGTCAGATCCAAGGCTGAGAAGTCTTGAGCAATTGTCCATCACTGTTGTATATTTGCTTGGCCTCTTTCATAGGGAATGCACAGATGATCAATTCCACAGAGTAGCAGGAAACTACTCAGGCCCTAAAGAAGCCAGACTATCCTCCACCAGGGCCAAGGCTTTTTCAGTGATGGCTCCAACCTAGTGGAATGTTCTGTCCCATGAGACTAGGGCCCTGCAGGACTTGATCTCCTTCTGCAGGGCCTGTAAGACAGAGCTATTCCACCTGGCCTTCAATTTGAATTACCGTAGCCTGATCCTCTATTCCCTTTCCCCTTTCCTTGTCTATGAAGAAACCCTTCTGGGACCCCACATTTGAACTCTTCCCTGGTCTCCTTGCTGGGCCTAGTAGCACCACCTTGGCCAGTTAGCCCTGGTGATCATTTGATGTTTACTGACTGGGTTCCCCCCATGACCCCTGAATTTTTGAATTTTATTGACATTGATGCTGCATTTATGTTGTATTTTATGCTGTTTTTAAGTTGCATTTTAATCAATGTTTTATATCTGCTGTTAGCCACCCTGAGACCAGTTTTTAGAAGGGGAAGGGCAGGGTATAAATAAAAAATTATTATATTAATTATTATTTTCCTCTTCCTACTACATACTTGTAATAAGGAGAAAGAGAGCCTCACTTTGCACAACCTTGCTGAAGGAAGAGAAAGTCTATGAATTTAACTACCGGCAACCCTCAACACAACAGAAGAATGTTATTATAGCGTTAGAGGCAGACAGTGGTTTTTTCAAGATGTTGTTGTACCATGTTAAAGAGCTACACACCTATATGGATGTGAAAACCCTACCTTTTCACATATGAAAAAGAAAACTATGAAAAGCATTTCAAATGTGGGCTTATAAAGTGGGATGTGGGTGGATGTGAGTGTGGACATATTCATTGTCACGGACGCTACCAGGTAGATGTCTGCAAGTGTCACTCCAAAGCATATGCCCATCTATCACAGCCGCTCTTGTCATTTTGATTGTTACAGAGCACTTCTTGAAGTGCTGCAGAACCCTGTGAAAAGAGTTTTGAATAAAAACCATGGCAGGAATGTCTCTATGGGCAACAATAGCTCTTTAACAGCATTTCTAAGTTTCTAAACACTGCCACCTGTACATAGCTATAGTGCACCTTCATCTCTCCTGATCTCAACTTGAGTTTCCCATACAGCCACAGTATACTAAGAGAATTTGGAAACAAGTGGTCTTCTATTTTGGCTGGGGTTGGACTCTTCCCTCATATTCCACTTCCCTGATTTTGTATGCTTATTCCCAAGGTTTTACTCCAGATTCTACCTGGTGTAAATCAACTGTGTCTACACTCTTCCTAGACCATTAGGCTACATTTCATGTGGGTGACTACATTAGACTACATTTCACGAGTGGTTCTGCACTCCCCAGAGATTTTTGGGGATACAATCAATATCACACACCCACACACCCCATTGGCAGGACTGCCTATTTCTTTCTGTTTTCAAATGGGCAGATTGTGGGATAATGCAGAATCAATCTGCAATGAGCTTTTGTTTTCAGAATGAAACAAGTTCTTCAAGAAGCACTTTTCAGGGGCCAAAAAATATGCACTAAACCAAGATTGTATGTGGAGTATGCAGAAAAAAACAAGTAGAAAGTCTCAATTGAATCTAGAATTAAATGTGGTGTGTACACAGAAAGAGCCTCTCAGAAACTTAGGGAGTCCCTAATCTGCTTCAAGATGCCTTATTAATAGTATGATCTGACACAGAAACATGAGAACCTTCACAAATCACCTCAATTTGCCACCTAATTCAAGGTAAACACAGAGCCGATTAAGGCACACACGCACACACTTTCATAAAGTGATCATTCTCACACCTGTGAGATCTTCATATGTCCCTCAATCTTACTTATTTATCTGATGTTTATTTAATGTTCCAAATAATAAACATAAAAATGTTCTGTACCATTAATTTCAAATGAGAGACAGAGATAAGTACCTCTAAGATACCTCATTTAATCCGTTGGCTTTTTTAAACTTAGAGTAATTAGCAACAATTAATTCCAGCCCCAAGTGTTCTGTTTCCAGTAGATGCCAATTGCAGGCAGATGAATGATCAGCCCACACAGAGCATCTCATCACAAACTGACTGGCATTCTTTGCATGACTTCAGAAGCAAAGCTGGCAGCTCTCTTTTCACATTCACTAGCCCTGAAGTTTGAGGGAAAGCCTGGGTATTTCTAAGTCCAACTCTGATCTGAATATGTCATCACCTTCATCTCTTTAGCAGTGTGACAGTCACAGAAAAAATAACTTTCAGCTCTGTCACTGTCTCTGTTCTTAGTCCTCAGAACCTCTACAACAAACCCATCAACAAATGCTAAATTCTCCTTTATAAGCACTGAAATACAGAAAACAAAAAGCCAAACCCCTTAGTTGTACTGTCAGACCTCCCAACGTTCTCTGCTTTCAAGTGTCTGATCCACTTTTGCTTTCAAATATGACTTACTCTTTAACTCATTGTTCTAGCCACATGCTATATCCAAAGGTGCTACTTTTAAAATCCTCTATTCGATCCTGCTGCCTTCAGCTCTGCTGACTCTAATTAATGGTAAAGAACTTCTGTCTGCCCAGAGCTCTTGACTCTCTTGCACACGGTTCGTGCCATATCTTAGACTCCTGCTTTTCACTAGTCATTCCTTTCCTTGACCCCTTTCTCTTCTACGGTTAGTTGCATCTTTCACCTACACCTCTCTCGAGTTCCTGTATTTCATTACTGGACCTACTTTTCCATTTCTTTAATCTATCTGCTTCTAGAATCCCTGCTTCTTAGCTTTCTTTTCAAAAGAAACTTCTTCCCATCCAGCTGCCAGTCCCTCATCATTCCCTACCCAGCTCTTTCTGAATCACAGGCAGCTCTTCCCCTTCCCTCACAGAAACACTCTGTGGCTGACAACTTCATTATTGGATCAGCTGAACTTTCATAGACTACAGGCAAAACAATTGATATTAGAAAATTAACCCTAAAACCCTTTAGTTCATTGCTGTACCATATTGCCAGCTATTAAGAACTGATGTAGACAAATCACTATGTTTTCCTAGCTAAAACTTAAAAAGAAAAAGGTTTATGCAGCAACAACTATTGACAGAGCACTATCCTGGAAGGCATAAATTCAGACGTCTCTCTCAGTGCTCTTATTTCCCCAATATTCTGGCTAATTATTTCCCAACAAATTCTGACTTTTGCAGCCACCGAGTAGAACTAGGTTGCCTGAAGGATCCATCCAACAAGTATCAGAACATACCCACCATAAACTTACTGACTATACACACACACATTTATGAGACTGCTTAATAAAAACTATAATCTGTGTGTTTACTGATCCAGCTATGAAAAGTATCTGCTCCAAAAAATGAAGAGTCCATTGCCCAATCAAGACTTAGTACATCTCAAATCTCAAAAATCAGGGGTGAGGAAAACAAGTGTTCATTCCATATTTTGGCAACTGTTACTTTACAACGGGTCATAGAATCATAGAGTTGGAAGGGACCCTGAGAATCAACCCCTGCAATGCAGGAATATGCAGCTATCCCATGCGGGGATCAAACTTGAAACCTTGACATTACCAGCACCCAACAATGAAGGACCAGCAGAGACAAAACAGGAACTTGTGGAAGAAAAATTAAGATGGATAAACCTATGAAAGAAGAGCTGAATAATAAAGCAAGGCATACAAATGAACTGGAATTTTCAAGAAAAAGTGATGCCAAGACAGACCAACAGATGCACAAAGAAACAGGATTAAAAGTCATTAGAGTGACAGAGAGAAAAGCAAAGATCACAGAAAAGAAGAACTGAATACAAAGGTGACAGGCAGGAGTCTATATTCTAAGTGGAATAAAGGAATGTAACGAGCCACATTTCTAAACTGTCAGTCAAATTAATAACAGCATCTACAGTCTGAATTTCCTTAGGTTCTTCCATTTGAAAGTCTAAAAAAATTCAATTTACAATGGCAAGTGAATTTCATTATAATCAGGGTGCAAACTTTTACCATTAGTGCCTGGCAGGTAAAAGGTAAAACTGTTTTCCTTGAAGTAGAATGAATTGATGCAAATGACAATTCAATGGTTTACAAAAAGAAAAAAACCTTCAGCATAAATATCTGGCGGAATCAGGCATAGAGGGTGGATGCAGATTAACATTTAAAGGTCCCGAAAGACATCCCTGCCCTTAGACCAATATCAAACATAAAATCTGTAAAACCATTTCCATGTTTGCATGTGTTCATATTTCTGTTCAACTAAGTTTTTTCCAAAAAATAGTGCTTGGCATGAAAAACAAAACTCACAAAGGAGTTGATATTGTGCATGCAGCTTCAGCGTGATCTGCAAATTTGGATTCTACAAACCCATACCTGAATGAAAATGTACTCATCCTGGACGACGAGAGAGCTTGTGTCAATAGAATGCAAAAAAGGTCCGCTTTTGGTGGTCTCTGAACATTCTTGAATCCTACAGGTTATATAATGGGCATCTGTAATGGGAATAAGAAGAATGTATGTTAAAATATTTTCTGATAGTTTTTTATGAGTTGATGTTAAGCAAACACTCAGACCAAAGAATCTGACTCATCTTTCACCACTGACAGCCTTGAGTTCAAAACCTTATAGGCACAGCCTAGGAATCCTCCCTGGTGAACTATGAGCATTATTTGGAAAACAAAGACGTTTCCCAATATATTCCTTCGCCTACATTCCCTGGAATGTAGATTCTTGTAGCCTGCTCTCCTAGATCCCGATCAGCTTTGGCTTTCCTACGACCCCCCTGGGCTACTATTCCTGTTCCGGGTACATATAATCCAGTTTCAGTCTACCTGTCCAGCATCCTTTATCATACTCCTGGACTTCATACTGCCATTATAATCAACCTACATGAACTGGTTCCTTTGCTACACTTTTCTTATACTCCACAAGGCCTCGGGTATATTTGTTACTAAAAATGCATGATAGGAAACAGTTCAAGAAATGATTAATAAATGGCGTCAGCATTGCTTACACCTAGGCAATATGTAAAGACCTGGGCCATGTCCATGTAAATGTCCTGGTCCATGAAGGCAACCCTGTTTAAGGAAGCTTTTAATGTTTGGTGCATTACTGTATTTTAATATTTTGTTGGAAGCCGCCCAGAGTGGCTGGGAAAGCCCAGCCAGATGGGCGGGGTATAAATAATAATAATAATAATAATAATAATAATAATAATAATAATTATTATTATTATTATTATTATTATTATTATTATTATTATCCAAAGTCCATCCTTCTTAGCTGTGTGAAAAGTATCAACTATGACATAAGCAGCAGTAGCTTTCTTTTTGAATGAAAACCTATCTCCTCTTCAGGTAAGTTGGATTCATGTATTCATGTATCTATTCAAATCTTGGACAAAACTGGCAAGCTTTGGATTGGTCAGTATCAATATGTGGTGATCGTTCACTAACCTTTTCCTATGCCCTGCATTTTGCCACACAGCCTTTCATTTTATCCAACAAGGTAGATAATCGGCGACTACTGTGTACCAAAGCAAAAGGTGCACAATAAGCAGGAATGAAAAATAGAGAAGGCAAACAGATGCAAATAAAGTACATGTGTTGACATGACAACCAACTGCTGCCTATTGGGAAACGTGTCATTTTGAATGCATTACACCAATAATTAAATGTATAGAAAAAGGTCACCTGCTTGATATTCACAGGGAGATAAAAGAGGTTCTCTTTAATCTGCCTTTATTTGTGACTTTGCTTCTTAGTCTGTCTTATTTATTTTACAAAAGAGTGTATGTGGAACATAGAAACAAAGCATCTTCAACCCTAGATGAGTTTAGATATAAAACATAAGTTCAATTTTGGTTCTGCTTTGTGGCACAGATATTACAACATGAAGGTCCCCCGAAAATTAAACAAAAATTCTTACGAAAATTAAGGAATAAAAGTAACTTCATCTAATAAATAGCCACATTGTAGAAGGATGCTTTTAGAAAACATAGTGACAAAGTGAAAAGAGATAATGCATTCAGGGCTCAACTAATGAATTACAGTACATGTTTTCTCAACATAAGGAAAAGCTCATGGAAAAATACGAAGTGTTGTATTAAATGTAACACACAGCTAAATCCAGTCTCCTCCCCATTCATGCCCCATATGAATTTCCCTGTCCAAAGTAGATTTGGGGATGGTCTAGAGTACATAGGGGGACAGATGAGCAGGAGGAAATTTCTTTGCATTAGCTCTAACCCTTATACTACCGCCAATATTTTGTTGAATACCACCCCAAGAGTGGGAGTGGTCTTATCCCAGTGCATAGAAATCCAGGAATGGCAAATCAGACATGTTTAATACAGCTATGCTGAAACTGCTTTTAGAGTTAAGAGAGAAAAGAAGACTGACCCTTGGGAAATCTGAAACTTTCATACTACTGGAACATTTAATACCACAGAAAAATTAATGTTCAGGAAAATAACAAAATACATTGAGCATGCAATGTTCTGACAGAATTTGAAAACCACTAAACTGGATTGAAATGATTATGCAGTAAGTGGCAAGTGTCTGGATTCTCCATCTAATATATTTGTTAACAGAGGATGCTGTTGTTGTTGTTTAGTCGTGTCCGACTCTTCGTGACCCCATGGACCAGAGCAGGCCAGGCACTCCTGTCTTCCACTGCCTCCCGCAGTTTGGTCAGAATCATGTTGGTAGCTTTGAGAACACTGTCCAACCATCTCGTCCTCTGTCGTCCCCTTCTCCTTCTGCCCTCAATCTTTCCCAACATCAGGGTCTTTTCCAGGGAGTCTTCTCTTCTCATGAGGTGGACAAAGCATTGGAGCCTCAGCTTCACAATCTGTCCTTCCAGTGAGCACCCAGGGCTGATTTCCTTCAGAATGGATAGGTTTGATCTTCTTGCAGTCCATGGGACTCTCAAGAGTCTCCTCCAGCACCATAATTCAAAAGCATCAATTCTTCGGCGATCAGCCTTCTTTATGGTCCAGCTTTCACTTCCATACATCACAACTGGGAAAACCATAGCTTTTACTATATGGACCTTTGTTGGCAAGGTGATGTCTCTACTGTTTAAAATGCTGTCTAGGTTTGTCAGTGCTTTTCTCCAAAGAAGCAGGCGTCTTTTAATTTCGTGACTGCTATTCACCATCTGCAGTGATCATGGAGCCCAAGAAACTAAAATCTCTCACTGCCTCCATTTCTTCCCCTTCTATTTGCCTGAAGGTGATGGGACCAGTGGCCATGATCTTCATTTTTTTGATGTTGAGCTTCAGACCATATTTTGTGCTCTCCACTTTCACCCTCAATAAAAGGTTCTTTAATTCCTCCTCTCTTTATGCCATCAAGGTTGTGTCATCTGCATATCTGAGGTTGTTGATATTTCTTCCGGCAATCTTAATTCCGGCTTGGGAGTCATCCAGTCCAGGCTTTCACATGATTAATTTGAAAGAGGATACAAGACTTTATTTCAACCAGGGACACCTTATTCTTGGAATGTTGATGATTTTCACAGTCTGATATTAGAACTATACTAGTTTATCATCACCAAATCCTTTCTCCCTCTTCCTTATCATCCCAGCATTGTGATGAATGGCTTACTCTTGGTTTGATCAAGGAGCTCAGGTTATGTCCACAATCTACAAAACTCCTCCCTCCCTCCCTCCCCCCCTCAGCCTATTGGATTGTATGTCAGTATATTCAGTTTCCTGGAGAAAAGCCATCCCACACAGTTCTCATTTATGAATTCTTGGCCATGAACTGCAGATTAAGTCATCCCCTTGCTGCAGTTGCCTGAAGTTAAAATTTTAACTGCTTAGTCTTCTGAGTTTATAAAGTCCCAATTGAGGATTGCACTTTACATTTGGGGAACACGTGAGTTTTGAAGCAGGCTAATCCACCTCAGGACCACTGGCCAAGGCAAGTTTTCAGGCAAGTGAGAAAATGCACAGAATCAAAGGTGCTAACAAGATCATTCTAACCTTTTTAAGCCTTTTGATTGCTCTTGAACTCGAGTAGGGGATGCTACTCTTTCCTATACAGCATGTAAGGTTGAAGCAAGGATAATCTAGTAGCTGTGTGTCCTGTTGGGGGTTGCACAGTGCAATCATTGATTCAAAGGCCACATGGGATGTAAACACATAAATAAACTCCTCTCAGCTTGAATTGGAATCAAGTTGGCAACTGGAGCATAATTGGACAAAAAATTTTTTGCAGGGGGGTGGAGTTTGGATTTCAAGCATTCTTGGCTTGTACGTTTTCAGTGACACATTCATATTCTCGGGATACTTTTCTAAGCCATATTTATATTGCTATAATTCCACTTGGTAAATGCACTGTGGGAATGGAGGAAAGCAACGTGTTGCCTACTGCCTACAGCTTGTTCATTCAGCACCAAGCTGTGAGACTTCTCTCTTCACCCCATGAACAAGCAAAGGCAGCAGGGCAGCAACCACTGAACAAAACACACAAGATCCTTTTCTCGTGCAAAGTAAAAGGAGCTTTGAACGTCTTCCTTCCCACGTACAGGCTCTCCCCCACACACAAACACTTCCCCCCCCCATTATCTAGACTAGGGTGTGGTACAAAGGAACATGATGCCAAGTCGTAGCAGATCTTGTCAGGCTACAGTGCATGCACAGCCTTGGAACCACATACCCTCCTCCTTGAGTTCCATGAAGGAAGAAAGGAGAAATATGAATGCAAGGAATTAAGACAAAAATCAATTGCCCAGCTGACCTCCCCACACCCCAAACCAGGCTGTAAATGGATAATGCATTTTTAATTATTATGATGCCAAGTGTGTGTGTTTTTTCCTGTGAGTGATGTTCCCATCTTTAAAACATCTAGTCCTGCCATCCCCAACCTAGTGCTCTTCTGATTTGTCCCACGCTAAGGGGTTACAGTAACCAATGCCAGAGTATAGGTGTCAACAGTGGTTGCTGGCTTCCAGAAGGATGAGTGCAGGCTGAGCAAGCACATAATTATCCTATAAGCATGTTATATTTTCAGTCTAAATAACAAGCACAGGAATAATTCCCAGGCTAGAAAACTCACTCCTCTGATTTCACTGAGGCATTACAAGCTGGGGGAAATTCTTTTTTCCAGCCTATTGTGTTGAACCTAAGAGGCATCACACTATACACATCTGTTCTTAAAAAGTTATCCTTTTGAGGTGAAAAGCTGAAAGCAGAGTTCAATTGTCAAACTTTAATTTGAGTTGGGTCTGAACAGGCTATCAGCCCAGGAATCATCATTTAATGCCACAACTCAGGGCATCTTCCTAACATGCAAGAATCTGAAGGTGTGTGTGTGTTGTAAGCATGGTGTTTCTCCACACAAACAGAAAATTATTGCTCCAAATTTTTCATATGAATTCAAATTCAAAGTACCTTTCAAGAAACATGCTTAAAGGCAACCATTTCAATTTTATGCTTTGTATGAAAATATACAAAGCTTCTGCTAGGGATCTTGACGGACAAAAGGAATTCACTAACTGCATATCATCTGTTCAAGTATTTGGCTCCTTATTTTTGCTGAAACAAAACTGATCCAGCTAGTCATTTGGAATTGAAACTTCTTATTTAAGAAATGTCTGCCACCATAGTATCACATACCATTTCAAGGAAACTCTCAGTTGCTTCTAAAACATTTGACAGTCAGCTATTGGGTGGGTGGGGGGGGAGAGAAGAATATACTCCACAACAGGGAGGTTGTTTACTAGCAATACTGTGTGTCATGTGCATCAAAAATTCCTTCAACCTGGGATGCTGCCCTTGCAGTGTTGTAATTGAAAGGATGGGAAGCTTCGCACACTCTAGGAAGATCTCACAAACATTGTAGCCCAAGGGGCTGAGGCTTACAAGAGTGTGTGTAGAGAGGTATTTGGACCCTGGTTTCCTAATAATTTCTCAAGGAGAACAGCAGTGTTTGAATATAGAATTGAGCTAGGAGGAAATGAATGGAGTGGAAGTGAGGGGAATTATGAGTGTGCCAAGTCTAATATGAAATTGTTTTATAGGTGTTTTTAATTGTTAAATTGTTTTGAAATGTTTCCTAGGAATCTATCAATAAATGGAATGGAATCAACTGATCAATCAATCTGAATTGAGAGGGGATGAAGATTTGCAAACCCTAACTGCACCAGAAGTCTCATTTAGTTATCCAGCTATGTCAGTTGTCCATTTTCAACAGTTGCCCTCCTATAGCCCTAAAGCCTGAACTACAAGAAGAAAGCAAGAATTCAGGCATTCATTGTGACAGGTGGGATGGCATTCTGGTGTGAGCTTTGTAAATCTCTAAATCCTGGCAGAACAAACTTTCAAAGAGAGTCATATGTATAGAGGAAAAGTCATTATGAAAGCGTAAAGATAAAATCAGAGGTTCTCACAGATTTGATCAGTTAGAGGCCTCACACTGGTTAGGGAAAAATTTAGCACAAGCTTCACTGACATTTAGAAGTGAATGCAATTTTATGTTTTGGGTTTGAATTTTTAATGTTTATGTGCCATTAAAAATGAAAATTACATTTCAGGATGTTGAACAGCAAAACAAAGCATCTTTGTGAGGTGTTTTGTGGAGGGAGCTCTCCATATGGAGAATCATTTTCACAGATGCAATTGTAGTTCTTCTGCCCATTACAATACTCCAGACACAACAGATCTAACTCATGGATTTTTTAAACAATGATAGTACTGAAGTATTGAGAATAATTCAAACTGATTTAACATGTTTAAACCAGACCACACTTTCAATTACAATATTGGGATAAATAATCACTTTTATGGGTGAGTGCTTTTTCTTCCTGCTGACTGAAAGAATCAAAGCCAATTGATCAATAACAGAGAAAACCCCTAAGTCCTTGAGAATACAAGGATTTTCCCAAAGCATGAAATGGCAAATACCACTTCCTAGGCTAATTACACATGGCACTATTTCCTCTTGAGATGGTGAGCAGGCTGGTGCTCACCCCAAACATGAATTTGGTCTTATGAGCAACCAAAAGGCTGGAAAGGATAATACTGGCCTCATTTTTCACTGACTATCATGGTGGTTGTGACTCAGCTCCTATGCTGTTGTGCAGAAAAAAACTTGGCAACTAACATTGTGCTTTACTTCCTGCTGGTCTTTAACAGAGCCCTCTGCCACCTGCAATTCCACAAAATGAGCCTTTTGTGGGGTTGCCTTGGGTGAGGATGATGGGGTAGGTGGTGGAGGAAAGCAGGTTGTGTGAGCAGAATCCAGGAGGAAGGTCTCCTCTTTACAGACTGTGCTTTCTTCAGTCATGCAAACAAGAATTCAATTGGGACACTTGCAGGGTCAACCCCCTCCCCTGTGTGGAATTTATGTCCAATCCTTTATTTCTTCAGAACCACGTGGAATGAAAAAGTCTGTGCAATCGTGAGAATCCCTGTTGTTATGTAACTGAAACCTTACAGGGGTGGGTTTAGAATGGGGGGGGAGAGAGAGAGACTGGAGAAAGAGTTCAGTGCCTCCAGGTTCTCCTCAGTTCTCAAATTCTCCTCCTGAAGCTGCTTTGCTAAAAATAAAAATATCACCAAGGAACCAATAAGTGTGTTCCAATGGCTTGAGTTGTTGCCATACAAGATGGGAAGCAAATAAGGCCTTTGCTCAAAAAGATGGATGGCCAAAATGATACAGAAATCAGTAGTTTCTAGAAATGCCATATTGAAAGAAGCAAGTATTGGTACTCGAGCTATAGCTGTATCAGTGGTATAGCCTGGTGGCATATTCTGAAAATGAAGGAAGATGGTGCAGGTAACAGCAGGGAAGGAGGAGACTGGCTCCCTGGCCCAGGAAGATAGATAGATAGATAGATAGATAGATAGATAGATAGATAGATAGATAGATATAGATGATAGATAGATAGATAGATAGATAGATAGATAGATAGATAGATGATAGATAGAAAGATAGATGATAGATAGATAGATAGATGATAGATAGATAGATAGATAGATAGATAGATAGATAGATAGATAGATAGATAGATGATAGATAGATGATAGATAGATAGATAGATAGATAGATAGATAGATAGATAGATATAGACGTAGATAGACAGAGTCAACCCCCGATTTGCATGTGGGTTACGTTTGGGGTCATTGCATGCTTGTGTGAAATAGTGTGGTATTGAAACATCCCATTCTGTCCCCGCCCTGTCCCTGCCCCACACCGTCCCACCCCCATTCCACCCTTATAGTGACATCTTTTGTGAAGTTTCCAGGTCACTTCCAGGTTCAATGTGCGATCACACACGTATTGGTCACGCCTAAAATAGGGGTGGCCTATAGATTGTTGGCAGGGAGCTTTATTGGCCATATGTGCATTCTCAATCTCCCAGGCACAAGTTTTCAGTCCTGGCCAAAGAGTTTTACTCTTGCTTTCTTTCTGAGTTTAGCTGTTGTTTTTCTCCAGGAATGAAACTTGTACTCTTGGCTCCCCTTGGAGTTTAAGGATAGAAACACTCAGCAAATTGAGCCTGGCGACCCATATCTTCCCTATCAATTAGAATGCAAATCAAGAACCCAAAACAACCCAAATGAAAATGCAGTTTCTCCATCTCTGACTTTATAGACTCGGCGCAGAGACACTCACGTCCATCTGTCGTGCGAGCCTCCATGTGTACAAGGTCAGGCTCCTTGTCCAAACCCGTGACGGACCTGAGAGAGAAGAAGAAGAAGAGAAACAAATCAATCTGAAAGGCAGAATGCTGTAATAGCAAGCAGAGGTCAAGGCAGATAGGAAATGAAGAGGAGAAAAGCAGCTGGCTTCTTCCCATTTGAAACGAGCCACCCTGAGACTTGAATGGATTTAGTGCATGAAACAGCCCCATGAAAAGCAAGGTCCTTGGATTTAATACCTAGCCTAGTTCAAAAAGCACAAAGAACAATAATGCCAGAGGCTTTAGATTTAATACCATTTCATCCACCTGTGAAAGGGTCTTACCTAGAACCTGGCATGGGTTTGGCTACTGCTTACTCATTAAGAATAGATCATTCTTTGTTTCTATAAAGCCAATTACTGTATTAGATTAGCACAGGCCCTCCAGAGCTGCTTCTTTCACTCAGCTGTCACAAACAAGTGTGCAAATGTATCATAGGCAGATGTGAATGTGTGTGTTTGGGGAAGGGCACATGATTTACATGCAGTGGAAGTGAACAAGCTATGTCTTTCAGCAAACCTCCTTCACTATTGCTGAACTATTTATTGCAGGGCTAACCCTACCATTAGGCAGAGTGGGACAATTGCCTTAGGCAGCAAATGCTGGAGAGTGGGGAGCAGTGGTGATTTGTTGAAGGATAGCCTTCCCTTCACTCGCTAAGTTAGCCTGCTGCCTTCAGGTACAGTCTTCTCCCATCATCAATTTTGAAGTAAGATTCAGGTGCCAGCACAATTAGCTTCTGTACGTGGAAAAAGGGGAACACGGTGTTCTTTGTCTCAAATGGTAAAACACCTTGGGTCATTCCTGATCCATTGAAGAATGGTAATAAGGCAGAATGTTCTTCTAATTGAATTTGCAGCCACCCTGTACTCTTTGACATATAACTCATTGTTCACACAAAATGCTCCACTTCTGGCCATTATAGATGTGTGAAATTGGCCTTATTAGTTGTGCATCAATTTGGAGCTGGCTTTAGAAAAAAAATATTAATGATACTTATAATGACACAAAAAGGAGAAGTAATGCAAACACTTCATCTAATTATGACAGAGGACAATGTTTGTCGGTGGGCATGGGAGTTAATTCCCCTGTATTGTTTTGTGCTCTTTGGCATGCTTCATTTTGTACTAAAACATCAGTATTACTTTTGGTGGGGATGGGGCATATGCCCGTCTGTGTGCATTTAAGGTCATGAAACTTGGGACCATTTTAATCATACAATGAGAAAATGAGTTACATTCTACTCCAATGTGCAGCATTCGGGATTTTACAGCTGGCTAAAAGCATGAAGAACATTGCCTGAAGTTTCTCAAAAGGGTTTTTCACATCTATATCAACACACCCACAAGCACTTATAAGGGCTGGGCTCCTTTTCCAGCCCTTTTCAGGCTTTGCCCAAAAGAAGCTCAGGTGAAGGAACCCAGAGGTGGGCAGCATGAATTGTGGTGCTCCATTTTGGAATCTCCCCAGAGAACTCCATCTGTGGAATCTCCCCAGAGAACTCAACATGTCAGCTCTCCTTATCTGTAGAAAGATGAGGAGATGAGCACCACTGATGTCACTAAACCTCAACTGTGCTGGATCTGGAATAGGAATTTGCCTAGCTCATAGTGCTTTAATATACTTGTAACAGGTGGCTAGGGATAGAAGGATCTGCCAATTTTCATTCTCTGAGTTTCTCATTTTTCAATCCTGTATTCACTTCTCCACATTTCTGCAGCAATTTTCATTTAAAAAAAAAAAATCCTCATGAAAACTCAGGATTTTTGTGTGAATTTTTCCTAATAAACACATTCTTTTTGAATGCACGTTTGGCTAATGTGCACATTTCCGCAAGCAATTTCCCACTAACATGTTTTTGTCCTACTAAATTCATTTCTGTAAACATTGTTTGGAGAGCTGCATTGAAAAATTTAGATAAGTGCAAATTTCGAAGGATGTCTGTGTTTCAGTTGTCATTTCATTTTGGAAAGTATGAATTTGATTTGGCTTTAAATGTGGACTGAGTCTAATTTCTCCCTCATCCCTACTGGTGACAACCAAAAGAATCAAATGGGGGAAGTTAGCCATTACCAGCCCCCACTAGGGTCTACAAAGTTGAGGAGAAAGATGGAATGGAAAGCAAGAGAACTAATTTGGAGGAGACACTACATCAGATTCCCAGCCCCAAATACACTAAAAACAGAATTGAATTACTGCAGCTAGCTTTAAAAGCAACAATTTCTCCTTTATTTTGAATGACAACCGGGTCATCGTTTTAAATATTTAATGGATTATAAAAAAGCTAGAAGCTACTAGCCATGAAGATGTTAAATATTATGAGTACTGGAGAAGACGGTAGCAAAGAAGTATGTTGTTTTCTCAGCAGGACACTATTTAGAGAAAGAGGCTAGCTGGTCAAGACAGATCATCCTGTGGCCAGTAAGATCTGACAGCTTCTGGAGTAGGCAGTTTGAGATGGTCTAGTGCTAAGCAAAACTAGTTTTGCCAGCTGTTAAGGTATTTAAGGCAAAAGGAGTCAGCCTCTGGTTAAAACCACTAACAATGTCTTCTCCACAAGCTCCAGTGAAATGAATGCAAATAGGGCTCTTTCACTCCTGTTCCTGTTAGACAGAAGAAGAATTTCCCAATGGGCTGCATTCTCTGGAGCAGGCATCTAAGCTAATGGCAGAATAAAACTGCTTCCTTAAACAGCCATGCAGATCCGTCTGATGCAGCAGAGCTTGTTTGTGCAGGACAATTGAGCTCCACAAGCCAAAGTTAAGTATGTTTAGTGTCAACAAAGGACTTGTGTTACATGCTTACATCTTTCCCATTGACAGAAAAGGATACTTAAGAAGTGCTTCGCTTTGAAGTATGCCCCATATGATGAGTTCAAGCAGTAGCACAGCTGCCCAGGAAGATCCAAGTCACGTTAAAGCTCGAATGGAATAATTACTGGCAGGGTTTTTCAATTGAAATATATAGCAGTCAGCAATTTTTCAATGGAAATCGTGGACAAAAATGGTGAAACCCTGTAGTGTTAAGCGGTTTTTTTATTATGGTTTTGTGTGTGGATATTGTAGCCTCTATGCTGTTTCAAAAACTTCTTTTTCCAGTTTCTGAAGCATCTATACTGTATTGTTCCTGTGGTAGTCAATGCTTTGCTGCTATCAGGGTTCTCCCCCAAGTAGAAATGTTGAAGAATTCCCACAAAAACAGGAGCAGAACAAATAATATTGTGCTTTCTTACCTTCCTACCCGCAAGTCTCTCCACCTTAGTATAATTACTTTGCTTCCCACCCCACTCCATTGTTCCTTGGTCCTCACACAACTCCTTAGCCAGTGTGGTGTAGTGGTTAAGAGTGGTAGACTCATAATCTGGGGAACCGGGTTTGTGTCCCCGCTCCTCCACATGCAGCTGCTGGGTGACCTTGGGCCAGTCACACTTCTCTGAAGTCTCTCAGCCCCACTCACCTCACAGAGTGTTTGTTGAGAGGGAGGAAGGGAAAGGAGAATGTTAGCCGCTTTGAGACTCCTTAGGGTAGTGATAAAACGGGATATCAAATCCAAACTCCTCCTCTTCTTCTTAGCCAAATGTCCACCCAGGAAAGTTGTGCCCACAAGGGAACCAGCCTCCTCACACCTTAAGTAGCCCTCCTCTTACCAGGCACATCTTGCCCCTAAGGGGCTATAGGTGTGTAGCCACACACCCCACACACCCAAATAAAATACAGGATAAAAAGAGATAAATAAGTAAAACAAAACAGCAAAGCAACAACCCCCCTTCCAGTTGCTGTCGCTTGCTTCCATGTCTCTCTCTCCCGGATGGCTTGAGGGGGGCTGCCACATGGTCTCCTGAGTTCCTGCTGGGACCCTCCCCAGCGTCTTCCTCCTCAGACCAGGTACAGAGCACAGGGTGTTCCATGAAAACAACCTCTGGATGACCAAATGTTTCCCACAACTGCCTTAGAATCCAAGCCGTTTTTAAACTTACCAAGTAAAACTACTAGTGTAGAAACAATTGTTGTACACACACACACATATACAGAGAGTGTGTGTGTGTACAACAATTGTTTCTACACTAGTAGTTTTACTACTAGAGTGTGTGTGTGTGTGTGTGTGTGTGTATTGTTACTGTGAGATTCAGACAACTGAAAATGTAAAGCATTATCTTTTGGAACAGTCATTTGGAATATGCATTTTATGAAGAACTAGCTGATGAATTAATCTCTCCTACATCAAAGGACAGCCAAAGATGATAGCATAATTAAATTGGTGTCTACATTTTTTGCAGTTGGCAAAAATACACAAACAGACTGAAATCTGAAGAAGGCACCTAGAGTATTGATATACCAGCTTATTGACTGAGGAAGTTAGTGATGAATTAGAGAGAGAGAGAGAGAGAGAGAGAGAGAGAGAGAGAGAGAAATAATTATGTTATGTTCAGGTTTTGTTAACATTGCCTGAGTATTTTATCATATGTTCCAGCTGGCAGTTTCTTTAATATAAAAACTTCTGCTAAAGTACACTAGTTAATATAGTGGCTATCATGATCATTATTAAATTTATATACCAATTTATATACCAACATAGCACAGCTGGTTATAGGAAGCAGATGACTCTCTTGCTAGAACAGCTCTACTGCCTACTGATCTATTTCCAGGCACAATTCAAACTGCTGGTTATGGCCTGTATATCATTTTACTTCTATCAATGTTTAATTGTATTTTAATGATAGATTTTCTATGTTTTTAGTAATTTTTGTTTTTATCTGTAAACTGCCTTAATTCCTGTCAAGGAAAAGGATGGGGTATAAATAAACATATAATATTAATAATAATACCACTTGGGCTTCAACTCCCAAGATTGGCACCATAGCCCCAATCTAGTAATTATCAGCACATGGGGGGAAAATACACATAGTTTTTTTGCAATAGGAAGACCTCATCCTAGAGCTGGTCCCAACATAAGCCAGAGGGAGACATCTGCCTAAGGTGGAAAATTAGGATGAGAGGGTAGGGAACAAAGCTATATGTGCTCCATAACCTGCCCTGCATCCTCTAAGCTAGCCTATTGCCCTCGGGAGCAGTAGAAGATGCTGTACTGCTGCAAATGTTGAAGTTAGGTTCCACATCCTATCTTTTGTACAAGGGAGGGATGTGTGCAGGGGACCATCTGGTCCTTTGCCTCTGTCAGCAAAATGTTAGTGACAGCTTTGCACATATACCCCAACTTCACATACAAAGCTTCAAACAACATTAAAATGAAACCTTATCTGCCTACAATCTGCACATAGAATTACATCAGATCTCTAGCATAGACCAATAATAAATAATAATAATAATTTATTATTTATACCCTGCCCATCTGGCTGGGTTTCCCCAGGCAGGTAGGGTCTTAGCTTGCGTACCAGATGGAGCTGATAAACAGCTGCCCTGTTCTGGACACAGAATTGACCTGCGCCTCCATGGACAGCTGTGAGTCCAGAATGACTCCCAGGCTGGACACCTGGTCCTTCAGGGGCACAGTCACTCCATTCAGGACCAGGGAGTCCTCCACACCCGCCCGTCTCCTGTCCCCCCAAAACAGTACTTCTGTCTTGACAGGATTCAACCTCAATCTGTTAGCCGCCATCCATCCTCCAACCACCTCCAGACACTCACACAGATTGTCACCTATGGGACAGAAGTATGTGCTCAGTTGCCTGAAGTACCTACAAGAGGTACATGCTGAGAGCTGCTGTCATCTGCACTCCATTTTTCTCTCCCCATAAGACCTTCCACATGGTACACATGTGAAATTTCAATGCATGCACCTAAGATGGCAGCCTATTTCCTGTGCATTTACCAGATATTTTTTTTTGGTAAGCTGTTTGCATTGTTGCCCCTGGTTTGGGCCTTGACTCAGCGTCTTACAACAACAGGTCAGCAAACTTTTAAATGGTGCATGGATTCTATTTGGTAGCTTACACATGTTAACTTGACGCAAATTCAGAGCTAAAATCAAGCATAATCTTCCTTACTGAGCAGCCCAGTGCCACAAATGCAAAGACACTAGTGTAGAAAATTATTCAAATCTGATTGGACTCTGTCACCATTAAATATTATGTTATCTGACTGAAAATGATTAACCCTTTTCTCAAAATATTGCTGAGAGCTTTTACCTAAACAATTGGCTTTCCTTCTTACGTGTGAAACTGGTGAATTGCACTGCTATAAATCAGTGTGTTTTTTTGTTAAAAAATGTTTAAGGGTACTCTCATTTTCCTACTCGTATTGAAATACTGCCCCTCAGTGAGGCCACACATAGATTCACAAAATGTTTAGGGGTATGTGTACCCCTGCGTCCCCCAGAAAAAAGCACTGGCTATAATAGTACAATTCCTGACAATATGAATATGTACCTTAAAAGTAAGGTGTGCCAGTAAAGGTCTTGTTTAGTTGTAAAGTAACATATTTCAATGGCAAGCTGCAATGCAATGCACCTTTCCTTACAAAATAAGCGCAAATAGACTGGCTGATTTAAATGGGTGATTTAAATTCAGGTTCTCTGTTTGGTGGTTTAAATCAGTTGAATCTGGAATAGATCGGGAGAGGAGTTCTATTTTGTGGGGGGGGGACCACGCTGCTTCCTGGTACAGTCTCAAATTCCTAAAATGATTTTTATTTGCATATATAAACTGGAACTGTTAGGACAAAGAAAGCCTAACATGCAATTGGCAGCCTGGCAATCAACCAGCAGATGATTTAGAATGCAGATCAGGCAAGCACAATACATTTGAAACATGTCAATCTTCTCCACTTGTGCTAATGCTTGTGATCTGGTTGTTTTCCTAATTTGCTTTGATGTTACTGACAGGTCTATTCATAACAAAAAACGGGGGAAGAGACAATAGAGAAAGCCCCCCCAATTATGCTTCCTTTCCTTTAATGTTACAGTTTAAAATAAAATATGCACAAAGGACCATCATTTAACCCCAAGTATATGCCTAAGAGGATTTAAGTAATTTATCAGTTCAAAGGCCCTTTGAGAGATCCGAATATGCAGAACTTGTACTGCATACTCTAATGCGATGGCCAAGGAACGATCTATAATTAGAATGCTGGTAACCACAACTTTCCCCTCTTTCGTCAATGTGTTCCATATCCACACAACTGAGAAAATACCTTTGAAATATGACCATAAGGCACAGAACCAGAAGACACGTTTAAAAAACCATCCAAAATTATGTTTTGTTAAACACTGCTGTAAAGAATATGTTCTTTCATATAAAAACTTGTTGTAGGAAGTGTACTAGATAATATTGTGGTTCATTATGACCTCATTATTTTGACATTGATATTGGCTTTCAGAAACTAGTGCATGATCCATCTGAAGAATTGCATGTTGTCTTTTGGAAGAATAAACTAGGCTTTTATTTAGCAAAATTTATAAACACACAGGACACGGGTGGTGCTGTGGGTTAAACCATGGAGCCTAGGATTTGCCGATCAGAAGGTCGGTGATTTGAATCCCCGCAACGGGGTGAGCTCCCGTTGCTCGGTCCCTGCTCCTGCCAACCTAGCAGTTCGAAAGCACATCAAAGTGCAAGTAGATAAATAGGTAGCGCTTCAGCGGGAAGGTAAACGGCATTTCCGTGCGCTGCTCTGGTTCGCCAGAAGCGGCTTAGTCATCCTGGCCACATGACTTGGAAGCTGTACGCCAGCTCCCTCGGCCAATAAAGTGAGATGAGCACCGCAACCCCAGAGTCGGTCATGACTGGATTTAATGGTCAGGGGTCCCTTTACCTTTACCTTTATAGACACACACACACCAAAGCAGTTTACAAAAATATAGAAGAAAACATCAAGATTCTCAGTAAAAACAGGTATTTAAAAACTTCCAAAAGACTGAAATCAACAGTATCTAAAAAGAAATTAAACCCATTTAACTCCAACATGTTCAGATAGGCTGATCTAAACAAAAATGTTTTAAGCAGGCAAACTGGTCTCAAGCTGTTAAGGGCTTTATTCACAGCACATATACAGATAACTTGCCCTAATAACAAATGGGCAACCATATGCAGATTGAGGCTGCAATCCAATGGCAGCTTATTCCATTTCCCTGACATTTCCCTAACTGTTAATTTCCTCTTTATACTTGAGCATGACATAAAAGTGACTTGTGGAAATCTAGTGGCATATAGTGTGAGTTTAATGCTCATTTCTGTGTTAATTGCCTCCAGAAAAAAACCCAGTTAAGCCTAAAAAACATGTAAGTATAGTGATGAAATTTGGGGCAGTATCTGGTTCGGTAGGTAGTGCCATTTTCTTGGTGGAATCATGGAGAAACAGAGGCAGACACCTGCGGAAAGCATCCAATCACATCCATCGTTATGTCACCCATGCTCACTGGTGTGAATAAAATTCAGTGCAACATGCCGGCATATTGGTAAAAAAAAGCACAGTTCCATAATGTAACAGGTACTGCGCTGTGAAAGAAGTGTTCGAAAATAGGACAGAAACACTAACATTATATTTGGGGAAACTAATGCAATATTTCCCATGTCTGAATGCACCATGAGCATCACTCCTGCCAGCAACTGTGCTGCAGCTTCTGGATTAAGCGTGAGGGAAGCCCTGCCTAGAGTGCATTGAAGTAATCTAGCCTTAACGCAACCAATGCCTGAGCTACTGTTCATGACTATTGGAATTAAGTAATCCCAGGACCTGACTGACATCTTTGGAAGGCATTTTTCCAAGTGAGTTTTGACCAGTGACCCTGGGGGCTGTTTGCCTTCACTTAAATAATTCAGGCTGGCAGTTTGGCTTCATAGGCACTATCCTGGAGTGCAGTGTACTCCAAGCTAGTGCCCTCAGAAGGTGGTGGACTCTCCTTCATTGGAAGTTTTTAAACAAAAGTCAGTTGGCCATCTTTCAGGGATTCTTTAGCTGTGTTTCCTGAAGAAGAAGAAGGAGGAGGAGGAGGAGGAGGAGGAGGAGGAGGAGGAGGGTAGTAGTAGTAGTAGTAGTTTGGATCTGATATCCCGCTTTATCACTACCCGAAGGAGTCTCAAAGCGGCTAACATTCTCCTTTCCCTTCCTCCCCCACAACAAACACTCTGTGAGGCGAGTGAGGCTGAAAGACTTCAGAGAAGTGTGACTAGCCCAAGGTCACCCAACAGCTGCATGTGGAGGAGCGGAGACACGAACCCGGTTCACCAGATTATGAGTCTACTGCTCTTAACCAATACACCACACTGGCTCACCACACTGAATTGCAGGGTGTGAACTAGTTGACTCCCTACTCTACAGTTCTGTGCAGTGGCGTAGCGTGGGGGGTGCCAGGGGGGCCGGCCGCACCGGGCGCAACATCTGGGGGGCGCGCTCGCTGCCTCCGGAGTCGCCGAAGAGCCTCGGGCGCAGGCTGTAGTGGAGCCGCATGTCTCGCGGAACCGACGAGCTGTGCGCGCGTCCGGGCTGAAGGCGCCCGGCAGGCAGCAGCTCTCAGCGCCCGCCGCGGAGGACGCGCCAGGCAGCCCCTCCTCACAGCCCCGCCTCCGCCGGTGCTGCTGCAGCTGCTGGGCCGTTGCATTTTCACCGCCTCTCTGCCCCCCTCCTCCTCCGGGCAAGCGGCGTCGTTTGGGCGGCAGCGCCAGTGGCAACTCGCAGGTTAGGGGTTAGGGGGGCGCAAATTACGTGCCTTGCCCCGGGTTAGGGGGCGCAAATTACTTGCGTTGCCCCGGGTGCTGACAACTCACGCTACGCCGCTGGTTCTGTGATTCTAAATGTTTCAGACTAAAACTCCCATCAGTTAAAAGAAGGAGGGTGGAATTAAACACCACACTTATATGATTGTTCCATCAGTGTAAGCATTTCTGCTTGCCAAACAGAATGATCTCCCCTCTCCTAATTCCATGCATTGTTCGATAGGTTCTCTCACCCTTCTGAGAAGATCTGAGGTGACACAAATGCACATGGGGTGAGCAAAGGGAGGAAGTCCCATTGTGCTAGCGTGACTCATTGCACTGATTCAGGTAGATAGCCGTGTTGGTCTGACACAGTCGAAATAAAAATAAAAGAATTAAAAAAGTGTCCAGTAGCACCTTATAAACCAATTAAGATTGTTCTGGTGTAAGCTTTTGTGTGCATGCACACTTCTTCAGATACCTGCATGCACACAAAAGCTTATACTAGAACAAACTTAGTTGGTCTATAAGGGGCTACTGGACAATTTTTTATTTCTTTAATTTTTATTTCATTGCAATGAGGTGTGCTAGTGCACCAAAGTAATTGAATCCGGCCCAGATGAACCTGTTTTACAACAGGAGTTTGGTACCGATTCTGTTTCTGTACCTGCTGGTCAATTGCTCTTTCCCCTTCCTATTGGATAAAAACAAGAAAACTGCAAAATGTTAACAGTTCATATAATTTTGAGAGATCCAGTATCATAAGCCTTATGGGCTTCTCAGTGGCTTCCAGCTAGCTAGCCACTGTTGGAAACCGGAAGTTGTAACTAGATGGGGCCCATAACTAGTCTAGCCGGCTGCTCCTGTCATCTTATGACCATGCACCCCCTAATATTGCCCCCCCTAATATTTTTCTAGCAGCACAAGTTGACAATAGGTGATGCTCATAAAGAGAATAGGAGAAATTGAGGGGGCAGTGTCCCATCCTCATTTCTGACTTCTGTTTTCCCTGGTCCACAGCAGATTGCTGTGTACCATGTAAAACCCAGCCTTGCACACACAATGTTCTGGTTGAACATGGAAACAGCACCAATATGTGCCTGCTTCTCAATACCGCTATGCGGGACCCTGCACAATGGCTAGCTCTCTTTGTCCCAGACTTGTCTCCTTTTTATCACTGCTCATCTCAAATCAAGCCAGCAGAAGACGATGCAGCCAGAAGGGACGGTAAAGGTCACATTTCTGCTGATGTGTCCCTTGACTGCTGCTGATGCAGCCTTCAGAACAGGGAGCCTGCAGCTACATGTGCAACTGGTTCAGGATTATTAGCCAATTAATAACTCAAACGGACTCAAAATCCCATTAGGAGGAAAGAAGCACTCATTGCTTTTTATTTCTTCTTTTTTACCTTGACAGCTCTTGGCCTCTTAGAGACTTTACTCTCCTGCAATTTCTTTCTACTATTGAATTAAGTGTTCTTGAAGGTTGAAGGGCTGGTAGCACTGGAAGCTGCTCCTCTGTCTGGCTGTAGGGCAGAGTTCTTTGCTTGATTGCACATTTATTAGGATATTCTGCCAAAGATGTCATCCCTGACCTAAGGAGACTGAGCTCTTCCCAATGGGAAAGGGATGTGAAGGTTTAATTTATGAATGTCTTCATTTATTCCATGGTCACAAATGCATTGTGTAGTAAACAATTTTCAAAATATTTAATCTGGAATAGCCCCAATGAGCCAGGGGAAAATTGGGATGGTGCAGAAGCCAGTGTTTTGTGGGTTGTAATTTATTGCTAACAATATGGTTTCTCAACTGAAAGGGAATTCATATCCCCTAACATCTGAAACCTCTTTTGGTCTGGCTTTGCTAAGGTGAAAGTACACATTAACTGTATTTATATGGTTCTTTCTAGGAATCGCCACTGTTTTAAAAATAGATGCAATCACCAAAACCGGTTCTTAACCCTTTCCCCTTGAATCACTTTTCCATTAAAAACTCTGCCTCCCTCAATTGTATTTATCTTCTAAGGGGAAAAACATGTGGCATTTGCCCACTGCTTTTTTTTAAGAAGAGAGAAAGAAGGTAAAGCAAGTTTACTAGGGAAACCATCCTGGGCCCGGGAGCAGGTAGAGAGGGGGCGGAATCTTACATTTGGATGGACAGTAGGTTTTAATCATGGTGAATTCTTTTCCCAGGCCATGCCAATCACAGCGATTTTGGAGAGGGATGCTGAATTTAATAAGTGATTGTTTTTTATGTGAATCCCTGCTGGTTTTTTCCACACTACTCCTCTCTCTCCTCCCTTTCCCCTTCCAAAAATGTCCAGAAAGCCCACCACCAACAATTGGGATAACAAGATCCTTCCCAAGAGCAGCATTTCCCGCCTAATGATCCATGTTTCTTTACCACCATTGCTCCTCTCTTACACAAGTCAATGATTTCTTTCTCACAGAGAGAACAGATTGTTTCCCCATAAATTCCTGATGGGGTGCAGAGATTTTCCCCACTCAAGTCTCTCCTGGGGATTCACAAACATTCTCCACCCCTGCTCCTGTGGGATTCCTATTGTACCTACCTCCAAATGGTAAAATCTGAACTGGGGGGAAATTCATGGCAGCCAATAGCAATCAGCAGGGCTCACTTGCATTGCTATAGCTTACTGGAATACAAAAGTGGGAGGTATGGACACAGCAGCAGAACCAATCTGGTGTTCCTGCCAGTGTGTTTGCACTGTGCCTATCTCAATGCTGCCTCATCCCTCTCCTTCCTGTTAAGCCACAATTACACCAGTGGCAGGAGGTCAGGTAAGTGATACCATCTGCTATAGACTGCAGGTAACATTCTGAAATTTGGCAGGCTTTATCCCTTCAGAAGGTGTGACCACACCTGAAAATTGCATCAAATTCTGGTGGGGAGGAAAGAGACTTTAAGGGGGGGGGAGCTTGAAAGGTGCCCTTGGGTGTATCTGACTAGTTTTGCCAGCTTAATCCATTCAGGATGGGGTCCTGTGCCTGCAAATTTCATCTATCACTGTGAAAAGGGGGATGGAATATCACCTTTTAAGATTCCCCATTACAGCCAATGGAGCTGGGGAATAGAGCTTCATTTTTACAGATCAGATTCAGTCACAAATAAAGATTCAAAGTGGAAATATGCAAAGCAGCTCTGAAATAGATTGGGCTACTTCACACACAAGCTTTGCTACAAAGCTAAAGATACATGTAACAGCTTAATCTCGTGGCCAGTGCACACCCCTAAGAAATACATGTTTGAAAACTAGGATTTTAGAACAGAACAGTATGATAAAAAATTATATTTCAAAAACACATTTGATTCAGCAACACCCTGAAAAGTTGCTAAATTTATTTGCTTTGAACAGAGTTCAGTCGTGTTAATTCAGATTGCAGATGGAAGAATCAACCTAATTTCAAAATGTGTCTCTTTCACATGTGCTCACCCATTACCTGAGAATATATTGTCTTATACCTGAGTTTTCATTTGTATAGTTAAGTAAAAGTACATCTGGACATAAGACACACTAATGGAAATATTTCAGTCATGTTGTCAATAAGTCATTACTACAATAAGGTTTGTTTTGCTTGCTACTTGGTTTTCCGGTGGGAGTTATTTCTCCATCATAATGAATTTTTTAAATGAGCCATCAAATTACTTATAATATATTTGGAAGTAATGTAAGGAAGGTGGAGATGGTGCTGAGTTTTGATTAAAGTTTTTAATGTTTTATCTGGGCATTTATGTTAGTGCCTTTGAATTATACTTGAATTTAGCCTTAATGACTTTTAAAACAGCATGGGAATGATTATATAGAATTGTGGTGTGTAAATAATTCTGAATTCTTTTTGGAATATTGACAGCTTGAGCTTCTGCCTCAAATGGAGAATACAATGACTCGGTCCCAATTTATTTATCCTCAGTTATTACTCAAGAGAGCTGAATCTTGGTGAATGCAGGCTCATGATTAAGGCGGTATTTCTGAAACAGGGACACTGAGTGGCATCCCTGTGAGCTAAGTGATTTGAGCCTAGCTAAATTATCTAAGAGGAGTCACAATATTCAATGAATAAAGTCATTTGAGGCAGTTAAGCAAATTGAACCAAGTAAGGTTACTGAAAGCAAATCATAATCACTGTATCAAGGAGTTATAAATATTATTTAGGAAGAAAATATTGTGATGGGTATGTGGTCAGAGGTGTCACAGAAATGCTGTCTGCAGTAAAGTGGAAAGGAATGGGAAATTAGGAGTTCCTACTGAAACAAATCACCTGAATAATGTCAAAAAGCCTAAAAGGCAAGATAATTATTGGGTGGGGGCTGCACATCCCTTGGTAAGGGAGAAGGAGGAATGTTTGGTGTAGTGCAGGCATAGGCAAACTCAGCCCTCCAGATGTTTTGGGACTACATCTCCCACCATCCCTAGCTAACAGGACCAGTGGTCAGGGATGATGGGAGTTGTAGTCCCAAAACAACTGGAGATCTGAGTTTACCTAAGCCTGGTGTAATGGATATATCCATGTTACAGATCATCTCCATTACCAAGGCATCAGTAGCACACTTTAGAGTGCCAAAAAATAGGTGCCATGAGGACTGATGGTGTAACTTCATAGGTGTTCATAGCTACAGGCCTATGCAAAGACAGATGCAGAAGCACTATTAGTGGCAAGATTAGCTGCATTTGGCCATCCATCCATTTGAAAACAAACTAGTAGTTTTACATCTGTATATAGTTATATTCAAAATTTGAAAAGGGTTTCAGGATTATCAGGTGCATGCCACTTAAAGTGTTAGCATAGCATGTGTTAGCATGTGCAGGATGAGAGCATGTTAAAAAGCAGGCCATCAAGATTAAGAGATTAAGAGCTGAGGAAAACTCCACTTGACTGCAGAGCTGGTGTGTTATAGTGTACTTCAGTATCAATGTATCATGACAGTTCTTTGGTTAAGATAGTGACAATGGAGAAGAGCAATTCAATGTGTGTAAAAGGGGAAACTCCAACATCCTTTTCCAAAAACATATCACTACAGTGGTACCTCAGGTTAAGAACTTAATTCGTTCTGGAGGTTCGTTCTTAACCTGAAACAGTTCTTAACCTGAGGTACCACTTTAGCTAATGGGGCCTCCTGCTGCCGCTGCTGCCCAATTTCTGTTCTCATCCTGAAGCCAAGTTTATAACCCGAGGTACTATTTCTGGGTTAGCGGAGTCTGTAACCTCAAGCATCTGTAGCCTGAAGTGTCTGTAACCTGAGGTACCACTGTAATACCTTATTCCCTTTGGTAATAGCCTATGCTAGCCTTCCCCAAATTGGTGCCCGCCAGATATATGCGCTGGGACTTTGAGGCATTTGGACCACAAAAGATGCTGGAGAAAACTGTCTTATGGAAAACTGTATTGTGGAAATACTCTGATTTCTGATCTTATCTATCACATTCACGAATACAAGATGTTCATCAGAGGCAACTAAGAATTTTAAAACTTCAAAATATGACATATATTTTAATTTTTGCCCTACTTTCCCTCTCTATACCCCTTATTTTGGAGGAAACTATGGCATTTGGGTTCAAAGAGTGCTGAGATGAATGAGGAAAGGGAATCCAAGAACCCCAAATAATGTTTTGTGTTCTAGCGGAGCCCACCAGTCTCCCTGCCCCATGTTTCCTGAAAGGAAGTAGATGGAAATCCCAGTGGGCAACTTAGAAGAAGAATGGGGAAGAAAGCCTAATATTTAGTTTTATTCAACTGAACAGGAGGGGGTGGGGAGATAAGGAAGCAAGAGGAACAACTGTGATAAATATGTTACTTACAATCCCTAAACCAGAAAATAAAAGTGATGGTGTCCCCTAATTGAGTGAGCCACAGGTAAGTGATTGGTTAATACAGGAAAATAAGGAGAGCCCTGATGGATCAGACCATTAACCTATCTAGTTCAGCATCCTATTCTCACAGTGGCCAACCAGATGCCTATGGGAAGCCTGAAAGCAAGTACCTGAGTGCAAACACACACTTCTCACTTGTGATTCCCAGCAAGTAGCATTCAATTTGGCAGTGGAGGTAGAACATAGACATTGTGGTCAATAGTCATTAATAGGTTTATGCCGCCTCTATCAGTTTCCAAAGCACAATTCAATACCTACTTACCTGGGAGCAACTATTCTCCAGAGACACAACCCTGGGTTGGGATGCAACCACAGGCATCAGTCGCTGTCACAAATCTTGGCTGTGAAGCTGCTGCTGGATGATCACACAAAGCAGCTTGCACACCCTTCTCCATTACCTTCTGTGGATACCTGTTTTTACACACACCGTCTCCTCTCCCTTCCCTCTGTAGTTTCTTCATTCTCTTTTTTCCTCTCAAACCATATGGAAGGATCATATTCCCAGTTCAAGTAATCATGTGAAGGGGGCAGTGGGGATAAGCACACTACCTCTCTCCAAGTTGGACAGCAACTGTATGGAACAGGCAGCATTTTTGTATCTAAGGAGGCTTCCCATTGATTGCAGAAGCCTGGTTTCAATAGACACTTCTTGGAATCTCCTTAGAGACTTCAATTCCCTATCACAGCTCCTAAGGACCACAAATGGATGTGCTTTAGCCATCCCAAAGAATGCTATACTGTGTAGGGTTACATATGGTATATTGCAAATGTTTCAAATTGCACGGCACACTGCTTGCATTATCCTCTTTGAATTGTTTTTCAGTTGCCTCTAACAAATAGTATAATGTGTTGTACTTGAAATCTGTCAGATATAGCATGTTATGTATGGTCTTTGCACACACACAAAGCAAAAACAATTTTCTCTAGCATCTCTTGAAGTTCACCTCCTTATTTATTTATTTATTTGGTTGGATGTTTTTGTTGTTGTTCTGAAGACTGCTGCTTCCCTTCCTGTTTTTTATTTTATTTTATTTTAGGGTCTATCTTTCTCACTGTGGCTCCTTAATAATGATGTCACTTATTGGAATCTGTCAAGGGACTTCAAAAGTAGAGAGCATTTAAAAGGTGTGCCCAAGTTCAAATGTATTATGAACACTGCACTGCCCCACACCACTTTGGCTTTTTGTGGTGTGCACAAAAAATTGCACACTACATGTACAATTAAATCTATCTGCAGACATGGCAAATAAAGGAAAGCATTAATCATTTTGGAAGAGTATCGGAAGACATCATTTACTAGTGCAAGGCTATGATAGAGTATTTCTCAAGAGAGCTGTAGCAGCCTTTTGGTTTAGGACATTTCAGATTAGTCTGCGGCTGAAGAAGCTCGGGGAGCATGCTTTAAAGAACTGCCCTGGGCCAGTCCCCACGGACTGAATTAATGTCTTCCGCAGAGTTAACTTCTGTGACTCTGGATTTCTGGTACGTTTGCAAAAGCAGTAAATAGGACGGTTAATCTGCAAGATAAGGCAGAAAGTTGCCAACTGTCTTGTACTCAGCTAATTTCTTTACTTCTCAACAGAGCCAACAAAGAGAAGTTTCCCATTTGTTTAAAGGAGTAAGTATAATGAAGAGCTAAAGAAAAAAAGAACTGAAGCTAAATTGTGCTTTAAAAGGATTGGAAATGCTAATAGACAATCTGCTGATTTCACAGGCTGAAAAATGGAAAGGGTATAAATGATCTAGATAAATGATCTAAATAAAGCAACCTGACGTGACCCTGAGAGTTAAGGGGGAAATTTCCATATCTAAACATTTCTCAACTGTGGAGTCCGTGCACAAGGGCCTAATTCAACAGATGGACACTTACATCTCCATACGTGGCTCCAATCTCATGGACAGTGTTATGTGTATGCTGGAGGAGAGAGGAGTGTGCTATGGCTCCAGCATGCAAGTTGAACACTGCTTCCCAGCAGCGGATCAACACGGGCTCATGATGTCCAAAATAAATATTTATTCATTCATTCATTCATTCATTCATTTATTCCTTCCTTCCTTCCCCAGCCACTCTGGGCAGCTTCCAACAGAAGGTTAAAAATACATTAAAGCATGCCAGTGGTACAAAGTCATGATGCAGGGAATGCATCTGGAAGGCATACATGGCATGCTAAGGCATTTACCTGAATGCATGAATGCTGAAAGTGTGTATAAGGGCAGGGGGGTGTACTTAAGTCCCATCCCTCACACCCTCACTGATCCTGTCCCTGTTTCAATCTCTCCTGTGTTGGAAGTTTTTCAGAGGGTTTCTACTCATCTTCAAAGGAAGTCAAGGACACAGGGAGAGTGTGACATGTGCAAGGAAGTTTGCAGCGGGAATTCCACGCACATCTCTGCCTCTCACCTACACTTTCAGCATTTACTCAGTACATGCCTTTAGTATAATAAAGTCTATATATGTCCAGTAAACAAAATACGTTCCAACTAGAAGAAAAGGAGGGAGGAACTGGCTTATCAGAATGGTGGTGACCACCCTAAATGACAGAGAAAACAAAATCAATGTTGTGGCTACCAGTTCATTGTGCTCAATAGCCCAAATCAAATGGAATTCCCCAATGACAGAAGAGAAGAAACCCAAATATGAAGAGAAAAATTATATTTGCTCTTGTAAGCCATAGATGAAGTAACAAATCAAAGCTCATCTATTATAAATTCCTATAGCTTCATTAAAAAAATAGTTTTATTTGTGGTGATTAGTAATTTTATTAGTAGCTTATTAATGCTTTGGCCATGGGCCATTCTCATATAAGGTAGATGGGTGCCGTACAAAAACCAGTAGGATAAAATACTGCATAAAATCTCATTACTACCTGAGGAATTTTATTGCTATGACTGATTTTGTTTTAACTATAATTTTAATGTTATTTTTTTCTGCCTTGGGTGTTAGAGGTACAGCAGCATAGATCATTCCATTAGTAACCTAAGGGTTAATTCTGTTGACAGTCAACCGAGGGGTGAAGGTATTGCCTAGCAACTAGTCTGGTTGGAATGATTCTTGAAGAGGTAACTCAACTTCTGATAGGCTAGTTCATTCTGCTGGATTTATCTCCTGTATTCTAGTTGTATGTCTCCCTGCTATGAATTAGGCTAGGCCTTATCTGTTTGTTTCTCCTCAATTTATCATATAATCACAGAATTGTAGAGTTGGAAGGGACCCCAAGAGCCATCTCATCTAGTCAAACCCCTGCAATGCAGGAATCTCAGCTAAAGAAAGCATCCATGACAGATGAAGTACTGAAGATTATCCCCCTTAACTATTTCCTTTCTCTCTGGATACCATCTGTGTTATTCAAGTGATTCTGCTAATAGAGTGGACTATAGATAAATAAATAAATATTAAATAAAACAGATAAGGTGTCAAGTTGACCACATAGAACAGCTATTCACTGTGGGCAAGGTAGCAAGCTGGTCAGGATCCCAACCCCTACTACACATAACTGTTAAGATAATCAGAGTCAGTAATCTTTTACCATAACTGTCTTGCTGCATTAAACCTATTATGTCCAGATGTCCTCAGTTCCACAGTATTTTTACCAAGAGAAGTGCAAGAACAAATTCATATGGGAAACAAGGGCATTTTAGTGCCCCAATTGCAGTGCCCTGTTTCCTTCAACAGAAGGAAATCCCTAAAATATATTATTTTTCTGGTCAAGGGGAGAAGGCATAGCCCCATGAAAGCACACTTATTTTGCATGCCTAAGGTCTAAGATTCAAACCCTGACATCTCCAGGTAAGTGTGGAGAAAAACCCCTCTCTGAAAAGCTGCCGGTCAGTGTCACCAATCCTAAGCTAGCTGGACCAATGATCTGATTCAGTTTTCTAAGGAGAGAGATAAACATGCAAAGATGCCAGGCAAACCCTAAGGATTTCTGAATAAAATGTGTGACTTTTTTATTATTATTATTATTATGCCCACCCCCATATCAGCAGCTGTTTCCTTCAAGGTATGCAAGTATTGTTTCGCCCACCTTTTTTTACACACTGCTATGAAGATCACATTGCTCTTTTTATTTCATTTTCAAACAAAAGCATTTTCACAAAATTGATGGGTTTCTTTCCCCACCTACCCACCCAATTTGGCAGTAAGCATCCATTCTATTGAAAACACCGCACCGGAAAAACCCAGCAGCCTACAGATGCTCAGTTCTTCCCAGTGTGCTTCATCCATTTCATTTGCATGAGCATTTTAGACTGCAAATAAGACATGCCTGATCTGCTATGGCTCAGTGATTCAGCTATTTCTGGATGGTGAAGCAGAGAGACACTCTTTGGAAAAGGGGAGGGGAGCCTTGGAGCAAGAGCTTTGTTTAATAAATCAGTGCAGCAGCAAAAGAACACAACAAACCAAGGCTTAAATAGCATCCAGAAAAGCTGCTCGGACAACAGTTGGCATAATTGTCAAGGATAAAACACATCTGCGAAATGACCCTCATAGGTTGAGGAACCCAAGCATTGCTTCTATTGATCACAATGAAGGTTGCAGAAGTAGATTTTTTCCCATATATGTTCAAACAATACATTCAATATTAGTACAGGAAGCATAGCCTTTCTACTCTAGGTATTCACAAGGACCAACAGCTTTTGTTTGGGCTGTGTGAAAATTGCCCCACAAGCCACATTCATGACCCCATTCACAGGCAATTTGTGTTGGGGGTGGAATTATGACAGCAGCAATAGCCCCTTTTATATTTATTTTTAAAATAAATCTATATACATGTGTTTGAAGCCCACAGGTGACAGAACCTTTGTTGGTAGCTGCTAGGTCCCTTCCCAGTAGTGATGTAGGGAAGTGAGAGCTGGACCATAAAGAAGGCTGATCGCCGAGGAATTGATGCTTTTGAATTCTGGTGCTGAAGGAGACTCTTGAGAGTCCCATGGACTCCAAGAAGATCAAACGCATCCATTCTTAAGGAAATTAGCCCTGAGTGCTCACTGGAAGGACAGATGGTGAAACTGAGGCTCCAATACTTTGGCCACCTCATGAGAAGAGAAGACTCCCTGGAAAAGACCCTGATGTTGGGAAAGATGGAGAGCACAAGGAGAAGGGGACAACAGAGGACGAGATGGTTGGACAGTGTTCTCAAAGCTACCAACATGAGTTTGACCAAACTGCGAGAGGCAGTGGAAGACAGGAGTGCCTGGCATGCTCTGGTCCATGAAGAGTCATGAAGAGTCAGACATGACTAAACAACAACAACAACAACAACAAGGTCCCTTCCCCCTGCTTAAAATAACTCAGAACAACCATGAATGTAGCATTGTTTTGGAATGTGCAGGTTTTGAGGAAAACAATGGCAGTGGCCACTGAGAAGAGCTCAGGGGTTTTGTGGGGGGAGGGAGCCCCAAATCATGTTTACAAACAGAGACAAAAATGGAATACCACAGTTGTCATTGCCATTGAAGGCCAATTTCATTCCATGAATCCTCAAATAATTTACCCCCCCCCAAAAAAAATAATACCACATTTATGAGGGAAATGAATTTCATCACCACCACCTCAATTTCAAACCCGAAGGTCTCATGGTTGAGTGTAAGAACATTTTGCTCAACACCAGCTCTTCATTTCTAAACACTGTGGTTCTTAAATGGACATTTATGAAATATACTGCCACCACTGCCACCTGCCACCAATTTTGGGGGTTCTGTATTAGCAGAATTGTTTCCTAGAGGAGAATTCCCAGCCCTATTGACATAAAAGATGCCCCCATTAGTACTGGAATTCTGGCAGCTTTTGAAGGCACTTCTGTTTGCACACAGGCATTCCCTGAGCTCCCAACCTGTTATCCTGTCTCCTCTGTTGTTTTGAATGGGGTTGTTTTCCTGCCTATTTTAATTATATATGCTTATGCCTTAATGAGTTGTTTTGTGGTGTATTTTAGTTCTATATATTAATTCTTTTTTGTGCTTGTGCTATTGATTTTTTAACTTGTAAACCACTTAGAAACCTATTTTAGTGTTTAAGCAGCATATACATTAACTGATGGTTAAGGTGTCAGCATATACATTAACTGATGGTTAAGGTTGTTAGTCAACTGGTTCCAAAAAAAGGGGGGGAGGCTTGCTTGCCAATTTGAGGCAAAAGCCCTCCTTTGAGAAAATTTGGGTCAGGACTAGTTCATTCCTTTATAGGCATTTATGATTTACTATTGTGGAGTGTACCTGCCCTCTTGTTAATTTTTTTTAAAATTTCTTTCAGAAAATATTTTTTTAAAAAAATTATCTTTAAAATATTTACAAAGCTTATTTACTATTTTATTTATTTACTTTTCACCATCTATGTCTCAAGGCAGTTTGCAACAATAAAAAGTATGTTGTATACAAAATTTAAACCATAAACTAAACCTCAAACATTTAAAGCGTTGGAAATTTAAACAGGAACATGAGAATTCTAAAACATTGCAAAAGGATTCATGGAGCAAGGGCCTCACAAAATAAGATGGGTCTAACCTCTAGTGGGAGAGAGTTCTACAAAACTGAAGGCATGTGTTCTCATTGACATGAACCCTGCTTCTGGTCGGGGGGGGGGGAGGGCCCACTGACAGTACCCTCCCAGATAATCTCAAGTGATCAACTTGGGCCATACAGTGGAAGGCATTCCTTAAGGTATAAGGAAGGCCTAGGTTTTTCAGGGCTTTGCACAACAGTAGAAGAACGTTGAATCTGGCCCAGTAGTAGATGGGAAACCCATGCAGGTATTTTAACACTGGTGTAAAGTTTTGGTGGTGTTCGGTTCCCATCACCAGTCTAGCTGCAGAATTCTGTATGTATTTATTTTTATTTTTATTTTTTATATCGCACCCATCTAGCTAGGTTTCCCCAGCCAGGTGGGCGGCTCCCAACAGAATATTAAAAACACACTAAAAGATTAAACAGTAAAAACTTCTGTAAACAGGGCTGCTTTCAGATGTCTTCTAAAAGTCAGATAGTTTATTTCCTTGACATCTGATAGGAGGGCATTCCACAATGCAGGCACCACTACTGAGAACGCCCTCTGCCTGGTTCCCTGTAACCTCACTTCTCACAGTGAGGGAACTGCCAGAAGACCCTCAGAGGTGGACGTCAGTATCTGGGCTGAGCGATGGGGGTGGAGGCGCTCCTTCAGGTATACTGAACTGAGGCTGTTTAGGGCTTTAAAGGTCAGCATCAACAATTTGAATTTTGCTCAGAAACGTATTGGGTGTACATTCTGAGACACTTACAGAAGACTATTGAAGCAGAGCTCAAAGTGTGACAGAATCATGAAATAATACAAGGGGAAATAAGAAAAGGAAATGGAGGACATCCACTTCTCCCTAGGTTTTTCGCCCATCTATGAATGATACTTCCCTCTCAAAACAAATAGGTTCTGATCCAGCAGCCAAGAGAGAGAGAGAGAGGAATTACATGTTCCTCCTCCTTCCAGATGAAACAAAAAGGCATAAAAGCACCAGTTTTTCCTCCGATCACACCCGTTTAATAAACCAGGTCCTGCATGCTTCATGACAAGTGAGATGCTAATTGGTCTTGACAGCCTTGCGGAGAAACAGACAGCAGATGAAACATGAAGGAGACCAGCAGTGAAAATTGAATTACAGGAATGGGTTCTCTTCTGAAGGGCATGGGAGCCACTTGTGAGGATCCACACAAGTATACAAGAAGTGAGAACTTCAAAGGCTGCAGAACTGTATGCAAAATTGATTGCCAATAAATGCCACTGAATACAGGGGATGTTGAGGAAGCACGCAAAGGGTGTGTGGTAAACTGGGCAAGGAAAAAAGCTCACCCTAAAATTGACACCAAATAATTGATCCAAATAATATTTATTTTCCTCCGTACAACCAATACACTGTTGGTGGCAATAAAAAAGGTCAATAAAGGTCAATAAGATACAGGTTTGGTAAGAACTCTTTGGTAAGATAACCCCAGCAGAGATTTATAATCACAAAACATGCAAAGCGTGGAAAAATAGGCTGTTAGACCTTTAAAATATGCCCTTCTAGGTTCCAAAAATTCCCTTAGCATAGAAAAAGACTACATGCTTGGTAAGTTAAAAATTGCTTACTTACAAACTCTTCAAAAGTCAAGATTCATTTGCTTTTCCATACAGCATTCAGAAAACACATGCAATAAAACTTGGCTTAGCTATAGCAGTGAAAGTTCCTAAATTATTGGTATAGGAACATAAAAAAGGCTTGTTAGAACCATGCGATCTGAGCTGCAGCAACCAGCTCAAAGTCTTTTCACATGCTGAGCTTCTCTGGAACAAAGGCTTAATTACCTAGACCCTCCCAAGGTAAGCCAAACCTGGCAGGACAGCTTACTCTATGATTTTAAGCCCTTTACGCATTAATTAGACTTAAGCATGCTGGTTATCCCACATATTACAGCATTCCTGCTGCCCACCCACCAACAGGAGCATTTTGGTTTTCCTTAAGCATTGCACGAACAATTGTAACTCTTGAAGGTGATGGCTATGGACGTGGCTGCCAGAAATCCCCAGACTTACTAGGGCTGTAAATGGCATCATCACAATCAGAGACAGACAACTTGCCATATTGGTAAAGTGACTGGTTCACACATGCATTTGCTTGTATGCGGGTACATCCAAAGAAGGCTGGTATAATGGATGCAGGGTTCAGTTCATGGGAGATTAAAGGAGCGCATAGGTAAAATGATTTACAGCTATGGTAGCATGTTACCAATTGTGGGATCACTCAAGAGGATGTATTCTGACCAAATCTAGTCTTTTGTTGGCTGCAGTGCATATTGGCTTCCTTATTTACATAACTGGTAGCAAAAGCGCCAAGAAAAGATGATATAGCAAATGGTCAACAGCAGCAGCAAATCAAGGGTCATTTGGTTCAGAGATCTGGGCTTCCCTTACTCTAAATGCCCTTACAGGTTGGCCTGATGGGGCTCCTTCTTCTGCCAGGTGAACTCCACCTAGTCTCCCCTTCCTTAATTTTATGGTGACTTTCAATCCCTCTCTCTGGCTCTCCTCCTATGGTCAGCCCTGCTAGTGCGTTTCAGTCTCTTCTCTCCCATAAGAAGACAGAAGAGATATAAAGCCCATTCAATGTCTCTCCTTTTCCTTCTTGCCAATTGGGCTTTCTTCTTTGCTGGCAAGGCCCCATGTGCCCACCCAGGTCAGTGGTCTCATTTGGCCGTGGGTGGCCAAAGTCCCACCAACTAGGGATGGGTAAATCCTCAAATTTCCCCTTCTCTGTTTCTCATGCTTCCACATTTATACATCAACTTGTGATTGTTTCTTTTTTTAAAAAGTCCTCAGCATATCAGTGTAAATTTGTCCTAATATACACATATTTATTTGGAATTTTGTCTAATATATGCAATTTTGCCAAACAATTTCCCCCAAAATAAAGCATTTTGTACGCTTTCTTCACTACATTCACTAATGCTATTTTCACTAGTTTGCCATAAACATCTTGTAGGCCACTGTGAGAACAGGATGCTGAGACCAGGTTTGGCCTGATCCAACAGGCTCTTCTCATGTTCTTATGTTCCCACCAAGAAAAATAAAAATAAAAACTTCTGAAAAAGAAATAACTTTTTTCTAGGAAGTTTATTTCACTTAGACAGTTTAGAAGCAGAAATGTCAAGAACTTCTTCAAGAGCACACTAAATGTCAACAGTGTGAGGGTATCGGTGCAGGTCTTTTCACAAGCACTTAAAGGAAAGGTCAGGCATGAAGCCAAAGGCCATCATGGAAACTTGGTTGTCTGTGCTTTTCAGCAGAGGTCAGCTGTGACTAAGAGTTGGTGAAATGCTTCTGTGTGGTGCTGCGTAGCAATAAGTAGGAAGTGAACCATGAAGGAGAAAGGAGACTGAAAACGAAACAGAATAGTAAAAGGTGAGTGGCTATGAAGAAACAGACATTCTGAGAGATGTGTGTGCTTCCAAAATGTCTTTGTACTTCTCCTGAATCCCTGGTCGATTTGCTGACTTTACTATAGCTAAGGTGTGGGGAACCTTTGGCCCTCCACATGCTGCTGAACTACAACTCTCATCAGCCCCAGCAAGCATGGCCAGTGGCTAGGAATGATGGGAGTTACAGTTCAGCAGCTTCTAGAGCAGTGGTTCTCAAACTGTGGGTCCCCAGATGTTGTTGGACTACAACTCCCATCACCCCTAGCTAGCAAGGCCAGAGCTCAGGGATGATGGGAGTTGGAGTCCAACAACATCTGGGGACCCACAGGTTGAGAACCGCTGTTCTAGAGTATAAAAGGTTTCCCAGAACAGCTATACCTGTTATGTATTAAATAAGTAGGTATAAGTTTATTCTGCTTTTCCACCAAATGAATCCACAATGTGCCTAACAAGGAGTTAAAATAAATTGGTATGGATTCTAACTAGCCTTTTGCCAGCAAGAGCATCCTTTGAGCAGGATTACCCATGAGATGCTCTCATCAATGGAAGGAAGCAACTTTCACTGATCTCATGATCTTTTTGCAGCCCCATGCTTCAGAAGGTTGTGGGGTCATTGAGAGAAGCATGAGAAGCAGTGCAAAGGGCTGCAGGGGGTGTCTGTTAAAAATGTGTCCCTGCTTCTACCACCAGGTCCCTCTACTGGTTCTCAGTTCTGTCCATGAATGCAAGGAGTTGTTCCATCCACAGAACCTAGCTGGAATCCAAGCCAATGACTATCACAAAATAATAACACAAATTTAAAAGAAAAGCAGGCATCCAACTGAGCACTAGTAGTAAACTCATGCAGCTTAAGATATATCCAAAACCTTCTGAACTAAACATTTGAAAAGGAGGAGTAATACAGCCTCAGCCAACCACAGCCACCAATGTCACCACTGAGAAGGCTGATATTGTGCGCAAGACAAATAGGTAAAATAGCAGGGACTCCTTAGATAACGTCCAGATGTATGAATAGGATGATGCAAGAGAAGAGACTCCAAGAATTGAATGGTGGCCCATGGCCTAAAACTGCAAATAGGTGGGCAAAATCTAGTCAAGTGAAGTTTTGCTAAGCACAGAACTAGCTATAATGGCCCCTTCTAGCTGTAAAGAAACTGAGCTCTTTTCTGAGCTTTGGGTCAGCAAGTAGATCAGGCTTCCTCAAACTTGGCCCTCCAGATGTTTTGAGACTACAATTCCCATCAGCCCTGAACACTGGTCCTGCTAGCTGGGGTTCATGGGAGTTGTAGGCCAAAAACATCTGGAGGGTCGAGTTTGAGGAAGCCTGAAGTACGTACTTCTTAACTGATTGGCAGCTTCCAAAGCTCTGTCCTACTTCAGTTGGCTTCTGCAGAATCAGCTTTTGGGGGGATGCTACCTTACCTAGCAGCAGTGGATCCTGACACCCTGTCAGTCTACGACTTTCAACAATTCTCCCAAAAGCAACAGAAATCCTAAATGTTCATCTTTCAACTAACACCTAAGAGGTTGTTGGCTTACTGACCATTGGCCATACTGGTTGGGGCTGATGGGTGTTCAGCCACAGGTTCCCCATTCTTGACCTATGAACAAATCCATAGCACACCCCTTATGTGGACAGCTGTCATTCAACAGCTTGTTACCACTGCTGATGCTACTGAAGTCTAAACAATGCAACTGCCAGTTCAATTGTTCCTCTGCGCAGCTATAAAATAGAGTGATTTCTCATCTACAGTACTGTCAAAATCGTCTATGGAAAGAAGTAGTTGATTGGAAACTCACATAACCTACTTTACTTAAAAGAACTGTGGTGTATCCCGGTTTCCGTGTCTGAAGTTCTCCCATAGCCTCATGTCTCCTCTGCTTAATGATGGCAAAATTAAACTAAGCTCCTTCTAAAGAGGAGGCTCTGGGGAATATCGGGAAACAAAAGGACAGGAGTTTCAATTCTCTCTTCTTGCTGAGAATGGATTCTGCCTCATATAACTGCTGATGTATAGTCATCTTAAAAGAGTTTGTTAATTTCCAATGGGGAAAAGGCATAAAAGACGAATCTCCTTATCTTTAATGGAATGTTACTGAGCTATACAAAATGGTTCACATTCAAAACAAGTGGGGAAGTGTCTTGTCTGTTTTGCCATGATAAGAGACTGTGTTTAGTACACAGCATGCATTCCGCTCAATCTGCTAAATGTGAGAGTGGTTTAAACTTAATGACAGAGAAAGCTTCCAAATGTCTTGGGGCATCACTTGCTTAAAAAATAATCATAATCATCAGACTAACTAAAAAAAAAAAAGGCATATCAGACGTTGCCACATAAAGGACTGGTGCATGAAACATTACTCATGCTTTGTCTTTCAAAGCCAAGAGTCCCTCCTGCTAATTTGGGGAATGGGTGAAAATCATGAGGGCTCAAAACATGTTGCACATCTACTGTGTTTTGGCATGCATAAGCCTCAGACCTCCCCACTCTTCCCCCTTCATGACTGTGAGGAGACTAGAAGCACATACTCCATTTTCAGCCAACCATGGTTTGTTGTTACATCAGAACTACAGAAATATTTGGCTAGCATTGCCTGGTTTATTAAACCAAGCCTGCTTCAAAGCATGGTTAACAATCCTGGCTTGTTTCAATATACTGTAGGTAACAATAGCCACAGTTCTGGTGTGCCCATAACAACCACCTGTGGATACTGTGCAAATTTATTTACTATAATTACAACATGTTGAAGTCATGCCAAAGTTCAATGCATTCAAGGAAAAAGAGGAAAAGAATCAAGGTCAGCTTTGGTTGATTAATCTTGGTACTATCTGAACCTTACAATGATCCAACAAAAACCTGTCATAATAACTGCAGAAAACTCACAATCTGAATTGTGGGGAAAGGATGGAAGAATCAAAAAAATAAGATACCAACTGATGGCTGAACTTATCACCAAAATCCCCTGAAATTAGGGTGATCACTTATGCATCCCTCAAAAAGAATGCAAAAGGGACACATATTTGCATAATATTTGCAAATGCTCATTCACATGTAGAAATGTAAATTTAGAAATAATTATTATAATAAACCAGTACATCTCATCATAGTGGGAAAGACTGTGGCCAGGTAACTTGTCTGCTTGCTTACTCTGTTGTCCAGATGCTAACTGGATGGTGGGCATTTTCAAGGCCTCTGTTTTCTCTTTTTATAGTTCTTTTTTCAATCCTTAAGCTGGTCTTGGACCAGACAACCCCTTCGAACAGAGGACCGTCTCCTGTAAAGGTGGGTTTTGGTCACCTTGTCTGAAAAATACCTGTAACCTAAACTGTTTTATTTCCTCCCTGCCTCTTTCTGCTAGCCCTCCACCATCTTTTTCTAAGTGTTATGCCAATCAACACTCTGCTAAAGTCAAACAAGGACAGATTAACGTCATTATTTCCTGTAGGCCTTGGGAGGGGAGGAAACTAGGTCTCTGCCCACTTTCAGCAGCTACCACTCAGCTCTGATCACCGGGTCAACAGGAAATGAAAATGAGCCAGAGTGGAATACAAAGTTAGAAGCAGTTTGTGAACTGAAATTGTTCACATACCTGGTCTTCCAACCCACTAAATTCAATTTCCAGCGCACAATGAAATGAGTGGGAGGAGAATCATTCCATTCTGTGCTTAATATCAACCCAGTCTGTGCAAGTCTAGCCCAATTGTTTCACTGGGTTGGCAAGAGATATTGCTTCACATTCACTGAATGCCTGAGCCAGATTTTATGAGGTTTATCTTTGACAGAAGACTACAATATTTTTAGGGGAAATAATTTTCCTGATTTTAAAACAGGATTTCCCTAGATATATATTTTTTCAGGGGTGGGGAGTGAGTGATCACACAAGGCACCACGCATGCCTAAAAATCATCTTCCTTCACCTGGCATTGACCCTAACAAAGTTATCAGCCAGCAACCAGACTGGCTGATCCAGAATATATATTCTGTGCCTAAGCCTTCTTACATCTGTAACCAATAAAGCTGTGGCTATTTCAATACCAGGTTGATATTTAGAAAAATATCAAAACAGAAAGAAAGGTGTCTCAGGAAAGAGATAGACTTGTGTTCTTTGCAAATATGCAAAATGGTCCATACATTTTTTTTAAAAATGCACTTACATAATTTTTGGAATGCAACTAAATTTCATAGTTCAACATTTTGTATAGCTGTAAAGCAGGGCTTGAAGTTCAACAAACATTGTTTGCATTCATCTGGTGGGATTACAAAGCTATTTTTGTCTTTTGCTTAGTCAGGAGAGAGAAAGGGTATGGAGGAGCTGCAAAAATGGCAAGGGATTTTTTAAAAAAAAATCCCTTGAGAGCCAGTAGTAATTTAGATTTAACACATCGCAAAGGAGGCATGGGATCAGAGACACTCTGGCTTTCAACCTTCATAGCTGTTTTTCTTTATTGGAGCTGTTTATATCGAAAGTTAAGTAACCTGCTATCAGGAAAAGGAGAAAGCTGTAAGCCCTAGCCTTACTATGATGCTAAACTCACACAGGTGCTTATCTCAACAGTCTTTTAAACATCTTTTTACCTTGATGCTTTGTTACCTAGGCTGCGGTACTTTGCTGGCTGGCTGCATACTTGAAGGTACAGCAGCCACTTAAAGGAGGTGATTTGCATTTCCGAGCAATATGCAAAGACTGATTCTCTACTTCTCTTGTCAAGAAAGAGGGGTGGAACCCACTAAATATAGCTGTAGATGAGGTGGACATATTTATCCCTCTTTCAAGTTCAGGCCTGGGGGCCAAATGAAGCCAACAAGCCCTTTTCTGTCTGGACATCTGGACTCTCACTAGGTCATGGCACTGCGAAGGCCACACCCCTCCCAGCTTTGCCCTATATGATCTCTCGGCAAGTGCTTTTGCCAGGCTGCGATGTGTCCTTGAGCTGTGTTAATGTCTACTGCTTGCCTGGAAGGAGAAAAGTTTTTGTATGAATTAGCAGGAGAAGTGGCACTCTGGGCTCTTAAATTTCAGCAGCAGTGTGATGCAAAAATACGGTGCCCCCTGCCTTTTGTGGTCCATTCTAATGCGTTGTTTTGGCACCCTCTGCAGCATGGTGCCACTGTGACCGCACTGGTTAAAGGTAAAGTAAAGGGACCCCTGACCATTAGGTCCAGTCGTGGCTGACTCTGGGGTTGCTGCGCTCATCTCACTTTATTGGCCAAGGGAGCCGACGTACAGCTTCCGGGTCATGTGGCCAGCATGACTAAGCCGCTTCTGGTGAACCAGAGCAGCGCACAGAAACGCCGTTCACCTTCCTGCCGGAGCGGTACCTATTTATCTACTTGCGCTTTGACGTGCTTTTGAACTGCTAGGTTGACAGGAGCAGGGACCGAGCAACAGGAGCTCACCCCGTGGCGGGGATTCGAACCACCGACCTTCTGATTGGCAAGTCCTAGGCTCTGTGGTTTAACCCACAGCGCCACCCGCATCCCTCCCCACCCTAAAACCGCCTTTGTCAGTAATGGTCACTGCGCAGGGGACACACCTGCCCTCCTAGCAGAAGACTTTTCATTGGTACTCTTAGTTGGTGAGTCAATTCATATTCCTGAATGTCTTAGTGTATGTTTACCCTTGCCAATACTTTCCCAGCAGCAGAATAGAATCAAGGATCTTCCCTTGTTCTATTCGCATTGACTTTGAGATAGATGAATCCACGTGCATGAATGAGCTCCCTTTTGCCCAACTGATAGGACATGAGGAAAAAATTAGAGGCAATTATCCAGCAGAGAGGAAAACAGAAAGAGACATTGTTATAAAGTAGGTTGTCCCATAACCTCTTAACTTGAGCATAGGGTGCTCATTTTCTCCCTTTTAACATCACCCCTTGGGAATCAGTATGTTATAACATGTCACTAACAGAATTAGGAAAATAGCTTGACTGATGTGTTTGAAAATGCACAGTTTCCTCTCCCTACAGGGTAGAGGACATTTTCACTTGGTTGCAAATTTAATAAGATGCTGGGAAATGACAGATAGCATAAACGATGAGCTAACTATAGACTCAAGGGAGTTGTGGAGGAGGAAGAATCTTTTCAACTCAGCCTACCAACCATCATCTCAAGACAAGAATATGGATTTGTTTGTTGGCTGTTTCCAAAAGGAACTAGACAACAAAGTAGAGATGCTTCTGAAATTCCAATAACCCAAGGTCCTCCCATTTTTAAGAAATTCCAAATTACATTGGTCTTATTTCTAAAGCCGAATGAATTATCTTAGGAATTAGTCAGTTTCTTGCTTCTGAATTCAGTACTGAGACCTATGCTGGCCCAGTATGCCATATATTTTAGTTGCCTCTGTTCAGTTGTTTCATTTCCTCTCCTGTACATTTACAATATGCATATGCACTTTGGTAAAGCATTTTAAAAAAGGCAATTTTTATGTGAATGTACATGTTGCATGTGTGTATAGCAGTGTTTCCCAACCGGTGTTCCGCGGCACACTAGTGTGCCGCGAGACGTTGCCTGGTGTGCCGTGGGAGGGAGTCGGGCGAGTCGGGCGGCGAGAGGCGGGGTGGCGGCAGCGAGGAGAGGCCGCCCAGCGCGGGGCTCTCACCATCTGCCTGCCTGCCTGCCTGCGTGGCGCTGACGTCACGGGGCTGTAACGTGCCCCACATAGGCACGCGCGGGGCGGCGAGCGAGCTCCCTCCCACATCCCATCGCCGCTCGCTTCGGCCGGCCTACTGGGCTGTCGCAGGCGGAAGGCCTGCGCATGCGCGAGGTTTTCGCGCCTTCGGGATTCCCTTCACGCCTTCCTCCTCCCGGGTCCTTGAGAGCGCGGGAAGCGGCAGTGCGAGACCGGCGTTGAGCCTGGTAGGTATTGCGCTTGCCAAGGCAGTCATTTGGGAAATGAAAACTTGCAAAGCAAGCAACCATTTCAATCTGAAGTACGTGTATGCTTAATATCCTGTATCTGAAACCTGTTCTGCCCCTTCCCCCACACTTGGTGCCATTTTCATCTACACATGCAGCAGAGTAAGTTGACCCAGAATAGTACCAATTCAGATGGCAGATGGGAGAATGACAGTGCTGAATGCTTTCCCATGTAGAACAGTCCCTGCAAATAAAAACCTAGCATATTTGGAAGAGGGATGCTAGCCTAACCATTACCTTCTATGCTGTTACTATTTTTTATTTTTTTTTACATAAGTAAAAAGTGACCTTTCCCCATCTGGCATGGTGGTGCGCCTCGAGATTTTTTTCATGAAACAAGTGTGCCTTTGCCCAAAAAAGGTTGGGAAACACTGGTGTATAGCATCACAACAGAGCTCTCTTGATGTAACTGCACATCTTTCTCTTGGTGTTTTACCAGTGTGTAGTGTTGACTTTTTGCAGTATAGTAACGCTGCAGAGAGCTTGCTGGGGAGATCATGCATTAAAAAGGAAGGACTCAAAAATAACTTAAAGAAGGTTTTAATAAGAAAAACAAAAACTCCATTTACACTAAATACATTAACAAACAAACATGACCCAACCACCAACCCATCCCCCAGGGTAATGGAAGAGCTAGGTGCTGTTCCTTATATACTCTACCCAAATGCTGACACGCCTTAATCAAATACAACTCAGCAGCACCTGCTATGTTTCACAGCTGTAAAGCTGGGTCTCGTTATCTTGTTCTGGCCCTTGCTCTGGCCCCTTAAAGACATACACATGGAGTGGAACAATGATGAACCTTTACATTTAAAGAAAAACCATTCAACATTTCCCCTGCGGTTCATCATTGTGGAACAAAAAACATAAAGCATACTTTACATGTTTTTCATGTGTGATGTAAGCTGCAACCTATAATGTTTGGTATGTTTAAGGTACATCACCACTCTCTTAAGAGCAGAGAAACATTGCATAGTGGGCTTTTCCACACTGTGAAGCATCTTTTAACAAAAGCTTAACTGTTTCATATTTTACACTTGGTGAATAACACAAAATATAATCTTCGCCTGGAATTTGTTGAAAACCCCTAGCAACTAATCTCGCCTTGTACCTTACAACTTCATTTTTGTCATTCCTTTTAACTCTATAAACCCATTTTGAATCAATAAGTCTCATATTTGGGGTTTGTGGTACAAGAGACCAAGTGTTATGCTCATTTAAAGAAGCTATCTCAGAGTTCATAGCTTTATACCAATTTACAGCTTGGTGCTTAGGTAAATTCTGAACATCACTGTAGCTTTTTGGCTCAAAAACCACCTTATTGGCATACACAGTATTAAAATGTTCATCTGTGAAACGTTGTGGCTTCTGCCTCTTTCTATCTGAACGTCTCAGTCCGGAAGGAGAGTCAGACTCCTCAGACTTAATGGGACTAAGTTAACTACTAGTTTCAGGTTGTAAATCATCATTGTCAGACTGAAGAGGTGCCTGTAGGCTAAGCTCACGGTCAGAAAACTCAATAGAATCTAACCTCCCCTCGGGTGCCTGTGACTTTAAATCATCAAACAAATTATCAGATTCAACAGGCTTTTTGTCTTCTTCCATTAATTCAGAAGCACCATTTCCTGCTATTGCTGCTGCTGCTTCCTCTTCTTCCTCAGTATCATTTATACCATCAGTATCTTGGAAAACAGCAACTCCATTCCAATTTACAGTTTGTGTCATGCTTCTGGTAATATGAAATTTGCCAGTTGCTGGTATGTAAATTCTGTACGCCCCCTGCTGGTAGCCCATTAGTTTTCCCTGAACACTACGTTCACCCAATTTCTGCTTAGCAGGATAATGCATAATTACATCTGAACCCCAAATACATAGGTATTTCAGATTAGGGCGTTTTTTAAACAGCTTCTCATAGGGGGTGACATCTAAACCAGAATGATAACTGCGATTTCTAACATAACAAAAGGCATTGAGTGCTTCAGCCCAAAACGCTTTGGGCAGATTAGCATCGTGCAGATAAGTTTTAACCCCTGCCTGCAGGTCACGCTGCACAACTTCAACAAGCCCATTTTGCCAGGTACTTCGGGGGCAAGATAACTCATGAGTAGTCCCCTGCGCTTCCAGGAATTTCTCAAAATCCTCAGAAACAAATTCCCCGCCCCGATCAGAAAACAGATTCTTAATTGGTTTGTTAAAGTGCGTTTTTACCCAGTTGCAAAAAACCTTGTACTTCTCAAATGCTTGGGACTTCTCAGCTATTGCATAAGTCCAACAATATCTACTATACTGGTCTATCAGAGTAAGCCAGTACTTAGAACCTCCTAATGATGGTGGGAGTGGCCCAACTAAGTCACAATGTACACGCTCAAATGGCTCAGTTACTTTCCTATCTGAGCACCTACCCTTGCGTGCAACCTTAATCTTATTCTTGCAACAGGATAGACACTGCATAAAGAATTTGCATGGTTTTAAGTTGAGGCCATTGACAATACTCTTTGTCTTAATTACATCAGCAAAATTCAGGTGTCCCAGAATTCTGTGCGCCTCGTGGACACACCCAGAATGTGGTCTTACATTCTTCAACCCCTGGCTTGACTGTGCTGCTCTGCAATTTATAGGCAATTGGGAGTAGGTGCGAAAATACAGTCTATATAAACCATCAGATTCCCGGGCATACAATAGACGTTTGTTCCCATCGAAAAACTCACACATTGAATTTAAGAAACGCACAGTTATCCCTTGATGAGCAAAGCACCTTACTGACAATAAATTGTCCACTGACGGGCAGTAAATACAGTTCGCTATTGTAATGTTTAAAGAGTCAAGTTTAACAGTACCCCTGCCAAGCGACTGCAGGACTTGTGAATTGGCTAAATGTACATTACCAATTTCCTCTTCGAAAGAAATAAACAAGCTTCGATCATTGCAGACGTGCTGAGATGCACCTGAGTCGATAACAAAAGACTTCCACTTGGCACCTTTAATTCTTTTACGATCTGTAGTCCGAGCGTGAAAAGCTCGCGGCTCGTTTCTGTCCCTACTATACAATGCCGGCTGCTGGGCTGACGACCGTGACTGACGAACAGAAACAGGCTTGGGAGTACTTTGCTTTCTTTTGGCTCTGCAGTCCTTTGCAAAATGTCCTTGCTTATTGCAGAACCAACAACGCTTTGCAGCTTTAAATGCAGTTGTATCACCACAGGTTTGCATATGGCGTTCCTCATTCTTTCTGGAAACAGGAGTGCTTATGGCACAAGCCTCCCTTCTATCCAACTCGCCCATTAATCTTGCCGTTACCCCTTCCACAGTTAATTGTGCTGGTGGAATGGCAGATATCTGGCTAGCTATACCATCAAAGTCCTCATTAAGGGAACATAGAATGATAAAAATATACTGAATATCAGGTACCTCCATGTCCCTTTGAATTAATTCGCCGCGTATTGCCTCCAGACGTCTCAAGTGTGCTGCCAAATCACCACCAGGCTGCAACTTCGTCTGGTACAACTGCTTGAAAAACGTCAATGCAGACGCTGACTCTTTTCTAACATGCACTGCTGCAAGACTGTCCCACATTTCTTTGGCAGTTTTCTTATTTCTTATATAGACTACTTGCTGGTCGCTGACTGCCAAATTAATTATCGCCCTGGCTTTCGCATCTCCTTTCGACCAAGCATTAGTTACAGGGTTAGGAGGGTCATCAGTTACATAGGTCCATACTTCTCTAGAGGTCAAAAGCGCCTCCACCCGAAAAGACGATAAACTATAGTTCTCATCTGTTAGCTGTGGGAAGACCAGAGCCTTCTCAGCTTCTGGAACCCGGTCAACCATTCTGGAACTCTTCCAGACCCACAAAAACTACGCTAACAGGAGAAGGAGTTTTCAAACCTTTCTCAGAGTCCAAAAATATGCAGTCATCCACTCAGCAGCTGGGCCCATAACCAAAGATGTTGACTTTTTGCAGTATAGTAACGCTGCAGAGAGCTTGCTGGGGAGATCATGCATTAAAAAGGAAGGACTCAAAAATAACTTAAAGAAGGTTTTAATAAGAAAAACAAAAACTCCATTTACACTAAATACATTAACAAACAAACATGACCCAACCACCAACCCATCCCCCAGGGTAATGGAAGAGCTAGGTGCTGTTCCTTATATACTCTACCCAAATGCTGACACGCCTTAATCAAATACAACTCAGCAGCACCTGCTATGTTTCACAGCTGTAAAGCTGGGTCTCGTTATCTTGTTCTGGCCCTTGCTCTGGCCCCTTAAAGACATACACATGGAGTGGAACAATGATGAACCTTTACATTTAAAGAAAAACCATTCAACAGGAGTAAATATATTTTGTTTGTTTGTTACAGTTATAACCCATCTTTCCTCCAAGAAGCTCAAGGTGGCATACAGAGTTCTCCTCCCCATATTATCTTCACAACAACTCTGTGAGGTAGGTTAGGCTGAGAGTGAGCGACTGGCCCAAGGTCACCCAGTAAGGTTCATGGCTGAATGGGGATTTGAACCCTGGTCTCCAAGGTCTGAGTCCAACACTCTAACCACTACACTACTATGGCTCTCAGTGTGTGCATATGTATGTATCAATATCACAATGCACAACATGATTCCCTTTTCACAATATTTTACCAATCAAAAGACACAGAGCAGTTCCAAAACAGGTCAGACTTCTTCCCAAATATATAGGAACCAGTACACAACCCTTTTGAGCATATCTTTTTTGGGGGGGAGGGCAGGATTTGGGATTAGAACAGTAGGATCAGAATTAAGGTGGGGGTGGAAACACTTCAAGTTATACAAATATAACAGTAATTAAGGACAGTGACAATGTTGAGCATATGTTTAAATTAGAGTTGTCAATTAACATCATGATTTGGTTGGATCCCAATCGGGTGCATCAGAAAGCAATTCGCCTCAGACCAAGGTGCTTCATAAAATGTCCAATATGGTTTGAAGTCCATCAAAGTTTATTTTATTATCATCCCTACCCCATCCCCCCCCCCAATTGTTTTCTGTTTTACAGAAGTGGATGAAATTTTCAGGCAGACTAGACTGCCCAGATAAATCACTCCACATTATAAGCAAAATAGATTAACTTTCTGAGTTAAATCATTCCTTCTGATTGAAAGTTAGGACCTTTCAGCCACAACAGAGCTGTTCCTCCAGCATCTCTTCTAGTGTTTGTTTTGCCTATCCTCATCACCCCATATTTGCATTATGGCAATGTGGTAAGCTTAGATACGTTATTTTTGCTGTCAGGAGACACTTGTCTGGCTCACTGATGTGCTTGAGGGATCCCCTCTTGAACTTGTGCCACCTTGTACAGATCCTCAGCCTCCAACAAACCCAAAATCCTTTTAAGGCACCCCACTTTGCCTCAGATTTTGGGATTTATTCAAATCCAATGTAGATACGTAGCTGAAATTTCTCCTACTTAAAATTGCTTAACTTTGGTTTGATGTTGCAGTGATTCTAAGAATGAGTGAAGAAAACATTTGGAATGAAGACCATCAAAATGTGTGCTTTGTTACTGATCCTAGCTAGACCATCCATTATTATGCAGATATAATATAATGGGAGGAAACTCACCAGTAAAATCTGTTCGGAGTAATCCGTTCATGCATAATCTGCCATCTTCTTCCAAAATCCATAGAGCTATAAAGCTGAAATACAGGAAATCCAATTAGTGAGTCTGCAACATGCAATAGAGTGGCACATGGCCACTGTTGATGAAACAAGTTTGATCCTCCTACCATAATAATAAATAAATAAAAACCTGTTTTGTATGCAGTCCCAGCATGAGGTTCTTGCTAGAGTTCTAAGAAGAGAATCATTCACAATGTGCTCAAGTTCTGAATGTGCATTTTGAGGCCAGGCTGTTTTGTGCAAAGTGTTTCCATGGTGTGGAAACTGCACTCTGACCTTAGTTTCCCACCATCAGAATTCCATGAGATTTAACCTTTGTTACATGTCCTAGCCCTAGAGTTATGGTCCCTGGAAGGGGGGTGTCATATCTTAGTGGAGATGTGCCTCACCTGGGAGCTGAATTTCTCCATATCTGAGAAATATGAGACTGCAGAAGTAGATATGGGTTTTGTTACTCAAAGCGCACATAAAAAGGTAAAGGTACCCCTGCCCGTACGGGCCGGTCGTGTCCGACTCTAGGGTTGCGTGCTCATCTCGCTCAAGAGGTCGTGAGCCGGCGCCGTCCAAAGACACATCCGGGTCACGTGGCCAGCGTGACGAAGCTGCAGCTGGCGAGCCAGCACCAGCGCAGCACACGGAAACACCGTTTACCTTCCTGCTATAAAGCGGTACCTATTTATCTACTTGCACTTAAGGGTGCTTTTGAACTGCTAGGTGGGCAGGAGCTGGGACCGAATGATGGGAGCTCACCCCACCGCGGGGATTCGAACCGCCGACCATGCGATCAGCAAGTCCTAGGCACTGAGGTTTTACCCACAGCGCCCTCTCAAAGCGCACATATATGGGCTTTAATGGAGGTAATCATCCTCTTATTGGACTTGTGTTAAACAATTCATAATTTTATCCTTAACTGTATCTCCTGCTTTTCAGTATGAAACAACACCCGAAGAGAAGAAGAAAATCAAATACACATCAAAACAACCATACACAATAAAAATGATCAAATATAATAAAAAACAAACACAACAGGGACAATTCCAAAGCAGAGCAAACAACCACATAGTGGGAAAACTAAACCTCTCAAAAGCCTGCAAAAACAAAAGCTTTTTCATAGCAGCTAGAAAGCCAGGAGCGATGGATTAGCTGGTCATCCTACAGGGGAAGAACTCCGGAGCCTGGATGCAAAGGCTGGGCTGAACACCTCCTCTTCCAAACACCAAGCCTCCAATGGCAGGGAGAGGCAGGCTGTGTACGCGTTACCAGCTTAATGCATAGCTAGGGTGTTCTTTTTCTCAGTTCAGATGGAAGCTGCTTTGGGGAGGGAAAAAACATCACAAGCAGTATTTCATAAGAAACGACAGGACAGATACTGATTGTGGCTAATGTTGTGTGGACGCTACCTTCCAAACCAGTGGTAGGAGCACTCTGAGTAAACACAAATATGTATGCAGCTGCAGAGGAATTGAATTGTGTGTTTCTTGGTTTGTTTGGGGTTTGGGGGGGGTGGCTTTAGGATAGCCTAACTCCAGACCATGTTCAGTATCAAGAGCTCAACTTTGGTTACCTTCAGAAAAGCATTACAGTGGACCCTCGGGTTACATATGCTTCAGGTTACATATGCTTGAGGTTACATATGCTTCAGGTTACAGACTCTGCTAACCCAGAAATAGTACCTTGGGTTAAGAACGTTGCTTCAGGACGAGAACAGAAATCACGCGGCAGCACGACAGCAGTGGGAGGCCCCATTAGCTAAAGTGGTGCTTCAGGTTAAGAACAGTTTCAGGTTAAGAATGGACCTCCGAAACGAATTAAGTACGTAACCAGAGGTACCACTGCATTGGTGTGCTACAATACTTAATAGGTATGGAAGAATGGGGGGGGTGGCCTGCAATGTACATTTAAAGCAGTATCATGCCACTATGAATAACTATGGCTTCCCCCAAAGGATCCTGGGAACTGTAGTTTGTTAAGGGTGTTTAGGCATGTTAGGATACCCTTGTGCCTTTCACATTCTCAGAATGACTTAACAATCAATCCCTCTTCCCAGGGAACTATGAAAACTGTAGCTCTGTGAAAGCTCTTTATAAGCGGCAGTTCCCAGGATGCTTTGGAGGAAGCCATGACTGTTAAAAGTGGTATGGTACTATTCTAAATGCATAGTGCAGGTGCGGCTTCATTCCTGTACACATCTACAGAACACTCGGTGCATCTCTTGTAAGAATCCAGCAATATTTGTGGTACACGAATGATGTGGATTAGTGTTCTCGAGGCTACCAGCATGAGTTTGAGCAGACTGCGGGAGGCAGTGGAAGACAGGAGTGCCTGGCGTGCTCTGGTCCATGGGGTCACGAAGAGTCGGACACGACTAAACGACTAAACAACAACAAGATATCACTTTGCAGCAACATGTGACCAAACACAATGTCGCTTCTTTTCCACAGGCGACTGAATATCATCAAGCACAGCAGCTGCTATTTGGCTTCAGTTATTTTCATTTGGCTCACATAAGTACTTTAAAAAAGAAAAGAAAAGAAAAAAGTTTCTTAACAGCTGTAGATGTGGCCAGCTCAGAAGCAGTAAGTCCCTTTCATTGCAGTTAGTCATGTGCCCTACGGTTACTCGCTCAAAAGCATCCTTCTGCCTATCATTGCAGGAGCCAGACCAGCTGCTGAGCAGTCCCCCCCCCCTTCTTCATATTAGATCTCAGGCTGACTGATGGTAGACGAATTAAATTGAACTTGTAGCCTTTAGGCGGATTCAGATAAAGAGATAAGAAGGAGACTTTTCATTTGAGGGTGCTGGGCTTTTCTTCCATTCTTTCTACCAGTCCCCTTTGAATTTCTACTGAAATTAGATAATCAAGAGAAGCAGCAGTTACACTGCACAGATATTAAGGTTGGGTGGGGGGAGCAGGGAAGAAGGTCCCTTTAACCCCACTTTGTTTCATCGCAGCTTGACGACAATTAATCATGGATGCAAATATAAAGGTCAATTACACATTACTTAAAGAAAGCCAATAAACTAAAGGCTTCTGCAAGCATAAAAGCTGAGTGCACATGTGCCTTCTGTTCACCTTGCTTTCGGGGCCCAGAGGAGATGTCAAATGCAGCCAGGAGAAATATAGATGGCATTAGAAAGCCATTTGCTCTTGGATGGTGTGCAGGGTGCAGGAATGAAAGCTGGTTCATTGTGAAGCCTGCTTGTAATTCTGAGACGCAGCTTTCCCAGTTTCTTTCAAGAGGACATTACTAAAAATTCCATCCTCTCAATGACAGGATATGCTGATCTTAAACAGGTGTGTAGGTGCAGTGCCAAACTGAGTGGCTGGTGTCAACACAGCTACAATAGCATGATGTCACTTTCAAGTCTTTTATAGCAGCTTACTACTATTTCTTATGCATTGCTGAGACAAGCTCAGTGCGAACCTAGTTGTGGGCCCTTTCTACAATAGAGAGCAGGTTCATACAGTCTCAGTCCTTACACCTGCTGGAGTCCATATGTTGAAATAGGGGCTTAGGAACACAGAACCCAACAGATACCAGTTCGATCCATGCAGTTGTTACTTCTTGATTTTGAAAGACATCAATCATGCATTTCAGACTTATGCACTCTTGATTCTGCACCCCTAGGCACAAGAGACATCCATAGTACAGAGATGAGTTGGATGTTCCACCAAGGATGTCTGGCAGGAAGGTACGTTCTCTGTTTCTTACTCATGTAGGCTCATCTGAGCAGGGCTCTATGTCACTGATTATGTCAGTGATTATGTCAGGGAACTTTTGGCCCTGCCGGTATTGTTGGACCATAAACTCCCACCATGCTTGACCATGGACCATGCTCACTAGGTCTCATAGAAATTGAAACCCAACAGCATCAGGAGGGCCACAGGCTATATATGATGGTTGAAATGCCATTTGGAGGATACCACATAGGTGGTTTTTCCTATAGGGCCACCAGTGTTGTGTTTCCTTTCTGTGTTGCAAACAATGCTGTGTACCATCATTCAGTGTCTTAACTTGCAAATGGTGGCTGTTGTTAGGGAAGAAACTTCAACCCATTACACCATGTCTGTTCATCATGACAGTCATGTTGTTGCAGTGCTATGGGTTGCAACATTGTACGGATGCAGAAGTTGCTGCATTTCATCCTCACTATTTCATTTGTGATCATTCTTTAGTTATCTAAAGAATCAGTCTGCTGGGAATGGCAAAGAGCAAATTCTCTCTCTCTCTCTCTCTCTCTCTCTCTCACACACACACACACACACACACACACACCCCAAGCAGGTACTGCAGTTGAATAAAATCACAGCAATTCCATGGATTTAGATTATGAATTGATAGCTGTAGTTCTAATGTGACAAATATCATCTGCCCCTGTATCCCTTGGATAGTATTTTTTCAAAACTGGTGATTCTCAGGTCACTTATTCCAGAGTGAGAAATACAGAGTAGGTGAAACATCACTGTTTAAAAAAAAAAATTTAAAAAGCTTCCAAAATGTAGAGCTACTTTTCAAATGTAGCTATGGATCCAGATTGCAAATATTTATACCAAAGAAGTTTTCTGTGCATCTTCAAAGCTTGCTTGATTTATTTTCAAATTAGTACTGGTCTCTTGTTTGTCATGCTGTACTACCAACAAAGCTGTTACACCTGGTTTTACAATGATGATATTAAGAGTCACTTTTTATTTTCCTTGTCTGCATTAACCCCATATCCTTAAGCTTCCTTCCCACTATGTGATATCAAGCTAATTGCTCAGCCTTAGTTTTCTAGAGAAGATCAGCCAAAACTGGGGGCATGTGAACTTAGTTTTTCATCACCCACCATGGATTTGGAGGGAAGTCAAATTATATAAATGATAAATGAGTTGTTAACTTCAAATTTCCCATGCCCAGATGTTTGTGCATGTTTCAAGCTGATAACTATGGTCTGTGAGACTTGATTGTGTTCCAGATTGGCAGTGGGTCAAAAAAAATGTTTAAAGTAGATTCTTCCCAGGTATTTACTAAAATTCCCTAATATGGATGGTATTTCATTGACAACCACATTCAGTTCCTCCAAAAATGAAACTCCCATCAAGCAAACATCAGAGTGAGAGCCAGCGAAAGAGTGTGAAGCTAGACTGAGCCATTCAGGAAATCTTAGAAGGCATCACCCACTCTCAGTTCGACATCTAATCCCACTTCATATGCCTTTTCCCATCTAAAGTTGTTGTCAGGACCTCATCAACTCAGGTTTGCTTTGTGGTGACCACATTTGCAACTGGAGTAGTAACAACAACAACAACATTTATATGCCACCCACTCTGGGCATCTTCCAACAAATTAAAGCACAGTAAGACATCAAACATTAAAAACTTCCCTGTCTTCAGATGTCTTCTAAAAGTCAGGTAGTTGTTTATTTCATTGGCATCTAATGGAAGGGCATTCCACAGGGAGGGTGCGACTACTGAGAAGGCCCTTTGCCTGGTTCCCTGTAACCTCACAATGAGGGATCCTCCAGAAGGCCCTCAGAGCTAGATCTCAGTGTCTGGACTGAATGATGGGGGTAGAGACGCTCCTTCAGGTATGCAGGGCCAAAGCCTTAAAGGTCAGCCCCAACATTTTGAACTGTGCTCGCAAACATACTTGGAAGCCATGCCTCCTGTCCATCATTGCACTGACCTTTCTTGGTGGGCTGAGGGGCAGCTCACAACATTGTACTGGCTGCTTTAGCTTCTTCCTTCCCTATGCAGGTGCCCCCACTCCCCTGAAAAATGTTGCCCTCCCTTTCACATACACAACAATACAATACAGTTATGTTGTGTGGGAAGAAGTCCAAGTGCATTGCATTACCCATTTGCTTAGGCAGTGTGGGGAAACTCCACCATGCTGCAAGAAGGCTTTCTGGCATCCTTACAGCACCAGAAGACAAGGAGTGCCATCATGTCACCTAGGCAACCAGGTGACTTCTGTATTTGCCTCTTCTGTGTCATTTGGAAAGATGGTTAGGGTTTCTTGGTTACCCAGGCAATGCCACCATGGTATTTTCCTGCAATGCTGCCTAGCTGTTTCCCTGCTTTCCTCTGAACCTGTGAAGAAAAGCCTCAGCAGAGGGCTGGAAGACAGGGGTGTGCTGGAAGATAGGGCTGTGTTCCCAAAGTCCCTGAGGTGGAGAACTTGTGGCCCCTCAGAAATGGACTGCAACTTCCATCATCCCTGATTATTGGCTGTGCTAGCTGGAGAGCTGGTTTTCTAGGCTTAGAAATACAGAAAAGTTCATTTCCCCTTCTTTTTGCCAACAGGTGAATTTTGTCCATTTTCCTATGACACTCCTGAAATATCAGCTAAAGCAAGGGCAGAGTTTCATGATCTGCAAACAAGGCTGTGAAGTTAGGGGATTATTTCTACTCAATCTTATAAAACCTCTTAGTCTCATCTACAACTTAATTTTCTGGGTACAGTGATGGTTTCACGTTTGCTACATCATTATATACAAGCACATTAGCTGGACATACAGTGTTGCTTTCATTCCCTGCCCATAACTTTCCCATAGGCATCTGATTTGCCACAATTGGAATCTAGCTGCATATTTTAAAACCTTTATCCACTAACATGCAAGCATATCCTAATTTTATTGCCTAGATTCTATAGTTGAAAGGTGGATTCTGTGATGTATAAAGCAATCATTATCAGCAACATGAAGATTTTTAGATCCCCTGTCAATGCATGTTTAATTCATTTTTCCTTTCAGTCTAATCAGGACATGGGAAGGGAGTGAAATAGCTCAGCAAAGTAACTAAGCATTTGATCTTCCTCTCCACATGACTCTGTCTCTTCCCCAACTATCTCCTTCCCAGTTAAAAACACCATATGGCCGTGTCTGCCACAGGGGGCACTGGTGATTTTAATCAGTTCCATCAACTCTCCGAGCAGGTTTGATGGGGCAAAGCTGTTGTGAACCAGCATGCCAAAAAAATGCATTCCTTCCATCTAATACAGGAAAGACCAATATTCCCCTTGGGGCACTCAAACACTGTCCTTCATTTGCCTTGCTCCAATTGCTCATAAAGTGTTTGAACATCATAAAATCTCTTTAGCGTCAACAGAAAAGGAAATAGAAGCCATACTTCTAAAGCAAAGATAATTTTGTTTTCCTTCAAAAGCCCCATTGTGCGATGCATTCTTTTCATTTAAGCCTGACCAATTCTGAGGTGCATTTGTTAGCCATTACAGAGGATGGTAAGTCTTCTTCAGTTTTGCCTAAGTGCAAAATTTCTAAGCTCACCTATTACCCAGAGTTAGGAAGCCTAAACACCTTGTTTCTTCCCAAACTGGGGTGGGAAGCCTCTATTCTGTGGGCTTCATAAGACCCACCAGGTCTCGCCATTTGGCCCGCAAGACCATTTTTACCAAGCCATACCCACCTACTCTGCAATTAAGATCTCTGCAAGATCTGGTTCAACTGAAAGGGGCTTACAAATGCCACCAGTCAGCTGATTGATGGCACCTGCAAAGCTCTGTGTAAGGGGCTTTGCAAGACCTGGCAACCAGCTGATTGTAGGGTCCTGAAAAATCCCTTGCAAAGCACTCTGCTAGATTCATCTATCAGCTGGTTGTCAATTTTTGTGGAGCTTTTTGAAGGATGTTTTGGAGGCTATGCATTTGTCTGCACAGTTTAACTTCAAGCCATGTGGGCAACAACAACAACAACAACAACAACATTATTATTATTTATATGCTGCCCATCTGACTAGGTTGCCCCAGCCACTGTGGATGGCTTCCAGCAAATTATAAAACCATAGAGGAAGACATGCTTCTGAGTACCAGTTACTGGGGAGCACAAATGAGAAAGGCTAATATGTCCTGTTTTGGGGCTTCCCCGGTGGGATCTGGTTGGGCATTGTGGAAATAGGATGTTTAGCTAGATAGGCCTTGGAAAAGATCCAGCAGGGTTCTTTTTATGTTCATTTGGATGTTGTTGGCCCACACTGTATTACATACACTAAATGCACATGTTGCTATACATGGCCCTCCATGTTGTTGTTGTTTAGTCATTTACTCATGTCCGACTCTTCGTGACCCCATGGACCAGAGCACGCCAGGCACTTCTGTCTTCCACTGCCTCCCGCAGTTTGGCCATACTCCTGCTGGTAGCTTCGAGAACACTGTCCAACCATCTTGTGCTCTGTCCCCCCCTTCTCCTTGTGCCCTCCATCTTTCCCAACATCAGGGTCTTTTCCAGGGAGTCTTCTCTTCTCATGATTGGCCAAAGTATTGGAGCTTCAGCTTCACGATCTGTCCTTCCAGTGAGCACTCAGGGCTGATTTCCCTAAGAATGGATAGGTTTGATCTTCTTGCAGTCCATCGGACTCTCAAGAGTCTCCTCCAGCACCATAATTCAAAAGCATCAATTCTTCGGCGATCAGCCTTCTTTATGGTCCAGCTTTCACTACCATACTTCACGACTGGGAAAACCATATTCTCCCTCAACTAGTCCACTCTGCATTACTGAATTGGAGCAAGAGAGCATTAGTCCAGTTGGCTTGGCAGCAGATATGTGTTTCCTCTTCCCCACCATCTCATCACTCTCTTGTGAACACTCTTCCAAGGGCAAAAAATGGTAAAGTGGAGGAGAGTATTTCATGGGGACACACATATACACTGCCATCTCTCCAGTTTTGGAAGCTGGTGCCCCCAGGGGAGGCTGGTGCATTAGGACAAATGAGGCACTGACCCACATTCAGTCTCCCCCCAGCAGTCCAGAGGGTAACACTGTCTGTCAGCTTCCTCCCTCAGTGTTGCGCTTGTAGAACTCAGGAAGGAGGAGGGTGATAAAACTATAATTAGCTGGCTCTGGCTCCCCCTGCTGTTGGTCTTCCTGCCTTCTGCCCTACCAGTCCTGATGGGCACTAGGCACCACTGAATACTGCTATAAGTGTACAAATTTGGTATATTTATTTTGTGGAAAGTTATCAGCTGGGGAAATCATATTAATTTATCATGTAACAGCACTGCATGTGTGGCAGTTATTTTTATTTTACAACAAGGGAGAAATAAAATACCAACTCACTAATATACAGCAAGCGAGTCACAATGCATTCTTACAGGAAACACCTTAATTACTGCAGCATATGGAAATCTTGGGATTCTTTACAGAGCACCACAGTGAGGAATTTCTCTGTGACCAGGGAAAGAATTAATACAGCAGATTAGGACTCATCAGTATGTGTATGAAGCAGGTGTCTCCTTTCCATCACTGTCCCCTCCGCAAGCTTTGCCAAAAATCAAATAAACAGAGACTTTGCAAATGAACAAAATGAAAAATGTAACTCCGCAAATGCCAGAGTCAGTCAGAACAATTTCGCTTGACAGCTGTAACAGTAACTATTACAGTGCTGGAAAATTATTGCCAGGAAGGGGGGGGGGGAATCACCAATTGCAAGGCTAGCATGTTTTCAGGGATTCCCTCAGGAATACTTTTTATATTCTCATTTTATGAGCAGAAGACACCAGTACTTTATTTGCTTCATTGGCTTCCAGTCCACTTCTGGGCTTAATTTGGAATGTTGGTTTTCACCTATCAAGTTCTTCACAGCTTCCGACCTAGGTACCCAAAGCAACATCTATTCTATATCTATATTCTATATGTCAGGATAGGGATTTAAAATTGTTTTTAGTGGCTTTTTCACCCAGAGAACCCTGATTATGGCCCACACAATAAAGAAAACTTGAATTTCTCCACAAATAACCTCTGCAATTATACAAAGAGGCTGTTGGAAACCATTGGAAGCACTTCCAGCCTGCCCTTATTTCCCACCATGCCTTCCCCTCTATGCCTTTATTCTAAGGCAGCAGTTTCGTGCACAGCTTGACCTGGTCTACATATGCAGCCAAATGAGGTCAGGCTGAGAAGAAGGACTCCTGAGGTAGTAGAGCAGACATTGGGTTGCATTCAATTAACTATTACTCAAAGTACACCATAGAAATTAATGATAATAGGCATAAGTTTATCATGGCCAATAATTTTAATAGTAAGAAGCTTACTCTGAGTAAAAGTTAGTTCAATACTATCCATTATCACTTCAGATTTCAGGTGAAGGACCTAATTTCAGAATATTGCCCTAATTTTAAAAACACCAGAACAAAAAACACCTCCCTGCATGTTGATAGCAAGGGGTGGGCTTGAATTCAAGCTTTTCCCTATCGCATCGTAAGTTTGAGGTGCAAGTTTATCCTTGTTTGTTTTATCCATTAATTCAATCCATGTTTACTTTAGATCTACATTTAGATCTACATTATGAAGACTATTATATCGTCAAAAGAAAGCACACCTCCAACATCAAGGACTACCGGGGGGGGGGGGAATACAGCAGAGATTGGCCATGTCTAATAGTGTTAGCCTGCAACATATCAACCCAATACTCCCCATTCTCTTATTCTTCAAGTGCCTCTACAGACATGCTGTCTGATGTGTCAGTGCAAATTTGTGTTTAAAGGCCTTTGGACAATGAGGATCTCACAAGAGTCCAGACCCCCCCCCCCCCTTCTACCTTCTTACCCCTGATAAATTTCCACTATGCCTCTGAGAATTATCCCAATTTGGTCATATTCTGCCTATCTATATGCATGAGAAAAGGTTAAAAGAAAAAGAGACAAGAAAACCCACCAGCCTCAGCACTGAGGCTGAATTGTGAGACATGGTGTCTATTTCCAATGCTAATTCACTGCTACAAAGAACAGCATGGCTTTAAGCTCTGTGAAACTGCATAGTCACTTTCTTGGCGATGATTTTGGTGCCGGCATTCTTGCTGGGCACAAGACTAGACTACATGGCCCATGAGGTTCCTTTCACCTTTATGAATCTGGCAGCCTCCAAAGGTCGAGCTGCGACCATACCTAACAATTTGAACAAGAAGAAAAGAGAGAGAGGCTTCTGCAGATGTGACCTTTGCTGTTGCTAGCTTCATAGATTTTGAGGGATTGTTATCTCTGCATAAGTGATGTGTGCCGAGTCAGATTAGCTCAATGGGGCCTCGACATATCCCCTAGCAAGCTGGCTGTATAACAGAAGACTTGATGCTACAATCAGAACATGCCATTTGTTTTGTTTTGGGGGATGATACAACATCTTCTCTAGCTCCTTTCCTAACAATGCCTTGATTTATGATAGCTGCGGATATGGCCTAATGACCAAACTGGTTCACAGTGAAGTTTCCTGCATACCTCATTGGTTTTCTTGATTTTTCGGTGGATCCAAACCACATCTGCTCCACTGGATAGCTGCTTACCTTAGACTAATTTTTTGTCCTAAATGGCAATATCACAGCTAAAGGTGACAACAACATCCTTCACTTCTGCCATCAAAACTGCTTAACAGTAGGCGTTATATTAAAGCAAGTTCCAAAATTAAGCATGATGCTCAAAGAAATATGAACAAAGAGGGGGAGAAGAGAAAAAGAAATGGCAGCATCAACCTGTCCCTACGTACTGAATGCTATGGAACTCTTTAGGCTTAAGAGTGCATAAATAGGCCTAGGATTGCAGCCAGAATTAGAATTTCAACTATATACAACGAATAAGATTTCTAAAATTGTTTCTGAAGTACATCTATCTTCAAGGCTTTGAAAAATAAATGCACTGTTGAAATCATGGGGTGGGAGGAAAAGAGTCCCTGTGGTGAGGCTAGTCAGGTAGCACATAGTAATGACACGTGGAATGTCTTTTGAAGGCAAATATCGCCATCTTCTGGACATTTCAAATAAATCCAGTCAGGCCTGATGTCTGGTCCCTTGGCAACCAACCACTGGAAAGCGACAAAACCACGTTTTACTACAGAAAAACCTCTGTTTTCAATGGGCGTGAGCCTGGGCAGTTGCTTCCTCCAGAAGTTTGGAGGCCTCCCAGGTGGTGTAGGAAATCAGTATGCCAGGGACGTGACTTTCAGTGTCACACACATGACGTAGAATGGTTGGTAAAAAGAAAAAGGTTTCAAGTATCTTCCATGTAGCTGGGAAACTACAGAGGTCCTAGCTTTCTGTGCAAACCCATGCTCTGTTCCTCATTCTGCAAGAGATTGACTGTATGGATTCACAATCAGGTGGCTTCTTGCATTACCCAGAAATTGCAAAAGCATATCAGCACCAACATATTGGCTTTTGATGCTTCTGGCATAATGCCTGAAGAGGAGAGTTCACATGTCTCCTGAAAAGAAATGTGCAAGCTCCAAACACGCGTACTGCTTCTCATATTTCACTGTGGTGATGCAGACATTTCTTCTTTGGACATTACTGTGGGGGGTGTAAACTGCAGGTGTACAAGTCATGCACACCCATTTGCTTCTGCTTCCTGACCACCAAAGCTTGCCACAGATGGAGACTTCACCTTATGGATTCAGAAGATAAATGTGACCACTGAAGACAGTCCAACAAGTGCTAGGTATTTTCATCACATGGGAGTTTGTCTTCAATGTGGACACTCAGAAAAGGGGCCTTCCTGTTTTGAGAGCTAGGAGAAAAGAGTACATAACTGACACCACTCCTCTCCTGAACACTTGCAACATAAACTGATGGAAGAGATGGAGGAGGAGAACTTTAGACAGGTGAGCACTAGCAAGCTGCAACCAATTTAAAGTGACAAAGAGGCAGTGATGTAGGTGGAGCATCGAAATGACATGATCAGAAGACAACTAGAGGAGACAGAATTAATTGATTCTGCATGTATACTGTAAACCTGTGATGTTATTCTTTTCACTGTTCAGTACTGGCTCACAGTACTGGCTCACAGGCTGTGCTATAAGCCCATCTTCGTACATACTTTTAATTGTGTTCTTTTAGATTTCGTTTTCCCCTCTTCAGTGTTTATTTGGTTGTTATGTTCTAATTAAAAATATTACCGCTCCTTGCCTTTCCTTAAGCATGAATTGGTTGTCATTTTCAAATATGCATGTACCTCTTCTCTACTAGAACAAAGTAGTAAGATATCTGTCCAGTACATTTGTGTTATCCTCTTCTTCCATTGTCTCCCAAGACAGACGGATGCCAACCAACGTAAATGTATTTCATTGTCCAATGACGCTGAAGGCAGTTTCAATTTGCACCTAATTGTTTATTAAGCAACCTTGCTTTCCCCACAACATGACTCCCCTGGGGGACTGTTACATTCAATGATTCATCTTGCCCTTCTTGATTACAAGAGTCCCCAAAGGGAATTGATCAGCAGATTTCAAAATCCTAGCACCTAGTCAAGTTGGTGCCTGGAGCAAGGGCAAAAGCTACCCAAACTGCCCACAGTCAGCAGGAAAGACAAAGCCCAGCAGAGTCAGCAGCTGAGCTGAGCAGATGCTGAAGGTGACAGAAGTCAGAGTGTCGTAAGAAATTTTTTGGATTCTGTACTGTTGTCAAGTCAAGAAATGTGGGATCCCAAGCAGGAGATAGACAAAACAGTGAAGTTGCAGGGGATTCTTCCTTTCTGCTCTGTTCTAACTGTTTAACCTGAAATTCAGCCCGGCTGCCCAATGGGAGCAAATGTATTTAGTCACTCAAATAATTTACAACACCATTCAAAAAGATAATGGTGGTGTATAGAACAGAGAGATATAAAAATATAACTGTTGAGTTAAAATGACTGGAATGCATTAAATCAATTGGTAAAATCGAAAAGAACAATAGCCAGTAAGGTATTAAGTGAAAAGTTCATGGGATGCCACTGCACTCAGCTTCTGACACTCACTGCTGTTCTTCAAGGAGCCTTCCTGCTCCAAAATGGAAGCACTTTGGGTGCAGGTCAGGAATGGATTCAGCAAAGCTACTTCAGCTGTGTCACCATGAATCCTTGCTGGCACCATGGAAGCTGGAGAATGTCAGCAGCCTAATTCACACAAAATGTGGCATTAACCCAGGCGACATCTTCAGCAGCAGGTGAAGAGGTGGCATATGTCTTGTGTGGATCTCAGTGGGATCCCACCACCTGAGGCAGTCACTTCAGTCACTTATCAGGGAAATAGAAAGTAGAAACCTAAAACAGCACCAAACTGCACGTTTGAAGTCAAGAAGGGAAGAATGGCAAATGAGTGCTGCTCTTCAAGCAGAATCAAATTATTTAGACACTCAAAATTACAGATAAATGTGAAGATTATCACAGCCTTCCTGAATATTTTTTTATTGGACTTCCAGCTGTTTCTCTTTTGAGACTAATAAATACCAAACGTACAGTTTGGAAGTGATTGCGCTATAACCTGAAACATCCTACCTATTGCCTTGCCTCTTCCAACCACCCACATTGCATGCTTTGCAGACGAAGGAAAGAAAAGTAGCGTAGACTGGCAATTGGCTTGTTCCCTCCCCCCCCCCCCCCCGGTGAAAGGAAGTCGACATCAAACCTATAATAATAGTGCAACCATATTTGCCAAAATGACCAAAATAACCAGAAACTAAAATAAACAGAAGTGCTGCTTGCATAGATGGAAGTGGAGATACTATATATACCTAGAATGATTTTATTCTAGGTAGACTTGTCCATTTCAAGGGGTTGGGGAAAACATATTGAGATTTGGTTCCAGGAAAAAGAATTCATTAGTCTTATTCTGGTTTCACAGTCAGTTTCATTTGTTTGCAAAGGCAAATCATGTATTCAGAGTTCAGTGTTTTGCTAGGGCAGAATGCATCGTGGCGCTTCTCAAAATAAGCGGGTTGCTGCTGCATAATTAAATTCCTCATCTTCCTTTAAAACTACCAGTATTAACATAATCAGGATGATAAATGCGGAGTCATACTTCTCCTTGTCGACATTCACACTTTCCATGTTTCAGGTGGAAACCATTGTGACATTTGACTTTATAAAAATGACCTGGCGTAGCAACTCCACTTAATTAAAACATTTAAGAAGTTGTTTTTCTTACATGCAATGAGTGATGCATTGCACTGCAATGGAATGTGCAGCGATACAAATATTTTATAGTCCTAACAATTAAGGCTTTATTCCACTTGCAGCAGTTGACAACACAAGTGTCCCACACTTGATTCAGACAGTATCTGCACTAAAAGGGAACCAGTTGGGGGAAAGGGTGCTCCTTTGCTAATGAGTTTGGTAATCAAGGCATCTATTTTCATTTCAAATTGGCTAGATTGGGGGAAATTGCGAGACTAAATGACTAGAGCTAATTAGGATTATAAAAATATTCATCACGCTGAAGAATTAACACTGGGTCTTGATTTTCTAGTATTTGCATACTGCTGCTCTTTAAGGAAGGGTGGGGGAAACGGCACTTATAAATTGTCTTCTCTTTAATGAATTGAGCAAACACTATTTCTGTTTTAGCCATCCTTTCATTTAAAGGCACTGTTACATATTCATGATTTGTAAATGAAGCTAAGTGATTCCGATTCCTTGCATGATTACCATATTCAAGAAATTGCTTCCCCAAGTTGCTGTTAAATACTCTTGAACTTGGGATTTTCTTTTTCAACAGCAAATATTTTTGCATATCTGCCCTATTAAACATGCTGTGGTAAACCCTGCCAGACTGAAAGATATGGCATCCAGTAACGTAGTCACAAAACCATTTATAGGTAAGATCAAGCAGCTAGCGATCCTTAGAGGCTGACTGCCATATTTGTATTTATTTATTTTTTTGCTCTGCCACAGACACCACCTAATGTTGACAGGCCATTTAACATTTCACTGTCTTTCCAATTCATTTTATCATCTTTGTTGCAATGGTACATTCGATCTTTGATGTATAACCATTGGCTATGCTTACACTCTCCATAATGATTCACATAACTGCATTTTACAGGCCGGTTATATATTCATTTGTTACTTCATTTTCTATACTGCCCTCCATCCCATAGGATCCCAAGGTAGTGCTACACAAGATAGAAATATACATAATAATGCAGTGGTGTAGCATGGCGGGCTGGGGGCGGGCATTGCCCCGGGCACAGATTTGGGAGGTGAAAGCCATCATGAGCCATCATGTCCTTCTCAGCTGCCCTACGGCTGAAGGGTGCACAAGAAGGACACAGCAGCCCAGACACCCACATGTGTGTGTGTGTGTGTGTGTGTGTGTGTGTAATTCCACTTATATCCTACCCTTCCTCTCAAAGAATGGCAATATATAATGCCATAAACTGTCAAACCCCCACCCCCACCGAATATTGCTGCTGCTACCACAGAAGGGAAAAGAGAATGGTACGGTACAATATTGTGTAATTTTGTTTGCTGTTGTTAGTTGATTATTGTGTTGCAATTTTTTTACTGCTGTACTGTACTATTAACTGATTATTCTGCTGTATTTCCTCTACCATTTCTGATTACTTAAATTGCTGTGGGATTTATTAAGTACTACGCTTTGAAGTCTTAGCTGTTCACTGGAGACAACATGTGTCTGAGCAGTGGGAGATATAGGAGAGGAGGTGAGGGATTCTGTTTATACAAGGAGCCTGCAGTGTGTGTGTGTGTGTGTGTGTGTGTGTGTGTGTGTTATGACTTCGTGGTCTAAATGATACATTATTTTCCATTATTATTTTCTATAACTGTTTCTCTATTGATTGTCAGTTTCCATGAGCAGCAGATTGGGGAAATGTTGGAGATATAAGAATACTGGAGGAGGAGGAGGAGGAGGAGGAAGAATATAGAGGGCCACTTTCTTTATTTCACTCTACTTTTTTAAACATTTACATTACAATCCAGGTCAGTAAATAAATACAATAAGCCAACTGAACTATATCATATTAAATATATTACATTTACAAGATTAAATCATTTTAAAACATCTCACAAAAACTCATCTTTTTTGCTGTTCATATTACTCTCATGCTGAAAGTCATTCTCTCTCATATCACCTCCATTTGCTTAAATCAATCAATACACATTGATCTACATTTGAGAGTTTTATCTATCGTTTTCTCCTGTGGGCTCTGAGCAGCATACAAACGAGGCTCAAGTACCCCCAAAAGTTGTGAGACATTTGCAAGGCCATATGAAACTTAAAGCTGATTGGTTCTCTTTTGCCCATGATAGCCATATTCTATATTTTCAAAAGCACTGAATTTCAATGGGAGTTTGAGGTGTTTTTTCATTGTGTTTGCCTCTCTAAGGGTGTGATTTTTTTACTTAGATTCTGAAAGGTCCTGGGTTCAAATCCAGATGGGTGTACATTTGAGGGAAGGGCTGTAGAGCACATTTTTTCTTTGCAATCCCAGGTTGAATCCTTGACATATCCAGGAAGAGAGGGGAAAGAATCCTGTCTAAAACCAGAAAAAGTTGTGGCTAGTCAATCAGCTTAGACAATACTGAACTAAATGGACCAATAGTTTCATGGAGCATCACTCAGCTTCCAGGGCCAGCCGTACAATTAGGTAGAGTGAGGCGGTTGCCTCAGGTTACAGATGCTGAATGGGGGACAGCGGACACTTGCAGGTAAGCCATGCAGCCTGAGCTAGCCTGCATAACTCTCTGAACCCACAATAAATTACAATTCACAGGATTATTTGGTGGAGGCATGTCTATTAAAACAGTGAAATACTGCTTTAAATGTATAGTCTAAAATTCAAATGCCAGTATGTTTGGCTTTTGGCTTTTATATGTATGAAATTAGGGAGGGAGTGTGGTGAGGTGCAAACCATTCTGCTCTTCAACTCAGGCAGAAAAATATATGGAGCTGACTTTGTCCGCTTCCTGTGTTGCACCATTACAATTTTTGCTGCCATGATGCTGAACTGTGAGCTCACTGACTTCATTCCTGTATTTGATTCTGGGTGCTGTTCACATTGAGAAGGACAGAAGACCAAGTAATAAGGTTTTGCCTGCTATTACCACAATTTTCCTACAAGCCATATTCCAGAAGGCTTGTACTTTGGCTTATTATAGTCAACATATGTGGATCAACATCTTTTTTTAATCCCCCAGACTCCTCCTTTCATACTTGTTCAATGCAAGCGAATAAAAGATAGCCGCTGCACTTTATTTCAGCACATGACAAGGTAAAATACCTGTAGTTTCAACCTGAACAATCTAGTGATGTGTACAGAAAAGAAGCGAGACGCGGCACTGCTGAAGTTTCCGCAGACTATTACCGTTTTGAAAACAGGAGACACTTTCCAAATGCTAGACTGCATTTAAATGTAACAAAGGTTTACATAATTGCCGGTTGTCACACAGGCATGAAGTGCATAAAAATGCCTTATCTAACCATCTACGCCGCATAATGCACATTTTATAATGGAATTTGCAGTGGATAGATTCTTCATCAGGTCCTTAACCTTCAGCAGAGACTAAGAAATGCAAAGCTGTTGTCGAGTTTCATAATCCTTTGGCTTGGAATACGAAACTCATGCTGCTATTTTAATTCGAGTCTGACAGCTCAACTCCTATCCACTGTCCGTGGCATCTCAACCTTCTGTCTCCCAACGATTCTGCCCACACACCAGCCCTCTCGTTTATTTTATTTCATTTATTAGATTTATATACAACCCTTCATCATAAGATCTCAAGGGGGTTCAAAGAATCATCATCATCATCATTATCATTATCATCACCTAGCTAAGATCTCAAGGAGGTTCTCAAGAATCATCATCTAGCTATGTGTCAGGAAATGCTGAATCTGAGTATAGCTGCCCCATTGAACTGCAGGTGGCAGTTTCTCTGAACTGACTCTGCCCACCCAGGCTGGCAATTGGAACCTTCTGGGCAGGAAGCAATATAAGGTGCTTCCTCTTCCATGGATTGAACACAAATTCCTCATGAGGACTGGCCAGTATCCTTAGTTAGTCCTGCCTCCTGGTTTGCTCTTTGGCCCTCACCACTGTCTTGGCTCATCTCAGAGGCTGCTGCTCACAGCACAGTCCTGACACTGCGGCTTTGACCCTAGCTGTGGGAGGAAAGAATCTTTTTTTCTGCCTGGCACTGGAACTGCAACTCCAGTGGTAGGCTCACGGGTGAGTGGGAAGGTTGGGGCAATTACTGGATCTGTCCGTGCCTCATCAGTGGTGATATGACAGGATCTGATTTAAGTTGCATTGCTGTGGAATGAGATGAGCATTCACCCAAACGTTGTGAGAAATTGCTCAGCCTATTCTGAGCCCATCTAAGGAGAGCTCCATATTTATAGATATAAAATATTTATTGAAAAGAAGTAGATGGAAATTATGTAAGCTGTTAAGGTAGCTATTTGTTGGATTCTATCAGGGGCTGGATTTGCTACTGTCAATGATCTAGAGTTAAGTAGTAGTGCATATAATGTTAAGATGGGGTTTAAATCTCACTTTGAAAAGATTTGTGAAAAGATTTGGCAATTATGGGAGTCCTGCTTCTAACTTTCATGTCTATGTAACTTGCCTTGCCCTCCCTCTCTCTGCTCCCCACCATACAACCCATTTTCTTGTCATTCTTTTAAACACATGCAGACATTATACAGTCTCGGAAGTCATGATGACTCCATACGTGGAATTAGACTTTCAAATTTCAGCACTGTGATTACTGGGAAGACCTTGCTGGGATGGAGATTGACTACCAGGTGTGCTGAGATGGCACACTGCCATACTACCTCAAACATCTAATTCAGCAACTCAAAGGAGGGGATATATAGATTAATGAAGAATCTTGATGATGAATATACTTAGTGGAAGATGAGGCCTTTGATTGCCAAGCTCTTGCATTTTACAACTTGTTTGATTAGCAACATTGTGGCAGGTGTTTTAGTAATAAGCCATTTATTAGAAAGTGATAGCTAGTTGGTAGAGCATGAGACTCTTAATCTCAGGGCAGTGGCTTTGAGCCCCATGTTGGGCAAAAGAATATTGCACTGCAGGGGGCTGGACTAGATGACCCTCATGGTTCCTCCCAACTCTACAATTCTATCAGTTCTATGAATTTCTGAACCAAAGCTGAATTCCACTGCCACCATCAAACCTCTGAAACAGCCTCCTCACTAAAGCCGTGGCATGTCCCAAGGTAATGAGTTCTGCTGAGAATGTGAACATAGCTGCCCCACATGCCAGCACCCTTTATCTCCCCTACCAGATAACCCTTTGAGCTTAAAAAGCAGATCATGTGATTGAGCACATACTCAGCAGTATAGAGGAGTGGAGTAGTGACTCGAGACCCGTGGAATGGGGAGAAGAGACCACAAGGAGAAGGTCTTGAGGTCTTTACGCCAGCGTCCAGTCACCGAAAAATGTTCTCCCCCCCCCAACTTTAACATTATGCCTCTGAATACCAGTCGCTCAGACTTGCAGAAAGCTGCTTTGCTCATGTCCAGCTTGCAGGCTTCCCAAAGGCATGTGGCTGGCCACCGTGAGACAGGATGTTGGATGACATGGCCCATTGGCTTGGTTCAGCAGGCTCGTCTTATGTTCTTAAAGAAAATGAACGTACATATATTTGCTCCTTTCACACACAAAAATCAGTGCAGAATTTGGAACATTCAATCTCACAAATTAGGAGTGGGGAGTTATAGAATTTGGGTATTCTAACCCAAACCAACCCTAGCCTGGATTACCACTGAGTTTCCTGACAGACACATCATATACCCAGCAGCTGATCATTTGTTTCTTTATTACTGTGGTCTTTGTCCAAACACAGGCGCATATATATATATATATATATATATATATATATATATATATAGCTTAAAAGTAACATCAAACCATTCAGCAACATCAAACAGATATATTGGGTCTTTCAATTCATACTGCGAAATTCCTGGATACACCGAACATCTGAGCTTGCAGAAGGACTGACATTTGGCTAAGTCCTTTCATACAATGACTGCCTGGCACAGTAAAGAACTCTACATTTACAGTGGCTTTGCATCTGCAAATGTCACTGTGGCATCATCAAAGAAATAGCAATGTGAACCTGGTGCCTTCTGTTAACAAGGTAAAGGCTATATTCAAGTTATTATCTGTGGTTACTGGTGCAGTATATAATAGAACACTTTAAAGTGCATTAAATTACTTAGGTCAGGCCGTAAAAGACCTGGGGACTGTGGTATATTGCAGCACAGGAGACATTGTTCAATGGGCCACTAATGAATTTACTCTCCAAGGGAAAGCCGGGACGCTTCACAAATATAACTGCTGAGCCAAAGAACTTCCCCTGCTTCTTGTGCATGCTCCAACAGACATTCCAAAATCTGAGGTAGAAGTTCACTGTGGAAAATGTTACAGTGTGCTCACCCCTCTGTGTTCCACACAAAGCTCACAATTCCAAACATCTGTTGCATGGGCAAACAGGAGATCAGAAAAAGGCTGTATGGCAATACTAAGACATCATTGAGTCAGGATGAGCATATCCAACACCCCAAAAGAAACCTCCATATGAAAGCAGTTTTGTACTTGTTCCCTCAAAAGCCTAGGGATCATTGCTACCATTTTTTTGTGACTGAAAGACCATCCCATGCAGCAAATGTTCCACAGGTAGCACTTGAAAGGTAAAAATAATAATAGCTGGTCCCATCGTCTGCCCCACTTCTCCCCCCCCCCAGTCTTTATATTCCTTGGGGATATGCATGTACTCATGAAAAGGTAGGGAACCTGAGGCATATATGCCTCTATACTACCTCAGCTTTGGGAAAGAGTGTGTCTGACCACAATTCATTGCTTCTCGTAGCTCAATGGTCCAGCCCTGGCTAGAAGAACTTAGGATCTGTTGGACTCTTTAAAGCAAGGGGCATTGCAGAAGAGAGAAGATATACTGAATTTTCCCTGGCCTGGTCTAATTGAAGAACAAACCCAAGGCTTTTGAATTCAAGCATTCATTGACAAAGTTGGGGAACTTGCTAATTTCAATGTTTACAAATAATTCAGTATTCTAAAAAGATTGAAAATGGGTGTGACTATATCTTGAAAAATTATAAACCGGTCTCCATGTTGTTTTATTCACCCATCCATTGAACACCATCATCCATATACATGAAGCTTTGCAGAGTACTAAAGGGTATATCTCAGCTCCTGCTGCATTTGAAAGCACTTCACAGTATGTGCCCCTTCGTTAAATTGAATGGGAGAAGAGACACTGCAGCAGGGGTTAGATCAGAATCCAGCTTTTAGGGGGAAGAAAAAGCAACAAACAGAGGGAGCATGTTTTCTGCAAAAGCAACAACCGACAAGTGCCATCCCACCAATAACATCCATTGAGAAAAATTTCAGGCTGTTACATGGCGAGCACTTCTTTTGAATCTATCGTTATTTCAAGACTATTGTTCTGCAGTTACCCTCTCATCCATATCCTGCAACAGTTACGCATAACCCCATCACCAAAAAGACAACTAATGTGTTTGTTCCTAACAGAGATCCTTTTAGATGATCTTTCATGAAAAATGTCTGCCGTCAACATTACAGTGTCTATGGGATAACATTATTTTCTTCAGACAGTATAGCCCCATTCATGCATTGCTCAGAATAGGCATGTAGAACAAGGAGCAGGGCTGCTTTTAGACCTTCCCCCAATGGTGAATTGCCCTCTGCCCTCAGCCCTCCGAAACCACGTGTTGCCTATGGCCATGTGAACAGAAAGCCACACATAAGAGCCGTGCCAGATTAGTGATGTGGAGGAGGACCTGTTATGACAAGCTTCACCCAGTCTGTCCCCAGAGCCCCGCCCCTCAGAAAGGCCATCACTGGCCAATTCAATTTTTGGATTTCAGCAGGAAATCCTATCAACCAACTGAAACCAATGTCAGAGTCAGCCAACCACACAGAAAGGAACCCCCCCTCCACACACACCCCAGCTCTCCCAACAGCAATCAGCGCTGCTGCTGATAAGCTGTCTTTCAGCTCACCCAATCATGTGCAACATGTGGCTACTGGAAGCGGGGGAGAGAGGTGATAGTAAGGCAGAACTAAAACTACAGTGCCACCTTTTCTTTTTCTTCTTAAATGTGAGTAATGCTTAAACAGGCCTTAGTTTCTGGGACCCTATTGACGTTTTCTTTAAAGATTGAGGCATAATAAGGGACTGCAGTTTTGTTACAATTTGCACTGACAGGATTAACAGTGCTACAACAAACAGGATGGCAGCTGTGTTAAATGAGAATTAAAACACGGAAGAGTTCTACATAGCTCAAAATAAGACAAATAGCAGAGATGTACCTGACCCCTTTGCAATTTTGCTTTCAGCATACCATGACTCCATGAGTGCCCTGGACTACAGCCACAAAGAGTAGTTTAAATTCCGATGTTTAGAAATCATTTTTGCAAGCTTGGAAATGGGGAAGCCGATAGTGTGAGGCAAAAAAAAAGAGGGCTGCAGGTGAAGACCCTGTGCAGGGACCTGGGAGCACCATTTAAAGTTCAGTGAATGCATAAAGGAATAACATCAGGATGGTATTATTTGGATTAAATAAGAATGGAAGCAGGAGAAGGAACAACAATAGCATCTCCCCAAGACCAGAACATGGGAAGTCACCCAAAAATGTTTAATTTGGAATGGAATAATTGGCTTTTTTAAATTGTATTATGATCTGGTATTGTATCAATGTGGCTTATATTGGATTATTATTAATGAAAAGTTAATAAAAATTATTATAAAAAAATAAAGTTCAGTGAATGCATGTTCATGCATGCAGAATAAGCTGGTCCATTTGGATGTGAACGTGTTAACCAAGTATCAGGCTTTGCCCCATTGCTGGATGCAATCTTCTTTCTCCTTTGTAGCAACCTGTTGAGTACCTGATACAGATGATCCACAAAAAGAAAAACTTTCTGTGCATGAATTGCCATCACTAGACAGCACGGATTCTCCAGACATTTATTCACCAGATAGTATGTATACAATGAATGAGCAACAGCAGCCTAAAGTTCAGGCACTGCTTCATTCTTCCCTCTCAACTTCCAATGTGGCAAAAGGAAGTGATCAGAAGCTTTCACTCCCTGTTTTAAGTTTGTTGTTTGATCTGGGGAAACTCTAAACCATGATTTGATTGCCATGATCAAACCATAGGTTAGGTTTAATCCTGGCTTGTTTCAACAAACTGTATTTTAAACAGTGGTTGGAACCTGTGGCCCTCCAGATATTCCTGGACTACAACAGCTAGCCATTGGTCATGCTAGCTGGGGCTGGTGAGATGTTGCTGGACTCCACAATTTAAATGCTTCCTATCATACCAGGGAAGAGAGAGCACTTACGCCTAAGGCTTACAGCATCTAGTGCATCTAGTAGCACTAAACACTGGTGTAGCGTTGCATCTGAAATGAGGCAAAGATGTATATGAGCAATGTACCTTTTGGTCAAGGCTGTACGCTAGAATCCAGTCTTCTTGCTTAGGATGGAACAGCAGGCTCTGGATGTAGAAGCTGAGCCGATATTTTTGATAGGTGGCGCCTTCATCGTTACTGATGAGTATGCTACTTTCAATCTCAGGATCACTCAAGAGCATTATCTATATAAAAAGAAAGGAAAGACAAGGTGGAAATAGGCTTAATTACATATCTGATACTAACTTGAGATTATTATCATGTGATAAGAATTGCCCCTATATAGTTACATTACATGTAAGAATTGTCCCTACCGTGGTACCTTGGTTTACGAACTTAATCCATTCTGGAAGTCCATTCTTAAACCGAAACCATTCTTAAACCGAGGCGCGCTTTCCCTAATGAGGCCTCCCACCACTGGTGCCCTCCCACCATTCGGATTCTTTTCTTAGACAGAGGTAAAGTTCTCAAATCGGGACACTACTTCCAGTTTTGCAGAGTTTGTAAACCAAATCATTTGTAAAGAGGACTGTTTTTAAACCGAGGTACCACTGTATATAGTTACATTGCCTAGTTGGAATGCACCATTGAACTCTTGCCTGAATGAATGGTAGAGAGGGGTGGATGGATGTATATACCTATGGCTTTTGCATGGGTATAACAGTACAAAGGTAAGAGTCATATCCATTGCCCTGCCCACCTTTGTCTCTGGCCCTGCCCACCATCTGCATGTGGCCACCAAAAGGTTCTCTGTGAGGTAACGTGGCCCTCAGGCTGAAAGATGCACCCCACTCCTGGTTTAAACATTTTGCCCAGTGAATGATTTTCATATTCCACACTCAAATGTTGAACTCTGCATCTGAAATGATAATAGTGTCAATATCAAATATGACAATCGACTCTATATAAGGCCTTATACTGTATACTGTATACTAAAATGTTTTATTCCAAACTTAGTTCCTTTGGCAAGCCCTTTGTGGTAGCACAATTGACACTGACATCTCTTGGTTCGTGCAAGGATATTCTTCACAACATGACCTCTCCTCATGCAAACCTGCATGGACCCTGAGATTGTCATCTGAAAAACTACTCTGTGCACCAGCTCCAAAGGAGCTCCATAGAGTAGTAGCTTCCATCCATGGACTGCTCTTCCCTGAAAGGCCCATGTAGCACCAACTCTGTCATCATTTTGATGCCAGATAAATAAACTTTTCTTTTCCTGAGCATTTGGGCAGCAACAATGATCGGATGCTTTTACTCTGTTTATGCTCTGGGAAGTAATAAATTTCAGAAACTAAACAAACTAGCTTGTTCTTAGATCAGATAATTATTTATACTGGTGATAGCAAAAAAGGGAAAGCACTCTACCTAGGAATTCACCACTTTCATTAGGCAGACACAGTGACAAGGTTCAAGGTGACCCCTTCAGCTAACTCTAAACGGTTGCAATGGTCTGTACAATACTCCACAGTCACCGATCGCATGTGCCAAAATTCTGCAACAAGAAAAGCTTTATTCTATGGCTGGTATAAATTTCACAGAAGGGAAAATTTACATAATGCCTTATTTTGCATGATCTATTCTGCAATATTTCCTATTTTGCATAATTTATTCCAGTTTTCATAGTCATGGTGAGAAGCAAGGAGCTATGTAGGTGACTAAGCTCCACCTCTTATCTTATTCAGCAACTCCTTGCTCACACGGTCTTTCAAGCGATAAGAACAACTATCCATTAAATTAGAATGATCAGCTTTCATGCATATATTTTCAGACACATTCCCCATTTTTGTTTTTGATAGCTGTAATTTGCAGGAAGCTGAATTTTATTTCCCAGTGGCAGATTATGTACTTTTTGTGTTCAACTGGAATCGTAGCACACAAGCAGTTTTGTCTGTGGAGACCTGCTGTTGCTTCAGAGTGTAAGATCAGGCTAGCAGCATTTCAGCTTGGCACTAAAAATCAGCTTTGAGAATCTCAAAGCCTCACTTCAGCAAAAACTTAGCTCAATAGGAATTATCACCTCTATCATCTCTAGGGCCGCTGTGACAAAAGCTCAGTATACCATGGAAATAAGCCTTTATTTCTTTTTGCTTCCCAAAGGACTTCCATATTGCACAATAAAAGAGAAAAAGGTTGTCACCTCTAATCCCTATTTGGGGGGGAAACTAAATCACCTTTTCAGGATTCAAGAAAGCTTCTGTTTGGGACTAACTTTGTTTCCTGATCTATTTATTCATATCCAGAGGATAAGAGAGATATCTGTAGCTCACATTACTAACATTTGCTTACATCTGCAGACTAGATGAAAGAGAATGGAAGATTGCCACAAAGCAAAACATTTCAGAAGGATGCTACTTTTAAAACAAAGATTCTCTGGGGAAACAGATTTGCCACTCACTAAAGGTTATCAAGTGAAGAATGTTATAGATTAAAGATTTCCTCTTGTTCTAAGCTTGGATAAAGAGGTTAAGGGTCTTAATTATAGAGTACAGCAGATGGGTATCCAAATTTCCCAATGATTCATTGTTGACTCACTTTTTGCTTCAATAGGCCTTCTTCCCAGGTAGGTGGGAATAGGATTGCAGCCTTACAGCACTGGTTGTGCTATTTGGGGACTTGCAGTCCCTATAGTTTAAATGTGTGTGGCATATCTCCCTTTGCAGCTGCTTTGTCAGGAAACTCTGCTTAAAGGAACTTGTGCCAGCTGTATCTCTAGGGGACTCCACACATTCAGATTAAAAGGTTGACTGGGAGAATGTGATGGCGCTCACTGTTTCTGCTCCCTACCTCCATGTATTCAGCCAAAGACTTGCAAAAATACCTTAGGCGAACAAGTTGTATGGGGCTAGGCTCTCTCTATGCAGCTGAAGACTTTTCAGAAGACCAAGTCCCGGATCACATATGCCTAGCTTATGTACTTTAACTTCTGCAAACACTGACTCTGCCCAGACAATCCACTGAACATGTGGAGGTTAGAGCAGGGCCAGAAGCATGATCATCTTCCTGAGCCTCCATATTCAGTGAAGATGTGGGAAACATGTGAACAAAGTTCTCATCTTTCCATAATATCCTGAGGGAAGATGTGCTTTCCCTGGATGTTTCCTGCAAACCAAGTTGTTTGCTGTAACTCTGAATGGGGGGCACGGAAGGGCTCTGTCTCCCCATATCATTAATAATTGCAACTAGCAGCAACCACATAGGACTCATGTCTGAAGAGTAACCAAGAAAAAAGTTTTCTCTGGTAGCTCTGCAAAGTGAGCATATTCCTTGTGCAATCTCCACTTTCCCAAGTGATCAGACTTTCCAGATACAGTGCACAGCTGAGTTTGGCTTCCTTTGCATGGAGAGATCACTGCAATCTCTCTTCTTCTTTTTTGGCATTAATATATGGGTTTATTGGCAAATATAGCTCACAGTGTTTGCAGAAGTTAAACATTCCTACAATCAATAAATCCACTGCCACAAATCAGATTCTCAGAAATACCCTTTAGTCTACCACAGCCCAGCTTTCTGCATTCTTGTCTCCAGCTGTAATTCCCTTCTCGCATCCCCAAACTGGCTCCTTTTCTCTGTTTAAAAAATACCACTAATTACCCTTCATGTATAAATATCTAGCTTTCCCCCTTCCTTGAGTTGAAAAGGGAAATAAGGTTCTGATGAGCTTCACCTTCCACATCATCCTGTAACAACTAGTAACCCTCAAAAGAGTTACCAAGGAATTTGCATAATAAAAGGGTGTGATCTAGCCCATATTCTCACTTGCATAGCTTTCACTAATCTAGAACAAGTAAATGGGAGTAGGAAAGGGGAGGAATTTAGTTCAGTTCAGATTTAAAGGCAAAACTCCCCAATTCACACTTTCAGGAACAATGCACAAACTGAAATGCAGCCATCCATCAAAATTTGCACTTCTCTGAATTTTGCAATGCAGTTCTGCAGCCTGGCTATGTGTACAAAAATGCATATACTGAGGTAAAGCATGCATATATTCATGGAAATAATGTACAAAAATGCACTATATTCAGGAAAACTGCTTCGCAAAACTTTATATATTAGGCACAGTTGCATACAGATTTGTGCATATTAGAAGAAATTAGTACCTGATGAATTTTCATACAGACTTCTAAAAAAAAAAAGTGAACTGGTGCAGATATCTGGAGAAGTGAACTTAATACAGTGGTATCTGAAGGAGCGAGCGTCTCCACCCCCATCGTTCTACCCGGACACTGAGGTCCAGCGCCGAGGGCCTTCTGGCGGTTCCCTCACTGCGAGAAGCCAAGTTACAGGGAACCAAGCAGAGGGCCTTCTCGGTAATGGCGCCTTCCCTGTGGAACACCCTCCCACCAGATGTCAAAGAGAACAACAACTACCAGGCTTTTAGAAGACATCTGAAGGCAGCCCTGTTTCGGGAAGCTTTTAATGTTTAATGTATTATAGTATTTTAATATTCTTTTGGAAGCCGCCCAGAGTGGCTGGGGAAGCCCAGCCAGATGGGCGGGGTATAAATAATAAATTATTATTATTATTATTATTATTATTATTATTATTATTATTATTATTATTATTACCTCTGGTTGCAAACTTAATTCATTCCAGAGGTCCATTCTTAACCTGAAACCGTTCTTAACCTGAGGTACCACTTTAGCTAATATGGCCTCCTGCTGCGGCCATGTCTCCGGTGCACGATTTCTGTTCTCATCCTGAGGTAAAGTTATTAACCCAAGGTACTACTTCTGGTTTAGCGGAGTCTGTAACCCAAAGTGTTTGTGACCCGAGGTGTTTGTAACCTGAGGTACCACTGTATTGGGGAAATGAGCATTGGAGAGAAATCAAAACTGAAAGATTTGCCCATCCCTATTGAGGAGTAGACAATATGGGACACTTCAGTTTGATCTGCATTGTTTGCTTTCTGAGCTATTCCCAATTAGCTGCTTTACACACACACAAAAAACAAGTGACCTCTACCACATTTCACTCACTGGTTCAGTTCCTGATTGAACTGATCAATGTCTTCAGCCTGATCCCAATATAATCTTCCTATAAGATTTGTGGAACAGCAATTCCTTGATTTCAGAATGCCCAGGGTTCATCACAGACTAGTCCACTCCAGAACCTACAACAGACTAGCAGAGAAAGGGGGGTCCTGGAAGGAGGAACAGGGGTCTGCTTGTGGCTTCATTCAAGGAAGGAGCTATAAAATAGAAATCTAATCTATTAAGCTTGGCCTGAATATGTATAAGAGTCCCAGGCATCTGAGCACAACTAGGAAAGTGAGCATGAAGCGTAGCTGTATCCATTTTTTCTGGTAATCTGATCCCAGACATGACAGATGATGAGCAAAATCCCCAACATCTTTGGTTTACTGAAACCGATATCAGTTTGGCTTGGATTATACAAATCAGCAGGGAGCCTTTCCAGCTTTGGTTCACACAAGAAAATCAAAAGGGTATCAGCTTCAGTAAAGCAAAGATGGAAAAGCTCATGGAAAGAAAAAGACTGTGCAGTGAGAGCCTATCTCCCTATTTAATAACATTTAACCCTTTCCACAGCAACCCCCTCCAAAATAATAATATGTGAACCAAAATAATCATCATAATAAAAAATAGATATATGTGGAAAGTAACACTTTACATTTGTCAAAGGGCAAAACTACCTCTTCTTATTATGTGTCTTCAGCAAAGGATCCACCCCATTCGTGATTTAGATTAATCTCTTTTCATTAGCAGCCAATAAACAAACACCAGCTTCTCTGGCAATGCCCAGGACCGCCATTTATAATTGCCATAAGGAACACCAGAGAGTTGTCAAATATAATTTATAGCCCTTTAAGATCTAATCATTTTCTATAATATTAGATTAAATGGCAGCCCTTTATTAAAGAGGAAATTATAGTTCACCTTGCTACTTTCTGGAACATTTTGTTATATATTGTTTTTCTCTGTCCATTACAGAAGGATATAAAGTACTTTATTTCGGGGGGGAAGTGCTGCAAAACGAACTTGAAGGGAATAAGGTTTCCCTTTCCTTTCTGCATCCTAGCTGCAGAAATTGTTCTGTGAAGGATTTGCAAGGGCACAGTCTAGACTGCGATGCCAGATACCTGGATGCAATTCCAGTGGAGCAAGAAAATCCAGTCAAAACAGGAATCACCCATAGGTGATTCTTGCTAGAATCTTAAAACGTTTACTTGCTTTAAGGCATAGTTTTGAAGTGCATGTTTCTAGAATTCATGGTTTTTATCGCTTTTCTTCTTCTTTTGAATTTGAATCTGTGGGATATGTTAATTAACGCAAGAAGAGTCCTGCTGGATCAGGTGAAAGGTCACTCTAGTTTAGCATCCTCTTTTCATAGTTGCCAACCAGATTCCTATGGGAAGCCTGGAAGCAGCACCTGAGTGCAACTGCACTCTTTCCACTTGTGATTCCCAGCAACTGGCATTCAAATGCAAACTGCCTCCAACAAGATGTTTGCATTTGATGTAAAGTGAATTTCTCTTTTTTTCCAAAAAAAAATATTCATTTTATAACACAAATAAAAAACACAAACAGAAAAGACAAACAATATGAACAAATTCTTGTCATATCCTTATTTATTAAGTGGGCTTCCCCAAGTCCCACCTATCTGATTTTCATTTTACTTCATCTTTAGCAGTTTACATATATCATAATTTCTTTTTTTTTTTAATCACACTTAAAATAACTTCACATTTTATCACATACAAATAATACTATTTTGAAATACCCTATCTTCTACTTCTAACCCTACAGGCTATATCCACTTCCAAAGCTATTCTAAGGTTTAAATATTAACATATTTTTTCAAATATTTCTTAAACTTCTTCCAGTCTTCTTCCACTGTCTCTTCTCTCTGGTCTTGGAGTCTCCCAGTCAGTTCAGCAAGTTCCATAAAGTCCATTATCTTCATCTGCCATGATGCAAAGCGAATTTCTCACTTCATACCCATTTTAATGTTCCCTTCTTGAAAGAATCCAGGTGATTTTCATGTTTGCTCAGGCGTACATTTCCACAATAAAAGAATAGACTGATTGTTCACTTATTATGGTATAGCCTGCCTATAAGTGGTCATGCTGGGTCCAAAATTAATGTATCTCTTTAAGTTTCCCTCCACTTTTGTGTGTGCATAAAAACCTCCCTGTGAGGTCCTCTCTCAGATACAATTTTCATAACTGAGAAGGCAAAACAAATAAGAAGACCTATCATGCTTATACCCTTTGACCAGATGCAACCCACAAGCCAAGTATTGTGACTGACAGGTGCTTGTCAATCCATACCCTCCATTATAGCATATTGACTAAGGCTGCTTCCAAGCTGTCACTGTTTTGTGGGTGGGATTCAACCACACAAGGCAAGTTCAAGTTGTGCAGTTAAAGTAGATTTCATAGGATTATAGAATTGCAGAGTTGGAAGGAATCCCCTGGGTCATCTACTCTGCAGGAATCACAGCTTAGGAGTCCCTGACAGATGGGCACCCAACCTCTATTTAAACATATCCCATGAAGGGGAGCCAACCACCTTCCAAGACAGCCCTTCCCATCGTCAACCAACTCTTACTGTCAGAAAGTTCTTCCTAATGTTTAGTCAGAAACTCCTTTCTTATCATTTTAATCCATTGCAAATTAATCAGGACAAATGCTTAAGAAACAGCTCATCTGGAATTGACTATAGAGACTGAACCCCTAGTTTGAATCTCACCCCTGTCATGACTGCATTTAGCAAGCCATGCCCTCTCTTTCTCCTCGCAGAGTCCCAGTTCAGCTCCTCTTTCCAGGGACTTTGAGAACTGTGAAGGGAACAGGGGTATCCGAACAACTATCAGCACCCTTAACAAACTACACTTCCCAGAATTCTGTGGGGGCAGCCATGATTGTTTCAAGTGGTATCACAATGCTTTACATGCATAATGCAGATGTGGCTGCAGTCTTTGCTTCTTCTGTTATCTAGCTGTAGTTATTGAAACAACCTGTATTATATGGCAAGTCCATATTATTATCCCTGTATAACAGATGGGAGGCGAGTTTGCCATGAAACTGAATCAGATAGGGAGGCCCCATCCCTATCACAGTACAGCCAAAGGGCAATGAGTCTGACAGACCTGCCTGAAAACAGGCCACTTCCACCCACAGCCTACTGAAATTCAGCTGCACTTGCCCAGCCTCAGCAAATTATACACAGAGAGACTGTAAAATTATATCACCACTAGTCCCCTTCCCATTCTCAGTTTGGATTACAAACATAAATGCTTAAAAATCTTATTGGCCCACACAACAGCATCTCTTGACAAAAGAAAAGAAGGAATGAAGCCCTTTTGACTGTGAATGTAATGTTGTACCATAAAGGGACATTTCTATCAATATTACCATTCCTTGTGCCTTATTAATTTCCTCCCCCACAAAAAAACCACCAAACATAAATTTCAAGTGCAAATTACTTGAGTCCTCCTCTTTCAATGGGCGCCAAGAAGTTTTGTAGGTACAATATCTGTAACAATATCACTGCTGAGTTACATTAGCAAGAAGCATCTTACAAAATGAATAAAGAAGACAGGATAGAAATAAATGCCTTTTGTTCCCAGGAATAAATAGAGGACATTAAACTCTTGCTTGCAGGCAGCCAGTTTGTCAGCTTTTTGAATATATGCTCCCCAGGTTAGCCTGCCTCTGTTTAATTTTTGTAGGCAGAAAGCCGCAAAACCATCCTGATGCTGGAATAACCGCTGGGCTAAAGAACAGTGCTTCTGCTTGGCACAAACAACCGCCCATTGTCATTAACAGAACACAGATGCTGTGCCTGAAACATCTTTTAAAAAAACAAACCAGAAAAATAAAGCTGCACCTGAAGAAATGTCTGGAAAAAGCAGACCTAATTGGGTTCTGTATGCAGCGCATATTCATGCTTTCCAAAGCAAGAGTGCTTAGCTGAAAAGACATGTCTTCAACCGCAGGAATTATCTTAAATTCAAACTCAAGATGATTAAATGAAATTCTGTAGGCTAGAACAACCTTCAGACATCCTGAAAGTATGTTGGGAGGGGAACAGGGATGGTGCTTGCTAGTCCCAGCCCCGGACTCAATGTGTTGGTTAGCTCTGCAGAAGCAATCTGGTACCTGCAGTTTTCAGGCTCTGCGTATACATGGACACAACGAGCAGGATTTACCTAACATGTCCAGTCTGTGGAAGCCCTGTTGCCTTAGTTTAACCTAGACATAAGTGAATCCCACCTCTAATCCTAGCTTTTTCGTGGCCATTCATAAATCATTCTTTTCTCATGATTTCCAGCCTTTATGGCTGCTTCATTATTCCAATCAGGAATCAAGTAATAGATTCTATTACAATGGAACCAGGGCTATTTTTCTAGAAAAAGAGGTGCCGGAACTCACCATGAACTTCTCCCTTGTTCTCTTAAAATGACTGAGAGGTACAGTGAGCTCTGACTGAAAAAAAAGCTCTGGTTGGACCACAGTGTGTGTGTGTGTGTGTGTGTGTGTAAATGTTTCAGATTTAGCCATGTACTGTGCCACAAAGGCAAATTAAAGCCTTTAGAGTGGCAGAAATTGTCCTCTCCTGGTCACATGGTTGGTCATAGCCAATCAGGGATCAGCCTTTTGCAATGGTCTCCAGAAAGTTGCCAAGAGTGGGACTCTATCTCACCCCAATTCCAATTCAACACTATAATTGAGTTTATATTATATGCTTTAAAACTTCCCATTCCTAACTTGTTCCCTTTCAAATTCTGCCTAGAGGGTCATTGTGATTCATGACATTCCTTTCTGCAAATTGTTCTAATCTGAGATCTCAGGTAAATATTCCAATGACCAACAGGGATTACAAAACTGCCAACTTCTGAGTGGCCTCAATCCTTTATCAGAAAAATCTGCGGGTTTTTTCTACCCCAAAGGGCCAGCCAGCTTGGACCTACTCTTCCAACTTCTTGTAACATGACTTATTATTACTTGGAAATTAACATTAATAACAGATTTAATTAGCAGATATAGCTTCAGATTATCATCTTTCTGGAACATAATGATGCAGTCTTACAGGATGAAGTGCACTCTTCTCACTTTATATGGGTTTATGAAGCATGTGTTATAAAAGTACCTCAGCCATACGGCTTTTATACCTTGGCAAGCATTACAAGGCAATCCCATAAAATCCATGCAAATCTTAAAGTGTTAAAGGTGACTTTCACTACAGTAATGAAAGAACAAGACAGACGCCCAACGGAAATTAAATAGCACCCTATCCTTTACTTAGTAGTTTGTAAAACAAAGCACAAGCTCAATATTTCATTGCCTTGCACAGGTTTCTAAAACCAACCTTCTTGATCAAAAATGGAGGAGTGAAAATTTACAACACTGAAATAAAGCATCACCTTTCAGCTTCTATGCTAAAGAGTATGCCCCAAGGCTATAAGCTAGGAACAAGGTAGAGTTCATTCCTTGACAGTTCTGTGCTTTCTGCCATCCTCCAAACTCCACCCGCCCCCAAACTTCTCATCTCTCTCATGTAGTTGGCAATAAATCCCTTTGGGGATGCAAACACTCAGCTGTACAATGAATGAAAAATGTGGAAAACATAAGCCCCCATCAGCTCTAACAGTTAGCTCAAAGACACCATTACTGCAAGATGCTTGTGTAACTCTCCAGAATCGAACACTGTGCTGCTTTTGTTCTCAATATGTGTGCCAGATACAAAGGCTGGTACTACTTTCAAACTCTAATGACCAGAGTTTGGGAAGCAAAAGTTTACAGTATGAAAGCTGATGTTGAACACAACTTGCATGGGCCTCTACTGTACTCAGATATATTATGATGTAAACCACTACCAAGTGAGGTCAAAGCTCAGAGCAACACATGCCGTGCTGCCTTTGAATCTAGAAGAGCACAAAGCCATCCTGATCAGTTGCCACCTATAGCTTTATACTCTATAAATTTGTCTAATCCCCTTTGAAAACAAAGTAGGTACAGTTGTCATCACCCCACCTTGTAGTAGCAACTTCCAGAGTTTAATTGTGCACTGGGTGCATAAATACTTCCCTTCATTTCTGCTGTATCTCTGCCTAGTCAGCTTCACTGAAAGGCTCTAGATTTTGTTACAGAAAACCTCCATCTATTTTCTCCCCACCATAAATAGGTATAGAGATTGGGGGTGGGGGGAAGATACCACACAGAGATTGTCACAATTGCTTATTTTACATGTTGAACATGTAAAGGGGGAAAGTAGTGGCATATTTAGCCTTAAAAGGCCAAGAAGGCTAAGGAAATGTACAATGCACCATTTTATTCACATAAGTAATTTAATAGCGCTATTAGTACAAGTGAAGTTATTTTGCTGTGTTGGCAATTGTTGGACCAGGAACTCAATCTACAAAAGTACTATTATGGAACCAGAATTCCCAACGTGTTTCTCTGCTGGGACTCCTAGAATACACAGGGGGAAACCCACCATCGTTATAATACTGTAACTATTTCTGCTTACAAAACAGAGTTATTTTAACAAGCAAAATTGCTTTTGAGGTCTGTGGGGAACAACAGAAATGTACTTTGCTTTGAACTCAAATATTCTAGGTACAAGTGGTAAATACTGCCTGTTTCCCAATCTCTGCAGTTTTGGCAGAAGGGTTACTGAGAAAGTTGTGAATACGTAGCACATGCTGTCTGGGGATGATGGGAGTTGTAGTCCCAACATCTGGAGGACACCAAGCCACACAGTGATGGGTGTAGAATGAGCTGGACTTCCAGATGAGGGTGAAAAATAGGAATGCTGGAGGTGCGCGCTCTCTCATAACAACAACAATTCCAGTACAGACTGACGTGATCGGCACATCCCTAACAACTGCATGGATCAGAACTCAGTTATTCAATGGCTTTTACATTTCCCAAATATTCTGAGCCAGTTTGCAGCTCAAAATTAATTTTATTTAAATAATAATAGCAACAACAATAGTAATAAGTCCATAGACCTAGAGAAACATAGTGGCATCGTATAGGAAAACATGGGGCTATATTGTGGCTTTACGGGGGGCCCTACTTGACTTGGAGAGTTATTGTCATCACATGGACTCAGAGGTGAAGAGACCTGCCAATCACCCCAATTCACTTTGAACTGTGGCAGGAAATAATTCAACAGCTGGTGCTGGAAGGATGTAGCATGATTCCAAGGGTGAGTACTCACAGACACACTTGCAGCCGTATTCTGAACCAACTGAAGTTGTTACAGACTCTTCAAAGTTATCCCCATGTAGAATGCATTGCAATAATCCAGCCTATATGGAGGGGAAAGGGATTGCACTTTCTGCCCTGCTCCTGATCTCTATGTATTCCAAGCCAACAAAAGGACATGTGTCATGGGGTCTGCCAACTGTCTGGCAACTGGTACCCTAGTGCTTGCAGTGCCTGGCAGACGCCAAAAGAAAGGTCTTGGCAAGACATGACAAAGCATGACTCTTGAGTAGGCTTCAGTTTGGTGTCCAGGTGGCCAAATCCAGTCTAATTCCAGTCTCTGTCACTTCCTTATGCTTTTAATCATAAGTCCTTTCTTTTTTTATTTTAGAGATACACATAAAACTTTGCATTTAATGTGTGTTTACATTCAGATTTCTAAAGTAATACAGTCAGTTCCAGTTGCATACAAGGTTTTTCCCATGCACATATACCATCCTAAGATCTTGGCCAAGCTTCCACAATTACCGTAGGAACTGGTTTATTCCCAATATGGTGTGTGTGTGTGTGGAGGCAAAGACTTATAGAGGCAAATTAATCAATTTGACATCCAAACAAAAGATTATTTAATGAAGTGAAATAAACTTTGGAGTAAATAGTTAGCTCCAGTCAACATAACTATAGCATTCTCAGCAAAAAAACAAAGAAACCTGAAACCCATTTGGTACAATGCATCCCTTTAACACTCTTAAAAAACCAGCCATTACAAGCTTCTAAATAAAGACATTGCATCACACTATACACTGTACAATTCTATTATGAGACCTAAAATGAATAAATTGTCACAGTCATGTAAGATAAGGAAGCTGTAATAGAGAAGCGTTCAAAAGTTCTGCAGGATCTTGCAATTTGGGCAAGCGTTTCCTGAGTTACACAGTTATGAGGCATGAGTAATAGGCTGTTCCAGAGCAAAGGCATAGGAAGGTCAGGTGGTACCCGGTACGGAAAATTTCTTGTCACCCCGCCCCACACATTGATATATTTTTCCCCCTGCAAAAGATGAAGGCAAGGCAAGGCCTAATCTACTCAACCTAGTCTCATTTTATTTACATAGGCTGACTTTCCAGGACCCAGGAAGCCCAGCGGAGGGTAGGGCAGTAGGGCGGTTCATTAAAACTTTTTTTTTGAAAATGCCTGCTCCAAAGGTCTTATCTTACTAAACTAGGGATTATATAGCTATAGCTGAAATTCAGTGGCGTAGCATGGGTTGTCAACACCCGGGGCAAGGCAAGTAATTTGCGCCCCCTAACCCGTGGATTTGCGCCCCCTAACCCGTGGATTTGCGCCCCCTAACCCCCAGATGTTGCGCCCGGTGCGGCCAGCCCCCCCTGCACCCCCTACGCTACGCCACTGCTGAAATTTTATACATATCAGTTAATATCTTGACCCTGCTCTACTGAGTTGAAATTTCAGCCCATGACATAGGAAAATGGGCAAGTAAACAGCTATTTTCATGGAGGAGGGTCAAAATATTAACTTATATGCATGAAATTTCATTTATAGCTATATAATCCCTATGGTAGTAAGATAAGACTTTTGGAGCAGGCATTTAAAAAAAAAAAGTTTTTTATGAACCACCCTAGTAGGGCAGTAACTGTTCCTTGATAATTTGTCACCCCCCCTCCATGGTGGCACCCGGGACCCGCCGCCCCTTCCTATGCCCCTGCTCCAGGTGGCAACAGAGGAACAGAGAAAATCAAACCCATGTGTTGGCTAAAACTGGCCACAACTGTATTAAGTACAGCAGGTAAGTGGGGTGGGCATGGCAATGGGGCAAGTACCAGTCCCTGATTCAAATAGGCTGCCGGTTGTCTGTTAGGCCATCCCAGCATGGTGGCTGAGGAGTGTCCTCGAGAGCTAATCCAGTGTGAAGACACATTGTGCTGCAGGCTATGCATCTGGGATCACACTGGCCAACGGAGGTGAGGTACGTCACGCCATTTGGAGCTGGAGACAAAGCCTGATGCCTCAGAACCCCCAATGCCTCACCATTGGATCCTGCCCAATGCCATTTTTGCTCAGGTTGTCATGCTGCCGAAAAGATTAAAAAGTGCCGTCTTCCTTCTTCAAAGCCACTGACATTTTGGATACCCACACCCCTGAAAACTGGAAACACGTCCTCCACAATGTCATTCATTGTAAATGGGGTTGCAAGTTGTGGGAAGATAATTTTACAAGAGCCTCACATTGGAAGGACACTATAAGCGCCTTGCTGCTTACGTGGTCCTAGAACTGTATCCTAAAGCTAGGATTTGGACCTCATCGGCATGCATATTATTGCCACTCTGTTCCCGATTTCTTTGTTTTTAAATCCTTCCCAGCTCTCTCTTCTTGCTATGTCCTGAGGAAGAGCAGAAAAGCTGCAGTGCAACTGTGAGCAAAGCATTTGTGCATAAAACATTCAGTGCCTGATTATGAAGTAAGCAAGTCAAAATGGCTGAGTAATAGAAACTGTGTGTGTGTGTGTGTGTGTGTGTGTGTAGCAAATCTTTCCAAGAACCTCATTGCTCAGAGCAGAGAGAACTGAATTTCTGTAAGTTTCATGCATCTAATTTGCACAAAGCTTATTTTACAATTTGGGGACCCTCCAGGCAAATTTGCCAGGGAGCAAGGAGGGGGCGAAGTCCCATTGTGTAAGTGGATGTCGACTTGTGTAATATTGCATTCTGCCCAGTAATTATCCATAGATCCCATAAATACCAGATGAAAATATATCTTAATCTTCAGTATCGGCCAACACTATCCCTCCAAGGTCATCGTTGTCTTTTACTATTTAGTCTGATAAAAAAACTTACAGAAAACTCAAAAGCTGGCACACTATTTTTTGATATTTAATTAGTTTCATAAAGGTATTGCTCTAATGTGGATTTTAGATTTTTCACCCCTTTGCTAGACTTTAAAAAACCATAAAATGCTACTAATTGACAGCAGGCAGATATGCAAACCATTAAAAATAAAAATAAAACCACCCACAATTTTCCAATAACCACATCTCCCTCTTTGTCAGGTCAAATGTGCTGTTCTTGGATGGCTTCCATTTCCACTGGCACCTGAAATTTAACAAGCAAATGCTTCTTATGCTTGTGGTGTCTTCTAATTAAAAGTGAAAAGTACACATGTCAAGTGCCAAAGATACAAGAGGAGGCAACAAGACACAGCAAGACAGCTTGCTTAACGGCAATGCTACATGGGGAATGTTTCAGGTTTAAGGAATATTTAGCTTAACTACTTTTCCTACACTTGTTTTCATTCAGCATCTCTACCACCTTCATGAATCCGCAGCTGAAACACGATATATACTACACAACCCACGCAGAAATTCAAATACCAATTTTGGAACCACTATTTGCATCACAGAATGTGAAGACTTCTTCCTCTTATCTGTGGCTCACATAAGGCTCCCAAGTATTGGCCCTAACTATGGCTTTAAAACTCAATTGACACATCACTAGACCCAGAATTTTATTTTTATTTTTTAAAGAACGTCTAGGCTGCTGTTCAGTATAAATGAGTTGTATCCAGCTAAAACACGAGTGGGGAATGTTTTTCAGCCTGAAGGACATATTCTACCATGGGCAACCATCCAAGGGTCACATGACAGTGATGGGGGGGAAGAATCCTATTTATAAGACGCACAGAAAAGTGGGCATGATTCTTACCTTTGTACAGCAGGCTGTATTCTAGTCACAAACATGACAGAGCTGTCCAAACAAAACAAAACACAAACATACTTCTCTCCATCCTCCACCCAGGCAAGAGAAAGGCGCTGTTGTATCAGAAGGACACATTCCAACAAAGCTAAAACTCTAGAGAAGGGCACAGAGAATGGCCAGGGAGGGATGTGGCCAGAGGAGGAGGTGTGGCTTGTGGAGAGACCTGGAGGCCAGATAGAGAGGTCTGGACTGGTGCCTCCTGTTTGTGGAACACTGTCCTATTCTCTATTTAGTTTTAGGTGCCAGGCAAAGACTTTTCTCTTTACCCAGGACTTTGGGCCTTAATTTGAAGGGTTCCAGGCATTTGAGGTCACTTTTAGTGGAGCAAAATTTGTAAGACCTAACTTTTATCTGTGTAGATGTTTTAAAGCTTTTATCAATTGTGTTTGCTTTATTTGGGTTTAATGTAAGGTCACTTTTATGAGGAAAGAAACTAACTGATGATGATGATGATTTGTGAGGGAGGGAGGAACCTATTTCTCTTTCCAGGATCTGGTTGTGCAGCTAAGTGTCAGCTATTATCCTTAGCTCTATCTTTGCTATACAGTAAGCTCACAACTTGCACAATGCTTACATTCCAGGGATCAAAGGTAAAGGTAAAGGTACCCCTGCCGGTACGGGCCAGTCGTGTCCAACTCTAGGGTTGCGTGCTCATTTCGCTCTATAGCCGTGAGCCGGCGCCGTCCGAGGACACTTCCGGGTCACGTGGCCAGCGTGACAAAGCTGCAGCTGGTGAGCCAACATCAGCGCAGCACACGGAAACGCCGTTTACCTTCCCGCTATAAAGCGGTACCTATTTATCTACTTGCACTTAGGGGTGCTTTCGAACTGCTAGGTGGGCAGGAGCTGGGACCGAACGACGGGAGCTCACCCCACCGTGGGGATTTGAACCACCGACCATACGATCAGCAAGTCCTAGGCACTGAGGTTTTACCCACAGTGCCACCCGCGTCCCCCAGGGATCATGCCTAAAGCCAAAATTGAATTTAGGCAAAACCTATTGGGTTCAATGGCAGGTGGAATTTCCAAAGGCATTTTCCCCAGATTTGTACACATATCCTTTAGTGCATGAAGAGGCCAGCAATGATGAGGCATCCTCCAGTGAAGACGATGACGTGCACCAGACAAAGTGGAGCGCAGGAAGTTCCAACAGACGTCCAAGGGCCAACCGGAATATGCCGGCTGCGGAGGCAACTATTCCCGTGCCAAGTGTCGATTCAGAGACGCCATCTGTAGGAAGTGTTCCAGAAGGGGCCACATTGCTAAGGTCTGCCGATCGGCTCCGTCTGACACCCCCCCTTCACCGACTCGCAAGTCCAAGTCTTCACTCCAGTCTGCCAAAGAAAGCTGTTTTGCTCTCACCAATTGCCGCTGCCCGTCTGGAAACAAGATTGGCCAAACCAACTCGCCTACGCGACGCAAGATGAACGTCACGGTGCTCATTGAAGGAGATTTAAGGTGCTGCTTTTGATCTTTAAAGCCCTTCACGGCCTAGGACCCTCGTACCCACGGGACCGCCTCTCCCGGTATGCCCCACGGAGAGCCTCAAGGCCCATAAATAGCAACACCCTAGTGGTCCCGGGCCCTAAGGAAATTAGATTGGCTTCAACCAGAGCCAGGGCCTTTTCAACTCTGGTGGAACGCTCTGCCTCATGAGACCAGGGCCCTGCAGGATCTGATTTCTTTCCGCAGGGCCTATAAGACAGAGTTGTTCCGCCTGGCCTTTGGCCTGGAGCCAATTTGATTCCCTCCCTCCCTCTCTTTCTTTTTTTCTTTTCCTTCTCCTCCTGCGATGAGACTACATTTTAATATTTTAATGTTTCAATATTTTAATATTGTATTTTTAATTTTGTTTTTAAGTTGTAATAATAATAATAATAATAATAATACTAAATTTTATTTATATCCCGCCCTCCCCAGCTGAGCTGGGCTCAGGGCGGCTAACAACAATCAAATAAACAATCAAATAACAACACATTCTAAAAATATTTCATTATAAAAATTAGTTAAAATCAAATTGATGGCAACCGATTAAACAAAATTCTGTGCAGGTTGCCAGAGGAGGGAGTCAGGCTGCGCCCTGACCAAAGGCCTGGCGGAACAACTCTGTCTTGCAGGCCCTGCGGAAAGATGTCAGGTCCCGCAGGGCCCTGGTCTCTTGTGACAGAGCATTCCACCAGGTTGGAGCCGCAGCCGAGAAGGCCCTGGCTCTAGTTGAGGCCAGCCTAACTTCTCTGAGGCCTGGGACCTTGAGGGTGTTATTATTTGCAGACCGTAGGTTTCTCTGTGGGGCATACCAGGAGAGGCGGTCCCGTAGGTACGAGGGTCCTAGGCCGTATAGGGCTTTAAAGGTTAAAACCAGCACCTTAAACCTGATCCTGTACTCCACCGGGAGCCAGTGCAGCTGGTATAGTACCGGATGAATGTGATCTCGCAGCGAAGACCCCATAAGGAGTCTCGCCGCGGCATTCTGCACCCGCTGGAGTTTCTGGGTCAGTCTCAAGGGCAGCCCCACGTAGAGCGAGTTACAATAATCCAGTCTGGAGGTGACCGTCGCATGGATCACAGTGGCTAGGTCAGGGCGAGAGAGATAAGGGGCCAACTGCTTAGCTTGGCGGAGATGGAAAAATGCCGCCTTTGTTATAGCTGTAATCTGCGCCTCCATAGAGAGGGAGGTATCGAAGATTACACCCAAACTCTTAACGGACGGTGCTGGCACTAATTGCACCCCCGCAAGAGATGGGAGTTGCCCCCTCAATCCCATATCGTCCCGCCCCAGCCAGAGGACCTCTGTCTTCGAAGGATTTAACTTCAACCGGCTCCCACGTAACCATCCAGCCACAGCTTCCAGACATCTGGTCAGTGTGTCTGGGGCCGAGTTAGGATGGCCATCCATCAACAGATAGAGTTGGGTGTCATCAGCATACTGATGGCAACCCAGCCCAAAACTCCGGACAAGCTGGGCGAGGGGGCGCATAAAGATGTTAAAAAGCATCGGGGAGAGAATCGCACCATGAGGCACTCCACACACCAAGGAGTGACGCGATTACAATTCCCCCCCAAGCGCCACCCTCTGTCCCCGATCAGAGAGAAACGAGCGCAGCCATTGAAGGACTGTGCCCTGGATCCCCACGTCGGCAAGGCGGTGGTCCAGGAGTTCGTGATCGACCATGTCAAAGGCTGCTGACAGATCTAGAAGAATCAGCAGCCCCGACCCACCTCGATCCAGCTGCCTGCAGAGATCATCTGTTAGGGTGACCAGAGCCGTCTCGGTCCCATGACCAGCACGGAAGCCGGACTGGAATGTAATCATTTAACTTGTTTTTATTATTGCTTGTAAGCCGCTCTGAGCCCGGCCTTGGCTGGGGTATAAATAATAATAATAATAATAATAATAATAATAATAATAATAATAATAATAATTGTTATCTATTCATTTGCAATGCATATCAATCATAAACAGTGATACATAGACTTCTCTATATATTTAAAACAATATCATACCATTTTAAACAGCCGTGTCACCTCCCCGCCCCCTGGTAAGCTTTCCCCATAGAAAGCTACAGTTCCCAGAATGGTTTGACAATCAGTCCCCCTTTCCCCTTTGGGAATTGTAACACTGGGAGAGGGGAGAGTTATGGATCTCCCTACAATTGCAAACACCCGTAACAAACTACCCTTTCCGGGATTCTTTGGGGGAAGCCATGCCTGTTTAAAGTTGTCTGTGATGGCTTTAGATGTGCAGATGGTCCCCCTGTGCGAGTTTCACTGCAATCCCAAATATATTCTCTCTCAGTCTCACTTGCCTATTGGCAATCTGGGAACAATACTATTGACTTGCCTTACAGATTTCATGTAAGGATGATGAGATAATATATACAAAGTGCTCTGAGCATTAACAAAAAGCACGATAGAAATAGTAGTGTGAATTAACTGCAGATTTAAAAAGGAGGTTTTAACTCAATTTTAATCAGAATGTACCCCATGAGACTATGCTTAGCACAGCCAGCCCTGCCATTAGGCAGAGAGCGGTTCTGCAGGTCATGAAAGGACAGAAAATTCTTACTTATTTAATTTACCATTCCTGCATATTTACTCCAAATGTATCTGTGGGTTTTTTTTCCACCTAGGTACTAAAATAACTTGGCCAATTTGAGGCATTATGTGGCCAGACAGCAAAATATATTGGGCCAGCCTGAATGAATGGCATTCCATAATGTACATAGGCTTGTATCTGAAGAAGTATGTATGCACATGAAAGCTCATACAAATAACAAATTTAGTTGGTCTCTAAGGTGCTACTGGAAGGAATTTTTTTTATTTTGATACATCTATTGATTCATTTCAACATCATTCCAATTTAATTTTCCCAAATATAAATTACCTGATAGTTGCGGGGGGGGCACTTTTATTCTTTTATTAACCTCAAAATAACAGAATGTCTGAGAATTGTCTAAAAGCAATGGGGGGATTCAACAAAGTTCCTGCATGTACAGGATGAGGTCTTCTCATGGGACTTTTCTCCTTAAATCTGGCCAGGAAAGTTGGGGAAAACCCATAATAGGTTTAGGGATAGGAGGGGGAGGAGAGTGGGGAAGTCTTGTTGCATGATCCAGTTCACACACATACACCACATTATTATGCTGAATTCCACACATTGTATTAATGTGACCAGCAGTTTTTCATTTCCACCTGAATGAAAAACTGCTGATCACCTAATGGTTATATAATAAGAAATCCGCAAACACCAGGGACACATGCTTGACGCTTCTTTATTCCAAGAACTCGCATAGAACTGAAACTGAAGCTACACTGCAGACACACCGACCTCACCCTTTCTTCCCTATGCCGCTGAGATCCTTTGCATGTCTTTTACTACAAACCCCAGTGTGCAATTCCCTTACCACAATACCACACCAATATATTGCTTAGATGACTCCCAATTCTTCTGTTATAAGACGCTGGATGCTTCAGAATGATTGAACTCAGTGGAGGAGCTTCATGCTCCGGCACTGGGGGCGGAGAGCAGGCGGGGGCAGGGCTGGCGCGTGTCCCGGGGGTGGGACGCGCCACCCAAAGGGGCAAGGCGCACATCTTGGGGGCGCACGCATCCTGGGGGCAGAGCTTGCTGCCTGCGGGGGCAGGGTACCCAGCATGGGCAGGGGGACATGGAACCCCACTGGGATCGCGCTGCCAGGGGCGGTGCGCTCCCCCCGCCCCCCTCTTCCTCCGCCAGTGATCAAACTTCTATTATTTATAACTAAACATGTTTAGTATATAAACATTATATATTTTTTAAAAACCCAGAAAATATCCAGCTGTTTCACGTTCACATTGCATAAAAGAGGAGTACGGATTAATGCTGTGTTACAGCCTTTGCCAACCTGGTGCCCTCCCAATGTTTTGGACTGCAACATCCATCAGTCCCTGCCAAAATATCTGTAAAGGCTTAAGCTCTGTGAGTTCTACCTGAAAATGTTTGGAGGGTGTTGGATTGTCAAAGGCTTAAAAGGAGGTGGCATAACTTTGAATACTGAGAGCCAGTGTGGTGTAGTGGTTAAGAGCGGTAGTCTCGTAATCTGGTGAACTGGGTTCGTGTCTCCGCTCCTCCACATGCAGCTGCTGGGTGACCTTGGGCCAGTCCCACTTCTCTGAAGTCTCTCAGCCCCACTCACCCCACAGAGTGTTTGTTGTGGGGGAGGAAGGGAAAAGGAGATTGTTAGCCGCTTTGAGACTCCTGAAGGGGAGTGAAAGGCGGGATATCAAATCCAAACTCTTCTTCTCTTCTTCTTCTACTGTGTGAACGTTTGAAAGCTATCTACAGGATCTGCTCAGTCTCAAAAAATGCAAAGGAAGGAAGCATTTAGAAGAAGGGATGTCTTGTTCCTGATGGCATCATACTTAGGGGCAGCGGGAGGGGGGAGATTTGCTCCCTGGTATATTAATTCCAGCCTCCAGAGGTCTCCAGGGCAACTCTGGTAATACTGCCAAAGAACCGAGTGCCTCCCTCCCTCCTTCTCTTGCTGAGCTGTTCTCCACCCATTCTATTATTTTCTTCCTCCTCTTTTTTTTTTTAAATCAGAACATGCTGACTCGTTATTATTGATTGATTAGTCTGCTGACTGCAAAGCACCATTCCCTTCCTTGTTAATGCAAAACTACCTCATTTTTCATACTTCATAAATTAATATATTACTCTTGCCGAAACAGTAGAGGAGAAAGTTATGTTTCTGGGAAAGGGTATGGAGTCGTCGTCCCCCCCCCAAAAAAAAAACCCTTACTGGTCACAGATGTCTCTTTCTACTGTGGACCAGGCAACAGAGTCCAGGTGACATTTTCAAAGTCAGATTTAGAAACCTCCAGGATTCAATGAGGATGACTCTGTGCACTACATGATATCTAACTGCTATGTGCTTTACTGCCCACATGGAGCTTCTAATTAGCAGATTTCCCAATTCATTTCTGTACACCCAGTCTCTTGGGTGCATAGAGCACTGCCTTTATTCCACTGAATAAGGAATCCTTCTAAGGCATGCAACCTGCATAGAAGCATTATTGAACCATAGAACTACAAAGGAATCATAGAATCATAGAGTTGGAAGAGACCACAAGGGCCATCGAGTCCAACCCCCTGCCAAGCAGGAAACAAGCAGGAACTTAGGAATCTGCCTTGTATAAGCCCACGCAGGCCACACTTAAGGTCTTCAAGGGCCACAGGTTGCCCATATGTGTGCTAAAGGTTCAGATTTATTTAGATGAGCCTCATGCATGAAATTGATCCACAATATTACCCAATAGTGCACTGGAATTAAGGAGACATAGATATATATTATCTTAGAGAAGCCACGGACCATGAATTAGATACGTGCTCAGATCACTAATGAGCATGCCGGAGAATGTATAACGCAAAGATTTTACAGCAATAATAGCTTGCAACATAATGCTGTTGTATTTTTTATTAATTATTTACTATTAATTCACATCTTGCATCCAAGTGCTTTAGTAATGTTAACAAATTTAATCTCTGAGGCTTCATTTAAAAAAAATGATTCAAGCATTCATTAAAAATAACATGATACTAAAAGCAAATGAAGAATACTAATAAGGATTCTTATTTTAAGAAGTTTAATAATTTACTAGCTCTGGGGTGCATGACATTGTCAATGCAAGGATCTCAGAAGAATACTTTCAGAGGCTAGTAACTAGCAACACTCATGTACAATGGAACAATGTCCAGCTGGGATGCTAGCATGAAGACTGCACTCAGAGAAGACAAGTAATAAGAGAACAGAACGTGGGAATTCAGTATTTTCAGTATCACCAGTAGTGTTATTCATGTGTTCAAAATCAGTCCCATTACAACATTATGAACTTCATTTTATGCTACACATATCCATGGAACACATTATTTTTAGAAGAAGAAGAAGAGACAAGAGTGAAATTATCAGTAACCCCATGACTCTCTATCTTGCTACATATTTTCCATTAAAAAATGGAGTCTGTGTCATGGCACTGAGAATCAACTTGAACAAGGATTAAGAGAAAGCATTGTTTAATCAGGAAGTTGGCATGTTTATTTAATTCCAAGGGCAGTGGTGGGTGCCTATGAAAAGGGGCAGACTATGGACCTCATGCAGAAGATTATTTGAACTATTGGATCCAACCTAGAGTTCCTGTTATTCCAGGTGATAAGAAAGCTGATTGATGGGGGTGGATGAATATTCCATTGGGGCTGGCTAGCCCTAACATGTTCATTGCAGCCCCAGTATTGAGAAGCCAATGTGAATGCTACCAAAGAGGAAGTAATCCCTAGAATCTATCACAAGCACCCCCGCATCACAAACACTATGCAGTAAGTTTGCAGGCATAGGCAAACTCGGCCCTCCGGATGTTTTGGGACTACAATTCCCATCATCCCTGACCTCTGGTCCTGTTAGCTAGGGATGATGGGAGTTGTAGTCCCAAAACATCTGGAGGGCCAAGTTTGCCTATGCCTGGTTTAGGGCCTCAGGTACAGCTATTGAAAGGTAGCTTCTTCTTTTTTACACAGGCTTTTTGTCATTTAAACAGCCAAAAAAAGGGAAAAGACATCACCAACGAAAGAGGTCAAAAATGGACACAGATTTGAGAGGGGGAGAGGGAGAAAGAATGCTAATTTATATTTAGAAACAATTCCTGTAATTTCAACAAAAAGACAGTATATTTCAGGGACACAGCCCCTACGGGCTGGGCTCCCCCACAATGCCCCAAAAGCACAGGGTTGAAGTGCAGAGCTGAGTGTGGCATGCCTCCAGCACCTGGCTCCTCCTCCTGCTGCCATGGAGGGGAAGGAGGGTTGAAGCAGACTCTTGTCGGTGGTGGCACCAAGAAGAGGTGAGGAAGGAGCCACTGGCCATTGAGCCATTCAACCACTGCACTTGGTTCCGCTCCCAACTCCTCCTGGTGCCCTGATGTCAGGCACATGACGACAGGACATCACAACATCGTGTGCGCAATGTTGTTCCCCGAATGTTGTTGCCCTTGCAAGCCGGCGCCTCTGCTATATTTTATTATAGTGGGGAAGGCTGTGACCAGGTGACCTATATGCCTGCTGTGTCTAGGATCCATTGCTACTGGGCAATATCAAGATCTCTGTTCTATCTTCTCGTGGTTATTTATCTTGAAACTAGACTTCTTCAAAAATAGGACCGTCCTCTACAAAGCAAGGCATATGGTCAGCCTTGCAATCCCTGATTACTAGCTGTCTTGGGAGCTGCAACTCCCTCTGCATAGTGTGAAGGCCTTAGTTAGAGCAACATGAGGCTCCTCTGCTTACATGTCTGGGCTTTATTTTGCCATAATAGTAACAGCCATTTTTCCTTCCAAATTCCCTCATAAAACTAATCTAAGTACATTGTATTAAAAACTAGAAAGCTACTTTATGATTTTTTTACATAGATTTTACTGATACATTAGAACAACAACAAAAGAGAAAAACAAAACAAAAACAATATACAGCAATAAAAAGAAATCAAAAATTAGATAATGACAATAAAAGTTACAACCAATGAAACTTAAACATTGACACCACATAAATATAAATAACATAAAGTTTTGACTTCCTAGTTTAGGATTTTTGAATTTGTTCATATTCAACTAGCAACTTGATCTTGGCATATAAATGCACGCATAATAGGAAGAAAAATATTAAGGGCAGAAGACTGTTTTAAAAGACAAATGGGGAGAAGTAACTTAGCAATGGGGTTTGATGCCAGATATATTTAAAGAACTGCAAATTCTCAATAAGAGCAAACACCTATCGTAGTAGCAACTTCTTTAAAATGTGGTAAAACTAATAAGGTTTATCAGTTACTACTAACTGACTGTATGTGACCCTCACCTTTTCAGTGTTTCTAAACTCGGATTACCAGAAACTAGATATACAATGCAGCAAAATTTATGTGTGTCTGTTTTTTAAGTGAGATGTTTCTTGTATAGCCCTATAAAGCTAAATAATATGGCTGTACCAAATATTTACAGGTAAATGTTTCAGGCATGAAAATTGAGCTTTAATGGATACCAAATTGCCCCTGAACCCTCCCCCTTCATCATCTATTAAGCTGCTGTTTACTGCCAGCCAGATTAAACGCTGTTGGAGAAGCTTTTTAAAAAACAAACAAACATTAACCCTGCCAATCAAGGATTGTATAGCAAAATGATTTCACAATGCCATGCAACGCAACATAGTCAATCAGAAGATTGAAGCGAAAGCTTTCCAATCATGAAAATGGTGTCTGCCAAAGACAAGGATCTCAGGAGATATCCAGATAGGGTTTAGTGGGACAGCAAATGGGATTTCACTCAACTTCGCTGCTCCCCGTTTCTTTCTATGGCCTGCTGGCATTGCCCTGTAACACACAGGCACTAATTATGCCCACACAACATGTTTCTCCTTCCTTCAGTTAAAATCTACACATTTGACCAGGAGAATTCAAACCCTGGAAAATGCATACAAATGGGCATACTACACATCACTGACTTCAATCACATATACAGTGGTACCTCATAAGTCGGATGGAATCCGTTCCGGAAGTCCGTTCGACTTCCAAAACATTTGGAAACCAAGTCACAGCTTCCAATTGGCTGCAGCGGAAGCCGCATCAGACGTTCGCAAACCGGAACAGTCACTTCTGGGTTTGCGGTGTTTGAGAGGCAAAATGTTCAACTTGCAAGGTGTTTGGGATCCAAGGTATGACTGTACTGGGTTTTGTTCATAGACACTGTTTTGAGCATTTCTGTCTAACTCCTCCAATGGAGAGAGTACAAGTTCTCAATATCATTCACTGTGATGGCAGAGCACCTAGGAATCCCTTTCCAACAGCATCTACGAAACCTTTCCCAGCAGAAGCAGGACGATATGGTTAAATAACACCTGCCCCCGCTGCCCACAGAGCACAGTACATCTTAGAGGAGCTTTCCAAAGTAGCAGACAGAATTGAGGAGGCTTCAATTCAATTCAAAGCTCAGGTAATATAGCTGTCCATTAGTGTGAGCTGAACAGTTAACCGTTTCACAGTAAATGTATTTTGCTGAGCCTAAGGAAAAGATTGGAAATAAAATGCAGGAGAAAAACAGTTCTATTATTCCTTCCCTTTGGCTCTAATTCAGCCTGTGCTGGAGTGATGGTTTGCTCCCTTTATTATAAATACGCTCTCTTCCACATCAGAATAATGCATCTCAGTCTGGAGCACATGCCATTCAAAAGAGTGTCAGTGTGATAAGGATGAAAAGGGCCCAGAGAAACCTTCCATCTGCTAAATGGATTGAGGACTCCCCAGAACTCAGGTTCCCTCCTCGCCACTTGTTTGGGATGCAATACCAAGACACTAAACATATTATAAATGACAAATGGACATGCCACTGGTGGGCAGCAGTTCGTCTCACTTGGCACAAGTAAGTGCCAAGTGCGCTCAGAAAACTGCAGCCTCATCACACTATTGCCCAGCTGGAACAATCAAACAAAACAAAACAAAAACTTCCAGCAGTATTTTAGCTGTGACACAGCAGAAGATTTTAAAAATGACAAAGAGTAACATCGGATACAACCCTCAGACTCAAGAAGACCAGTGCTTCCCGGGGGGGGGGGTACTCAAGGGTATGCAGTACCGGCACAGGTTTCCCTAGGAGAAAAGCACTGAAGAAGTTGTGTTTGCACAGTTCTCATGGCTGATATCCATACTGATGCTCCTAGCTCTATGCTGTAGCAAACAATCAGAAGCATACCTTTAAGAGACCAGAGACCCTGCCCACAACACCTGGAATCCAGTCTACACTGCAGGTCTAGCATTCATCCCTTTCTATTGGATGAATGGGAAGGAGCACTGTGTGAAGATGATGCCAGTGCATGTAGACCATGAGAACTAGATATGTTTCCTGAGTACCCTGATTGCTCAAATAATTATATGGCACATTCAAGGGCCATAGAAGTGAGCTGCGTATTATGACTAATCTGCTTCATGGAGGAAAACTTCCAATTATTATCCAATTTTTTTGGGGGGGGGGCCACTGTGTTGCTTCAGACATTGCCTATCAACTCTTGAGTTAGAAAGAGGATCCATTATTAATACATGGATCTCTAAAGGTAAAGGACCCCTGGAGGGTTAAGTCCAGTCAAAGGTGACTATGGAATTGTGGCATTCATCTTGCTTTCAGGCCAAGGGGGGCAGCATTTGTCCACAGACAGCTTTCCTGGTCATGTGGCCAGCATGACTAAACCACTACTGGCACAATGGAACACCGTGATGGAAACCAGAGCACACAGAAACACCATTTACCTTCCCACCGCAGCTGTACCTATTTATCTACTTGCACTGGTGTGCTTTCAAACTGCTAGGTTGGCAGGAGCTGGGACAGAGCAAAGGGAGCTCACCCTGTCGTGGGGATTCAAACCACCAACCTTCTGATCAGCAAGCCCAAGAGGCTCAGTGGTTTAGACCATAGCGCCACCCGCATCCCTACATGGATCTCTACCCCCAGCTAGGCTGGTTCACACAATAACTCCTGATTAGCCCGCTCACCCCCACTCTGGGGAAAGCCCAGAAATTGTATTTCCTATGCTAATGGGCACATCAACACCACACATTTAAAGAACATCTGACATGGCTCCCGCCCTCCCTAAAGGAACCTGGGAAGTGTAACAGTTTAAGGGTCCTGGGAACCTTTAGTCATTTATTCCTTATTATGCAGCCTCACCCTTCTCCACCATCAGAATCAGAAGCACTCCTCAAAGCTGCTAGGCTCTAAGCAGCTAATACAGTGGTACCTCAGGTTACATACACTTCAGGTTACAGACTCCACTAACCCAGAAATAGTACCTCTGGTTAAGTACTTTGCTTCAGGATGAGAACAGAAATCGTGTGGCGGCGGTGCAGCAGCAAGAGGCCCCATTAGCTAAAGTGGTGCTTCAGGTTAAGAACAGTTTCAGGTTAAGAACGGACCTCTGGAACGAATTAAGTTCATAACCAGAGGTGCCACTGTATACACAAAACAGGGCAGGTTGGGAGGAGGGCAATTGCCAAATGCCACACAATGAGTTTTGTGGCACAGGAGCTGAGAGCCAATGTTTTGCCCACTAGACTACATTGGCTTTCAGAAGCCTTCTGGTATCTGTCTGCCCCTACCTAGAAAATAATGGCAGGCACCGTTGCTGTTAGCTGGCTGATTATTCATGGTCTGCAGAAAGTCAGTTTATGATAGACACCTCTCTTTCTGAAACTTGTAAAAAGATCCCCGAGTCTCAATCTATCCTGTAGTTTAGATCAAGCTACAATAACTCATATGAAGTAGAGTTATACCAGATGCCGCTTTGCTTGGCTTCTCATGCAAATCATCAGTCAGCAGTATGTCCGTGAAATGAAAAACGTGCCTCAGAATATGCTTTCCTGATTAGAGCTCCTTAACAGGGAAATCTCAGAGTAACAGGCTCTCAGGCTCCCTGTTATAAATGGGAATTATAATTGTGCAGGAGACCTCAAGCCACGTAGCAGTTTCCATGCATCAGGAAGCTTCCAGAGCAGCTCAGAACTGTAATGTCTTGGCAATAATTAAGCACAGATTCTCTGGAGTCAAAAATCAAAGGGTTCTGCCACTTGATCCATAAATATAAAAAGCCAAAAGCCTGCAACAGTTACACAGGCACAGGCTTGAATTTCAAGCAATGTAAGCCCAGAATTGTCGTACACAGATGCTGGGATGTTTATTTCTTCAGGTGGAGGAAATTTCTGGACACAGGTAATTCCTATAGAGGTGGAAAGTTTAAGGAATGTGTGCATTTTCTGCCAAAAAAAAAAAAAAGTTTCCAGTTATGATTTAGTTGAGATTCCCTTGGGGGTCCCTTCCAACTTTACAATTCTATGATTCTATCACTTGCACTCATATCAATGGGACTTCCTTATGTACAACTGTCACAGGATTGGGAATAACAGACTCAATGGCATTACTATTGAGCCTGTTCTGTCTGTAGCAATTGTGAACACGTACAAGCCAGGCTGTTGGGGTGGAACATCCCAGGGGGCTCTGCTGAAACAGAAGCTTTGCTACAAGTTTCCTCCATCCCCACTATAACTTGTTTAATACATTTCACATGCTGGCATTATTGTGCTAAGTGACTTCCCGTTCTACATCTCTAGCTACTGGCTACTGACATGAGGGCAGGGGACACTGAGTGCAACGGCATCAGGAACATTAAGCGAACATGGGAAAGTGAAACTTGACCATAATCTGCCATGTTCCACAGCTGACCCAAGTTTCCTCTTGGATAAGGGCATATATATTGATGCAGAAAGCTGCTCACCTTAACTCACAGTAGGACCAACCCTAGGGACCACATTAGGTCTCTTCGTTTCTTCAGATAACTGTTACTAGGCAAAACTGTGCAAGGCCCTTCCAATCAAATGTTCCTCTATTTAATAACTTGATGGAGGTCATACCTATGTGCTTGTGGTGCATTTTAATAGAAAAAGGAAAAAGCCTGTGACAATAAGCAAAGAGTCATACAGAATTACTGTTCAGATTTTTGCTGAACAGTAATTACGTTTTTAGGATGTAGACTGGTTATTTCACCAAAAGCTAAAACCATATTCAATGAGGAAAACCAATGATTCACCATATCTAGTCTATTGTTCCTGACAGTAGTAGCTATTATAAGGGACACACAACACTTAAACAGTGAGTCATGCTAGCTTTCCTCTAAAGGCAGGCTTGTAAGGATAAAGGAGAGGAATCCAGATAATTATGGTAGTAGGGTGGAGACGACCAAAGAAACATTTCTTTTGTAAAAAGTAAGAGCTCAGATCATTGTGCTTTATGATCTCATTGAGCTCCGGGCTTTGCTTTTGACCAGGGTCCATGACACTTATGGAACTGGCATTCCAATGGCTGCATGATTGTTATTTCACAGCTGAACAGAGGCATTTGGGAAACCTGATAGGTAATTCCCAACGTAGTCCTGCAGGGCAGCTGAGAAGCAATTATCCTTCTGTCTGGTAAATCAATTAGGAAAGGAGAGATGTAGCACTTTTCTCTTGTTCTTGCTAACTATTACTTCTTTACTCCTACTTTGAGAACCAAGGAGCAAAGCCGCAACCCTGCAGCAATCAGGAGCTGGGGGGGGGGCTTTCATACCCAGAGGGAATCCAGGAAGATTCGAGCCTGATGGCAAACTAATACACAGCATTAAGAAATAAACAGCATAGTTCCTTCAGCTCAAAGATCAATGAGATAAGCACCAGCTTATGCATGAGCTACTGTCTGAAAAGATCTGATACCTGCACCCACAGAACTGAGGCTATGCGTGGTCAGCATCAGTTATTCTTTGGAGGAAGCAGTAGACCTGGATTGAATTTCTACAAATTCTAGCAGGTGGCTAGAACTGCCAAACCTGACTGTACCACCAATCCAGTCAACCAGCACCCAGGGTTCTGCATGGGGTGTCATTCATGCTGGAAGTGGCAATTTGGCTATGAAAACTGCTTTTGCACATGACCCTCACTAGATTGGAGGCATGGTTCTTTTTAATATATAACGAAGAGTGGGTTTACTTTACCTGAACAGCGCACAAATTATAGCAGATAGTACTACATTACTTTCATCAACACACATTGAGCTGATCTGGTCAGCAGCGGAGCAAGCCGACTGGGCACCTGGGGCGGCGCACATGGCCTGCGCCCAGAGGTGGGGCCAGCTGGGGCAGGACGCTCCATGGGGCCTCTGAGGAGTCTGCCTGCCTCCTCCCACTCAGCTGCCCTACAGCTGGGGGGGGGAGGCAGCTAGTGGACCCGGCAGCACAGAGCCCGCAGGCTCCCAAGCCACCACATCACTCCCAGGAGAGACGCGTGGCTCAGGCATGCTGCAGGCCCACCATTTTGTCACCCCCCTCAGTGGTGACACCCAGGGTGGCCCGCCCCCACCACACCCCCTTCCTCTGCCCCTGAAACTGGTTGCTTCAGCATTGGGGCAGCAGGGGGGGTATAGTCTCATCTCTCCTCACCCCCTCACAGCAGGAGAACAATGGCTGTGAACAGGACAAGAAATATGTAAAAGAGTGGAAGGTGTGTGGAGTGGAGGAGCTTAATTAAATAAAAAAAAAAAACACTCTTCCCAAAATGGTAACTTCTGTGTGAGAACTGAATCTTGTGAAAATTCATTATCACATGTCTTTAAATCAACTATCAGATCTTATTTCTTGCCTATAACTCAAAATCAGTGAAGCAGTAGGTAGCACCATATGCTGATCTCCAATGACTTTCCTCGCCTTAACCTGGCGCTCTCCAGCTGTTGCTGGACTACAACTCCCAAATGCTGGTTGGGGGCTGATGGGAGTTGTAGTCCAGCAACCGCTGGAGGGCATCATGTTGGTGAAAGGTTCTCTGGGTGATGCTAGTCATAATCCTATTATCCTTTCTGTCAACGTCACAAACGCTCACAATTCCCTCTCTTTACTTTTTTTAAAAAAGTAAATATGTATTTACAATCAATCTGATATGCATGTATATTTGCATAAGACAATTAAAGGTAAAGGTAAAGGTACCCCTGCCCGAACGGGCCAGTCTTGACAGACTCTGGGGTTTGTGCGCCCATCTCACTCAAGAGGCCGGGGGCCAGCGCTGTCCGAAGACACTTCTGGGTCACGTGGCCAGCGTGACAAAGCTGCATCTGGCGAGCCAGCGCAGCACACGGAACGCCGTTTACCTTCCCGCTGGTAAGCGGTACCTATTTATCTACTTGCACCCGGGGGTGCTTTCGAACTGCTAGGTTGGCAGGCGCTGGGACCGAGCAGTGGGAGCACACCCCGCCGCGGGGATTCGAACCGCCGACCTTTCGATCGGCAAGCCCTAGGCGCTGAGGCTTTTACCCTTAGCCGAGTGTAAAAACAAACACAAAATGTCTGTTACATAATCAGAAAGTCCATACAGATAAAAATGTTCCCACTAACGCATATGGGTCTGCATTATCTTGAACCTCATTCCAATAAATCAAAACACTCCACTGTCTCCAGAAAAGGATTATCGGATTGTCTGCCTACTCTAACTCTTACCATATTCAGTAACTCAGCCATGCAAACAATATTCCGTATCTTAATGAACCATTCTTCTAAAGTTGGTGTTCTCATTTTCTTCCACTTACAGCAAATAATTATTCTGGCAGCAATTAGTAAATGTTGAACTAATTATTTATCCACTGCTAACAGTATATCTTTGTTGTAACCAAATAAGGTAATTAAAGGGCCCATCGGGGTTCTATATCCAGTTATTACTTCAATTACACTCATTATATTGACCCAAAATGTCCTAATCTTTGGACAAAACCCTAAAAAATGTAATGTTTCCCAACATTAGTTGCCTTGCATCTCCAATATGAGTTACTAGCTGTACCATAAATGGGACTGAGACATAACAAGGTTAAATACCAACAGGGCAAGAATGTAGAACAGCTCACACTAAGGTCAGATCCACACCATACATTTAAAGCACATCAACACACATTTAGATCACATGACTTCTCCCAAATAATCATGGGAACTGTAGTTTCTCAGCGATACAATTTGCAGTACACTTAGCAAACTGCAGTTCCTGTGATTCTTTGGGACAAACCATGTGCTTTATAAGTGTGTTGGATGTGTTTTAAGTATATGGTGTCCACCTGCCCCTTAAACAGTTTGCTGGGGAAACATTTTTTAATAATAATACTAAAAAAGCCAAACGGGCAGTATTGTTGTTGTTTAGTCATTTAGTCGTGTCCGACTCTTTGTGACCCCATGGAGCAGAGCACACCAAGCACTCCTGTCTTCCACTGCCTCCCGCAGTTTGGTCAAATTCATGCTGGTAGCTTCGAGAACACTGTCCAACCATCTCGTCCTCTCTCGTCCCCTTCTCCTAGTGCCCTCCATCTTTCCCAACATCAGGGTCTTTTCCAGGGAGTCTTCTCTTCTCATGAGGTGGCCAAAGTATTGGAGCCTCAGCTTCAGGATCTATCCTTCCAGTGAGCACTCAGGGCTGATTTCCTTAAGAATGGATAGGTTTGATCTTCTTGCAGTCCATTGGACTCTCAGGAGTCTCCTCCAGCACCATAATTCAAAAGCATCAATTCTTCGGCGATCAGCCTTCATTGCAATATTTATTTGTTAAAAATGCTTGTAAGATGTTCCTCAGACTATGGACTCCCCATTCTGAGCGATGCTTTAATACTTCTCACTATATTGAGCTCTTCAGTGGATGAAGACGCCAAAATTAATTAGCCTAATGAGCAAATGAATACAATTATGGCCATCTTATATGAAAATTAAATCGAACAGATGTCTGTAGTAAAACTCAGGAGGAAAAAATAACTCAGAGGGGAGAGGTGGAAGTGATGGCTTCCATTCTTAAACCACTTATTCTTACAATCTCTTTCCAGTTTTTTTGGACTACAAATTCCATGGAATAGCTGGGATTGTGTATGAAAACCAAAGTTTAAAACTCAACCATTAATGTGCACAAATCCAATTACAGTGGTACCTTGGGTTAAGTACTTAATTCATTCCGGAGGTCTGTTCTTAACCTGAAACTGTTCTTAACCTGAAGCACCACTTTAGCTAATGGGGCCTCCTGCTGCCGCCGCACCGCCGGAACACGATTTCTGTTCTCATCCTGAAGCAAAGTTCTTAACCTGAAACACTATTTCTGGGTTAGTGGAGTCTGTAACCTGAAACGTATGTAACCTGAGGTACCACTGTACAAGACAAGGTGAAGTGAGATGAGGATTCACTGTCATGCTCAGTCTCGATTGATCAGTTTCCGGGGCCAATTCAAAATGTTGGTTTTGACCTATAAAGCCTTTAACGGCTCAGGACCACATTACCACAAGGACCATCTCTCCCCATATGAACTGACCCAGACCCTGCAATCATCATCTGATATATATCTGCATCACCTAAATATACCTGCTCATCCCTGAATTTTCTTCAAGGAATGTTGAAGAATGGTTACACCACTTCCTGCTGCCTCCTAATATTAAGGAGGACTTATTCCATATTTTTCTCTTCTTGTCCTTTTCATTGAAAATCCCTTATTATTCAAACCAATATTAACCAATATTAGCAGTAGTATTATCCGGTGGAATGTTAAAAATGCAAAATTAATTGCTACAAACATCATGAGATATGATCAAACAGTAATTTAGATAGCACTGAGCCAATGGTTAAGGAATTCTGACGAAAGTCTACATGCACACTGGAAGACTGAGCGACAATGAATAGTGTTTCCATTACTAGAATGAATGTTGCTTCTTAAAATAAATTGGTAGGCAGATCAGAAAATGATGTGTGAATTGCTATTATTTCTGCACTGAAGAGGTGTTAATACCTGGATTTTTTCCTTTAACATCTCTTAACTTGTGTACAATTTATGAGGCTAATAAATCCAGTAACTTAAATAATTGGCTAGATTTGAAGCATATGTCTTGTGTTGGGAGATTTTATTAATGAAGAATTACCATTGCTCCCTGGCTCATTAAGCAGCCATATTGTGAACTCTATTTCCCAAAGTTCCTCAGCTGGAATGGTCAGTTCTGAGTACATCGAGAAGAATTCTAGAGAGTCCATACCTTGAGACTGAGGCAACCATCCCTCTTAAAGCCCCAAAGGGGATGGACTAGGAATTTGTTCTAAATAGATTTCTATATGGAATTATTTGCATTGTTGTACATGTCTATTTATGTGCTGGTTACTTTAGGATACCTGAAGTCTATATGTGTATGATATTAAAATTATTTATTTATTTATTTATTATTTATACCCCGCCCATCTGGCTGGGTTTCCCAGCCACTCTGGGCGGCTTCCAACCAAATATTAAAAACACAATACAAAATTAAACATTAAAAACTTCCCTAAACAGGGCTGCCTTCAGATGTCTTTTAAAAGCTTATTTCCTTGACATCTGATGGGAGGTGTTCCACAGGGCGGGTGCCACCACCGAGAAGGCCCTCTGCCTGGTTCCCTGTAACTTGGCTTCTCGCAGTGAGGGAACCGCCAGAAGGCCCTTGGTGCTGGACCTCAGCGTCCGGGCAGAATGATGGGGGTGGAGACACTCCTTCAGGTATACAGGACCAAGGCTGTTTAGGGCTTTAAAGGTCAGCACCAACACTTTGAATAGTGCATTGAGTAATGCATATAACTGGGACCCCAACAATAATACATGAGGATTCTTAGTAATTTTAGCAGAGCTAGTAAGAAATGAGTAGCTTTATGCTAAGGTGAAGCATAATTAGAATTAGGGTGGTGGAACAGTGTTGATAAGTTTCATATGGATATTTTTTTAGAATAATCTATCCCTACCATAGTGTGACCAGATGCAAAAGAAGACAGGGTTCTTGCACAGTTCATAGTTTTATAGAAAATTGTGTGTGTGCATGAAATTATACATGGTACGTGAAAAGTGGATAAAGAAAACTTTTTCTTCTTTTCTCATAACACTAAAACTTGTGGACATCCAGCAAAGTTGAATGCTAGGAGAACAGACAAAAGAAATTACTTCTTCATACTTTGTTGTGTGTTCTTGGATTTGAGAATTTCAATGGGAACATAAGAAATATATATACCTGCTCAACAGAACTGTTAAAGGTGCAGGAGTGCTGTCATCTTTTCCACCCCCAACCACTTCTATCACTTGGCAGAGTAAGTTTGCAAAAAGGTGAAGGATTAGCAGCAAGGAATGCGATCAAGAAGCAATGGGTGCTGCTTTGGGGAAAGTCATTACAACAATCTGAATCTTGGGGTGCCTGGGTTTCTGGATTCTGAGAAAACACGCTGAAAGCACGTGGACACAAATCTATCCTAGTCTATCATATGAAACAGAAGCTGATGTGATTTGACTTCAGAACACTGAGCAGGTCACGATGACTGATGAGTACTCAGCCCGAGAAATTTAAAAAGAAAAGATTCCCCGTAGATGTGACAGGACAAAACTGTAGCTATGGCGATGTGCCTGCCTTAAGATACCTGGCAGAAAAATAAACATCAGTCCTGAACCTGGTGACCTGACAACAGATGGAAAAAATAATAGTAAAAATACTAACGGCAAAATGCACATTCAGATTGATATATAGCAGGTGACCAAAACGGCACTTTGAAAAAGATCAAATGTAATAGTTCCAAAGATTTCCCCTTACACAGCTCTGATGCTGCCATTTAGTTATCTACTATGGCAATCTGTCTCTGACAACACACAAGAGATAACGGCATCTGTTCCCTTCCCACAAAGTGAATCAACATGATGATTACTTTAGTTTTTTTAAAAAATATATATAACAAATGACCCTGGATTCTCTCTGCAGGAGCACAGAGAACATCACATGGAAAACAGTGACATCACTCTGGTTGCTACGCACGCCAAGCAAACGCTTAGTGTTTTCTATTTGCCTCACGCTCTTTGCATATCCTTATTAGTGACTTTGAACTCTTGGCTTTTTGTATATTGTTCCAACCCCAGCTGTGAATGCTAAAATTTGCTAAACTTAAAAGGTAGCAAATAGAACCAAGGGCTGAAAGGAAGCAACAGAAGCTGAGTTCAGCTCTTGTACTTCTGCTACTCCATGAAGCCTCTAATCTTTTGTGCAAACCATAAGCTAGAAAACAATTGCAGCCTTGGGTTGTGTCCAACTAAGACATGTTCAAAGTAGACCCCCTTGACATTAATGAACATAAGTGATGTCCATTTATTTCAAAGGGCCTACTATGGGAAGGAGTACCCTGTTCTTAATGGACTCATACTGGGTTCAAACTAACATGAGGCCAAGTTGAAAAGTTATTTGCATAAAGAAGTAGACACATTGTCTGAAGAAACTGGAACACATGCTCTACAATTATAGCTTCAGACCATATTACAGGTAAGGCTTAAAATGGCAGATGCTTAAGTCAGTCTATATAGTATAAATGGGAAGTCGACATTATTCTCAGAATTTCTGTCCCCACAGAGGTTTATGTGGCAACTGCATTGTATCACTTTTGTCACATGCTGAAGATGAACCTCTTGACCCCAGCCTTTCACACACACACACACAATTCTCTCCTGTGTGAGCAGAGCTTTTTCATTAATTTTTTTACTGTACTTAGCTACCTGTTCCAAAAGAGCTTCCTTACCTTTCTCTTATTAGTAGGACTGACGTAAAGGTAACTCAGCACTGTTTTCAATCCCACCTTGTCGTTTAGCTTTTCATAAGTAGTCCCATAATCTGTGGACCTGGAATAAAGAGAAAATGCATTGAGTTACTCTTTAGGACTTTGGCAATACTCCTGATCCATAAATGGAATGTTTGGCATCCAGCATCAATTGGGTGCTTTGTCAACAAGTTTGTGGCTGGTATTTTATTTAATCAGTTACTCTTTTTCATGTATCTAAGCATATTGATAGCTAGTATCAAGACTTCATTACAAACTATTTATTTATATTGCTGAAAAGATACATTATTGTATTAGTTTGAATTTTCTCTTTGAAACTTTTTGTTCATTTAATATTGGTGTTCTTAGACGCAGAATACTTAGACTGGTTAGGTCACTAGGCAGACGCTGTACAGTGAGTTTTCTTTGCGTAAACCAACTGATAAATGATAAGCTGATTCTGAATCTGCTTTAAAGATTGAAAGCACATCACTTCACCCAAATAATACTGGAACTGTTGTTTGTTAAGGGTGCTGGGCGCCGCAGCTTTGTAAGGGGGTAAACCACAGTTCCCATGATTCTTTTTAGTAAGCTATGCGCTTAAAATGTGCTTTAAATGTATGGTATCTATGCAGCCTCAATGTAGTCTTTGGGCTGCAAACAGAAAAACCTGAGCATAGGCTCATCCATTATCCCTGGTTGTGATGTCACTCAAGCAGGCTGTTTCCTCTCCCCCATATTCCCAATTTAGCAGGTGTCATAGGCACTTCAAGCATAATGCATGATGCTATGATTCATGGTCTCTTTCCTGACACAGAAGGGGGAGGAATGCATGCATCTCATCAGTGCACATGTAAGCCTCCATGTGGAATATCTCATGTGTTCTTTGAGAAAATGGGGGCAGCTGCCCTCTTCTCCATTGCACATGGTAGACTGAACCAAGTCATATATTTACTGGTTTGAAGATTTGGGGCTGTTGTTACCAACATCATCTCACAGAAGAGTAGCCATTTTTACTGTCTTCGCTTTCCATACGATGTCAAATTTTACTGGATGTCACTTTCGATATGGTCCTCACTTTTAAAAGTATGTCGTGATAAAATTGTATGAATAACAACATGAGACTCACTACACGCACAGAAATGTTCACTCACAGACACCTTCAGACAGCACATTCCTAAAGAGCAAGGACCATCGCTTAAAACAAATATAGGATATGCATCAAAGATTGTGAAGCAAAGGAAACATGAAATCAGAGGTAGAGATAAATCTGAAGGTCAAAAGTGGCAGAGACCAAAATCACCCCCACAGATCAGTCAAATTGATATCTCTAGTATATTAAGATTAAAGTAGCTGCCTCAGTGCCAGGCATTTTTTCCCCCTTTCTGGGAAGAGAGGTATTGGTTCCTATGCTAGCAAAGCCTAAAAGATACAACAGATGATCTGGAGGTGGCATTTGCAAGTGTAGATTACATCTCCAAGAGCTTCCTCCTTTATACCTTATCTCTTTTCCACCCTTCTTCTTTGAGAATACAAAGAGAAATTTGCACTTGTAAATAAATAAACAAACAAAGCTGTAAACGTTGCAAATGCATCTTGAGGAATATATGTTCTCAATATTCTACAGTGGAGGTTGGTCCATTAATGGCGTCCATTGGGGCACTACTAGTCATGGGCAAATCTGTTAAATTCAGCTTCTCACTATTTCAGTGTTAAGTTCAGTTCTTCACATTTCCACAATCACTTGATTTTTTTATTTTTTAAAGTCCTCGTGAAAATTTGTCAACATTTTACTGTGAATACACACATTTTTGCAAGGCGATTTATCCTAAAATAAAGGGGTTTTGTATCTCACTTTCACTCATTTATGCACAAACACTTCACCCTAGTATATGCACATTACTTGTCTGGAGAACTTCAATGGAAGAGGGTTGTGTTTGTGATCACATATTGTTTCGGAAGTGCGAATTTTGTTACAAGCGAATTAATTTAAAAGTGAGTCAAAATTCTTCACCATCCTTAGACATGGCACCACCATCCTCAGTCTGCCCTTGGGCAGCCCCAACTTCCTGCCTTCTTTCTTACAACCAGTCCAAGGTATGGCACTGAAAGTGAGCTTCCTCTTCCTTTGTCTCAGTGTTACCATTGAAGAATGAAAGCAGGGAGGAAGATGAGGACAAAGATGAGGATCATTTGTCTCTGACTTTCTTTGGCTCTGGCACCATCTACTGTTGGCTTCTCTGCCTTCTGTCCTACCATTCCCAATGGGCACAAGCCGCCACCACTCTCATTATCCAATATGGCGGGAAGCAAGAGGAATTATTGCAAAATACTTAGTACACCAGAATTCCTGGATCACAAATGCACCCCCCCCTTTTTTTATAGTCACTGCCATCACAGATGTGTCTGTCAGCCATTAACAACAATTGCCCAGTTTGCTCATTATGTTGATATATGACTGCATGTTTCGGGAAGATCTGAGAGTGAACCAAAAGTGTAGCATCTGAAAAGGAAAGATTCTGGAGAATCTGTCATGGATGATTTATAGACAGATCACAGACTTCTGCTAGCTGAATTGTGGTTCAATATCTCTGTAATGCGTTTCTTAAAACCACTATACATCAGAATACTTGTTGGCATACTGTTTCACTACTTTCTGCTCCCATTTCTATGAGTTCCCAGATGACTCTACATTTCAGGGGTAACCAAAGAAGTGCCTTTCATGTGTTGTGGGCCACAACAGCCCTCAGTTCCTTGCTCAATGGTCAGGGATGATAGAAACATCTGGAGGGTACCTGGTTAGCTATCCCTGCCATATTTGTTTCACCGTCCTTGTTGCACTGTAGCAGACAGCAAGCATTAATGTTAATTTCTTGCTGCATTAGGAACACATAATTTAGGTACACATTGCTTGTTCAGGGAAAAGAAAAAAAGTTACACCCACTCTTCTAAGTCAGATTACAAGGTCAATTGATTGTGGGATCCATAAGATAGGAGGTATAAATCAATACCACTGACCAGCTCTGTGCTATCACGTCCTTTGCCAATTTCTGCAATTGGCTTTTAATCTTAAAATGGGCCAAGGCAACTTGAGAAACCACAGATTTAAGAGCATTTGGTCAAGATCCAAAGCTCCTTCATATCTATCTTGGTACCAAGAGCAGGCTTATTGCTGACAAGTGACCTCCTCTTAAAGCAGGTCTTGGAATTAGAGTTCCCTGATGTATATAGCTGAATACTGGTAATGTTGGAGCAATTAAATGCACAGCAGGAGACATCCAGTACTTGCAGATTCATAGGGTCAGGCAGCTCTTAATGGATGAATATCCCTAAATGCTTTGTAATGGAAATAACATGAGCACTAATGTAACTCCTAACCTAACCCCACCAGCAGGGCTTAGGCTCGGAAGCATCCAAACTCCTATTATCAAAGAGAAGAGGTATAGAAAGTCATTTAATAGTTGAGGTGTAGGTGTGGGTATGTGTGAGAGAGAGCCAATGAGTGATAATGCTAATTTACAGTGCTAAACTGGAAAGGGTGGTGCATTTTGCAAAAAAATAATAATTTGGGGGGGGTCACATATATGCTTCCTGAAAAACTGTCCCCCCTTCCATTATGTTCAAATGTCCAGAAAGCCTGTTAAATAGGGCAACAATGATTCCCCATTGAGAGTGAAGGCATAGATCATTGCCCTCACTCAGATTTGACTTTCCAATACATCATCATCTAGGGATCAATGGAAAATTAAACAAATATATACCCCATTCATTTTACATGTATTTTATCGTTAAGTGAATATGAAAACAAAAATGAATGTGAAAAACAATGGTGGGTGCATTAGTTTTTATGTGTCACACTGCCTTTGAGTTTTGCCCTTCCTTTTGTTCAGTCTACCTGAAATTGGAAACCATGATGTCACAAGGGAGTCATACCATTCCTGCTAATTTCATTATCCAATAAAGTGATCCTGCTAGTGCAAGGATTTCCACTTGCACAAGAGAATTTCCCCGCCCATCGTCCAGACCCTCCCCAAATCTGCTCCAGAGGGTTGGGGCTGCAACACCAAAAATGATTGCCCACAAAAAAAAAAATAGTCCATGCCTACGAGCGTGCAACCCTAGAGTCGGTCACGACTGGCCCGTACGGGCAGAGGTACCTTTACCTTTACTTATTCCAAAATGTTTTCAAACAAATAATATAATAATCAGTTTATAATTTCCCCAGCAGTTATGTTTACTTCTGAAAATACGCCATACTTACAGGCTTGTTATCCACTAATGGTCCTCATTCTTTACCCATTTATTCATAATATTTCTCACTCTTTTAAGGAAAAGGTAGAGGGGAAGTCTGGCTCTTAGTAACTTTAATCGGACATACGGTAGATCTTTTCTACTGGAATATTGGCCAGCTCCAGCCTTACAAAAATGGCCTGTGGGGACCTAGAGAAAAACCTAACACTTCCACTATCCTCTTTCATCTTAGCATCTTGCACTATTTAACAAGTACTTTTTACAATGCAGAAATGGAAATATAAGCAAACCTGATGCACAGACTGGGTTTCAGTATTTATTATTATCATTGCATTCATTTGTTGCTTTCGAAAACTAAAAAGAAGTTTCACACAACGTAGCAGATACATCTTCAGCCCCCAAACACCTCAGACACTTTGATTAGTTAGGGACTTGATATTAATTATGATCATATTAATTCTGTCTGCATCACACCCCATCATGCTACTACTGTTTTCTCCAGGTATCAAATGTTTTTTTAAAAAAGAAATGCAAAGGGAATAAACTACAAGTGAATAGAATTGTGAAAGATTTCAACACATGTTTTTAAAGGCCACAGAGATATGTGTGTATCTTTCCTATATCACAAAATAGTTTTAGAAAAGGGCTAACAGCTCAAATAGGTGGCTGGGTGGCTGATCTATTTACATAGTAGAATTAGGAGCAGTTATTCTGGCCAGGCAATAGTGCTTATAATTTCCACTTTCTGGTATACAGTTGTTCCTCTCTCATTCTCACCACACACCCCAAATGCTTCCAAACTTTGATGAAATGCTGTTTTACTGTTTTTATTATTTCTAAGGTAAATTCTAATACTTACCTAAACCTTTCAAGTCTTTTGAGAAAAGGTTGAAGGGGTTGGATATGCTTAGCCAAGAAGTAATATAACCATCTCCAAGCATTTGAAGAGTTGTCACATAGATGAGGGAGCAAATCTGTTTTTTGTTGCTCCAGAGGATAGGATGTGATTGAATGGGTTCAAATTACAAGTGAAAGTATTTGGATTAAATGTTAGCAAGAATGCCCTGAACGTGCAAGCTGTTCAACAATGGAGCAGACCGCTTTGGAAACTGGCGGACTCTCCTTTGTTTAAGGTTTTTAAGCAGAAGCTAGATGGCCACCTATCAGAGATGCTGCAGTAGGGAATTCTCTGCACCCATGGGGATAGGGCTGGGTGACCTTTGAGGGACCATGCTGGCCACATGACCCAGAAGCTGTACGCCGGCTCCCTCAGCCAATAAAGCGAGATGAGCGCCGTAACCCCAGAGTCAGTCACGGCTGGACCTAATGGTCAGGGGTCCCTTTACCTTTACCTTTTACAACTCTATGATTCTCTTTTATGAAAATAAAAGAAATAGAGATTACGTATCAGTAAAGGCTTCTTATTAATAAATGCCTATAGGGGATACTAATCCAAAATAGCCCTTGAATGGAAATGCAAAAAATAAAAATAGAAAACCCACATGCACACAACTTATAGCTGAATGTATAAGCTTGATTAAAAAGTAAAGGAAAGGGGGATTGAGCCTGCTGTGGGAATTGCACACATTTAAAAAAGTGACACAGGAGACCTTTGTAAAAACAAATAAATCAAGCTGCCCTTAATTATAATGGCACCCAGTTCTTCCAAAGCCCTATCAGGAAGTGAGCACTAAATTTAAAACACAGTAAACTTTCTCTTGGTACCTTGTAGCAATGAAATTGCAAGAGGCATGAAAATTTCCAGTTTGTTTCAGCTGCCCTTACAGGCTATGAAACAGTTAAACCACAATGCACCAGTCCGGTCCGTCCCAAATCCATTAGAGACTGGCTCACATATGGTTTACACATAATGAACATTGTAGCAAAATCAGCACCTATGGAAATCAAGGCTTATTGCTGTCATTGTAAGTGAAGGACTCCCCACATATCCTACAATAAAAGGGATCCGAGTAGTAACACCACCTTATTTTGCAATCTTGCAAATGAAGAGGAAAGTGAGGAGAAAGAGTTAGGAAAAAACAGAAGAAGGTGGAGGAATGCCTGAAGGCAGAGCTCCAAATCATCAAAAGGGAAATCCTAACCTGCAGGGAAATATTTTACGCGTTGGGTTTTGGTTGTTTTTACAACTTTTGCTATTTTACTCTCTGCTGCTCATAGACTTTTGATTTTTTTCCCTTTTTTAACATCTAGTTTTGTTTTCTATCTTTAATTGTTCTGAGTCCACTTGCATAGAAAGGTAGGTATAAATTTTAAAGCAAATATATGAATACCATGTTCTTAGCATAGCCTTCCATTTATCTGTTCCAAGTCTTCACTTCTGCAAGGGCACTGAAAGTCAGCGGCAGGCCTTTCAGTGTTTGTGTCCTGAGCCAGGGAAATGAGTGTTGTAAAAGATGCATCAGTCTCTCAGGACAGAGTAGTGTACATGCAGGAAATTATGAATTGCTCGCTGAGATAGATGCCTTTGTGTGTCTTTGCTCGTATTTTCTATCTCTCCTCTGTCTTTTTTATGATCTCAGGGTTCGTATTTTTTATAAAAACCCATGGCTCTAGGTGTTCTATATCTGTCTCCAATGTGCCACGGCTACAGTTGCCAGCTTGCAACCCCAGAGGTTTTTAATTCCTTAATGCAGCAGAAGCCAAGGCAGCCATAATTTCTCCCATTCATTTATCTCCAAAGTTGGCCATCTGCCTGCTTCTGCATCTTCTGTGCAACACACCTGGAAACCTCCCCCATCCCTGTGTAGGGCAAAAATAAAACAGCATGGGGTTGGGAGATGTGGAGGGGAAACTCACTGAGGATTGATCACCTGTTGCATGACACTTTGGGGAGCAGTTTAGCAATCTTGGCCACATGCTAGATCCACATATAATAATTTGCTACAACCACAATCTGTATAATTGGCCATAATGCTCTAGCCTGATACAATTGGTGTTAATAGGATTTGTGAATACTGCTTTGGCTATGCTGCTTGATATCTCAGTTCAGAATCCTAAAAGTTGGTAACAAGAATGTTTCTCTCCTGGCAAAAGTCACTCCAACTTAGGTGCTGTGCTTTGAAGGTGACAACCTAGTTAGGCCCTGTCTGCACTGTACATATAAAGCAGTATCATACCACATTTTAAACAGCCATGGCTTCCCCCAATTACTGAGGGACGTGGGTGGCGCTGTGGTCTAAACCACTGAGCTTCTTGGGCTTGCTGATCAGAAGGTCGGCAGTTTGAATCCCCACAACGGGGTGAGCTCCCGTTGCTCGGTCCCAGCTCCTGCCAACCTAGCACTTCGAAAGTACGCCAGTGCAAGTAAATAAATAGGTACCGCTGCAGCGGGAAGGTAAACAGTGTTTCTGTGTGCTCTGGCACTTGTCCCGGTCCTCCGTGCACCAGTAGCGGTTTAGTCATGCTGGCCACATGACCCGGAAAGCTGTCTGTGGACAAACACCAGTTCCCTCAGCCTGAAAGCAAGATGAGTGCCGCAACCCCATAGTCACCTTTGACTGGACTTAACCGTCCAGGGGTCCTTTACCTTTACCTTTCTTACCCCCAAATACTCCTGGAAACTGTAGCTTGTTAATTGCTACAATTCCCAGAGTTCCCTATGAAGAGGGATTGACTGTTAAACCACTATAGCTGTGTGGAGAAAAGTGGTCTCCTGGCAACTCTCAGCAACCTTAACAAGCTACAGTTTCCATTATTCTTCAGGAAAGCAAAGCAGTATGATACTACTTTACATTTATACTGCAGATGGGGCCTTAATCTGGCCTAAGAATACCTAGCTACTCTTTTTACTCATGCAAGCAACATTAACATGTGATCCAATATCATACATATCCTTCATGGGACTTAAAATCAGCCTCTCAGGCTTGCTTGTGCCAAATTCTGAGGTGAGATAGGTGATGGCAGGAGACAGGTCCTTTCTTTTGTGTCACCCCAAGAAGTGTGGCTGGTGCCATGCTGTACTTATTTGTTTGTCAGGTGCATTTTATTTGTCAGAGCCTTTTAAGTATCTGATATTTTATGCTGGCATTTTATTTTATTTTACTGCTTTGCTGTGACTGGTTTTATTGTGATTTTTATTGTGATTTTTATGCTTCACTGATTTTACTATTTTATTGTGAGCCACTCTGAGAGCATTGCTGAGGAACAGTCTATAAATAAAGTAAAAGAGCATTTGCATAATTTCTGATGCATATTTTGGAGTATGCAAGAAACCAGTGGCCATTTCTCTCTCTCTCTCTCTCTCTCTCTCTCTCACACACACACACACACACACACACACAGAGAGAGAGAGAGAGAGAGAGAGCCATGTGACTATCCCAACCATATTGGCCAGGGCAACTGCAATGGTCTTTTCTACCTTATTGGTATGTTCCCCACCTCAACTCTTCGTTTCCTTTATATTAATTCAATCCTTGCCAAATTCTTAAACTCTTTGTCAAACTGAATGTATATGTTTGTTTACATTATTACGAGAAAATTATGCCTCCTTTTCGATTAGAAGGATTTATTCCCCATGATCCTTATACCAATACATACCTTCAAAAACCTACAAAATTAAAAATTATCCATTTATTTATTAATTTTTAGTTAGACAAGTGAAACTTATTACACAGAGATATCCATCGATCTATTACCAGAGAGAGGGAGTCAACATCTATTAAAAAAACAAAAAGAAAGGCCCATTTTAAGAGGAGGGACGCTTGGGGAATTTGATACTTGCAAATTCTGATATACACTGATCAAATGCACTAATGTCAGCACACTGTTATCCAATCAGATTTTATATTTCCTGGATGTTCCAAACTTGTTCTTGACTCAAATAAAGTATCACATTGCGCTTAAAAATGAATGTGTAGAGAACATATAGTTAGATATGTTGATATATTTCAGAGATGCATACTTTGATAAAAAATGCATTTTAAAAAGCTATTCAAATATATACTTAAACACATTTTTGTTGTGGAATGGACTTATATGTTAACACATGAGAAGGTGGTGCAGACTGGAAATAGACCGATTTGTCCATCACTTCTTGAGATGTTGCAGCAACAAGCCAAACAGTGACTAGTTTGGCAAGAAAACAAATTTGAAAAAGCTTATCCCTGGATTCCAGTTCTGCTGAATCATGCATCTGTCTAACCTGTCATCTCAGCTGTGAGCCTACAGTGATTTCCAAGCTGCTAATGCCTCGTCACTTTCATCAGGCCAAATCTCCCTTCAGTAGTGCTTTCTCTGTCATTTTTACAGAACCCGTTCAGAGCTTCATCTAACACAAAGCACCTTGGCTGGGAAAAATAAACTTGTCAGACACTGGAATCGATAAAACAGCCCAAACCTGAGAAGTCATTCCATCCCTGGCCAGCCCCCAAACAGGCAGCCTCGGGTCTGTAATGACAACTTGAAGAAAATGACACTCCCTCAGAGTGAGATGTCTTGGATTAGGGTGTTCACAACTGACAGACTATACTGTCTGGTTTCTAACCTCAACAACTAGAGGCCAGAGATGCCTGTCAGCTCTACAAAGAGCTCTTCTTATACCAACATAGGCTGCAAATTCACCAAATTGCCATAGAAGATGGAATGGTAAGTATAAGGTGTTTTCCGAGGATAGTGCATCAAATCTTATGGGGGATTTTGAGCTGCGTTTTTAAAAATAAATAAATAATAGTGATAGCCAGGCTCAACAAGTTGCATTTGTTTCAAATATGTGACAAGCTTTAGGACTCCACATCTATGAAAAATGCAACTTCTTTAAGCCTTCTGCCAAGTTCATCCCAACTCCCTCTGTTCCTCCCACCAATGCACCTCCAATCCAATCTCTAACACACCTTCTTCTTGCTCCGGTGTTGGAGATCAGGAAAGAGTCAAATGTGCTGTTGCTCCCATTTGTTTTTTCCAACATTTCTCCAAAAAGTCTCAGATAAAACCCATACTTTTCTTAGGGTTCTTTGAGGAACATTTGCGGGAACTGAATAGCTCCCTTCACTAATTTTTAGCTTGAGTACAACGTAAGATTCACTGATTTTTAGCGGCTTGCAAAAATTGCATTTGTATTTTGAGGAGAAAGCAGATCCTGAAATTTGCTTTGGAAGATTTGGAGGTGGAGGTGAATTCAGATTTTTGTTTCACTGTTAGTTTTGGTGAGGAAAAATATGTTGGTTGTTGTTTAAAAATTAACAATAATTTAAATACTTATATTAAAAATTTTCTATGTATTAAATGCAGTAAAAAATAATAATACAGAAATAAAACTTTCTGCCAGGGAATGGGGGAAACAAAGGAATATTTAAAAGGGGAAAGTAGTATAATAAACATATTTCAGAGAATATCATACTGTAAATGAAAGCTACTGTTCTCTCAATTATTCCACAGTAATTGACAATTTTTATAGTGAAATTTGGGCCTGAAAATCTACCTAGTTTTCATTAGCTTGGTTGGCAGGGTTGCATACACAGCTACCATGAAGACCCCAAAGAATATAATCAGAGTTCTCAGATCCAAACAAAATATGCAGAGAGATTCCAATCTGTCCACTGCCCTCAAACCACTGCCTCCTTCCCACTGACCTTGGCAACAGGGAGAGGAGAGGGAGGAAGAGAAGAGCCCTTCTGTGCTTATGTAGATTTAATTAAGTGCTCTTTTTTTCTTAAAAAAGGGGGGTGATACTTACCTCTTGAAAAAACTGCCATGTGTGCCAGCACACAATGGCTGCCTGGGCAGCAAAAAAAGGGGGGACACCTGAATTTGTAAAAGGAGGAAACTGCCCATTTAGAGGATATTTGAAAATATATATATATATATATATATATATATATATATATATATATGCTTTCGTAGATTTTCACGGGTACAGGAATGCAGGTTTTGGTGTCTTCGGGTGTCTTCCCGTGTAAGAGTCGGGGTGTCTGTGCGACGTTTCGACGAGGTCTCACTCGTCATCTTCAGGCTGGTGCTTTCGGCTTCTTGTTACTGGAACAGAGCAGAGTCTGGTGTTTGAGTTCCTATAAATACTGTTGAGGGGTGTGGTGTATAGCCTCCAACGTTCTGGGCAGAGAGGAAGTTCCTAGATTAGTGTGCCTTTTCTTCTTTTGTTCCTTAATTACTTGAGGGATATCTTGGGTGATTTCATGAGTGATATTCTGAATACCACTGGGTGGGTCATTAAGTGTAGATTAGTTGCTAAAGCTGGCACAAGGCACAAAACCACAGCTCGCCCCTATACACGAAGCCAAGCCAGAGCACAACTAAATGCAGCACAGCCATCTTCTCAGAAAAACTCTTCACAAGCTCAAGAGGTCAAGACACGAAAGCTTTAGCAACTAATCTACACTTAATGACCCACCCAGTGGTATTCAGAATATCACTCATGAAATCACCCAAGATATCCCTCAAGTAATTAAGGAACAAAAGAAGAAAAGGCACACTAATCTAGGAACTTCCTCTCTGCCCAGAACGTTGGAGGCTATACACCACACCCCTCAACAGTATTTATAGGAACTCAAACACCAGACTCTGCTCTGTTCCAGTAACAAGAAGCCGAAAGCACCAGCCTGAAGATGACGAGTGAGACCTCGTCGAAACGTCGCACAGACACCCCGACTCTTACACGGGAAGACACCCGAAGACACCAAAACCTGCATATATATATATATATATATTTGCTTTCGTAGATTTTCACGGGTACAGGAATGCAGGTTTTGGTGTCTTCGGGTGTCTTCCCGTGTAAGAGTCGGGGTGTCTGTGCGACGTTTCGACGAGGTCTCACTCGTCATCTTCAGGCTGGTGCTTTCGGCTTTCGGTTCCAGTAACAAGAAGCCGAAAGCACCAGCCTGAAGATGACGAGTGAGACCTCGTCGAAACGTCGCACAGACACCCCGACTCTTACACGGGAAGACACCCGAAGACACCAAAACCTGCATATATATATATATATATATATATGCTTTCGTAGATTTTCACGGGTACAGGAATGCAGGTTTTGGTGTCTTCGGGTGTCTTCCCGTGTAAGAGTCGGGGTGTCTGTGCGACGTTTCGACGAGGTCTCACTCGTCATCTTCAGATGACGAGTGAGACCTCGTCGAAACGTCGCACAGACACCCCGACTCTTACACGGGAAGACACCCGAAGACACCAAAACCTGCATATATATATATATATATACACACACACACACACACACACACACACACACTACTTTCAGTGTCACAAGGGAAATTCCTGATGTTTCTTGAGTACGATTCCATCATCCTTGACCACTGGCCACACTGACTGGAGTTGATGGGACATTTGTAGGGCATCAGGCTTCCCATTCTGGTCCTACAGGAACCTCTGGCATCATGGCACCTCTTGAGGCACCATTTAATCTGAAAGGCAATAGGATGTACAGGCGGATGCACCAGCTCCTGCCTCAAGTGCGTGGAGTTGTGCTTTGCTTTTCCCAAGCCGCATCCTGTCCCAACGAGCGATAACCAATATGTCTGTGATTCTGACATAAGGCAGCTGCATGTTAATATGTAGCCGTGATTAATCAATCAACAAGCTATCGGTAAGATTTAACTGCAGAGCAGGGAGAATAGGGGTAAACCAAGGAGAACAATATTATGCCTTGCACATGTATATATCGCAAAGCTACTTGATGTTAAACATATTTTTGCAATAACCAGGGCAGCATAGTGAAGCTGTGACTGCTTTTATGAGTCAACAGTAATGTATGTTGAGGAGTGTTATCTGAAAGAATTATGTTTCTCTTCTACTTCATGCATAAAGTAATAATGGAGACCAAGGAAGTAAATAATGACTGGGGAATTTTGCTGCAAGTTATTATCTTGCAAAGATATTGTGCAGAATACTTCCAAGATTTTGTAAGTATTAATCCCTCTTCCTTGGCACAGACCAATAAAATGTGTCGTTTTTATAACATCCTATGTGATTACACTTAGTGGCATTCTTGCTGCTGGGAGAAAGAAAAAGATGAATGGAAATGGGATCTTTGTTTTAATGGCACCATCAATAATTGTCCGCACCAAACTAATGACTGCGTTGTAACCTAATGAGGAAAGCATAGAGTCCGGGATCTGTGCAATATCATGTATGGCCAAACAGCCTCTAGACACAATTGTGTGTCACATACTTTCTGAATCATCTATCACAGACAACAAATGAAAAGTTGCTTAAGAACTAGGACTTCCATCTAAACACCATAGCTGAGGATGAGCTGGTGAAGAAGCAGGAGAAACAAAAGATGCAGAGGTTGGATAGTTCCTGAAAGCTATCTAGGCCTTTAGTGTTTCAGCAGGACACTAAGTATTGTGGCTTCTGTTTAATGCAGCAAAATGTTCTAACTGCTACCTTGACTCATCCCTACCAAAGCAAGCTGACCCCTATTCTCCCTGCACTGCAGTTAAATCTATCAGACTTTTAGAAGACATCTGAAGCCCTGTTTAGGGAAGCTTTTAATGTTTGATGGATTACTGTATTTTAATATTTTGTTGGAAGCCACCCAGAGTGGCTGGAGAAGCCCAGCCAGATGGGTGGGGTATAAATTATTTATATTATTATTATTATTATTATTCCACCCCTTCTTAACCAACATAAAATATCCCTGAATTATAACTGTATATCCATCCAGTACCTTGTCACTGTGATCTCCGTGTTGTTACCTGACATTCTTTCCTATATTTATATGATATACCAGATGCTATTGTTTTCCATCTCTTTGACACTGACTCCATTTCTGGGCAGGCAAAGAAAAGGAAGGTTTATGTTCTCTTAAAAGGAAAAACAAAAAACAGAATTGCATCCTTGCCTGCTGACCTGATCGGTAAGATTATTGTTCTTTGAACACATAAATATGACATTCCAGGCTTGAATTATGTGTGAAGGTTAAACTATGATGACTACAATGAATTTCTACAATACCAAAATAATAAAATGTGATGGCAGGCATTTAGATGCCTAAAGAAGACAGGAATGGATTGAAGTTTTATTAAAACTGTGAAACTAAACTAACAACATGCTTAAAACATACTAAGCATTTAACTGGGGGGGGGGAATCTTTGCATTGACTGCAAATAATATAAATAGTAAATAAACACAAATAAGAAGATAGGAAAAGGAAATAATGTGTATGAAGTAGGTAGATTCATATTCCTTACAGTGCAATCCCAAGGAGGTCTGGGAAATATCTGATTTTCAACATCACAACATATCACCACCTACCGGTAAACATTCTGATATATATATATATATATATATATATATATATATATATATATATATATATATTACACTGTCTGAAGTAAGGACGGAGCCATATAGAGGTATTGGCTGGCTTCACAGTTTTTCCCACATTGTGATTTTTGCATAGTACACACATACATCATGATTTGCAATATATTGCCAGGTCAAAAACTATGAAACTGATATCACGATCTAGACTTCAAACCAGTTTTGGATATAGGATATAGCAATAGATTGCCCAGCCCTAGTCCCAAGGGAGGCTAGGGGAATAGGAAGATCTATGCATCTTCCTTGTCTGGAATTTTCTGTAAACCAAAACACACATACACTTCTAATGCGGGGAGGTTAGTTGTACCATAGACTGCCATAGGTGGAAGGCCCAGTATTGGGGCCTCTCCAAAAAAAGGCCATCTTTGCCCTGCTTCTCCTTGCCCATCAAATGCTCCATTTTGGGGCCTGGTGCCAGAAACAGTACTGGTGGTAAAGCTAATCCCTTGGAGCTTCCCATAGATGTAGTGGAGGCCTCTATGATGAATCTGTACCTTTGCTAGCAATGATTTTCTTCACTGGTGGAAAGGCACTTCCACCCCTACAACAAGCAGATGGGGACTTTGGATTGCTCTGTCCTGTTCCACTGATGAGCCAGTAACATGGTTCGTCCAACATCTGGGATGTAAGTGTTGCTGAGAAGTAAATCGTATACATGTTTACTCAGATGCAAACTCCATTTTCTTCAGTAGGACTTACTCTCAAACACGTGGGTAAGGATTGCAGCCTAAATTTTACTCTAAAATGCTTAAAACTAAGTGTGCAAGAGATAAAGCTGACATCAACAGATCCAGAATGTTGAATTTGAAATAAGGGGGAGGAATAGACTTTGACTTGAGACAGCTGGTATCAGTGGGTGGTCTATCAAGTGGATGTTGGTCTTTTGTGGTAGGAACTCTTGACATCAGCAGTACGTTAACCATAATAAAATAACTGCAGTACATCAATGTCAAATTATTCATCAAAGGGCAATCCACATTGATCTCTACCTCAAAATGATTGCAATAACTTCTTTTGTGGTTTAACTCTGACGTTATTATCATCTACATCAAATTATTTTGACTTCTGTCCAATATAGGCAGCTTTTCATAGCACAGGCCATGTCGTACGGATGGGGAGCCTTAAGTCCAGCAGTAAAACTCAATGGAATATTTGGAAGAAAAACAATTCAGCACTTTTTAACAACCTTTATAGTAGTATATGGGGGGGGGAGTCACAATGCTTATAACACAATGCTATGAACATTTTGTACTTGGCAAGTCCTGCTTGTGCACAACCTGACTCAGGTTAAACAAACAAATGAGCTGGTAGGACTTTACAACGTTAATGGGAGAAGGCAGATCAACCTTAAAAAATGAAAGGGAACATGGATGTCTGTCACCATGAAAACCGCTTCAGATGCAGAACAAGCTTGAATGGAACATAATATTCACAATGAGCATTTCAGTTTGGACTTTAGATTTATTAAATACCCAAATATCCAGTTAAAAATTTGTTTTCTCTTTTGGAAAGTCCCTTTTTCAAAAGGCACAGAAACACATATTTAGCACTTGGTATCTATGTAGGGCATTTAATATAGCCTCATCATTTTATTTCATTTTTCTTTCTGATGTTCAGATTGGTTAAAGCCATGAAGAGTAAACAACACATTGTCGAAAGTTTTGAAATAGCAAGCTGCCATGTGATAAAAACATGGCCAGCTTTGTTTGACTTAACAATTCCTAATTTGTGTTCTAGTTTAAAGGATGTGAATCAATATATTTATTTTTTTTTAATGAAGGTGGGCTGGTTTTAGTTCAAGTACTGGTCCACTTTGCAGAAATGGTGGCAGTGAGCAGAATACTGACATGCCTGATAAGCACAACAGAAGTTCATCCATATTAATATGGTTCCTTTGCTTCTACATGGGCATGGCAGAGCTTCCTGCAGTGCTATCCCCAGCACGGCTGTGAATTTCTAATGCAAATCAACTGTTGAGCAATATTTATATTACAGTAATAACTTGGAAGAACTTGTTTAATATCAGAAGACTTAGTGGAGCAGATGAATAGCTCCAACACGATATCCATGGGATAGAAATTCAATTAAAAACTGCAAGTGGCGCAGGAGTGCTAGTTATTGTTCAACATGCACCAGAGGGCCTTTCCTGAAATACAGCTATTAGCGACGCTGGTTGAGAAATTCTGTTTTCCTTTATGGCAATCTGTTAGCTTATATAGAAGTTAAATTAATGAAGGGGGGGTGGAGATGGTGCAATGCATTAAAAAGCCAAAGATGGTTCTTTTTCTATAACTATGGATTGGATGCATGATAATTAAGGAAATTAAGGAGGTGCCAAAATGATTTTAAAAATGAGGAACCAATCCTCTTTAAATGTTTATGATACAACTACTGCTTTCGATATAGCCCACAACCTGCCACATCCCAATTATAACTAGTTTATGCTTTACCAATCATTACTTCCATTTAAATGGGGCAGATTCTCATCTGGCTAACCTGATCCAAAAATACACAGACACACACCCCACTCACACACAAAAGCAAATCTCACGACAGCCAACCAAAGACAACCAACCACCCGCTAGGCCACCCCCCAACCTCTCTCACCACCAAGGAAATACAACAAGTGAATAGTAAGAGAACCCATACAAGTGACACTGACACAAAACCCCACATGTACACTAAATAGAAGAATAGAAGCATAACCACACCACACCACACACCACCCCTCCCCCTCTTTTCTTCCTAACATAACAATGTATGCAACACTAATGTCTCACAACAAATGAAACTGATCTATAGAAAACACAACTTGAAAAAAGAGACAAGGCATGTATTTTTGTAAATGACAAAATATTGAATAAAAATATATATTTTTTCAAAGGACTGCTTTTGTGAGTTAGCATCTTTACCACTAGACAGCCCCTGAAATCCATCTGCACTCTTTTCCTCCCCTTACCTCTGGAAAATATAGTCTGGAACCAGTGGAGATTGCTGCATTAGTGCTAATGGAACACCGTCCAACCAGCCTCAGTTTCCCCCCAGCCAGCCTCCACATGCCTGCCTACTTATTTATAACCAGTCCAGGGTGTGGCATTGCCTGTCAGTTTCTTCTTCGCAGGTCTCAGTGTTGATCTTGTAAAACAGCAGTGACAAGGATGAGGCCACATCTAGAATTAGTTGATTCTGCCTGTCATTGACTCTGGCTCCATCTACTATTGGCCTTCCTGCCTTCTGCCATGCCAGTTCCAATAGGCATGTGACACCACTGTCTGGAAACTGGAGTATGTCATCAACTGCAAGGGACCAAAAGTCTCTCCATCTCAATAAAAGAGCAGCTGCTATGGGTTGGCTTCTTTAATATCTGTTAGTCCCTGAGCTCTTTCCATTCCCTCCTCTGGAAGAAAGAACTCTGAACTCAGATTATGATATCAATTGCCAGGGACCAGAAGCCACAAACCCATCTACACATCTCTAAAATATTGCACCTTTTACACCTTTTCCATGGAATAATTTTAAGCTGCTCAGGAAGCAAGTATATAAATATAACAAAGAAATGTGCACACACAATTTATAATTGGTGGCACCACATATGCATGCTTTGTTATACAAATAAGGTACTGAATCAGCGCTGGGACTACAAAACCAGCCTGATTTTGTAAAGTATGTCTTGATGTGCTGAATGTTTGCACAGTCTAATCTCAAAGCACCTGTACATATTGAGCTGGAGGTAAGGCAGAATGAAATCATATTGAAAGGTCTCTTTGATGTGGCAATTGGCTACTCCCCAGATCTATCAAATACATGCCAGAACCCACAGCTGTGACTGGCCTCACAGTGGTAATGGGCTGGCTATTTGCCACATCTATAAATAAAATCCCAATAGACTTCTCTCTAGATATCGTTCATAGGCCAATGTCACAAATGCATCCACATGTTCAGGACAAGACCAAGACCAAGACCAAATGGGAAAGAGTAAGCAATGGGATACAAAGCTGTTCTCTCTGTAAATTAAGGTGCATCCATGTATCACCATTTTTTCAGTGGACAGGTTGAGTTCAAATGTGGCACAATGTGCATCTGTCATAAGCATTTTGCCCTGTTTACTGATCATGCTTCTTAGTGCTAGTTTCTGCTTTTTTTCTGAGATCTATTAGCAAAAGTTTCTCCATGCATCATACTAGATCTTCCTCCAAGCAGACACACAATAAATATGGAAACGCTACAAATGCAGGAAGTTGCCATACAAAGTCAGACATTGGGTCCATCTAATTCTAATTCCACCAGAGGTGGAGAACCTCTTAGCCAAGAGCCAAATGCAGCCCTCAAGATTTCTCCATTCAGCAGTCAGGATTCTCCCCAAGTCACACCGACTCTCTTGGCTCTGCCACCATCAGTGCTTTTCCCTAGGTGGAATGTGCCCTTAAAATGTGTGTGTGTGTGCGTGCGTGCGTGTATGTATGTATGTATTTAAATAAACTATTACCCATGCTTCATTAGTACCAATTCCAATGGCACAACATAATTTGTATTTAAAAAGCTATCAGTAAAATCAAAAATCAAAAGGGCAACCAAGATGATCAAGGGTCTGGAAACCAAGCCTTATGAAGAATGGTTGAAGGAGCTGGGTATGTTTAGCCTGGAAAAGAGGAGACAGAGAAGAGATATGATAGCCATCTTCAAATATATTAAGGGCTGTCACATGGAAGATGGAGCAAGCTTGTTTTCTCCTGCTCTGGTGGGTAGGACTCAAACCAATGGCTTCAAGTTACAAGAAAGGACTAAATACCAGCAAGAACTTTCTGATGGTAAGAGCTATTTAACTGTGAAATGGACTCTCTTGGGACATTGTGGACTTTCCTTCATTGGAGGTTTTTAAGCAGAGGTTGGATGGCCATCTGTCATGGATGCTTTAGTTGAGATATCTGCATTGCATGGGGTTGAACTAGATAACCTTGGGGTCCCTTTCAACTCCACGATTCTATGAAATTCTAAAAACAGAAACCAAACTAAAAGCAACTAAACAAAGAAGAAGGTGAAGAGTCATTCCCAGCCCTACCTGGAGATGACAGGATACGAACATGGATCTTTCTGCCTGAAAAGCTAGGTGATCTACCTTAGAACTATGGTCCTTCCCTATGAAACAACTAAGGTTGAAGTTTCTTATGTCATATCTGTGGAACATGGTTTTGTGAAGGATTATAGCCTAATATATGATGCCATCACCAGTTTGTAACATGTAGTCTTAAAAATTGGTCACTTTTTTCAATGTTCTCTTGCCATTCTTCTTCCTATTATTTAGCCCCAGGAACAAAATCCTTCTGAATGCATTACTCACATGCAGGGCAGTGATGCACAGCACAAGAAGTAGGAATGCACAACTTGTCCTGCCCTGAAATCTCCATGTTAAGAGTGGAATCTGAAGAAAACTCCCTAAGCATACCTTAGGGTTTGTTCTTCAGGTATCTGCACCCAATGTAGGTATCTTGTAGGGCCCATCAGTGCTCCATCCCTTCTGCTTGTTTAGAATGTGACTGCCCACCGCACAAGTAGCAGATGGAGCTATGATAATTTTTCCTAACGCCAAAATTATAGTGGTTGCTACTCTGATCCACTGTAAATTTTGTGGCAGACACAAGCACATAGCTAGAAAGAATATAAATGTTCTTCATCCTCTGTGGGATGGAAATAACCAGCTGTGTCAAATTTGTCTCGGTTTCATTTCTGTTCAGCAGCTGAGGAAGATCAAGAGTCTCTCAGGTAAACTTTCAAACTGCCCGCAGTCACAGTATTTATTGGATATTTATTAGCCCCTTTGCTAAAGTTATTAACTGAGAAGACATTGCTTTAGTTCAGAGGGTTTTAAAAAACAAAGAACAGCACAAGCCATAAATATAAATGGGTGAAATAGAACATCAGCCGGGAGTTTAATTGAGAGTAAATAATTTGTTGCCATTCCTTACAAACACTCTTTCTAATACTTATATACTCAGTTCACTAAGTAGCACTGACTTAGAAACAATGTTATCATGTCCTCTTCAGTTTTGACGGATTATGGCTATAGGTTAGAATAAATTGGATGCATATTTTATCCATCATTTCAATGAAGCATCTTATTTAAAACTCACCAATAAAAGTTCCACGAACTGTCAGCTCCAGCATATCACAAGACTTGGATGCCAGTCTTGGCAAGCCTTAAAGCAGGATTGCAAATTTTGATCAACTAAAGACGTCTCTGATTAGCACATTGAGTTGTATCCAACTGCTAGACTAAAGCAGCATGTGCATAGTCATATGGGAGGATTTCAATGTTGTGCTAAGGCAGGCTTCCTCAAACTCGGCCCTCCAGATGTTTTTGGCCTACAACTCCCACGTTCCCTAGCTAGCAGGACCAGTGATCAGGGATGATGGGAATTGTAGTCTCAAAACATCTGGAGGGCCGAGTTTGAGGAAGCCTGTGCTAAGGCAACAGTTCCCTCAAGGCGAGCATTTTGGCTTGCCAGATAGAACAACCCACTCCTCTTTCCCACGCTGTTCTGGGGTTCTTATGACCACCACCCCACCCCATCCCACCCCAGCAAATTAAAGAGGGTGTTTGCGGTATGGGGAAAGAAAGCAGGCAAAGCTCCCTCAGACCTCCAAGAGCAAAGGTGGCAATGGACCAATAGGACATCTGGAAATGACCCTTGTGTAGCTGCGATGAAGCATTCTTGTCAGGGATCTCATTTGTAGGAAGGGTCTATTTGCAAGAATGTGAGCAATGACCCAGCAGATGAATAGGAAAGGAAGCAGCTTCTCCATTTCTCCTAGGCCTTCTGAGCTTCTTTACCCAGCAAGCTGTCTTCTTCTAGAGTAGAGATGGGGAAGCTCAGGTGCTCCAAGCATCTCCAAGCCCCAGGACGCTCGCCAGCTTCACACACCCTTCCTAGCCACATCCACTCTCCCCAGACCAAACCCCCAACGAACCCTGTTTTTCATCTATGAGTGTTTTTGTCTGGGTGGAATGTATCTTTGAAGTCTGGTAATGTTTCCTGCTTGCTTGGATGAAGTGTAACCCTTAGGCTGCAAATGGTTCTCCATCCCAGGTCTAGAGCTCTCTTGCTCCAGTTCATGCACAGCAAACAATGGCAGTCAGTACCATAGCATCATACAGTCTAGACAAGCTAATTAGAAACATAACAATGCTACCACAATTGCCGTTTCCCCCTTTCTCCAAAGCCCCCTCGCCCAGTGCCAGCTGGACAACATTCTAAAAAAGAAAGTGAAACCTCCATCTCCATGTTTCTATCATGTGTACATTGCTTCTTCAGTCCCCAAACACTGATATAAAGGATTAAAGAAAAGAACTTCTAAAATAAAATGGATCTTAGATTCAAAACCAATTACCAAAGCATAATCTTGCTGAGATGGGCATGCTAAGAATAATTACCATGGCGAGATGAATGCCTGTTCTAGACACATTACAGAAGACTGTGTAATTAAACATAGCAAGCAATCCTCATTTATCTCCCAAGCAATTTGTGTTTTTAAAGGTTCACCTGCACAGGCTGGCAAGAAATGGAATTTGTGCAAAGCCTTCTGGGAATTCCATAGCCATTCAGAGCTGGAGGCACAGCAAAATAAAACAAAAAATGAACCTGCCGCTAACAAAATGACTCCCTGTGCTACCACATTATGTATCCTTTAAAATAATAAGGTTTGTGAGAGAGATACTTCAGTGGCAGCTTATATACGATTCAGGTAAAGACTCTTTCATGGAATAAATAACGAGCAGGTGACTAGGCAAGAATGACACTAGGACAGATCCACGTGTAAATCTGCTCATCTGTGCAATTCTAGACAATGTATAGGATGTCATGTTAGAGCAAATAGATGTGGCTTGGTTCAAGATGGTCAGAGATGTGGGCCAGAGGTTCTTCACCACTGCTATATGCCCTACTGAGATCAGTGGTGCTTCCTTCCAGGTAAGTGGGTACAGAAGTGAACCCTAAGTATCAAACAGCAGCTACGGGTGGAGCTGCTTCATAAAAAGAAGACTCATTATTTGCTGCCCACCTTAACTGTATTGCTGTTTGTGATGGGAGTTGGAGTCCAACAACATCAGACAAGGAAAGTGCTTGAATTAAACCACAAATTGTGGAAATGGGGATGATGTGAGTCATCTGGGAATCTCCTACTGGCATTGCATGGTGTGCAAATTCCTCCAAAGAGAGATTCATCTAGCTCCCTCTTATTTAAAGCTGTAGGAAAAGTGCTAAGAAATTTGTATTTCACATTCTAGGATAGCTGAGCTGAATCACTGTCTTCCTGTTCTTATGCCACTTCTTTTTAAAAAAAAACCCAACAACAACAGTTTTGGTTTATCAGTTTCAGTAATGTGAACTGTGGTTTGTTAGTTTGTGTTTTTTTACTACGCGTTATGTATTTTCTTAACTTCCAGTGTGCAGTTTTGCATTTCATTTATAAAGGAAAAAAGAAAATAAATTGTTAAAAGTTTATTGATGGAAATTAGTGGCTCTTGAGTGAATGTCAGAAATGATATTGTCACGACACCACACAGAAAATGAAATGTGGGCATTTGCTGACAAATAATGAAAGGAAAAAAATCTGGCTATTGGCCAAAGAGATTTAGCAATAAATGTATAAAATGTCTGTGTGGCAATCCTTGGATAGGATATTTACTAACCCGTCATTCTAAAATTCATCTTCCACCAATACTTTATGGAAGCAAGAATGGGATTTGGAAATTAGCCAAAGGTACTTGATTGGCCTTGAGATTTTCCAATAAATATCAGATGTGTCTGTCAATTCCCACTTCCCACTGGCATCCTAAAATATGAATTATAGTAAAGGTCAGTGTACACCAAGTTTATAGAAATGTATGCAGATATGAAGGACTATCAAGCATAGTACTTAAAATGCATTGAGGGTTTTTTATTTAAAATCAAGTGGTATATAAATTTTATTAAATAAATAAAATAAATGATCATTTCCCCTCTCACACATGCTAGCAGTGTCTAGCCAAGACCAGACAAACCATTATTGCTAAGTAAATCATTCCTGGCTTCTGAACTAGTATATGAAGCACCAGAAGTTTACTACAATATATCTAGTTTTACTGAATGCTTGCCCAAGAGTTCTCTATTAATCCTTCAGATATAGGCACACCCTCCCCCATCTCTCGTTCACCCATTTGAGGCAAAACACTTGACTGCTTCTAGGGAAAAGGGAGCTCTCAAGTGAAGCAAAGAAAAATTGCCCCGATGATGGATGTGTTTGCACAATCTAGAAACCAAGGTAAGAAATTCAATTTCCATGTTGCCCATTCTTTATAAAGTGCAGGACATCCTTCATCTTTTAACTCACTATTATACCTATACTTAGAATAAGGCCAAGGGTGAAGCAAATTAGGAAGTCATTTCCACGTTTCATAAATTAATCATTTGTGCAACCTTACATAAATTAATCTTTCAAACAAGCCCACGTGGAACCGTTGCTCTCGTGATCAGTTAGCTACATTGTTTATCATCATCAACATCGATATCGTGCCCCCTTCACAAAGGAGCCCAGACCAGCAAGCACAAAAAAGTAATAAAAACATCTAAAAACAATTTCAATACAGATGCAGCCTATTTGTTGCAAGAGGAAGGTGGGGTTTTTTATTTTAAAAAAATCTTTTTGTTTAATTATCCCAAAACAGATTGGTACATATTCATGTTTAATAACAACAGCAGCAGCAAAATAGAAAAAAATAAATTAAAGAAAGCTCACCATGTAGTTGAGTGGGTTCAAATGATCATTTGATTTTTAAACCCACCAAAATACTTGTTTATTGACAGGGTTGGGTAGGTGGGTGGGAGAAGCAGGAACGAGATAAATATATTAGCTTATTGTTTATCTGGATAATCAGAACCATGGAGAATTCTTGTTGGGAATACAGGGCAGTAGGCAAAATAGAGCCATTGAAATTAAGCAATTAATTAATTAGAACTTATTTGGATACCAGTCAGTTTGTTTATGTTTATAATAATATATTCCACAGAAGCTCTTAGATTAGACATCAACCAGTATATTTTACTTAGAATGTGCTACTGTATAAGAAATCCACACAGAAGACCTTCTTTCTGTAAGAGATTAAAATGTTAAGGAAGTCACCTTTCTTCCATAAGACAACCTTGCTTCCTGAGTTATCTATTTTGTGTGTGTGTGTCAGTGTAAATTGGAAACATTTAAGGGAGATTATGCACCTTGGGAGATCTTCAGCACTTTGACTCGACAGGCCAGCATTTTATATGAAGAGCTTAAAAGCAATTTTTCATTCATATTTCATAGAGTTCTTCTCAGTAGAGCATTCCTGGAAATTCTGGCTGTTCTCTGTGAAAGGGCTTCACTAGCGGATGCTAACATTTCCTGCATCTGCACTTACAACTAACACGCCTTAGATACAATCTGCACTTTGACCAGAAGAATCCGCGACCAGAAGGAGGAGGAATATCAAGAGGAATGGAAGAAATTCAAAGACTATTTAGTTAAATATGCTAAGATAACTTAAATAGAATTACTTGCAAGTACCAGACTGGCCTAGGATTTATATATGTGATGAAGCAGAATACTATGGATAAAAGTTAAAATGAAAAGAAAGAAAGATGTTAATTGACTAAGTAAATTTTATATGAAATTAGTTTTGGAAAACTGCTACAATGATTTATATGGAAACTCAGCCAGGGGGATTCGAGGAAGTCACTTAACAATTATAACAAAAGTGGAATTTTTAGAGTTAGGATAAATGTTTGTTTGTTTTCTTTGATTTTTTATTTTTGTGGATATGTTTGTTATAAATTTGGAAAATTACGTAATAAAATTTTAATTAATTAGATACAACCTGCACTTTAGGAACAGGGTGGGCACTTTTGCACTGCCCCAAAACAGGACGAAACTTTGCTTAACATGTTCATAAATACTAATTCATATTCAAAAGGAGAACTGTCCTTTGTAATGGTGCTAGCCATCCTATTCAGGAAATAAACTCCATAGCACTCAAGAAAATGCTATCTTTCCTGTCAATGAGAGGGTTGGACTACATGATGCATTGGGTCCCCACTCTACAATTCTATTATTCTATACAGCTGGTGCTCCAGAGTACATCAGAAATAGTGATGGGGTAGGAATTTGTATGGTCCACTTTTTGCGGCACACTGATTTAACACTCCCAGTTTCTTTTCTTTCAGATTAAAATGCAAAGCCCAGGCTGATTACATACTTCTCTGAGTTCTGTCATGCATTTTCATACATATTTGACCCAAAAAAGTGCATTCAAAATGCATATCTTACTGGAGAATGCACAGAAAAGCAAGCATTTTAACGTAAAAAGTGCACAAAATGCATACAATGTTTAGATTTATTTTTCTGCTATTGAAAGCATGAAGTCTATTGAAATAAAACCTCTGGTTTTCCTAGGTATCAAACATCACCTGCCATGGCCGTTAAATATGCAGCTAGGCTGGACTCAAATCAACCATGCAGCGAGAGCAGCCATACATCACCTGCCCTCTTTGATATCCCTTGGCTGGGTTTTGCCCCATGCAGTCTCATAATTAGACTAGAAACGAGACAGAACATTATATTTCAAACTCCCAAATCATTAGGATATCACAAGGCACCCAAGGGGAAGTGTGTGTCAATGATTCAAGTTTCTGCTTGCTGATGAGATCTGAGGGCAATCACTGACACCCTGATGGGCATCCAAAATACTATTTGCATGATGCACTAGGAACTCTTTTTACCAAAACCAATCAATGCAGGAGGATTTTGCTCTAATGGAGCACTTAGAGCCACATTTAGCCCCAAGGCTGACCCAATATATTTTGGCACCTGAGGCGAACCACAAAAGGGCATCTTTCCCAACCAGGGAAGCAGCAGTGGGAGAAGATCTACCTCAGGAACAAGAGGGGAATCAAATCCACCTTACCTAATGGTTGAAGTGGGATTCAAAGACCTTCGCAGATGGGGGAAGTGACCCACTTTGAATCATGCCAAGTGGCCGCAGAGCCCAGGAGGCCCCAGAGGGCAGCCTCAGCCATCTTCTCCCAAGGGGTGAGAGGAGGTCAGCAGTGCCTCCTATATGCCAGGAAGCTGCTTATAGGCATGGAGGAGGACTGCCAAGGCAGCAGCAGATCTGGTCTCCGAAAACTGTGATGCAGCCATTGCTGCCACTGCAGCAGCAGGTGATACATTCTTTGGAGACTGCCACCTGAGGAGGTTTTCTCACCTTGCCTCCTGTGTGGGCCAGCTCCAAAGTTATTCAGTCTTTATGGTTCTTTGCACTTATATTTAGATCAAATGGCTGATCTCTTTTGGTGTCAATGCTGCTTGAGGAGGCATTCCCCACTGTACATAGCAATGCTAATCTTATAAACAGAGAGCCTGCCTCTTCTAGAGCAAAGACCTTAACCTGCAAAGCCCATTCTTCAGAAACTAAGCTTCTTTATGAATGTGCATGCAACTAATATGCTCAAAATGCCTTCTATGCAGTTTACAATCATAGAATCAGTTACAAAATCCATTCACAATTAAAGCACACCATAATAATTCTATCATATGTACAGAAGTCCATTTGCTCATCCCTCAGCTTGCACTGGTGACACCTGGTTTTTTTACCGGCCTTTTTCAAGACTCCCTTCTGTTCCCGAATTGCGACACTTCATCCTCTGTGTGAGAACATAAGAAAGAAATGTAAAATGCCTTGTCTTATGGCTTTCCATTGGGAACTATTCATCCCATCACACTAATTGGGATTCAATGAAGCTATTAAATACTTCCACCAGCTTCCCTAAGCCAGTGTCAGATTGAAACATCTAGCCAAAAGTACGAAGCCTCGAGGAAGCTTATTGTTAGATGAATTACAGCCATACATCTGGGAGAAACCATTCCTTTTTATAAGGGCACGGAAAAGGCTTAAGTCAGAAAGTCCTACGCCGGCAATAAGTCTGGGGCATCTCTTCCCTAATATATATCCATCTACTGTCATGAGGAGCCGGACACAGATTCCTAGAAATATGATGCTCCTCATCTGCATGGTCACTTGTGTGCTGTCAAACTTAGCCTTGCAAAGGCACCTTACCGTTTGCTAACTTTAGAGGAAGCACTTTCTGAGATCAATGATAATTGACTGATTAAGTATGCCTAATGCCGCTAGAATGTGAACTGATTGTGTAATGGTGCTAATTAGTAACTGCCAGAACTTATTCCAATTATTAACCTTTATGAAAGTCATGTGTAAAGATAACAGCCCCTATCGCAGCCTGCTGTAGCATTTGTATTAGCCTCTGGTGGACCGGCCTAGAGATAACAGGCATTCCTCTAGAGGAAGAAGGCCACATGGCAACAGGAGTTTAGGATTTACTTTTTTAAAAAGTGGCTTTTGGAAAGCACAGATACACTTGGCTAACAGCAAATGCACAAACGGTTTATTTCATTATTTTATATGACGGCTTTATATGTCACTTTCCCTCCATTTTGATCTACAAGGTGGCCTACAGATACAGCAAATGATAGTTTTAAAAATGCCTGCCATGAAACAAATAAGAAATAACACAAAAATGTATGAGCCAGAAAAACTAAACAGCAATAGAAAGTGGATAAAACATCCTACACCAGAGGTAGTCTTCCTAATGACCTCCATATGTTGATGAACTCCTGACTCCCAATTCCCATCAGCCTCTGCCAGCATGGCCAATGGTCAGGGATGATAGAAGTTATAGTCCACAACTTCATACCAGAGTGTACAGCCTAAGTCATGTAAAAAAATCAGCAAAATGTAGTACAGTGGTACCTCTGGTTACGTACTTAATTCGTTCCGGAGGTCCGTTCTTAACCTGAAACTGTTTTTAACCTGAAGCACCACTTTAGCTAATGGGGCCTCCCGCTGCCACCGCACCGCTGCTGTGCAATTTCTGTTCTCTTCCTGAAGCAAAGTTCTTAACCCGAGGTACTGTAACCTTAAGCGTTTGTAACCTGAAGCATATGTAACCCAAGTTACCACTGTACCACTCAAAACCTTATGCCAGCTCTTCTTGGGGGATATATGAGGGGAAGGGGGACTGAACAAAAATGTCCCCAAAGAGGGTGGGGATGGGAGAAATTTGGGGAGAGATGGGAGAAATTTGCAAGGGATGAGTAGGGGGCGGGGTTACCTGCTGTTTCTCTAGGAGGTTCTTCAGCTGGAACCTCCCACCATTCCTCTTCATCTAGCCAGTCTTATGCATATTTGCTCAGGTCTAATTACAACAGGGCTTACTCCCGAGGAAGTGTGTAGAGAATTTCAGTCTAACAGTGCAATCCTATGCAGAAGTGAGCCCCAATAGAGCTAACTCTCAGGTAAGTATGTGTAGGATTGCAGTCCAAATGTAAAAAAAAAAAAAAAATGTTGCTGCAACAGGACAAATGTAGCATGGAATGTAAAAGATGGTAGAAGGTAGATAAGCTTAGGGAGTTCAATTGGAAGATTCAATTGGCCACCATGGAACAGTAACTACTGTATAGTCTATCGTCTAACCACCTGCCTAAGCCAAGAGCTGCTGCAGAAGGTTGATGGAAACTTCAGCTGATGGACAGTTCATGTGGAAAAAGGAGCTATGTTATCCCAGCAATCAAGCCAAAATGAGTGTGCCCTGAATCGCAGTCTGACTGTCACAGCACCCCAGTTGCATCCTGTGCCATGAGAGGAAGTGAGATCTGAACAAAACAGGGGTTCCTCTGTTAGACTTTCATGGCCACCTGGTGAAATAGTTTATTTACTTCCAGGCTGCCTTCCACCATACAGCTTTAAAGCTTTATTTGTATCTCCTCAAGGTAGAGAAGAACATGAGTTTGCATATTAAGTGAGGTCACTCAGGTTTTCTGTAGCAAAATTAGAAGTTTTCCAAAAAGATAAAAAGCTGATTCTTAGGGGAAATGTTTTAAGAGAAGAGTAGTTACAAGCACAAGAAGTATTCTTCCCAGTGGAGCAAAAGTACAGCCAAATAAACATAAGGTTAAATGAAATTCAACTTTCCCTACTGAGACACAGTCCCTAAAGCTAAATATTTACTTCAGCATTGATGCTTTTTTTGCCATTCAGTGTTCTCTTTGCATCTTGAGATCACACCTTGATTTGCTCATGACTCCCAATCCACAAACTCAAGAAAGCTAGATGATAATCTTTTTTCCCCCAACAGCAGACATTGCCTACATGCAATCTACACCTCTCTCGATTATTTTACCTGCTTCCAATTTGATTTCCCGTACCATTAAGATTTCAAAAGTCAACTTCCAAACCCCGAAACTAAACACATAGAGGAATACATGCACACATATGGCAGCCTGTTTCCTTCACAGTGACACTTGTATTTCTTACTCTCAGAAACACTTCACATGATGTTTAAACACCCACAAGCAGTACTGTGCCAAACAGATTTTATACTAGACTCTAAATTGAGTAACTGTCACCACTCCCCTTATTTTAACACCCAAGGGCAACTTGTTCAATAGTTCAGGAGGTGGCACTGTCTTCTGGGCAGCAACCTGAGAGCTAGCTGCCCAGCAATGTAATGATTAGTACACCAGAGTCATGGACACAAGGCAGGAACGGAGTACTATACATCTCTCTCTATTCGAAGGTGGAATCTGGGATCTATCAACTGAGATCAAAGCCAATTGGATGCAGTTTCAATAATACCAGATGCTCCAGCAAGAATGCCATTTTTCAATGTAGAGAGGGGGAAATTGCTATCAGCAACATTTCAAAACTGCCAAAATAAACCTTTATTTTCAGATGCCAATTGAACCCGTTTTCTGGCATGTTGAAATAGACATTCATTGTTCCAAAATGATGCTTCAAAAGAAAAGCACATTGTTTCAAGTCAGGGTGGATGTGCGATTTGTTCCAAGGCCACAAATTCACCTGTAATAGTTTGTGGAACAATATATGGCCCATCAACCTGTCCCAGTTTGCAATCATTGTCCTTTCCTTTGTAAAATGTCATGAAGAGGTGATGAGCTTGGGAAGGAGAGAGCACCTGAAAGCACAGACATTCCTAGCCTATTTCTTCACTGTTCACACTCCCCCCCCCCCATCCTCATAACATGTTCCTAAAACCTCCTCTAACCTGTACCAGTTGTTGTTTTTTTGGAGCTATTTTACAGCACTGTTCCTACTTTGTATCTCTTTCGGGAGAGATTTAAGAATGCCTTTAAAGAAGAAGAAAAATCCCCAGTGTGCCTTAATAGCTATTTAGATATTAAATGTTTCTGAATCTTATTGATATGCAACTTTTCCTTCAGAAGTGCAAGCAAATCCATTGTCAGATAAACGCTCTGCTAAGCATCCTTAAATTAAGTAAACAGTTACAGCCCCTTTACTAGAAACCCCTAGTAAGCCTCCTCCATGAGAGGTTCAGAGGGTGACAAGACGAGAACAGGCCTTTTCTGCAATGGAATGTTTGTGGAATGCTCTCCCTGGGGAGGCTCACCTGGCACCATCATCATATACCTGTAGGTTCCAGGAAAAACCTTTCCTCTCTAGCCAGGCCTTTGGTCTTTAGCTATCTGTGGCCTTTAAGAAGTGAGTGGGATGTACAGCGCTGTCTTTAGCATATGCGCTGCCGGGGTGCAAAGATCCGCCCAGCACCCCCAAATTTAGTTTAGCCCCCAAATTAACTTTTTTTATGCTTATGTCAGACACCACACTTACGCCTTATCCCTTGTTTACGTCCTGACAAGCGCTGCCATTGTGAATGACAAGTGCCACTGCTGGAGTGGCGCATCTTTGGTAAATGAGTGCACAAAGTCAAAAGTCCTTTAGTGAAACAGTAGGTATACATTTCAGTAATACCTAGGTATATATGTATTTTGTTTTTCTAGCTTGATCAAAATTATTCATTATTTCGTAACAGGTAGATAGTTAAGAGCTTAGGCGGCTTCAGCAGCGGGCACCAGGCGCCCCCTAGAATTCAGCACCTGGCTGCCATGCACCCCTTGCACCCCCAGTTAAAAACGGCCCTGGGAATGTAGAGCCTTTAATCACATGCACCAAATGTGTTAATGGCAGACAGGGATTATCAGATGCAACAGCAGGAACAGTTAACCCAAGCATCCCTGAAGGGCTTTAACATATTTTCTGAATTTGTAACGGCTGCTTGTCTGAACCTGATCATCTAGAAGCCACAGCAAGTAAGAGAACTATGCACCAAAATTAGTTTTCATAATGCAAGGCAATTGCCGTGCAGAATCACTATCTGGTTCTGCTCGAACTCCCATGTTTGTGAAATCGTAAGCACATTTTTCCAACAGAAGGATACAGAGAGCAAAAGTTCATGTTAAATTGAAAGATACATATTATTACATGCAGACTGCTACCCCTTTTGAAATTAATCACATTCAAGGCTTTCCCCATCCTAATGGCATTTAAAAGTCTCTTTATATCTCCCTTAACCACAATACGTAAAAACTACATTTTAAAGCAGCTCAATCAGTAAATCAACAAGGTTTAGTACTAATATGAGTCAACAGTGTGATACAGCAGCAAAGAAAGCTGATTCTATTCTAGGCTGCATCAGCAGAAATATAGTGTCCAAGGGAAGTAATAGCACCACTCTATTCTGCCTTGGTCAGCCCCCACCTGCAATACTGTGTCTAGTTCTGGGCACCACAATATACGAAGAATATTGACAAGCCGGAACGTGTGCAGAGGAAGGTTACCAAGATGATCAAGCATCTGGAAACCAAGCCTTATGAGGAACAGTTGAGGGGTTTGGGTATGCTTAGCTTGGAAAAGAGGAGACTGAGCGGATGATAACCATCCTCGGATATCTGAAGGGCTGTCACATAGAAGATCGAGCAAGCATGTTTTCTTCTGCTCTGGAGGGTAGGACCCAAACCAATGTCTTCAAGTTACAAGAAAGGAGATTCTGACGAAACATCAGAAAAACTTTTTGACTATAAGAGCTGTTTCGCAGTAGAAGGTGGTGGACTCTCCTTCCTTGGAAGTTTTAAGCAGATCCCATCTGTCTGGGATCCTTTAGCTGAGATGCCTGCATTGCAGAGGGTTGAACTGGGTGACCCCAGGGGTCCCTTCCAACTTTCTATTAAATGTGGGAGAGGGAAGTCATCAGGAATACATCCCTGCTAGATAACACTAGACAGGCAGGACTTATTTCACTTATTGAAAGGGAATATATTTTGCCAAGCTATAAACTAATTGTTCATGACCCACTCCTGTGATGTGCCAAGAGACGGCAACTCTAATTTTTCATGTAACTTTCCTTGAATCATCAGGGGACACTTACGCAGGATTACCTATTTAACATTTACAGCTGCATATAACTGACTATAACAGCAGTTATACAAAGAAACTCTGCATCAAACAGCCAGAACAAAAGCCCTAGCGGAAAATGGCAGGTCTGATTTTTACAGTTTCATTGCATGAACCGTAATCTTGTGTGTCAGATCATTTTATTCAGGACTTCAAGAGAATGTTTGCCTACTTTTAGTCCTTTTGGTTCCTAACACAATCCAGATATCAACCCAGCCATATTTATAAGTGGAACATCTAGTTTTGAAATGAGTCAGGGATAGGGGTGGATGAATCAGTCTATTTTCAATCTGTGTCCATTCATAAGTTTTTTTTATTCCATTTCACATTCACCTGTGGATTTTAAATCCACACACAAAATCATCTTTAAATATGTAATTGAATATTAACATATGTGAATTTCTAAATTATTTTATTCCAAAAACACCCCTTTTAATGCAGGTTTGTACAAAAATCTGAAGGAAAATGACATTTTGATCTACATTCTGATGTGTGAATTGGGTCATACTGCTTAAAAATGTGGACCAAACAATCCTTTCCCTCTAAGTCAGGGTCTACTTTGTACTTCGGATCAAAGAAACAGTTGAAAAACGTTGTCTTTCATGATGCTGCCCAATTACTAGAACCAATACTCTAGTCTACAACCTTACTTTTGCTGCCATAATACAAAGAATATTGCACTGCCTTTTGAGTTAGGCAAGCAGGATGCGGAAGAGTTGTTCTTCCTCATCTTCTCATTTACCCTCCTTATCCTGAAAAATAAAAAGGTGCACTTTTTTCCTTTAATTATTCTACTTAGTATGCCTCATTCCATGTCCTGCTCATCCATGTCAGATAAGAACCCTTGGCTTGCCTGGAACAGTCAACTAAGGATGATCAGGTGGTCAGATCCAGCCACATTTCTAGAGGTTTGATGGACTCACAGGGTGGGTGGGTGTGACCACCCAACCCAATCCCAAAGATCAGGAGAGGGAGCGAGACAGGCATTTGGGGGTGAGGGAGAAAGATTGGGATGGGAATTCTTACAACTTGATGCACTGGTTGGGTAATCTTTCCATCCTTCCCCCTTTTATAACATTAAACAAAGGAAAGCTGCTGGTTAGTTTCAACATTTCATACCCAACTGGAAACCCACCCAACTGAAAGTGCTGCCATCTTCATGGGAACCTTACCAAGGTCACAGTATTTCTCCCTGCACCTTTACTGGAATACAAAAGGTCTAGAGAAGAACAGCGGTATGGTTGTGTACAGTCCTATTCTAGGTATGCTGAAGTAAGAAACATGTGCTGCTGGAAAGACTGGTTTCAAGTTTGAGGGGACCTGGATCTCCCTCACATGTCGGTAATCAGCTTCTCTGCCTATTAGCTTCTGACAGCATCCATTGTAATGGCCTTTGGCAACTAATAAGATGAATTTTAACAGGGAGAAATGTAAAGTATTGCACTTGGGGGGGAAATGAGAGGCACAAATACAAGATGGGGGACACCTGGCTTGAGAGCAGTACATGTGAAAAGGATCTAGGAGTCTTGGTTGACCACAAACTTGACATGAGCCAACAGTGTGACGCGGCAGCTAAAAAAGCCAATGCAATTCTGGGATGCATCAATAGGAGTCTAGCATCTAGATCAAGGGAAGTAATAGTGCCACTGTATTCTGCTCTGGTCAGACCTCACCTGGAGTACTGTGTCCAGTTCTGGGCACCACAATTCAGAAGGACACTGACAAACTGGAACGTGTCCAGAGGAGGGCAACCAAAATGGTCAAAGGCCTGGAAACGATGCCTTATGAGGAACGGCTAAGGGAGCTGGGCATGTTTAGCCTGGAGAAGAGGTTAAGGGGTGATATGATAGCCATGTTCAAATATATAAAAGGATGTCACATAGAGGAGGGAGAAAGGTTGTTTTCTGCTGCTCCAGAGAAGTGGACACGGAGCAATGGATCCAAACTACAAGAAAGAAGATTCCACCTAAACATTAGGAAGAACTTCCTGACAGTAAGAGCTGTTCGACAGTGGAATTTGCTGCCAAGGAGTGTGGTGGAGTCTCCTACTTTGGAGGTCTTTAAGCAGAGGCTTGACAACCATATGTCAGGAGTGCTCTGATGGTGTTTCCTGCTTGGCAGGGGGTTGGACTCGATGGCCCTTGTGGTCTCTTCCAACTCTATGATTCTATGAGTCTATGATTCTAACTATCTGAAGATACTTCCAGATGACACTGGGCCTGACTGGTAGCCTAACTGGTGGTTAGGTGCCAGCAATTGTGTAAGGCTACTACTCTGTTATTACATTACTGATTAAATGCTTTATAGAGCTTGCTAATCTGCAGTGGCTTGGACACTGCATAGCACTTTGCATAGGCAAAGTATTTAACACTTCCTGTCTCATTAATTGTTACAGCAACTGTCATTGATTAGACTTAAGAAAATTGGAACTCAGTGCAATTTTAGTCTAGTCTGTGCTGCAATTTGAACCCGAGGCTTATGCACATTGAACCCCCCATTGTTCTTTCAGAATGGCTTTTCAGAGTGATAATTATTTTTCCTTGTGCATGCTTCACAGAAAAGTTGTTGTATATAACAGTTCAAAAGTGATGATCCAATAAAAAGGTAATTTCTCAACTGTTTTCAGAAAACTTAGCCAGGTACTGAAAGCAGTGTTATTTAATTGGTCTTGTGCATATGATAAATGGGATCATTGTTCGTTGGGCTGGGAAGATCAGATTGCCAGCACTCGTTGTCTGAAAACACTTGCATGTAACAGATGCCGTCTTGGCTGAAAAACAAGCAACTAAACTATTGATCTAAATAGCTACATTAGTAGTAGTAGTTTCTAACAATAAAAGGATAAGAGCCAGGATAGCATGTGATATATAGGGAGTCTCATTAATATACTAGGGGCTGTGCCCTTGCTCACATTGCTCACCAATCCTGCCAATTTTAAAGGTGCCTACTACAAAACCCCTTGAATCTATTTGTCTGCAACTTGACAGGTTTCTTAGTCAGGGTCATCTACCTAATGCCTGCAATTTTTCAGGTCAATCGCCCACAAAATAGTATTGGAGATTAAGTGGCTCCCATTCTAAAACTCTAATGGCTGCCATTGCAGGAAGACCACTTTATCTTTCCTTCTGAAATTTGCAAGACCCAGTACTCAAAAGATACCATGACTTCAATTTAAATATAGAGTATATTTATATGTTTACAAAAATATGTCCTTTTGAAATTTGAAGGGGGTGTCTAGAACAAAAGTCCTTTGACTAATTTACCTGTAATTTGACAAGCTTTATTCAGTCTATATCAGGGGTAGGGAAACTAAGGCCTGGGGGTTGGATGCAGCCCAATCGCCTTCTCAATCCGGCCCACAGACGGTCCGGGAATCAGCGTGTTTTTACATGAGTAGAATGTGTGCTTTTATTTAAAATGCATCTCTGGGTTATTTGTGGGGCATAGGAATTCGTTCATTTTCCCCTCCCCCAAAGTATAGTCAGGCCCACCACATGGTCTGAGGGATGGTGGACCGGCCCACGGCTGAAAAAGGTTGCTGACCCCTGGTCTAAATTGACCACTAAGCTTACAAATTTCATCCACGTCTGTCAAACAGAAGAAGGTTAAATATATGTGGGGTTTTTCCCTATAGTGAATGGGGTAGGAAGAACAAAGCAGACTCTGACCTCCAAATTCAGCTGCCTCTGAATTGGCCCAAGCCAAATTGGACAATTTTACAAAGTACCAAAGAAGGTTTGGAACTGCCATAGCCGATACTGCTAAAAAGAGATACATATTACATATGTGTATGAGGAACAACTGAGTAAAACAGAGCCATGCAGGGAAAGCAATCTTAACAAATCAGAGGGCTAAAGGCAGAGCCAAAACCAATTCATCAAACCTCACTGTTTTGAACAAGGTTTTCTGATTTTCAATGTAGGCAAAATGTAAAAAGTCTTATGAGACAGCCCAAGACATATTAAATGCTCATTAATGAAAGCAATAGAATTACTGCTGCAAATGACAGCAAGCAGATGGAATGGAGGGGTCCTACTAACAGATTTGCTGAGATAGCAACTGTAGCAATACTCAGAAGGTCTACTACAGCATCATGTTCTTGGCTGCAAAGCAACTCCTGAATTCAGTCTTGCTACTTTTCATAAGCCAAGGAGGCAGATTTCTAGAAGTATTCTACCCTACGTCTTTGGGCACATCTCCCTGCACACCTCCCATATCCTCTTACGTGTATACACACTTCCCATTCATGTATTCAGGCATGGCAAACTGTTCACTGTTGCGTTTGTAAAACATATATCTCCAGACCCTCCCTTCTTTCCATCCCCTAGATTACCATATATGTCTGTGTTAAGAGCCCTGCCAAAGAATTGTACAGAACCTTATGAATAAATAGTTTACCCCACCTGTTGGAGCCTGAATTCGGTAGTTAAGACTCAAGAGAAAACACAACACTTCTTGATTTATTCCTCACCTTCCCCATACCCACCCATATCCACCAACCACTGCCCTTACACATTTAAACACATCCCCAAAACTCTTCCACTCACAGTTATCAACTTTCAAAAGCGAAACAAACAGTTGATCAATTATTTATGCAAATGTTATGCAGCTGTATTAGAAAACAGGGTGTTGGGAGAGAGATATCTCTGAGTGCAAGGTCAGGGCCGGTTTTAAGTTTGATGAGGCCCTAAGCTACTGAAGATAATGGGGCCCTTTATATGTCCAGCTGACCTATGTCAACAACAAATTGTTGCTGTTTTTGTGTTGAATATATGCTATATGGTAATTTATGGACCTAACAGGTATCTAAAGCCATTTGCACCCTATATATAGAAATGAGCAAACCAGTGATATTTTAGGGAGCAGGCTAGCAGGCAGGGCCCATTACTTACATCATAGGAGCCTACACAACACAAACACTGTTTGCTGTACGTAGGTTTTATTTTATTTGCTTTTTATCTTCTATTTTGGAGATGTACACCCAGTGGGGTTTTTTCCTTTAAATTTTTTTGGGGCCCCAAGAGAGTGGTGCCCTCAGCTATAGCATGCTTAGCTTATACGTAAATCTGGCACTGCACAAGGTGACCTATTGATTTCATAGTTCTCACCATAAGTCTCATTTCTTCTGACTTTACCAAATGGTCCTCTGAATGTAGACCAAGGTTCTGTTTCAGATTGGTGGGTGTTGGGTGGCTTCATCCGCAAGCATTAAGCTGCCATGGAAATGGACACCCACACTTGGGCTCAAAGGATTTGTAGGCTCAAAGTCTATACTATTGGATAGGTCAGGCCATCAATTTCATTTAGATTAAGAATATTCCTTATTCTTTTATTTAGTATAGGAAAAGGGATTACACATGACATATTTTCCAAGTATCTCAGAACATAACATCATGCCTGCAGCTACGAATTGCACATGTACAACTGGGTAATTCCATGCTACATTACACTTCCAATGACAGTGACAACCCATGCAAATTAATCATGTACAAAGCAACATCTTCAACATTTTGTTTTAGGTATGGGTGGAAAGCTCAGAAAACACAATAATATTGATTGTGATCCCGGCGTAGAACCTGCTTCGCCAGTTCATGCTTGCCTGGTCTTTAGAGACTAGTGCATTTGAAGGCGGGGAGGGGAGGGGAAAAAAGGAAATAAAGAGTGAATAGGGGCAGAAAGCTTTTAATTAACAGCCAAGCTAAAACACCATTACAATCTGCAGTTTTGTTTTTATTAATTCACTTGGATTCAGCAGGAATTCCACCAAGAATAGAGATGAGCAGATGCAAGGGAAGTGCATTAATAAATCATGAGTGTCATTAAAATTTGTAAACTAATATCTTCTGGGAAGTCTCGGCAATTAGTCTCAGAGCTTTCTTGGCAAAACAAAAAAGAATTAATAAATCCAAAAAAAAAGAGATCTGCATCGTATAAAGCTGCTGACCCGCAGAAAGGTCATCAATAGAGCAATTAGATGACAAAACAAATGGACCACCTGGGAGTTTGACCTGTGAAACTCTGAAAGACTTTCATGTGACTTGACAGTGAAGGTATTTTAATAAAGGGCAGAGACCAATGGTGAAGTTCAAATCTATAACCCTTTATAAAATGCAGATAGATTTTTTTTAATTGCTATATTTCTACCTTTGTAGGTGCGACCAGCAGACTTCTGTGCCTTGCCTGCATTACCCTGCCTGATGCTATATTGCCATTATGGTTTGCTAGAAGAGGTGGCATCTTAACAGTATATATATGACATCAACTTTTTTTTTTTACTCCTAAGGAAGGAAAAAATGTGTGTGGTGTTTTTTTTTAAAAAAAAAACCTTTGATCTTCTTTACAGAAGTGTTCTTGTGGGTGTTCAGGTTCCACAACAAATTCACAGCTTCTATCTAAGGATGTGAGAAGGGTCCCATTTACGTTCCAACCCATGTTCATCACATGCAGAATTGCTTCCATTCTGCTGCTGTGGCAGAATTTTATGTAATTAGTTACATTACTGTTATGTTCTACTATCTACACCACTCATTTCAATGCAAAGGAAACACAATGCAAATTGGGGGGGGGAGTAACCAATTATGCATCATTGAGGACTGACAAAAAAACAACAACCCAGCATCAAATACTGATCAGATCCTTCTACTACAGGCTTCCTCAAACTCGGCCCTCCAGATGTTTTGAGACTACAATTCCCATCATCTCTAACCACTGGTCCTGCTAACTAGGGATCATGGGAGTTGTAGGCCAAAAACATCTGGAGGGCCGAGGTTGATGAAGCCTGTTCTAATACCTGGTAGATAACAGTTTACCATCTTCTGCAGCATCTTAAATTCTTTTCCTGATTTGGACGCTAAGAAAATATGCATTATTTGTACTGGTTTCAACCATGACTATAGTTCTCATTTCCTGTGACTGTTCATACTCTGTCCTCCCTAGAGACAGAAACAACCAGCCACTGGGCTAACAACCCTATGCACCCCACTCCAGCGGTGTAAAAAGACTTACGGTAATACTACTTGGAAAATCATTTGTCCTGATGCATTTCAATCCCACAATGATCTTCTTCAGAGAATGTGATTTAATGTGAGAAACCATTCTCCAAATCGCAGTACATGTTTGCAACTTTGCCATTAGTTGTTTTTTAAAATGTGAAATAAAGCATACACACAAAATAAATCAACATAATCCAGCATGAAGCATTAGAGTGCTCGTCATGAAGCAATTGGAAAATGTCCTGTGGGTGGCAAATTATTGATGGGGTACTGGATTTCTCTCTCCATGATCCATTCCAACATGAAATTTTAAAAGGGTTAACACATTTGATATGTCAAGGTCAAAACCCATTGACACACCCAATCATGAGAGAGAGAGAGAGAGAGAGAGAGAGAGAGAGAGAGAGAGACCACACAGGTGGAATGTTAACATTTTAAGAATGTGAGGCATAAAATAAGGTATAAAACATGACAATCCCAATGCGTTGCAGGCATCACCCTGCTTCAGGGGAAGAATTACACCAGTTCTTCTCTTAAAGTCCAAAGGAAATGAGGAGAAAATATTTCACTTAAGAAGACCCTGTTGGATCAGGCCAATGTCCCATCTAGACCAACACGCTGGTCTTCTCAGATATTTATCAAGGGCTATTCTCCTATAACTCATTTCTTTATATTTTTTAAACTAGTATTTTTATTGGGTATTGAATTGATCCCCTGAAGAAGAGTGATAGTTAAACCCAGCAGGTCTATTACAGTTCCTTCCATATTTGTTCAAATACTTGAACAAACTTGAACTAGACACTATTAAATATTAATCCTACACCTTTGTAGTTTTCCACATCTTCTCACTTCCTCCACCTTCCCCTTCCCCACAGGATACCAACTGGCTGACATGAATGTAAGTGCAGAGTAGCAGAAACTTTTCTGCACAAGATCAGACCGCCACACTATTTTAATTCCATGGAGAAACTTTGGGTTCTTCAAAATCCTTACACCAAAAATGGAAATCAGTCAAAACTTATGTCAAGGCACCTTCTAGGTTGAAAGCAATCTACCTATTTTAGGTACGTCTGAGAACTGCTGGAGGAAAATTTATATTGTGTGAGCATGAAAATGGCAGCATAATATCCATTGTTAGCTTAATAATAAAGAAGAGAGCACTAGCATTGCTCAGGGATGTAATCTTGTCATGACTGCCATCTGCCAGATTCGTTTCCATACAAAAAGGATTAGACAAAACTTCATAATTGCATTTAGAAACACGAATAAGCGTCTCTACCTTGGAGAAAAATATATGTCTGGGATTCAGTGTTTTATAAGGTTTGCCAGCACAGTGAGGCAAAATCTCTACAATTTTAAGCACCTTGGCAGAAAGTGGTATTGAATTTAGAAAGTATGAGCAAGAGGGAACACGAGTATATTGGCATCAAAACAAGAATAAGGCCAACTAACTCATCCCTAAATATATAAAAAATGGAGGGAGCCAATTAAAATGGAAAGCAGCTGGATTGTAATTCAGAATACCCCAATTGTGGCCCACAGTATAAATAAATATCTACGCATCCATTAAGTAACAGTATGCATTTATTGCAACCAAGGTGGTATACATGGTTCTCATTTAATCAAAAGACAAAAAAAAATAAAAAATCCACAACCAGTGTGAGGTAGATTAGGCTGAGAGGCAGTGACTAGTCCAAGGTGAGCTTCATGACCAAGTGAGAGATTTGAACCATGGCAATCCATTCCTAACCTGACACTACACAATAGTGGTGTAAACCTAATTAAAAACTTAATTCACAGAAGCATGGCAAGAATTCATTGATTTCCATGTAGACTGATACAAAGCTCCATTTCAGGTGAGATTGTGTGCAGTGTGGCTTTGCCCAGTGGCATGTGGCCTAGGAAGCAGTGGTGAGATAGTGTTCTGACTCCCTGCTGGGCTCTTGCAGGATCTCGTGGGATGGGGTGATCCCACAGGATCTCACTAGAGAGAGGAGGGGTTGAGGCCTCAGTCACATGGATTCAAGGTCATTTTGCCTCGTGAGAGCCAGTGTGGTGTAGTGGTTAAGAGCGGTAGATTCATAGTCTGGTGAACCGGGTTCGCGTCTCCGCTCCTCCACCTGCAGCTGCTGGGTGACCTTGGGCCAGTCACACTTCTCTGAAGTCTCTCAGCCCCACTCACCTCACAGAGTGTTTGTTGTGGGGGAGGAAGGGAAAGGAGAATGTTAGCCGATTTGAGGCTCCTTCAGATAGTGATAAAGCAGGATATCAAATCCAAACTCTTCTTCTTCTCTTCTTCGTGAGCTTCTGAACCTGCCTTGTGTTGGAGCCTCAACTGAGCTACTTGGGTCACTGGTTGACAGGGCCAGAAGTTCTGACGCTCTCTCTCAACTTCAATTGGCACTGTGGTTCGAGAGGAGGGGTTTCGTCTCTCCCTCAGTTAAGGCTTAACATTGTGTTGCCATTGTTTCATTTGGGCTCAATGGCATAGGGCAATCAGCATTGTCAGGGGGACCCCATAAGGGGCCCGGAAGGAGGATTAGGAATGGCTTGTCATAAGCTCAAGTGGGGTCCTCTACCTCAGTGTTCCCCAACCTTGGGCCTCCAGCTGTTTTTGGACTACAACTCCCATAATCCCTAGCTAGCAAGACCAGTGGTCAGGGATGATGGGAACTGTAGTCCAAAAACAGCTGGAGGCCCAAGGTTGGGGAACACTGCTCTACCTAGCTGAAATCTCTCAGCCCTTAAGATGAGAAACTTAAGCTATCAATTACCCCAAAATTAGGGTGGGTCCTTTCTTTAAGAAGCTACCTTATACCAAGTCAAAGCATTGGTCTAACTAAATGAATATTGTCAACAGCTCTCCAAGATTTCAGACAGTGGTCCCCCGCAGCCCTTCCTAGAAATGATTGAACCTGGAACCTTTTGCAGTCCAATCAGGTGCTCTACCACTGAGATACAGACCCTCTTTCTCCTCTCCCCATGCCTTTTCTTCCTTTGTCCAGTCTTCCTTCCGGTTCTCCCTTCTTGCCAAACTTAGTACTCATTGACTGAAGCTCATATACACATTGGGAAAGGGAAAGGGCAAAGTAAGGAGGAATCAGTTTACAGAGAGGAGGATTTTTAGATGCAGGGACAGTGTAACGCTGAATTGTTGCCATTCACTACATTTCTTTACAATACTGGGAACTTCCAAAATATATGAGATATTTATGTACATTTGCTGAGAGGGCATGTGCCCAGTACTGTGCATTGCATGTTTGCATTTTTTTAAAAAAAATCAATAAAATATTAATAACAAAATAAACACCTGTCACAAGCAAAGAAGGTGAGGAGATATCCTACTCTGTCCTGATCATGACCCAGAGCATTTAAACAGGCATGTTGCCTATTCCGCCCCTCCCCCATATAACAAGTTGTTATATAAGTTGTTAGCAAAATAGTTCAAATGCAATTTTTAATTTAACTGGTCCCCTGATTGTTATTAATGTATCTGCCTGTGTAGTCTGGTGCTGGAATTAGGTTCTCTTTTATACATCTGCACAGCTTCCTATTTTTTTAAAGTTTCTCTATTGTACCCAGAGGTCCATCGGATACCTCTGTCTGAACTTTGGATACAGAAACTACTGTAAAGTCAGGAAAGATTGGAGAATACTTTGGGACATTTCCAGTCCTGTTCCATCCTCTAAAAGGATTGGAGAAGATCTTCTAAACACTGTTGGTCTAAGACAAAGAAGCCAACATGGTGCCTCCAGGTGCTGTGGACTACAATTCCTGTCCCATCTTCCATGATCATCGGCCATGTTGACTGGGAATGATGGGGGCTAAAATTCACATCTGGATGGCACCATGTTGGCTACCTCCTTCTGGCAGAATATGTTAAAAAATATAAGGTGTACTCATATATTAATAAAAGAGAAAAAAGTATTGTGGGTGCCAGCACAAATGGCTACAATGGGCAGCAAAAACAGAGATGCTGGTACTCAGTGCCAGTGACTACTCTCTGTCTGTCTGTCTGTCTGTCTGTCTCTCTCTCTCTCTCTCTCTCTCTCTCACACACACACACACACACACCAGGGTTGCCATATTTCAAGAAGTAAGCAGGCTTCCGAAATCGCCGTCTAGGAGGCAACAACACTAATGCACAGACCTTCAGCTTCCGATGGGGAAATAGACAAAATCCCAGACATTACCAGACCAGAATTTTCTGGTACAAATGGCGACCCTAACACACACCCTGGGCCCAGCCCTGTCAGCACCTCCATTTCTGTGAAAGTACATTGTGGCTCCAAGGCTGGTGTTTGATAAAAGCACTCCCTCTCAGGAGAGTGACAAGACCCAAGCCAAGTACTAGCGCAGTGTCAGTTGTTGAGACTGCAGTGACTGGACTCTGACCAGCCCCTCACTAAATCACTGAAAAAGAAAAAGAGAAGGAGGACCGAGCAATTATCCACCCTGTGGCAGTAATAACAACACAACTGTTGTTTTCCAGCTGTAAGAACCAATGGCAATAATGTCAGAATAGAACCTTGATGCAGCATTTTGCAAGAGTTAATAGCTTGGGACCAGGTTACCTAAAGGACCGCTTCCTTCCATGCAAGCCTGCCCAGGTGCTGACAGGTCGTTCTCCCTTTTCTGCCAACACCTGTCTTGTCTTGATGGAAAGCCGAAAAATGACCTTCTCAGCGGCTGCCTCCAGGCTTTGGAACTCCCTTCTAAGAAAGGCTTTTAGTCCCTTCTAGATGGCTTTCCACCAGCAAGGAAAATCCTTTTCATTTAAACAGCTGCTTTGCCTTCTCTATATTTTAATCTTTGTTTTTAATTTAATGATGTTTTTAATTGGATGACATTTTTATATGCTTTTATCTTATTTGTAGCTATTTTTATTGTGTTATGGCTTATTTCTTATGTGGATTAGTTTTTTATTGTGGATTTTGATGTCCTTAGCCACATTTTTTTAATAGAAAGGCAAAGTATAGCTTTTCATGCTCAATAAACCATATTCTCTGCATTTGCAACATATTCTACATAGTAAAGAAAAAGGATGTCCTAATACCACTTGTTTTTTAATTATGTTTTGGCAAATATTCAGAAAGAGAGATTCCCCCTTTATTGGCATGTATGTATCATAATTTGTTAATCTAGATGTTCCTGTTGCACCCCTCGATGCTACTTTAGCTGCTGGCACACACACAGCAGGGAGAGCCAAACCAGAAGATTATGCTGTCTAACACAGGTCTTTGGGAAAGCAGAATTCTGATCACAAAATGATACATGGAAGAGGGTGCTGGTTATCTTAGCCATCATCGCTCCACATCTCTGTATATGTGATCATATGGAGAAAGTGTCATGCGAGCAGAGAAAGTACAGAATTTGCCCTACTTTCTGTGAGTGCAGCAGAAAGTATATTGTTCCTACAATTGCAGAAGTGTTATTTGCAGACTGCTTGTTTCCGCAGTACTTTATTCATGCAATCACGTGTGAATGGCTGAAGAAAGAGAAAAATTCAGCAGTGAAAATGCAAAAATAAGGTAATGGGAGTATAACAACAACAAAAGGTCTGTGCTCCAGAGAGTTGGTTATAAAATTTTACGAACTAGATTTATTCAAAGTTACAGTATTAAGAACATCCCTTTTTTATAGAATCCCTATTAAATATGGTATTGCCAATTGCTACCAGCAGTTTGTCACAAGTTATGCACTGAATTGTCTATCACAAGTAGCTATAGGTGGATGGCTCATGCTTTTTCTGATCTGTGTCAATTCCACATGTTTTCATTCATGAGTCCCTTCCATCCTATTTTAAGCACAATTACTTTCAAATCCACACATTAGCAGCCAGTTCACAACAAATTTCACAGAAATCAAATTCCTCAAGCATCCCACCAAGAAAGTTTGTGATATTAGAACTGTACTGCTAGCAGTCTCCCCTGAAGGCCTCCATGCTCTGCCCCTGCAGTCACTACATCTGGTGTCACTAGCCTCACATCAATTATCACATCTCTCCAGTGCATGCATTTTATTACTGTGGTTACCCAATGATTGCAGTTTCAGACTAGTGAACACTCCCACTTTGCCCGGTCAATCAGTTTGGAAGCTATCAGTGTCTTGTTAAGAATTCTTACACAACTGGACAGTCTGTGTGTCTTGCATCCTGCAAGTCATTCAGGCAAATTGGAACAGCTGTTTTGGTCTCTGCACAATGCTTCCCAAATGTCCCAAGGGATGTATTTGCAGGGGAGATGGTTCCTAGGAACTGTGCTCTCCACATGCATAGCTGCTGATTCTCACTAACAGCTCCTGGGTCTGCAGTAGCTACACAGTGACATGAAATAAGACATGGCTGCCCAGGCTATACACAGTATTCTCTGTATGAATGATTTGCCATGAACGTATCATCCAGACTGGCTAGATTTGCTAGCTGACCTCCTTTCACCTCCTGTTACTGAGAACTGTCCTATTCTTTTCAACCTCTGCTCAATTTCAAAGTTGAGATGTTCTCTTTCCTGCATTCCAGTTACTCTAATCAAAACCACTCTGATCTTCAAAACTTACTAAGAGCAGCTTCTGCAAACAGAAGAATCATAGACTTGTGGGGTGTAAAGGGACCATTAGGGTCATTTAGTCCAACCCCCTGCAATACAGGACTCTTTCTATCCAACATGGGGCGCAAACCCACAACCTTGAGGTTAAGACTGAGCTATCTAGCCAAGCCTTGAGCATGACAAAATGACTCTTGTCAGACATTTCCAAGCATCACTATCCGAACATTTCCAGTATTTGAGCAACTTTCACTATGAAGAATATTCCCAGGTAATTTTAGAAACACAAAGTTCTGATCTTTAATTTCAGCAAATATTTTTGCACAGTTTTTAAGTCTTACACACACAGAAAAGGAAGAATTGCATTTTGAATCCAATGTTTTCTGTCCCTCCTTTCTCTGTCCGAAAGGCCCCAAGTTCAGCACTGCTGTCATTTTTTCTCCCTTTACCCTGCTCAAACACTGCAGCCACTTCTCAGCATTAGTAGAGGATTTCTGTTGGCTCGTTACATTATTTATGCAGAGCCAGATTGTGCAGCAATTATGCCTATACTATAATCACTGTGTCATTTGCACTTGTTAGGTACAAGGAAAAAAGTTTTTTTCAAGGCTTAAATACCCTGAAAAGTACGCAGTAAGTGGAAATGACTGCGCTCCCTCCTATTAGTCTCAGGGTTATTTATACCTCTGCAGATTAGCACAGTACAGTGCAATTAGGCTTTAGAGGTACCATGCAAATTGAAAAGTTTCAAGAGCTCTTAGGAACAATTAACCCCTAATGCATTAACACGTTCCGTCAGGGAAGCCGTTTTCTCTCTGGTTATGTTCCAGAAACAGTTCCTGAAAGTGACTTTCCCTTAACTAGGTAAGAGAAGGATGTGAAGAAATGTTGTAGGAGATGGGATATGGGTCTACTGTTCAATCTCAAGAGTCACCCATTTATTCTTCATTCATCTTTTCTTGGACACCCAGGCAAGCCTTAACAGGACAACACATTCCTTTGCCAGCTAACTGACATTTTAAATCTGGCCTTATTTCATTTTTCATAGCCTTAAAAAAGAAACCTGAACGTACATAGTAGAAGTAGCTACAGCAACAACAGCAGCCACTACAGTACTTCTTAGAACAGACATAGACAAACTACCATCTGTGGGCTGCACATGGACCATAGAATCATTTCATCCAACCTTCACTCTCATCACTTGCACTACCCAATTCATCCTTGGAGCTGTGTGGTCCATGTGGTCCACTCCTATCTTAAAATGGCATACCATAGTTTGCATGTGTGCTTGTGAAACTCTGACTGAAAGCAGCAGTAGCTGGTTTGGTATTGCAGAACGGTGGAAATGCCCTCACAACATCGATGTCTTAGCACCTTACCTGGAGGGGACTGGAGAAGATCACATCCGTGGTGATATCCGGGCTGTGTGGGCAGACCAGTGGAAGCACCAAATTGGCTTCACTCGAGTGTACACACAACCTCAGCACCACCCTCCTCTGCCCCACCCAGATAACCTGCAGCAATGTCAGTTTGGGAAGGCAGTTCTACAGCTCTGTCTCACCACACGACTGATCGAAAGAGGCAAACTAAAGGAAGCTCTATCGTCAGGAGAACCCCTAGATCCCAAGGCAGCTTCTCTGCAATGTAAAGTCCCCTGCCCATGATGTTCATACACAAATGCAAACACAGGCTTCCTCACATTTCTTTGGGGAAGGGAACAGCTTTTCTTTCTCCTTCTGTCATCCCAAACATTCACATTTCATGCAGCAAACATCTGCCCAGGAGATACTCTGTGATATATACCGTAATTTTCGCTCCATAACACGCAGTTTTTTGCTCCTAGAAAGTAAGGGAAAATGCCTGTGCGTGTTACGGAGCGAATGCACTCGACCGGAGCCATGGCTGCCGTCAGTCAAGCAAAGCGGAGCCGCTTGCAGGGCTTTGCACGGCTCTAGCTTTGCTTGCTTTACAGCCAGGAGGAGGGGGAGGAGCTGAGGAGGAGGGAGGGAAGGAGAGCCATGCCAGCAAAGCGGGCAGCAGCCGCTTACACGCGAGGAGGGACAGACGGGAGCCATAGCAAGCCGGGAGAAGGCAGGCAGTTCAAAGCCAGCAGGCGCTTTTAAAGTAGCCGGTAACAGCTGCTGCAGCCTCAGCTAGCAAAGGTCCCAGCACTCTCTAAATGGAGCAATGAGGCTGCAGAGGGACAGGAGGGCTTGGATCAGGAAGGATAAAGTTTAAGCAACCAGCAGCAAAAAAAACCCAAAACCAACCTGGAGCTCTGAGCCACGAGCGCAGTGAAAACCAGGAAGTAAAAGAAAAGGCTATCCCCCCCCCCCCCGCTTCTCAGCTGTTTTCAGGCAGGATAGATTTGAGCATTGTCTGGGTCCTAGTGCCCCTACTGCTTTTTGTGCTCCATTCTATTGCTGCTGGTGGCTGCTTATCACTCAAACTGAACCTGATACCAGTAGCCACCTGTACAAACAAAGTAGAAGGCTGCAAGGAGGAGAGCTTTTACACAGCTAATGGCAAATCCCCTGCAATCCAAGTCCTCCTCACTTGCTCAAATCTATTCTGCCTCAAAACAAGGAGCAGAAGAAAAAGGCTGCAAACTGTTAAATGGAAAAAACCCCAGGCACAGGGCAAATACCTTAAGTATACCTTTAAAGCAACAGTGCTCTTTCCCTCCCTGCTCAGCTCGCAGAAAAGCTGCTTCTCCACCCACCCCACGCGTGCTCCTTATCCCTTGAGTGCTTTTCCTTCCCTCCCCACTTAAAACGTGGTTACAAAGCACGGATCCACATGGATCCTCAGGATTTTTGCACTGGGTCACCCCAAACTCACCATCAGATCACATGTCTGTGGCCACAGCATGAACCACAAAAATCATACATCTACTGTTTCATTTAGAATATTTTTTTCTTGTTTTCCTCCTCTAAAAACTACGTGCGTGTTATGGTCAGGTGCGTGTTATAGAGCGAAAAATACGGTAATCTGCTTACCTCCAGAGCGAGCTTTCGGTAACACTTCCCAAGTTGAAGTCATACAGCTTTGTAAGAATGAGAATCACCTGAGAGGAGAAGAAGAGGGAGGGGGAGAAAGAACCTACTTTTACTCTTCTGAATATATTTATAGATACAAAACACATCTGAAAAGACCCAAAAGGAGAGCTTAGCATCTATCCAGTAAAGTTGGGGTATTATAGGATCAAGCAAGGAGCGGGGAGAAGGCCAATGAGGAGAAATTGTTAGCTTAATGCATCTTCATAGCTAGAAACATTTTGTTTCAATTTCAAAACATCTTGAGATATAAAATAAAACACCAAAGTTAGCCTTGTTAGCTTTTCTTCTCCCTACATTTTCCTCTGGGCTTATTTGACTTACAGTACAGTGCAAGCTTCTGTCTGTTTACTAAGAAGTAAGTCCTGCTGAGTTCTGTTGGACTTACTCCCATGAAAATGTGCATTGGATGACAGCCTAAACTGCAGACCCATAACCCATTCATTTCTTCATATGACTCAAATATATCCAAATTACTTGGAGGAATAAAGAAGATTTCCAGCCCTATATCAGGAAGTTTTTAATGTTTGATGTTTTAGTATGTTCTGATATATGCTGTGAGCCAGCCAGAGTGTCTGGGGAAACCCAGCCAGATGGGTAGGGTATAAATATTAGTAGTAGTAGTAGTAGTATCCAGAACCCCCACCAGAAACGACGATATCTTTTTGACATCTAGTTTTATTGGGTTTTTATAATACTGTTTAACTGGCGTTTATGTCGGATCTGTTATTCGTATACACTTTTATTGCCTTTGTGTTGTATTTTTGTATATCGCTTAGATATTTTTTAAAATATTAAGTACATCAGCAAAGCTTTTAAATAAATTAACAATCAAAATCTGAGCAATCTTGTCCAATTAGTTGGTACACCCAGTTTTGCAAACATTAGTTGTTAGCATATTTCCTTCCTCTTGCATAGTTTGGATTCTCAAGCTGCAAGGATGAACCGAACCATCACATACCTAACTCAGCACTCTAGCCTAGGGGTGGAGGTGGCATATTATCTCTCCCTGCCCCCATCTCTTTCTTTCTCTGGCTGTCCTGATGTTGTTGGACTATAACACCTGGCCACTGGCTATGCTGACTGCGGTTGATGGGAGTTGAAGTTCAACCACCCCTGAAGGGCCACAAGTTCCCTAGCACTGCAGTAGACACATCAGCATAACAACCTACACCCAAGATTTTTCCATCTTGGCACTCAATGTGAGTTATTAGATCTGAACTCCATTCCCCACACAACTTGGGACATCTAAAAAAAATATTCTGGAATGGCCTTTGCTGTTACATCTTCCATCATCCAAAAGCTTACAAGTGTCAGGCCTCATGCGACTTAACTTGTTATGTGTTCAGGTTCAATTTATACTGCTGTATAGCAAACTTAGAGTAATGACTCTGCCTGTAGCAGAAGTAGTGTAGATTTTCAGGTACTCCGTAGTTATCAAATAATAATTCTGCCCTCCCACCTCTGAGTGATAGAAAACAGTGATGAAAGAGAGAGAGATGATAAACCATCCCTTTGGACCTCAACCTCGTGTAGGGTTCTGGCAAGCAGCAAGATCTGCCAGAGGCATTTGTGATATATACATACAATGCAGACAAAATGTATAACGCGCCACCCATATAAATTACACACACACACACAAGCCGAGCAGACAAGCCCAAACTGCAGCCTTGAACAGAGGACGTTCTCACATAACAAGCCACTTCCTATTCAATGGTGGGGGAAATTTGGAGAGTGGTGCATTTGAAAACCTCAGAGGTATAGAATTAAAGAGAGATTTTGGAACAAAGGGGAGAAAGTTTCTCTCTCCTTGACCCTGTTTTGGGATGTTACCCAGCAAGGAACTATAAGCAACAGAAGCTGCCTCTTTGCTCCAATCTCACTTTTGGGGCCAGGCTGGAGAGATGAAATCCAAAGAAATTTACACATGTTTTAATCATAGCTGTCAACGTTTCCCTTTTTTAAAGGGAAATTCCATTATTCCTAATAGAATTCCTCGCAAGAAAAGGGAAAAGCTGACAGCTATGGTTTTAATATCATTGAAATCACTGAGATCAATACAGCCTTTCAAATAAGTTCAGAAACACAACTAGTTTCAATCCCCCCCCACCTTCCCATAAACATACCAATGTTAGTTATTTGTGGCATAAAAGAAAGAAAAAAAATAGTATCCTAGACACCTCAAAGGAATTTGAGAGATGTGGCTGTTTACAAGTCTAAATCAGAGTGCATACAGCTGAGTCCTAAAGCACCACTAATTTAAATAAGGCTTAAACACAGTCCTCCCCATGTCTAGTTACTCCAAGACAGCACCAGATTTAGGGTGGCGCAGGCGGTTTTCCCACACAGGGCACTAAGCTGATGGGGTGCAAAACTGAAAAGATCCATGTATGAGAGAAGAAAGTGAATATGGACTCAAAATTAATCAATCACAATATGAATTGCCTTTCATAATTCAGCTGGTAGAGCATGAAACTCTTAATCTCAGGGCCGTGGGTTCAAGCCTCACATTGGGCCAAAGATTCCTACATTGCAAGGGGTTGGGCTAGATGACCCTCAGGGTCTCTTCCAACTCTACGATTCTATTAAATAGCTTCAATGAATGGTTGCAATTGTGGGGTGGGGGAAAACCAATGGCTAAAATGTTTTGATAGTTAAATTGATCTTTTAATTTACTCATTGAAGATACCTGATGGGTGCTTATTTTTATGTTTTACTACAAATATTGTGTATGTGTGTTTTAAATTCTATTTGTGGGGGCGGGGTTATTGGGTCATTCTTGTTTTTATTTTGATTATGTATTTTGTGTTTTTATATTGTGATTTTATCCCGTGAACCGCCCTGAGACCTGTGGCGGCAACAAATAATGGCCTTGCACAGGGTGCAAAAATTCAAAAGTCTGCCCCTGTCCATGATAATTCAGTCTTGGGCACATCTCTCTTTCTCTGGATTGTTCCCAATAAGTTAAGGAATATTATTTATTTCCTTTCATCTTGATCTTACCTTTTGCACACGGTGGCATACATGGTTCTCTCATTGCACATTTTTTCCGCCTAATAGCCTTGTGAGGTAAAAAGTCTGAGAGATTCTGACTAGACAAAGATCTCTTCATGGCTAATAGATGTGCCCTCCAATGTTTTGCCAAAACACTGCATTGGTGCCATGTAGAGAGCCTTTGTCTTTCACTTTCCCCGCTGTATGTGCAAAGGATCATAGCTATGTCTGAATTAGCCCAAGCCTAGAGGCCTCCAGTGAAGCATGACCTGACTGGCCTGTGAGAAATGCTTTTCCCTCTGATAATGGTATCTCCTACCTACCCTTGTTGTTAAATGAAAGGTCTTGCAATTTTTGAAGGTAATTAAGACGAATTTCATTTCCTAGTGAATGATGATGAATTACAGCACAGTTAGTTTCTGTCACTCTGAATTTCTCTTGATATCTTGGATGCAGCACCATTTATGGAAAAAGCATTCTCAAAGGAAGAAATAATCTATTTGTACATGCATCCCACACAATACTATAGAAAGACAGAGTTACAGTGGGAAATGTTTTCCCTTGGTGCAGTTGAGCTAAATTCCCCAAATTTAATCATATGTTCCAGAAGGGTTTATTCTTTGAATGTAGAAAAAGTAAAGGACTTCTGACAGTTAAGTCCAGTCACAAACGACTTGGGGTTACGGCACTCATCTAGCTTTACAGGCCGAGGGAGCAGACGTTTGTCCACAGACAGTTTTTCCAGGTCATGTGGCCAGCATGACTTAGTCACTTCTGGCAAAACCAGAGCAGAGCACGGAAATGCCGTTTACCTTCCCACCGGAGCAGTACCTATTTATCTACTTGCACTTGGAGGAGCTTTTGAACTGCTAGGTTGGCAGGAGCTGGGACCGAGCAACAAGAGCTCACCCCGTCGTGGGAATTTGAATCGCTGACCTTCCGATCGGCAAGCCCAAGGCTCAGTGGTTTAGACCACAGCGCCACCTGCGTCCCCCTGTAGAAAAAGTAGATTGATGGTATCTGTAGAGATGTGTCCCAAGCTAGTAGGGTAACACAGCACCATACAATTAAAGCATTATATTACTTTAAATAGTCATGGCTTCCCCCAAAGACTTATGGGACTTTAGTTTGTTGAGGGTGTTGAGAGGTGCTTGGAGGCCCCTATTCTCCTCACACCAAAGTTCCCTGTGAAGAGGAATTCATTGTCAGACCACTCTAAGAACTTTAGCAACCTCAACAAACTACAGCTCCCAGAATCCTTTGGGGGAAGCTGTGACTGTTTAAAGTGGTTTAAATGTATGGTATGGATGTGGCCTGTATCTACAGCAATACATCTTCTCCGTCTCAAAGTTCAGCACTGCTAATGAGCTAATGCTGGCCACCTTTCTGAACTGTCTGCTAGTGTTAACCTTTCTTCTCACCCCATGTGCTCTGTGCTGTTTTGTAATTGGTGGGGTGGCTTTTTGGAATACATCTAGCTAACAGCAATCTATAAATTTCCATGAGCGGGATACTAAGTTGCCTTCCAGGAACAGCCAACGCAGCATCAAAAGCTGCCTCATATTCCTTTCCTGTTCAAATAGTACTTCCCACCTGATAAATTCCCCATCCAAGGCACCACCCCTTGGATACTGCCAAGGCAGCTGCCTCAATCCGCCTCATGGATGGATCAGCCCTGTGTTCACTCTCTTTAAATTGGCCTTCAGTTGAATAAGCCAAAGCACTAGTGGCACTCATACAGAAAAGGAAAAGAATAGGCAATCAAAAATATCTCCATTGCATCTATGAATTCTCACTTCCTCTATTTTTTTTTAAAAAAAATCAACTCACAGCAGTTGCTTGATAGTGCCCGATTCTGCAACCCATTGCTACTTGCCATTCATGGTGCTCAAGTTGTGAATTATACTGCAAACTCTTCCTTCCTTCCTTCCTTCCTTCCTTCCTTCCCTCCCTCCCTCCCTCCCTCCCATATGGCACACCTCTTCGTGTAACAAGTTGAATACAGAGGGATAAGGGTCTGGTTGACATGACAAGATAAGCCACAAATTGTGTCATCAGCACCCAAGCTCATGGTTAAGCTCACCAGGAGCTGTAGCCAAGAACAAACCTCGTTTATAGTTAACAAGGAGAGACCTTAACCATAAACCCATGCTCAGACAACACACTAAGCATGACACAAGAGTAAGAAGGACTGAGGAGGAGCACTCTGGGATTGCACAAGTTGATGTAGTCTTGGTAAACCATAGGGGACACACGGGGAGAGGAGAGGGCAGAGGAGTTCCATAGTGCACCTAAAAGTATTTGCCCTAGCAGAACCAGATACCCCACTACATTCTCTTCAATGTTGAAATAGATCTAGCTGCAAAATGTTCATGGCCTTCCACTTGTAAGCAGCAAATCAGGCTACCAGTTACAAAATGAAGGCGTTCACTCTATGAGATCCAGTTGCTTCCTAAGACTATGCAAATGTCTTCAATCTATCCTGGCAGTTTATCACATTCAACTGTCATCACAAGGCCTCCAACGCCTTGCTTTCCATTAAAAGGTTTTAACGTATTAGCTATTATCTGTACTCTGAAGTCAGTGTCTCTGCAATGTAAAGATCAGCTCTCTCTTTTCCCCTCACATTTAAAGAGCTGGCAATTTGGGGCTCTCTAAGTTGTATATCACACTGATCTGTGGTATCTCTGAGGTAATCCAGACCCAAACTTTACCCATACTCATCTGTGATTGATTCCAAGGGGAATTACAAGCTAGAAATGGCAGAGGGTTTTCTTCCCCTTCCCTCTCCTCTTTCTCCCTGCCATGTTTTCTGCCCTGTCTTTGGACCTATGATGCACGTTGTAGCTTTAAGAAAAATGAAACCACAACCTTAAAAGAGAGAGAGATAAATTTTCCCAAGGCTTTGAGGGTGGTATCTTAGCAAAAGGAAAGACTGGAAGATATGATCCACTGTGGGTTGCTGAATCAATAAAAATAAATGATGGTGTCTTTTTTTGCTGCAGCGTCCTATAATGCATGATAGAGGACTCTTAAATCATATCACCGCCAGCTAGTGGAGATCGTATTTATTCTAAACCGACTTATATAGAGATAAAGCTCAGGCTTCTGTTATTTTAAGCAAGCAAGATGTCTTCTCTAGTGGGAATGCCTGTTTACCTGAAGCAGGGCCATCTAGCAGTCCTGGCAAAGATACTATGGGGAACAATTGGAGCCTAGCAGAGGAAATGATTAGATAACGTAGTAGGTTTTTTCAGATTCTAAATTCTGGGCTTTGGGATACTTGCACGCTGTTTTCCTCCTTGCAGTGTTTGTTCATAATACCTTGGGATTTTACCCAGATTTCCCCTGTGTTTTGCTGTGAGCTTTAAGAAGACTGAGTAATATTCCCTGCATCTCCTGAAAGATTATCTCACCCTGACTTATGTCTGATAATTATAAATAATACCAAGCTTTTGTGTAGAGCCTCTTCCATGAGTTGATGAAAGGGACTTTGTAATCTAAATTCTCAGCTGGCTTGCCCAATAACTTAGTAATTGTGACTGCATTCAAAACTACACTGTGAGAATGCCAAAGAATTCTGTTTATTGGTGCTGGTAGAGTGGTATTTTGAGTGATTTACTAAGAAGCTAATGCTGCCTGTCAAGAATGTTTGGGGCCATTTCACAGTTTGCTAACCTGAATCAACAATTCTTCTTTAGTGGTTTTTAGCTACACACATCTTAGAGCCTCATGGTTTCTTTTTAAAATGCCTATAGGTACCTTTTATTTCAGTAGCTAAAAGACTGCCTACAAAAGTTTATGTCACAATAAGGCCCCATCTGCTTTATACATTTAAAGCTGTGTCATAACACAATTAAACAGTCATGGCTTCTCCCAAAGAATCCTGGGAAATGTAGTTTATTAAGAGTACTGTGTGTTGTTAAATAGGTGTGTTTCCCTCACAGAGCTACAACCCCCAAAGTTCACTGGAAACAGCAATTGATTGTTAAACCCCTCTGAGGACTATAGCACCACTATAGCTGAGGACTATAGTGGGGGGAATACGATGTTTATATAACTTTTTGTATGTTTACCATATTTATAACATTAAAAAATACATGCTTTCAGCAAGAAGACAACAGTACATTTTGTCCCTGATGAAAAAGGGCTGGAAGAATCTGTTTTGTTTTCCACATTCATTTCCCTTTGGTATTTTTTATTAGGTTTTTTCCCATACACTGCCTGCTTGGAAGTAGGATTCATTCTTTCCGCAGTCCCTTTACTAATTATACTTTGTAAATATGTGGCCAGCCCTGTAGATGAGCTATGTTAATCTCTGTGCTGATAAAGCAGGATTTTTGAGAACAGAGATGGTTCCAATGCATGGGATCAGCAGTGACTGCATCTCAGTAGTCTATCCAAAGTGATCAAACATCTCTTCCCCTAATAACCATATATCCTTGATACATGAGACTAACTGTCTTTGACTTGACACTTCTTAGTTGTCTCTGAAGTTCTTCATCATGCCTCAGAAGGAGTTGAATGCATTTACACTCTAATTTGTTAGAAACAAAGAGCCATCTATCTCGGTGCATGGATATATGCAAAGCATTTCTCCAATTTAAAGTTGGCAGGAACACAAGGAGAGTTTAATGAACTAAAGTAATTTTCCTTCCGTGTAAAATTTTACGAGCATGAAAGGTCTGCACAGCTACTGAATGTGCTCAGATGCTTCCAAGCTGTCTGGTAATTTATAGATTTGTGGATCTCCAGTAATTCTTCTCTACAGAAGGAAACCCCTGGGGTTTCATGTTTGCCTTTAAGGGAAGTGACCACAATGATCCCAAGGTTTTCACTGAAACTCAGACTTTCTGTGTGAAAGTGAAGACTTCCAGGCACCCAGCAGTGGTGGAGCTTGGACTTAAAATCTCAGCGGCACCCTGTGCAATGCCAAAATTCAGCACCACCACCCCGCTTGTTGCCTTCCATTTTTTGTCATTGTTGCAGCGCCCCCTGCAGCACCCTCTCAGCTCAGCACCCAGCGTGAACAAACCAGTTGCACTCCCCTAAATCTGCCTCTGCACCTAGTTCTCAAGGTCCATTAATTCCCTTTGGTGCTTACAAATGGGAAAGAAAATGTTTGGGGTCGTAGACTACTCATAAGAAGGGCAATCTATATTTCTACTTGCTTTTACATTTTATATGCTGCCTTTTATCCTGGACAGATTATCTGAAGGACAGCAAGGATTATTCATATGTGTTGCCCTTAGTTGGGGTGGGGGTGGGGACTTTGTTCATTGGTGTTTTCTGCAACACTGTAAATTGCAACTGAGAGAAGACAATCCATTGCACAATGTAAGGGTCTAGAGCATGCCAGTGCTCCAAGAGCATAACACTTCCAGAAGTAACTGGAGACAGGCATTCCCTCGCAGGGGCGGGGAATAGAAGCACTAAATCCCGCTGTAATTACTACAAGAGTTTTCAGCCTGAATTTGAATAGGAGGCTAGAAATAAAACGTGGTCTGCTTTCTGTGCAGTAAACAGAACATTTTATGTCGATTTAAGAGGGGGCTCGTCTGGGTGCCATGGAGGGCCACCTGATTACTGTTATTTAGTCATTGTTAGGGGATTCACATAAAGAAAAAACCCAGATATTGCATTGTTTGCACAGCATCACTTGATCCAAGAATTGTGCCCCCAAACCTTCTGCAATATTCCAAGGGATACAGAGATGCTCTTCTCAAATTGAGCAATAAAGGTGCTTGGAGAAAATCTTAGCAATGTGTTTTCTAACTATCCAACCTAGTGATATATGGCTTAGGCCCAGGCTGTCTGAAGGACTGTATTCTCCCACATGAACCTGCCCTGAGATCTTTGTGGGAAGCCCTTCTCTCATTATAAATAAATATAATAATAGGAATAACAGTGTAACTAGAGTGGGGGCTATCTGCCTCTTTGGTGATTGCCAAAGAGTTTGATTCTATTATATTTTAAAACTTGTTACACTGAATGTGAAGGGGGGACATTAAGTTAGGGTGAATGCCTCAACTGCCTTGCTCTTCTTGCGTTTTTTATTCTTTTGATCCTTGGCTTGGTGGCTCTGTGATTAAAAATGGAATCATCTGCCATTCACACCCCGTGCAAAAAGCAGTGCTGCTAGTAATTTTGCAATCAGAACCTGCCAATCAAAACCTAAACTGCAGAGAGGTTTCTTGCAGTGGCAAGCAACATTAAGTTCTGCTCAAGGCAAACCAGTTGTCTGACCCACCATCTCAGGGCAGGAATTGGCAATAAGTGAGAAGGGGGGAGAGTAGAGCCCACCAGACGTTGTAAAATGGTCACAAGAATAGCATGATCAATACAATAAATGTTTGTATTGCCAAGGATGCTTTAGAAAAGAAATGTTTGTCAATAATTTTGCTGGAGGGAAGGCAGGAGAAGAAAAAGAGAAAAAGCCTCCGAACAAGTCAGTTGAGGAAGCAAATGTTGGCAAAGCAATGTTATGCACCTGGAACGGGTACACATTCCGCCTTTCCCATATCAAGCTTCAAAGAAGAGCCTAATGCCTGTAACAATAAGCCTCTGGACTTCTGGAAAACTGTGACTGCAAGCCATATAACCCAAATCTGGCCTTGAACAGCAATTTGGCTCTTGGAAATCCCACAGGGATAGGAGGATTATACAAACACACACACACACACACACACACACAGCCCTCTAATATGTTTCAAGGCTAAATAAATGCTACAGGACCTCTGCAAGCAAATGGGAAATCACATGCACAGAGTCCTATGATCGCCGTGCATATTGAGACAAGCAGTATCAAATACAGTCCATGTTCAAACTACACAGTGTGGAAGACAAAAATGTAAAAGCTTGCTGGATCAGACCAATGGCCCATCTGGTCCAGCATCCTGTGGCCAACCATGGGAAGCCAGAAAGCAGGATTTGAGCATAAGAGCATTCTCCCCTCGTGTGGTTTCCCATGGACTGCAAGAAGATCAAACCTCTCCATTCTGAAGGAAATCAGCCCTGAGTGCTCACTGGAAGAACAGATCCTGAAGCTTAAGCTCCAGTGCTTTGGCCACCTCATGAGAAGAGAAGACTCCCTGGAAAAGACCCTGATGTTGGGAAAGATGGAGGGCACAAGGAGAAGGGGATGACAGAGGATGAGATGGTTGGACAGTGTTTTCGAAGCTACTAACATGAATTTGACAGAAACTGCGGGAGGCAGTGGAAGACAGGAGTGCCTGGCGTGCTCTGGTCCATGGGGTCACGAAGAATCGGACACGACTAAATGACTAAACAACAAGATAGCAAGCCCTCCTATCCACCCTCATTCTCAGTGAATGTGAAACTGAGACAGCCAGTGTGGTACTGCGATTAGGGCGTTGGACCAGGACCTGGGAAGCCAAGAGTTCAAATCCCCGCTCAGGCATGAAGTTCCCTGGATGACCATGAGCCAGTCGCCAACTCGTAGCCAGAACTACCTAGCAAGGTGGTTGTGAGAATAATATGGAGGCCAGAATGCCTTGCACACCACCCTGAGCAACTTGGAGAAACGATGGGACATAAATCCACTAATAAAATAAATGAATGGCTATCTCTGGATGCTTATCCACACCTATATGTGGTTTGAAGCCACCATGTGCTGCAGTAGTGCTGGCAATGGGAGGCAGATGCTAGGTGGCTGAGGGCGACAAAGAGGTGTTAAGAGGACAGGGCTGTGTGGGTCTTCTGGCCTGGCCTGCACTTGCTAAGCTAGTCTATAACCCTTAGCAGAGCTGGAGGGTGCTATCCTTTTGCCAGTGCTGAAGTAAAATTCAACTGCTGATCCAGTTGCCATGTGTGTTCGGAATGAGAGGTGCCATCTTGTCCTTTGCCTCAGGCATCAAATGCATTGGGACACCCCTGTCCTAAAGTTTATTTATGCCAGAAAGACCATGGATAAGCTGTTCCACCAGTGGCCCCCAAACTTTCCCCCTTACTTGATAATTGCTGAGGGTTCTGATGAACCACATAAAGATTTTGCTGCCAACTGTAGCTACTGTAATTTTTTAAATTTTATTTTCATTTATATGCCACTTAATTGAAAAACAACCAAACAAGCCCTAAGCAGTTTACAAAAAATAATAATGAAACAGAACATTAAAATTCCCAGCTAAAAATGATTAAAAACTAGTATCTAAAAACATTTAAAAGATGAATGTGCTCTGCTAGCCAGTGTTGCTAGTGAGGAAGACAGCCAGTGTGGTGTAGTGGTTAAGAGCGGTAGACTCGTAATCTGGGGAACCGGGTTCGCGTCTCCACTCCTCCACATGCAGCTGCTGGGTGACCTTGGGCTAGTCACACTTCTTTGAAGTCTCTCAGCCCCACTCACCTCACAGAGTGTTTGTTGTGGGGGAGGAAGGGAAAGGAGAATGTTAGCTGCTTTGAGACTGCTTAGGGTAGTGATGAAGTGGGATCTCAAATCCAAACTCTTCTTCTTCTGCTGCTATATGCTGCATGATTTTAATTGTATTCTTACAGATATGTCATGGGCCATCTAGTGGTCTATGGAGCCACCGATTTGGAAGCCCTGTTTTAGGTATTCAGTAGAAATCTATCACTTGACGCCATAGCATGTAATATTTCTGCCTCCGATATTATAGAAATTACCGGCAATACAATAGAAAATACATCTTTAAAATGAGCCCTGTTTTGTTCCTGTGGCCTGGCTGAATGCAGTGCACTTGTTCCCCTAATAAGAGCGTTTTGTCGGTTCCTCAGGTGACAAGAAAGGCATTCATATAGAAGGAGAACATGGCCTCTTGGCAGAGGTACAAGAGAGGAAATCTTTGCCAGAATTAGCATAGCTGCTGTACAAAACTACCTGTCTTTTTAATCTGAATATTTGCCAAAAGAGAGGAGGGGGAAGAGAGAGGTTTTTCAATAGCTACTTGCAAATTTTGACCTTGTGGAAAATATGTTGAAAGATTTGTCCTTGCAAGGCGGGGGCAGGGGAGGTTACAATTTTGGGTGCATGTGTGTTAGGGGAAACACGCTGACTTTTACAACAAAATGAAAGCATTTTGTTTCCATGCAGAGTTATGATTTTCTTCGCCTTCTTTTAAAAATTCTGCTCATCTGTTTTCAAGCCAAGCAAATAAGACAAATACATTTCTTTCTACTTAAAAGATCTCTTGTGTTAGTAACGTCTGCTGCTGCGGGAGATGTGAAACAGCACAGTTAAAGCTGTCATGGGCAATTTTTCTTACACACTTAAGTGCCTTGTTATTTTAAAGAGAGAAGGAATAGGAGCACACACACACATCCAAAAAGGATGCTGAATTCAAAGCAATGCTAATGCAGCATTACGGCTGAGCATTTCAATGCTGAGCAAGGTGAAAGAGGCAGAACTGTGGGTTCCTGTCCTACATATGCTTATTTAAACACATAAATAGGGACAAAGAAAGTGAAGTGATGATGGCTCTGAGTGAATCTGTGAAATTGGGATTCAAGTATTATGTGTGACCTTGGCTCATGCACACGCTTTCACTCAGCATAATCTACCCTTCGTCTGCTGCTATCCCAAGAATGCTCCATTTGTACAAGCATTGTATCGGTATGGCAGATAGAGAGAGAATGTATTTTGCAGAGGTACAGGCTGCATCGCTGCCACAGGTACTGTGTTCTGCAGGTAAAAGGGTAGCCAACATGGTGCCCTTAGCAGTTTTTGAAACAAGCCAGCATAGTCAGTGGTCAGGATTGATGGGAAATGTCATGTAGGACATGATGTTGGCTACCTCTGCTCTAGATCTTCCACCACTACAAGGGGTTCCTGGGGTATAAGTTATTGTTGTAGCTATGTGCTGTAGCAATTCTTTGGGCTCCACCCTCCATATACCAGCACTGGTACAGATATCACTAGAAAATTCTGGTATGTCTCTCTTGTGGTACCCCTCCCTCTTATTGTCCTCCCCCTATCTGTCCCGTTCAACTAGGGATGGGCAAATATCTGTTTCGGATTCTTTGAGTTTCTTATTTTGTCCCCCAGCCTCCACTTCACATTTCCAAATCAGTTTGCAATTAAAAAAAAAAAATTATGAAAATATTTTAGGGTGCATTTTTTAAAAAATATACAGATTTCACATTCAATTTTGCCTGATATACATTTTTATATTTTATCTTTACTCACATATGCATTTTATGATCATTTCCACCTAAAATATGTATTTTTATAGACAATGGAAAACGGCACTGCAAAATTCAGCGAATATGCAAGTTTCAAAGGACAGCTGCATGTCTCTGGTCAGATATTGACTCATGAATTTGCATTAAAATGTGATCCAAATCAGATTTATCTCCCATCTCTGTCTTCAACACTTAGGCATGCTTAATCCAAGACAGAACAGAACTGTTCTACCTCAGAGTGGAATTATTAAAAGATTGTGAGGGTTTTATGAAAGACCCATAAGATGTTATGATGGTGTTGAGCCATAAAGAACAACGGTTGGTTGCTTCCATACAAGCAAATTTATTGCGATGAAGGAATGTAAATCCACTCCTTGCCATCCTGTCACAGATTTTCAGCATTTCAGAGCAAGGTACAGCATGTCCTACTTGCTCTCTCCTTGTGACTTCACCGCTTATTCCTATGTAGGTAATGCCCATTCAACTCATTTGCCAAATCCTTCACCAGGTGAGGAATTTACTGAACTGGTAAGATGACTGAAGTTAATGCCAAGAACAGAGGAACCAAATGGTAGATTGGTTCTGTAACTAAGCAAGGGCAGTGCTACTTTATAAGTGTGGATAAGCTGTAGTGAGAAGAGTCCCTGAGTTTTTCCTGAAGAAATCAAGGACACAGCACAAACCCTCAATGAATGCTAGAGAATTTGGAGGCTTTGAGGACACATTGAACCTAAAAAAAACCCAAAAAACAAAACCACTTATACTAAAGGAAAAGTAGTGGGCATTCTTACAGTCTGCTATGTCCAGATTCTGAAATAAAAACAGTGCCCGCATAGGGCCTAACATTATTTTGGTGTTGGGGGAGCTTCTATATTGTCACTACTTCCTATGTCAATACCGGTAACATGAAGGTTTCAGGTCATATGCGAGGAGCCCTTGCCATGGTTTCTCACCAAATCATGCCCAGCTCCATTCCTTCCAGAAACTGTTGCAATGTAAATAAATAAATAAATAATACCCCACCCATCTGGGCAGCTCCCAACAGAATAAAAAAAACGCGATAAAACATCAAACATGAAAAACTTCCCTAAACAGGGATGCCTTCAGGGGTGGGGAACACAATATAGACTCCTCCACCATGGGTAATGCTTCTTGCATGCAGAGGTGTACCTAGGCTCCATTCCACCCTAGACAAGGAGCTGTATCAATGCCTTCCGCGCCCCCCCCCCCAAAAAAAGAAAACCAAAGTCTGTAGAGGAAAAAATGACGTAATTCAATAATCACAAATTACTCTTAAACTGGGTCTTTACAGCACAAGCCTATGAATGTCCACTCAAAATCCCAGCAAGTTCAATGGGGCTTACTCTGAGGACAGAGTGTACACAAGATGGCAAGACTTCTGACAATGCCTCACTTGCCTTTTCGTTACTCCAAAAGACGCCAGCAGAAAGGCACTAACATGGATGTTGCATCCCTGTGCACACTTTACTTGAAGGTAACCCCATGTAAGTCAATGGCCCTTGCTCTCTGGGGTAAACTTCCAGCCGTGCACGTGCTGAAAATTGGTCATGGTGGAAAGATACCAGGGAAAAGCAATATGTCTGAGGTAAATTAAGAGCCTTGCCTGACATTTCTCAGTCACCACATCAGCTGAAAGGCCGCTCTCAGGACAAGCAGGAGGCGCAGAGAACAGGGAGCAGCAGCCACACTAGGATGGAGGGCCAAATATCAGTGTCCTTATGGGGAGTTCCACTGCACAAACTAACCACCAGACAACTAGGCAGGGAGCTCTGCAGGGCTGCTGCGACAGACCACACCAGCTTCCCGATTCCTCACCCAGTGTTGAGAGGCACCATTTTTGTGCCCTTGCCCGCACACATGGCAGAGGCTAACCCCTAGGTACACCCCACTTGCATGACTCTAGCACAGGCATCCCCAAACTCGGCCTTCCAGCTGTTTTGGGACTACAGTTCCCATCATCCCTGACCACTGGTCCTGTTAGTTAGGGATGATGGGAGTTGTAGTCCCAAAACAGCTGGAGGGCCAAGTTTGGGGATGCCTGCTCTAGCAATACAAGAAGGATCTGTCCAGTCCCAAGTGGTCGTGTAACAGGACAAAATAAAGGGATCTAAGAGGCAAACCAATCAATATCTTCTTACACAGATTTCCTGCCATGCATGCCTCACATATTGCACAATACTTTGTGTTCCTTGCCTCTCTAAGTGCTGAAGCATTGAGACATTCTCAGAAAGAGACAAGGAGTAGCAAGGCGGAGACCACAGGTGCAAATGGAGTGTGCTTGGGAGCATAGGCGAAGCCGTCCATATGGGCTGAGCAGCCTTTGCAGACCCAAGTGGGAGGAAGGAAGACAAGCAAAAAGTAATGCAGTCCAACTAAAATGCTGACACAGTAACACCTGACACTTTTCTCTCTCTAAAAAAAAAAGACACAAAGCCCAACAAATTTCAGACAAAGAAAAGGCAGGATGGGGGGGGCCCAGCCAGGGGAAGAAGCTTCCCCATTTCTACAATTCTTATTTAAAAAAATAATAATAATAGAATAGGCAACAGCTGCATTAACTGGAATCCAGATTTTCTTGGATATTCAAAGCAGAATCACAAGAAGAGACAAAATCCCACTCCATCCCCTGGGGGGAAGGAATGCTAACTGTACTTTTAATTCCCTTTTTCTGTGGCTGTTCACAAGATTTTTCAACCATAGGAGTGAGTGGCAGCACAAGTGCAGGTAGAGAGGGGAGCAGTGCAGGAAGCTGCTCTGATCCCTCTGCCTCCAGCACACAGGACAAACTTCCTCCATCTCTGAAGATGATGCAAGTGTTCAACGAAAGGGGAGGGGCAGCTTTGCAGCTTGCCAATGAGGTCAGCGCTTGCCCATTTGCTCAGCATCAACGATCACTGAGAAGTATTTTACATGGGGGCAGGCAGCAGTGAGGATTCTGAAATAAATGAGTCAAGCTAACTCTCAGGCTCCTGTGAACCCTTACACAGAAGCTTTATTCTTCCTATAGCTCTTTCTTCCTGGAAATGCACAAAAGAGAATGCAGTAGGAAGGATGGAAGGGGAGGTTGCCCGATTCCTACTGATACTCCCCAAGGCTTTCTACCGCCTACCTGTTATCCTTAGAACAGCTAATGAACAGCAGGGGAACAACAGAAGCTGCTGATGGCCATAAATTGCTGAACACATTCTGGGAGACAGTAACATCACTGATCAAGAGGAAGACAACTGCAAAAGCCAAAAGTATTGATAAAACTATCAGGCGAGGCAGTTTGCCTTTGTTCTTTCTGAACATAAGCTACCTTTACAAGATCTAGGGGGTTCAATCCAGTCTTTCCCCTGCTTAGAATTAGATCCACAGAAATCAATGGAAGTTAGTTATGACTAACCAAGTCTCACATACTTTAAACATGTCTAAGGCTGCAGTCTTAGCCACATCTAATCAGAGTTAAATCCCACTGAATTGTAGATCACAGAACTGTAGAGCTGGAAAGGCTCCAAAGCCCCTGCAATGCAGGAATCTCAATTAAAGGATCCATGACAGATGGCCATCCAACCTCTTCTCCAAGAAAGGAGACTAAAGCACCTTCCATGCCACTGCTGAACAGCTCTTACCATTAGAAAGTTATTCCTGATGTTTAGTCAGAATCTCCTTTATTGTGACTTAAAGCCTACTCTCCAAAGCAGAAGAAAACAAGCTTGCTTCATCTTCTATGCAACAGTCCTTAGATATCTGATGATGGCTATCATCTCTCTTCTCAGTATCCTCTTTTCCAGGTTAACATACCAAACCCCCTCAATTATTCCTCATAAGGCCTGGCTTCCAGACCCTGTTTCATGCTGATTGCCCGCTTCTGCACACGTTCCAATTTGTCAATATCCTTCTTAAATTGTGGCACCCAGAACTGGACACAGTACTCCAGATGTAGTCTGACCAAGGCAGAATATAGTGGTACTATTACTTCCCTTGATCTGGACTTTGATTCTGCTGATGCCAGGTTCCCACTACTTCCACTTTGTTAATCAGTTCTTACCTATTTGTGAGGACCACATTCAAAGAGATGATCCCCTTGTTGCTTCTTCTGAGAAATGTAATTGTTAATGAGGCAATGGAGGAATGTCCCGAACTCCCCATCTCTTACTAATGTGAGAGGATTTAAAGGAGAGAGGAGAGGCGGAATGCATAAATGAAGGCTTGCCATACCTTATTCCCAATCTTCAGCTTACTCCCAAACTTCAGCTTCCAGCATGGTTTTCAGTGTTCCTAAAAGCATAGCACTGGAGAATACAGTGGCTTAAAAACTCTCCTTTCATACTGATTGGGTGATTCTAGGGTACTGGAGAAAGGGACTCTGCTGCAGAAATAGTAGCAGGGCTTTGGCATACCCTGACCCCCATCCCCCACAACACTGAGCACCAGTAGGGCTGTGCTGAAAGCACCTTAGGTACCTGAGGATGCCAGCCTGACCATACCTCAACTGCTAATTTGAAACCAACCCTAGATCATGACTGGAGATTGTGTTGTAACATTCGTCCCCATCCCCCATCCCCGTTGCCCCCATCCCCGCTTTGGAGCAAACTATACAAGGTGACATCAGGTCATCAGGCCTGTGGAAGCAGCCTCTGATAAGGTTGCTTTCAACAGTATCTAGGGTGCTCTTAAAACACCTACAGCCCAGCCTTTATAATATATCATGCTGAATTTATATTGAAACGAAAAAATCATTAAGAAAGCAATTCAAGCGGAAAGAGCTAGGAAACTTGACAAACATTTTTTATTTTTCGCTTGACAACATAGCATTTGCTGTAACGGAGGTGCTGCTGATTAAATAAGCGATCCAAATGCACATAATAAACCTGTAATTTTATTGGCTAAGAGCTATGGAGCAATTTAAAATACATGAATTGCTGTGTTAAGCAAACTACAGCCCATGTACAATACTCATGAATTACAGGGCCTGGCAAAGAGCTGACCAGTTGCCAAGCGCAGCCTTTTATAAAACAACGATGAACACCACTGCAGCACAATAGAAAGCAGGGGTGCAAGAGACTCATTAGCTCATCCAGACCATCTCCATGGAAAAGCCGGAATTGTTCCCAATAGGACAGTTTTTAATGCTTTGTACAGTCTAGCCTATCTTTTAGAAGCCCCAAATGAAGGCATTCCTCCCATTTGGGAAGATGGTTCAGCATTTTCCCCCTCATAGAAAGTCAATGGAAAGATGCAGTCCATGTTCATGGGAATGTTTACCTGGGCATTAGTGCAGGTGTTTCATTCTTGTAGAATAAGCTTGGGGTTTAAGGTAAATGAGAGAAGGCCGAGGTGATTGTAAAGATAACCATCTAGAAGAGGCAGTCCCAGTAGGATTGGTGTCTATCCTTCCATAATTCCAAGCAATTTAAATGATTTCTCCTTGCAAATCCAGCCCAATGCATGCAAATAAAACCGACAATAGGATTTTAGAATGTCATTACTTCACAGCCATTATTTGGCATTGCAGTTTACTGTTCAGTTGTCCAGTGTTTGACATTTGAAAAATATATAATTAACGACTGGCTTTTTTAGCCTGTTTGGTCTCACTGGATTCCTCTCCTCAGGCAGAGGAGGTATATTCCTCAGGCGTGTTCGATTGTGGTATTTTTGAAAATTCAAAGTTCAAAATGAACCCATTTGATACATAAGTGTTTTCTGTCAAGAATCAAATTTACACACTAGAAAGGGAGTTAAAGATATCCAGGTATGTTCATGCATTCTGTTTTTCAGGCGTTCTTAGGGCCATGGGATGGCAATAGTGAGATGCTGGCTCCTCTTCCCCCTTTCTCCTGAGCCTATATAGGCCCCCATTGGTTTCCAAACAAAACTGAAGCTATTAATGTTTGCTTCTTTTACCTATGATGACCTACAACAAAACCCTAGAATTAAAAATCAAAGGCATTCCACACACAACAAATGTTCTGCTGGAAGAACAAAATTCAATAAGACCCCAACAGGCTAGAGACGTGAAAACTGCTTCTTTCAAAAAAGAAAGAAAATAAAAAGGTGGAACATATATCAGATTTATTTAGATTTGGCTTAAAAGCAGACAAACAGAAAAAATGACCAATAACATGTGTACACCTTTCATGTTCCCAATACAATCTAAAGGACCTATTCACATCTGACAGCATAAGAGCCTTGCTGGATCAGAACAAAGGCTTGCCTAGTCCTGTTTCCCACAATAGCCTATGGGAAGCTCATAAGCAGGACCTGTGGGATAACAGCCAGTTCCTACTGTTGTTCCCTAGTAACTAGTATTCAAAGAATATTGCCTTTGCCCTAGGAAGGGTAGTCTAACCTTTCATGCTAGATGGACTGCAAAAGCATTTGAACATAGAACCCATGTGCCACACATTGCCTTTTCGTGCAGGGGGTGGGGAGAAAGCCCAAAATTTGACACACACACACACACACACACACACACACACACAAATACCCAACCCTCACATTGCCTTCCCAAAGCCAGCTAAGCAAGGCACCTGGCTTTGGGAAGGATCTGCAAGGTCCTAGAGCCCTGCTACCTCCTTCCCAAAGCTGGGAGATTGCTAACTGGGCTTTGGGAAAGAGGTCCCTAAGACCCTTCCAGAACCCTCACGCCTCCTTCACAAAGCCCAGCACCTGCTTACCCAGCTTTAGGAAGGCAGTGCAATAGCTGTGCGGAAGGCGTCAAATGTTGCTGAGGGCTGTCAAGCTTCCAAAAGGGTACCAGTTTACACCTGGAAGAGACCAGATAGTTTGTTCTGTCTCGATAAGTAAATCACAAATGACCAACAGAGGTATGTGTGGAGTCACACTGGTGAGCTAATATCCTATGTGAGTTTATTTGTCAGGCTATGAACATTAAAAAGAGTCCCACTGGATCAGGCCAAGCAGATTCCCACAAGCAAAACTTGGGTGCAACAGCACTCTCCTCATTTGTGACTTCCAGCTACTGCTATTCAGAATAAAGCTGTCTTGGACAGTGGAGGTAGAACATAGCCATAAGGTAAATATTCATAAGAAGAACAGTGCTTATGAAGGTCTTTCTCCATTGATCCGAGATACTCAAATGTTCATGGATATTAATTTTGCTGTGATCATTCAGTACTGCTCGAGCGATTCTTCATGCCTTCTACTAGGTGTATTAGATGTTAAGGATAAACAGGAGCACTTTCTACTGGCAGAACTAATTTATTTTCTGGAGCAAATAAGCCACCTGAAATGAAGGATGGCATTCTTTGGCAGAGGTTGCAGGAAAAACATTAGATGTGGCAACCACCATGTCGGAAGCACTACACTGCAGGGGGAAAGAAGAAAACGGCCAGATAATGAAATTACAGAACATTGAGAATGTCACAGAATGGCAGCAGACGGACATCATTCACAAATCATATGAGGCATTAACATGCTGATATCCCATTCAAGTGACAAAGATGGCAGCAGAAACTGTAAATAGTCCAAAATGAAATAGCCCAAAATGAATCCATGCCTGAGACCAGAAGTTTAATGAAACCAGAGGAGCTGGCAGAAAATTAATCTCACTCTCTCTGTGCAGTCTCGAAGCAGTAAACCCTAGGCCCTTCTCAGAGGAAGTAATTGCTTGACTTCTATTTTTGTGAACCCCTCATTCTTCCACGATACCCTACCGTTTATGCACTTTAATTGCAAAAGGAAATCATGCACTGCCAAGCCGCTTCAAGCTGAGCCATCATCCTGTAATCTCATAAACACCACGCAAGGGGTACATTTTTTCTTTCTCCCAACCACTAGAAATATTTAGAAATAACTGAGTGCACAGTAAATGGCATAGCAAGAAGGCTAAGCATGCCCTAATAGCCATCTTCCTATAGTCCACTGAGCAAGCTTTGAAGTATCAGAAAACTCATAATAAGAAGCTAAGAATTGACTTCTGGTATCAGACCAAGATACATTTCATCCAGTGTTTCAGTCTACGACTGCTGGATCCCTCTGGGAAGCTCAGAAGCAAAGCAGCTGGTCCAGAGTTAGCCTGGTTCTGGATGTGGGGATTCTATTATTTATACTATGCTATTGACCCATTGTAATGCTACACTGATTTATCTCTCCAGTACTTTCTCTGCACTTGGGCAACTCAGATGAATTCTATGTTTCAATTGTAATGGCAGACTCCAAACCTAAGATTATAGAAATATAGCCCAGTTCCTCATTGTAGCCTTTTAAATTAAGCCACAGTTATTAAAGGGAATGTGAGCTCTGAGTCAAAGCTGTCTGTATTTTTAATCTGTTTCCGATTGTTTGTGGATTTTGTTATACTCTTGTTTTTAAAAGGTACAATTTGTGTGCATGTATAATGCATTTTTCCTCCACTGTGGCTGTTTTGATAACCCCATTCATAGCCTGTAAACAAAATAAACTGAAACTTGTTATATTCAACATACTCCATTAATTTGTCTAATTCTTTTTAATGCAATCTCCACTCATGTTGATTACTATATCTTATGGCCATGAACCGCCTCCATGAGAGGAATTTCTCATAAAGGAGACACTTCATGAGATATTTTCATATTCGGTTACCATCCTATCTGACTCCATGCCCCTCCTCTGAGGCTGTATTAAGATGGAACCACAGGAAAATGGAATGAAGTGCCCTTACCTATTAAATTTTGCATTTTATGTGATCATTCACACAACATAAAAGCCACTTCTGGATACCTAGTGGATTCTAGCAAACATTTAGCACTCTTTTCAATGTCAATTGTCCCTCCCACACCAACCCCCCCCCCACACACACACACACATTTGCAATCCTATTAAGTCAGAAAATTGTGGAAATTTTGAACTGTAATTTCCCTACAGTTGTCATGATTACACCACTGCCTGACTATTCACTTTCCTAAAGGATAGAGCCACTTTCCCCTTGAATGAAGGGAGAGGCCTAGATTCTCACTGATACCATGCCACCCCCAATCAGGGATGCAATGGAATCCAATTTAACTCAAATTATCTTGAAATCGGATGAGGCTATTTATTCCAGGACAATTCCAAATCAACCAGAGGTGGTATTTGTATGACAACATCATTACATGTGATACTCCTTTGCCCTGGCAATGCAATTCGTGTATCAGGATCTTGTAGCTTTAAGACTGGTTGAGAAGAGGCGATCTGAGAATGTTCAGGTGTCCTTGATCCTGCATGACTAGCTTCATCTGCTGAAATTTCCTGAAAACTACCAAACCCATTCTCCTTTGCCTCTGGCTACCCTACCATTTAGCATGCATGTACTCTACTAGTACATGCATCAAGGCTAACATGGATCTTAATGTTAACATGGAGGGATGGTGGCGGCTCAACTGAATGATTTTCAAGTTTTAAAGCAACCGTGCAAATTTGGTCAGAACTGTAATGAGTCAGATCAGGTGACGGCAATCCTAATTAAAACACAACTTTGTCAAATGTAAAGTCTAATGAAGCCCCATGAGCAGGTCTTTTTAAAATTAGTAAGTTTTAATAAAAGGTTCGTAGAAGTGGTTCTTATATGAGAATTCAAAGTTTCATGGAGAGGTGTCCATGTACTATCAAGTTAAACAAATGTTTCATTCAAGTTAGAGCAAACAAAAGCTGGTGTTCCCCATGTTGGGAAAAACAAAGAATTTTCTTTAAGTATTCCCTGCATGGCAAATAAAATACCAAATAGCCCAACTTAACAGAGAATTCAAAACAGTGACTCATCATGTGAACATTGCAGAAAAGGTCACCTTCTGGTAATATTGTATCATCAAATGATCAGCACCCCTCACAGACAGCCCAAGAAATTTTGTGGCCTGAAAATGAAGCCCAAATACCCCCTGTTTCTTCCAACATTTTCAGGCACCAGTTCCTGCCTTCATCCATCTCTCCCCCTCGCAAATGCTGTTTCCTAGTCCTGACATCACTATAAAAAGTGAGGTGAAATTTCAAGTTACACATTTAGATAAGCTAAAGTTCTTAAAAGTCAACTGAGGAAATTAAATGCTGCCAAAGCAAATGAAAGTAACCAAAGAGAACATTGTCAAAGAGAATTAGACTGAATCAACATTCTCAATGACTGTGAACCTGAATTTCAATATCAACAGGAAAAAAATATTAAGGATTAGAAAAGACAATTCATTTCAGCCTTTCTAACTAGCTTACCTTACATTTTCCCAAGACACCAACAACTATAGAGAGTCTGATATTGCCAGAGTGCATTTTTCTTCCAAACCGGCTGTAACAATGTCAGAATGATTGATGGATGGATAGTTCAGAGTTAACACTCAAATGGCTAATTAAGTCTAGAGTGCTTCTGTACTGGAAGGTGGCTGAGATAGCACCTGGGACCAGAGCATGCACTGCAAATAGCACGCAGATCTGACTTGACACTACAGCACAATTATTCATTCAGTATGTTATCTCTCTCAAGCACAGGCCCAGGAATTTCTTACCAACGGGAACACCCTCTGACTCTATAAATAGAACAATGCTTGCCCCCCCCACTTGCCTGCCCACAAGATTACACAGATGCATTCTCCATTCTGAATAAATACCTATGAGATTGGGTTTTATGCATAATAGAGCAAACATGTCCATTAGTCCATGAACAAAGTGTGTATTTTAGAATATATTTATTTTTAAAAAATCAAATGGGTTATATGCACAATTAGAAATCATATCATGAGAAAACAACTGCAGAACAACTAGGGTAGTTAATTCCAACTGATATAGAGGACAAACCAGCCAAAGCTAAAGTATTATTGTACCCTGTAATGGCAGCTTCAGCAATCAGATGAATCTTTACACATTCACCCTCTCTGTGCATTCAGGTGAACCACATTAGGGCTCATGTGCACCATCTGTTTCCCAGTGCCCCTGTATATGCTAGCCTCATCCTGCCCTGGCCCTTGCACACTGAGCATGAAGATATGCAAGGAGTTTCAGCCCACATTCAGCTGAACGCATGTTGGAACCCTCCTTTCAGCAGTTCAGGATTCCTAATCATGGAGCAGATCCTAACCATTTCAACTGAACACCATTTAGAATCTCCCTTCAGACATTCACACTCAGAATGCAAAAGTGAGAAGCAGAAGGGACAGCATGCAACAGACTTACCTAGGCTAATAAATTCTCATTCCTTCCTCCTGTCTCTCAGGCTACATAACATAGCAAGCAGTGCTCCAAGCCCAGTGATTGCAGAAAATACTGTATTTAAGAAGCACCACACCAACCAGTAGGGTGGCCAGATTGTAGAAGAAGGTGCAGGTGCAGCTTGTTGTGTAAGCTGAAATTCCCTGTTCTGCTAAACTATTAAAGGTGCAGGAGCCCTGTACTCTTCTGTATTTGGCCACCCTACCCATTAGTAAGCTTACTAACCAGCATGATGCTGCAGTAGCCTTACTCCACAAATGTTTATTAAGATGTAGTCCCACCAAGTTCAGTCAAACACTCTCCCAAATAGGATTATTATTATTATTATTATTATTATTATTATTATTATTATTATTATTATTATAGTTATTAAATTTATATACCACCTTTCATCCAAAGATCAGAGGGGTTTACAATATAAAAACACAAAAATATATACCATAACCACCAACAACAACACACACACACACACACACACACACACACACACACACACACACCACAGTATTGCTATGTAGACTTACATGGAAATACATCCCACAGAACTTAGTGGGACTTATTTCTATTATGCTTAGGAGCAAGGCGTTAGTTTTAATAACTTTCTGGCAAACGAGCCAGACGCAACTCATTAGCCTAGCCAAGACAGATGGAAGATGCCTTCACACTTTTACATGAAACAGCATTCTATGCAGAAATACTAAGGGAAGAACAAGCCATTTACAAATAGAGTGTTAGCTGCTGTTTACATCATACTAATGCTGGACACACACACAAAGTTACCCAACGTATGATGTTAACACATTTGTAAAATGAAGTGTCAGACTGCAGAAGAAAAAAGATTGACAATAATTTCAAAACAGAGAATGCCTTTGCCCCAACTCCATGTAATAGGAAGATGGAAGTTTTACATACCTAGCTGAGGACATGTGGATCAAATTAATTACATTCATAATATGTAAATAGGATGGAGATGGGACAAAGTTCTCGCATTTGAACTACTTTTGTCTCTCAAATGTTATTTATTATTTTTATTTATAATATGTATATTCTGCACTTCCTCCCAATGGAGCCCAAAGTTGTTTGAGTTCTATGCAATTTTTGTAAAAACTAAAATTTGAAATCTCAACAAAGTTTTCATCACAGAGAACTGAGCATCTGCAATACCTGATGCTAAAAGAAACTGGTTTCAAAAAGCAGACTCTGACAACTTACTGTTGTTATCTTACAACCATACCCACTGCCAGTTCTTTGGTGCAAAAAATAGTAACAATGACCAGAACCAGAGAAGGATTACTATACAGGGTCTAATCACTCCTGGATCTCAATTGCCCACCTTCACTCAATAAAACATTTTGTGTTTCTACTCAAGTAAAGATGAATTTGCCATGAAAGAACCGACCCCCTTCAATTACCTATTCAGTTGTCATATTTCCCCTTCATTCCATGAAATGGATGAGGGGGTTAATATATGTGGCCTTTCCTTTTCTCCACAGAGAGTTTAAAATGAAATTACCTTGCCACAGAAAGTGAAGTAAAATACAAATATTTGTTTTAGTCAAGCTACCTCAGGGATCCCCATTCTGAAGCAGATTTCAGCTTCCAGGGGAGGGGGCAGAACAATTCACACCTACAAATTTGTATGGCTCCAAGAAAGTGCCTGTAGTTTTATTTAAAGAAAAGCTGTGAAATGGATACTAGCTCTTATCCATTGAAATTATACACAGCATCTGCCTCCCAAGCCTACATACATTTGTGCAAGAAATAAGTTACAGATGACCCTGAAGACTCCTGTTATTTGATGAAGCGTGAAGGAAATGATTGAAGGGATCACAAATTGAGCAGCCATGCACATTGCCCCAGTTGTGATGCTACCGGCCTGTTGGGAGGAACACCTGGATGTTGTCCTTTGCTTCCCTAACAGGATTCATTTGATTAGGACATTCATCTAAGTTGTTCATGTGAATCCCCCTCCCAATCCATCAAAGGAATCAATAGCAGAAGTTAAGAAGAGACTAAAAAGAGGAATCATTTGTTGGGGAGGTGGGAGGTGGGAGGTAGGGTGTTCTGAGGAATAAAATGTGTAAACTGCTTTTCTAGGGGTGGATAGGGAGCTTATGAAGAAGAACACAAAGCAGGAAACATTATGGGAAAGGGAAGGGAGTTTATGAAGTTGCTCTCAGAGGGAAAGTGTGGCACAAAGAGAACTCTTAGTGTTTAATGTATTTATTTGCAAGTTCTCTACCCCGTCGTTTGACAAAGTTGGTCTCTAAGGTGCCTTAAAAGTATTTGTGAGCTCTTAGGGCTGACTCTGAACCCTGGGAAGTCAGAGGCCCTGTGGGGAGGTGGTTCCAGAATCCAGCAAACAGGCCAGTTGCCTGACCTGGATGGGGTTGCAGTCCCTCTGAAGGAGTAGATACATGGTTTGAACTATCATTGTCACTTATTTAGTTTAGTTTATTGTTCATCTGTCTTTGTAGTTCTATAATAACTTGAAAACTAATAAAAATTTTAAAAAATCATCATTGTCACTTGAAGCTCAGCTAACCTATGTGGCTTGGAGTCTCTTTTATCAGTTTTGGCTGCTACATCAGCCTTGCCCATCCCTGGCTAGGGAATGCATGTGGTTCACACATTGATAACCTCAAGACTGGATTACTGCAATGCACTTTATGTGGGGCTTCCTTTGGGCCTGGTCCAGAAGCTTCAGCTACTACAAAATGCTGCAGGTCAGCTGGACTTGATCAGACTACTGGTCAGCACACGACACCAGTGTTAAAAGACCTGCACTGGCTTTCCATCTGCTACTGGGGCCAAGTTCAAGGTTCTTCTACTAGTATGCACAACCCTGAATAACTGAGGCTCACGATACCTGAAGGACTGCCTTATCCTGTTCATGCCAAGAGGATCACTCAATGTGCCAGGTTCAAGTAGACCTGAGAAATGTAGTGTTCCCAAACTAAAAAACAGTAGCTCATGGAACAACAGCAGGGCAAGAGATCTCCCTCCTCTCCCTCTTGCCAGTGCTGGGAGAGTGGGTACTTGGGATTCGCTAAGTGGGAGGAGGGTAAGGATCAGACCCACAAAATCTATGATTAGGGATGCCATGATATCTGGAAGAATTTCCATTAGATGAGATTAAGCTGAGCTATTTCCGGCTTCAGGGGCTGAAAATAGCTCCAAGCCAATCAAGTCCAAGCCTGAGACAACTTGCCTACCCTTCCTTTCAATCAATTTAATGATGAGTTTTTATAATTCCTCTTAATTGAATATTTTTCATTCCCAGAACAGGGAAGTAGCATGGCATGGTTGGCATGAGACTTTCTGAGTAGTGTGCTATTCCCTGCCAAGACTAGTCTCTGGCAACTTTGTCTTTAGCAAATAAGTCACTGCTGTCTGATATACAACCCTTCACCAATTGCTGTGGTATAAATGGAATTTATGTGGATTGTAATATAGTCAATTTATCCCCATAAAGAAAAGAGAAATCATAACTCACTGGGCAGATTTTGGTTCTTAGCGTCAGTTGCAGTGATAAATTAAACAACACAGCACAAATTCCTGTACATGACTTTTCATTTCTAGCTACGTAACTTCAGCCTATACAAGTACAGAAGCTCTGTTATAATAGTGGTTGCTCATTTTTCTTCTTAATGCTGGACCCTAGTTGGATTGGCAGCCTTGGAGTCTGTGCTGTGGGGGTCTTAAGACCTGCATAGGCCTCATCCTGATATTGTTGTAATACCTGGATTCTTTGGGACATATTCAGAAGAAGCTACTGCTGCCAGGGAACCAAGCAATATGTGACCCCTGGTCTTGATTTAGGAGAGGGCAGGTGTATCACAATTGTTTGTTCTGTTTGGCACTACACTAGAGCTTATCTCTGAACTGTGCTGTCATAAAGGATAGTTACAGATTGTGTGATATGGCAAAAGGAAAAGGGAGTACTTGTTGTGCATCGTGTACATATCATTAAAAACCTCAACAAAAGAAACCTAATTTTCTGAACAAAGACTGTAATGAAGCTGAAGGATGGCATCATATCAATGCATAATTACAACAAGAATGAAAAACACTTGTGTCTACAAGCACATTTTCATTACCTACTTAGGAAAGGGATTTTGTTTTCCCTCTCCTCTTCTATCCCTGCTTCCTGACTTTCAGTCCCTGAGCTGTAATTTTGCTACCACACAATTCAACTCATAATCAATTTCCTAACCAACTGCTTTACCCTTAACCCTTTTAAGGTTAAAGGAAACCAATTGCTTATTATAGGAGATGCACACATGCAGAGTGTCTAAAAATGCAAAGGTTCATCATTATGTTACACAATTCAAGCAAATTGGATGGGGGGGCAGGGACATCACTGGCATACTTAAATCAATATCAAAATGTGCTTGCATTTCTGCTTTGCAGGATTTTGAACTTTTGCTTAAAGTTTTATTTATTCTGCCACAAATGGGAAAGTGAGGTTGGGACTACTCCACACACTGCTGATCAGTGGTGTGAGAGAGACAGGTGTATAGAGGTTAAAACTGTATCCTCTGACTAGAGCTTTTGCATTGTTTGGGTTACATGATGGGCCACTTGCAATTTAGGACAGAAAAAGAAGAACCTTTTCGCTTCATTCCATGGAATTAATTGCTTGTGTTTGTGCATACTTAAAATAACCCCCTGTCTCTGTGGGGATACTACACTGAATGAGATGACTCTCTGGTCTAATTAAGCAAGTATCTTTTTTTCATTCTAAGAAGAAAAGAACACTCTGTGATACATTAGCACTAAAGGCTGGTCCATTAAGGTGAATGGAGCACTGCCCTGCCAACCTCAGCCTGCCCTCGCCTGTCTGCCTTCATACTTGCAACCACGCCTGTAGGTGATACTGCCCACCAGCTTCCTCCTCCTTAGTCTCAGTGTTGCCCTTGTAAAACTCAGCAGGATGGAGGATTAGAACATCTGGCTCCACGTGTTGTTGGGATCCCCACTTTACACCCTTCCAGTTCCAGAACATACTAGCCACCACTCTGTGTGTGTGTTTGAGTGAGTGAGTGAGTGAGAGAGAGAGGGGGGGGGGAGAGAGAGAGAGAGAGAGAGAGAGAGAGAGAGAGAGAGAGAGAGAGAAAGTACTGCAGCATTAGCCATTACAGGGCATTCATGCTGGTGATACCACCTATGCTTGCTGTAAATTTGCAGAAAACTTTTGTCGTGGCTGATCGGAAGGGAAAGGATGGTAATAGAAAGAGAGCTCATCTGAATCCTGCTTAGTTTATGAGCATTTTTGCTTCTCTTTATAGAAAGCAGTAAATCACAATGACTTTAAGGATCAAAACCTCAGGGAAAGCTTCTGCCTTTGACAGGGGACAGCGTTTTCAAACAGAGCTGACAAGACTGGAGCAGAAGAAGCTATGAGGCAGATATATGAGAGCACTGGTGCTCTAAGGAGATATTACCCACCCCTCCCATGTTAAATGAGTGAAATAGAAGTGAATCAGCTTATTTTCTGGTTGAGGACATGATGGGACAGAGTTCTGAGGAGAGCACAGGAAAAGTCTTGCTGCATCAAATGGTGGCAGAAAAAGAATAAATTCCGTTCATAGAAATAGGATATGGATGACTTTTAAATGAGATAGTCAACAAATGCATCTTCCTGCTGAGTGTATCTTATCTGATGGCAGCTGGAACCCACCAACAGAGCTTCAAGTACTGGTTAATCCTAAACCAAATATATTCTCCCTCCCTCTCTATCTCTCTCCCCCATTTTCCATTGATTAATGAGAAAATGAATTGCATTTGAAAACTATCAAGTGGAGATCTGGTTGAAATTATCATTGGTGGTATGTGGGGGATTTGTTGCACTTTCCTTACCATCCAGGTGGCTGAGGGACATATGTGAGCATCCTTCCTTCCTTCCTTCCTTCCTTCCTTCCTTCCTTCCTTCCTTCCTTCCTTTCTACAGATCATCTTTAGAACAGTAGTCTGAATTCTGCAGCCTTCCCAGGTGCTGCTGCTTACAGAGAAGTTTGGCCAAGGATCACGTGTGTTTCTTTTTTAAAAGAAATGTGGGCTGGGAATGTTGCAGAACCAAGAAACGATTCTACAATGGAAGAGGACTCACATGCACCCACCCATATACCCTCAGTGACCTCAAAAGTAACCTCAAAAAGTGACCTCAAAAGTAAGCTAAGAGCAAACTCTGCTAAAATTAAAATGTAAAAGATTTTTTAAATATCTGGATAAGAGATTTGGGGAGGGAAGTTGCTCCAGCCTTCCTCCCTTCCCCTGCCACAGAATGAAAATTATCTAGAATTTGAGAGCAGGGTTCAGCACAGCACTTTTAATCATAATGCTGGCTACATAAAATTCAGCACGTAGCAAACATCATGTCTGAATCAGACCCAACGCTCTTGACATCCCTGAATACATGAAACTTCACTGCAAAACAGACTCACATTGAGAAGGAGAAAACAGGCTACAAATTCATGAAATATATATTGTAGTCATTTATGCTGAGCTTCTCCATAGGTCCCCCCCCCCCAGTTCTTTGATGTTCAATTGGGGTGACTTTAATGAAAGAAACCTCAGCTCCCCATCCAAGTGATTCAGCTGTGAACTAAAAGCTCCTTTTGTTAGCTGGAGATATTATTTAAGATGCTTTGGAAACAACCCTGGTCTTGCTCTGATAATATTAATAAAAAGAGTTCATCAGAATCCTCTCTCTTTTATGAGCTTCTTTTCTTCACTGGAGAGATGAAGGGATAAATCATAATGAAAACTGGAATCATTTAGGAATCACAGTGCCCCAAGAAAAAGATCCCAGCTTTAGACAGCGAAAATACCCGAGAAGTGCTGGCTGCCTTGGGCTGTCAGAGATGAACAAGCAGAAATATGACAAGGTCTGTATGTCAAGAGTATAAAGAGTAGTTCAAATTGAAGGAATAAAAGAAAAATTACTTTCTCTGTGCCACCTGAAACATACACCACCACCCCAGCTTATTGGGAGATGTGCTCTGTGAGTAACAGAATGCCTCTTAAGACAACAGTAGCATGGGAACTGCTTTAGACCACTCATTTTTGTCCATCTAACCTAGTAGTGTCTGCTTTGACTGACAGCAGTTCTAGGAAATCAGACTAAGGCCTTTCGCATCACCTGCTAGCTGAGCCATTTTAAACTGGAGATGCCAAGGATTGAACCTCAGACCTTTGGCATGCAACGTATGTGTTCTTCCCTGAGCCATTGGCTCCTCTTATTTCCCCTCCAGGGTCCATCTTGTGTTTATTTAAGGGTCACTTCTCATGTTGCCTTTTCTGACACAGAGATAAACCTGATGCACCTGTCAGCTTCTTGATGTGAGTATCTAGGGCAAGAGAGACACCTTTCTGGCATTTGGCCATTTTAAAAGTAGACATTTTGTCCTGACATGGAGATTAATCTGTAGGTTGGAATAGGAAATGTGAAATTGCTCTTTGGGCTCCTCCTTCCATATGAATTCTTGGTTTCTCTGGGGCTCTTGGGAGTGTTCATTTAGGTTCAGCTCAACCAGCTATTTATTGATCTCATTGTTTAGAGCAGTAACATAAATTCAGCAAAGTGAATGAGAGTAATTGCAAATTAATTAAACAGGCCATTCTTGATTGTCAGACTTGTTTAACTTCTTGTAGCAGCACATGAATATCATTTCCCTGCATAGGGTTGCCAACCACCTATAATGTGATGTGACAGAGTATCCAATTTTATCATGGCAAAGAAAGAGCAAATAATTTTAGTATCATGTTTGTTGATAACAGCTCTGGAAAAACTTGTAGAAGCAGTAATCTTCCAAAAAAAAAATCAGCGGCTAAGCAAAGTGTGTGATATAACGACAATGAATAAAATTACTATTTATAAATGGCACGGGGGGGGAGAGAATACACACAACCCAGATTTTCCTTCAAAACTGGTGCCTGTCTATTTTGGACTTGAGCAAAAAGAAAAAACAAGTGAACTGATAACTTTGTACATTCTCAAGATGATATAATGAGAAATATCTGCTATATATGATTGCTCTAGGCTTTGAATAATGTCTTTAAAATATGAAATTTACATAAATAAATTGTTTAAGAGATGTGTGGTGATGGCAAAACCTGGGGTGGGGGGCAGGGTATTTAGAGCAGAAACTCTCTAAGATTGGACAACAAAGACCCGTTGCAAGCCAAGTCCAAACCCTCACAATGTTCAGGCCCTAGTCATAAAAGTTTGTCCCTAGCACTGGGACTCATCACCAGAAAACAACCTTCAATGCTACTGGGTTCCCGTTCTAGGGGCATGGTTGAGAGTCTTCTAATCTCCCCAACAGCTGTTCAGGGTAAGAAGAATACTAGTAAAGGTGAGGTAGTGAACAGCCAAACTAGAATAATTCAAAAGTGAAAACCGTAAAACTCTTGATCATTTCATGAGCTATTGTTATACTTCCCAGCATAAAGTACAACACAAGGTGAAGGCGGAATATTGTAATTCACCTAAGCAAGCAAAACATTGGCAGTAACTGACCATGCTTGGCAGTGACTATACCTCCAGAATCAGAGGCAACATCCCTGTGAAGACCAGTCACCAGGGAACAATAGCGCTCCTGTTCTGCTCATGGATTCCCAGAGGTAACAGGATGGCTACTATAGGATACAAGATGCTGGACTTGATAAGCCTTTGGTCTGATCTAGCAGGATTCTTCTTACATTCATCTGGGCTGCAGCTCAATTTTGTTCAACCTGAATGGTTGACCGCATGTTTTCAGTAATTTTGTGAAGAGAATAGTGCACAGTCTATAGAAAGTGGACCAGCTCTTCAGGCTATCTACTACTCATTTCATTACTTATCATAAGAATCAGACTTGTCATTTCATTGACTTTAGCCATAGTAGCTCCATTGTATCACTGATATTTATAGGCTGAAGCACTGTGAGACATGACATACCTTTCACCTCTGTCTAATCAGGTCACCTTGTAAGTTATACAAACCAGGCTGGTGACTGGACACATTTGCCAAAGAGTAACAAAATGTTTAATGACAGGTTTGCATGGACAAATTTATACGTTAAGGGGCAGAACATATGAATACCATAACACTGTTTGCATGTGTTTAAAATAAGGCTGCTGTAAAGAAGATGAAGAACATCTGTTCTCTACTTTCCCAAAGGAAGTATAAAAGTGGTACTGAGTTCAGCATTAAAAATCCACCTGTGAATATTCTGTAGCAGCTCCAAGATAGGATGCTTGAAATGAAAAGGTTTGGAGTCAAACAATACTATCATGGTCAGCTATGACCTTCAAAATCTCTGTGCTGCTATGTCTCCCTTCCAATCAAACATCAAATATAGTATTTGAGACAACTGTGCAGCCTCCATCATCCAATCAAAGCATGACTTCTCTTCTTGATCAACATCTAATGTTGATACAGACTTATAATACCATAATTTGAATTGTGAAATAACATCAAGTTCCATATTTGCGTTCTCCTTCTTACTTAAGTGATTGGTTAGATGGAAAATAATTCAATGACAGCCAACTAAATTTAGGTTTAACACTAGAGGAACACACAAACACTACTGAAACCCTACCATTCACACTGCCTAAATCATGCAATTTCTTCTTGCCTATTGAAACCATGCATAAGCATCTGCCAAGAGATTAATGACCTTGAAAGCCTCTTCTAATTCTGGGCTTCTATGCATCATTTGTGTTCACCAAATTTTAGGAATAAATCTGGACCACTGAATCCATCATTGGTTTCATATGGAAAATACCCCTTCCACGTTAGGTCTCACATATGTTCTGCTTTGAATTATAGGGAAATGGCAAGATCAGTGCCAACCTACTCACAAGTTAACCCTAGAAGAAAAATTGTAATTATGTCACTTTTTCCCTGGACTACCTTTTTATGCTTGTGCATTTGCTAAGCTACAGTACTTTAGTTTCAGGTCATTCACAAATGGTTGCTATGAATTATTGCCAAAATTTTAGTAGTTCCTCTGCGAGACATGATGCAAGAGAAATAGGTTATCTGAATTTCTTTCCCATAGTAACAGTATGATGTCTTCAAATATTGTCTATATAAACCCTTGTGACTATCACAAAAGCCACATGCACAGAGAAAAAGACTTCTAAAAAGCCTAGGGTGCCACCTCTTTGCAAGTTAATATTTTGCAATGCAAAAACTCATGAGTAATCAGCTGCAATCCAGCTAAAGCGCACATATATATATATATATATATATATATATATATATATATATATGCATGCAGGTTTTGGTGTCTTCGGGTGTCTTCCCGTGTAAGAGTCGGGGTGTCTGTGCGACGTTTCGACGAGGTCTCACTCGTCATCTTCAGGCTGGTGAGACCTCATCGAAACGTCGCACAGACACCCCGACTCTTACACGGGAAGACACCCGAAGACACCAAAACCTGCATTCCTGTACCCGTGAAAATCTACGAAAGCATATATATATATATATATATATATATATATATATATATATATCCTTTCCCAAGACACTGACCTCTCGGGTCTTCCCTGGCCCAAGCTGATGGCACCATTGTTACTGCACAAGTTATAATGGTTTGTTGCCATTGCAAAACTTAATTGTCCTGAAATAAAATCAAAATAAACCTTTGCTTTGCTTTTAACACAGTTCAGTTTTTCATGGAACTTCCACACACACAACAATCCAAGCTGAACTGTACTGAGTGAGTGTTAGTGCTGATTAATTGATAATCCAAACACTCCAACAACTGGCAATGCAACTGGCCTTGAAACTCCTAGCTAACGAGTGTGCCAATCTTCATTTTAACACATCACGGTTTTAACTCTTCTTCCCTCGTTTTTCCTAAGGCAGAAATCGTGTGCTGTCTAGATGCGCTGTCTGGAACATTCCACCCAGTAACCTTCTTTTAATTCCTAAACATAGGATATCCATTTCACCCACCAAAGTCACGTTTCAGAGATTGCGAGGCAGTTGGTTTCTTTGACATCTGATGTCTTGGGTCAGTAGTTTGAAATCTGCCCTGAATAAAGAAAGATTTTCTTGGGCTCACGAAGTCTAGAGTCCATGCATCGTTTCTAATTTCTTTGTTTGCAACAGTGTGCCGTGGCTTCTTTCCATTTTTCTATTTTCTCTTTTCATACCCAGGATCTTCTACAGCTCACAACACTGCTTCCAGAAGTCAAAATAATCTGTCAGAGTCCATGGAAAAGCTTTCGGCTTATCTGTCACTCTTTCATAGACCTGGATTTACTGGCTGCCAGAAGACAGAAGCCATCAAGGTGACCTCACACATTGTGAAGTAAGGCCCTGTCCATATAATCTATTGCCAAAGTGACTGAAATATCTGAGCCAGGAAAGGCTGCATTCCTGATGGAAACCATTTAAATTATTTAAAATGAAGTGACTAGTTAATTGAATATTAAAGTTAATAATACCATCAAGGCAATTGGCCTTTAAGTACCACTTATTTTGCAATGGCTTCACTTTTTTCTGATTGAGGAAATTGATATGGAAGTGAACCAGGAAGCAAAAGGGGTGCACTGCTAGATAAAGGACAGCCTGAAAATCTGCAGAATTTGGAAGATTTGTTGTTTTAAGCAAATCCTCTGAGTGGAATTCAGTGGGTCTCAAACTGCTGACTGAAAGCATCTATCAGTGGAATGAGAAGGGAGGTGATTTTTCAACAATTCCACCCCTTTCCCAACTGAAATCTGCTCTAGAAAGTTGGGGGGGAGAGAATGCCCTGGCTGCAGGGGAGTACAAAAAGAAATGTTTAAAATTGCTTTTCCCTTCTTTTCGCTAGTGGATACCATTCATCAGCAGACAAAGACCCACTGGATTCTATTTTATAGCTTTTGTCAGTCACAATGTTCCATGAATCTGAGACATTATTTCCCTTCTGTACATTCTCCAAAATAATGTGGTGTGGACTGATGTGGTCCTAAGTAAAGCAGAGCAATACATTTGATACTAGCTTGGCTGCAGGCATTCCAGGAAGGCATACAAGATGCCATCCAACCAAAAAAGGGACTACACTCCAGGTTTGTGTAGGGTTTACTCCTTAGTCTGTTCCTCTTCCAAAGGAAGATGTTTGATAAGCCCCATCTACCCTTCACTTCCCTCTGCAGCATATACAGAAGACACCTTTTGACCACTTTTGACCACAATAGTGGGTCCACTATCGGTCTCATCCACTCAATCACCAGAGCTTGCCTTTGTATGCAGGGGAAGCACCTAACTCACAAAGGGTTTGAGACACCTGGTTCAGCCAATCAGTCAAAGCCGTTCCTGGGGTGTGGCCACTCTCAAACGCTGACAGCTTCTAGAAGCCAGAGGTGAGAGCTGAGTGCAAGGTGGAGACCAAAGTTGGACAAACTACCAGAAGGAGCACAATGTGTCCCCCACAAGAGGTACTACCCCTCTCCATACACTTTGTACACCCCTGAAAGGATCAAAAAGCTATATATCAATTTCTCCAAAGGCAGGTACATCCATCACTATCCTTCACCACCTATGAAGTTCATACCACAAGGATAGGAGCATGATATTCAATAATGCCTCCAATGTGCAATCAAGTCAGGCACTATATTAATCAGGACTCCTACATGTCAACACGTTGACCTGGCATCATCAGTATTAGACCTGCAAACACAGTACAAATTTTGCAGATGGGTTGAGCACTGATGCACATCTGATTAAAAAAAACAGCTTGTGGCCTAGTGAACAGGTCAGTTGTACAGTGATAAGCACTGGTGGTAAAGTGAAGTCAAGCCAAGGGTTTATACTAACATAGACACCATCTGAAGAAGAAGAGGGTGGAAAGGACAGAGTAGGAGAGTTAACTAAGAGCCCTGGCAGCCCTATGGTCTTGTGAAGATGGCAAAGGGGATGTATTCAGAGCCTGCTCAATGCATTGATGATTGTGAACTTGTGAAGACAGGTGTGCCTGTTCCCTTGACACTTCAGTATGAATCTACATTAGACATTATTCAGGTTACCATTTCTATCACAATTTTCTTTCTGCACAGTCTGCAAATGCCCTGTCAAAGCATTTTTATTTTATTTTTAATCGAAGTACCTACAACTTTTATGGTATCCCTCACTTAGAAACAGCCATCCCATCACTGAGCCATCCATCTCAGAAGATGAGAATTAGCGAGAGTGCTGGAACGTTCCATGACAATGGCACTGTATTTATTACCGTCATAAACAGTGCATTACAATCCCAGTCTGTTTGCATACGGGGGGAAAGAAGTTTAAAACTAGTCATCATAGAGGGAGCAGAAAAAGCCTGATTTACCTTCTTTCCTATGTCCTTTTGCTTATCTCAGAATGACATGGAATTCAGACCATTTCAGCAATACTTAAATAAAAGGCACATGATAAAATCAAACTAAGGCTGCAATCCTAATGCATTCAGTAGGGAATAAGCTCAATTGAACAGAGTGTGACTCCTGAGTTAGCATATATAGGATCATGCTGTAAAGGGGCTAGAGGTTACCTGTCAGTATTTTGTGGGAGGGATCCAAGAACATACAAGACATTTAGATTTGCACAATTCAAGTGGATTGAAGGGCTTCATTGCCCTAACACAATACACTTTGTTTAAACAATCTGGTGTTTGGGGTTTTTCTGGTTATAAAAGTGACATGGGAATGCCCCGGAAAATGTGGGATGAACAAATTATTAATATGAAGATGAATAAACACCCTGCAAGCAAATCAGGGTGAATGCTCGTCTTATAACCTCCCTGGAAACAGATGAGAACAAATTTTCCATGAAGACCTCGTGTAATATAACATCCACATAGGTTTTCTGCAAGCAAATCAGGTTGAATGCTCAATAAATGGGGTCATCTGGAGGAGACACCCTGTAGTGCATGGTTGCTACATCAGAACTTGCAAGCATTCACTGCCACTGCCACTCAGTCTGGAATCATGTCCTTTTCATTCCCTCTGAGCTGCTGTATTTTTCTTCTGTGCCAAGACAGGTCTTTTCCCATTTGCTAGCCCATCCTCACAAGCAAACAACACTGTGCAGGGGGTTAATATAGCTTTCAAACCCTGGTGTGATAAATGACATGTTAATGATGTACATGTCTTCTTAAATAATTCATAATTCTAATAATAATGTGACTCGACGCTTGACCCGTCTCCATTAGTCAACGTGAAGGGAACTTAGCATTCCTAGGGGTGTTCCTGTCTAGGTCAATAATGGCCATGTTCCCTCTAATCCAAGGCAAAAGGGGGAAGAATTTAGATTACCCAAGTGAATGCTACACAGGCAAAGAGAAATTTTAAACTCCAGCAAGGCCCATACTCATTTTCATGCCATCTTTGGTATGTGCAAGGCACCTCAGAGGATTTACATCATGAGAAGTTTGTGCATACATGCTTCTGATGTGTGAAGAGCAACTATCTATACAGTTTACTACAAAAGAAACCATAGCCGCTTTCATGATGAGATCTATTACCATCTCCTGCTTTACAAGGTACACAGGCTGAAGAAAAGACAGTGGTGACAAAACCGGAGAAACATTATAGGGATACAACAGTCCATTATGATTGGATAAATCTGAAATGTTAAATTACATAGCGGGAAAAACCACCATTATATTTGTCATTCAGAAATAGAAACAAACAGGGACTTATTTCTGTAACCGAGGCAAAAAATAGCACAGATGTTAAAACCCACCACAATACCTGAGGTCAAAAGAAGGTGCAGATGAAACACCAGCATCCCTTAGAATAGAGAAAGTACTACTTTGCTGCTATCAAAATCAGTCTGTGAGACCAAAGGGCATAAAACTTGCAAGCTTTGAAAGCCGTTTGTTCCTGCACTCAGCAAACTTAGGGGTCTTGGATCTAGAGCCTACCTGAGGCTGTAAAATGGTTTCCTGCCTAGATTTATTGCACAAGTTATTGCAATGGAGAGTTTGAGACTGCTTCCAATGACCGTGGCAAAGAGAAGTGGGGGCTGGAGTGGGAAGTGCAAACGGTGGAAGAGAACAATGTTGCTGATTGGATATGGCAGAAAGACCAGACAGGTCAATAGAGCAAGAGAAGCTATTCTAGCAGGAGTTGTGCCCTGCAATAACATTTGTCTCTGAAATCACTCCTAAGAGAGAAAGAGAATTTTCACCACCACAATATATTCTCTCACTGCACATGCACGCATACACACTGTCGGCATCCTTCGGGGGTCGAGATGCCAGTTGGCTAGCCCCCAACTGGATCATACCCTTCCAGCTGTGACGATCCCCCGATCTCTGGCACGACGTAAATCAGCGACTCAGACTTCAAAAGCTTGAGCACGCTATATTAGCAGAGCATACTGCGCAAACAGAACAGGGGTCAGGCTTGTGGAAACATACTAACAGCTAAAGATTTATTAAGCATAAATCAGGACAAAGAAAACATGTTGTCTCCCTTTCTTCTCCTCAGAGAGACAGAGAAAAGCAAAAGCTATACACACAATGGAAGTTCCCAGCAAGCTGTGCTGGTATGTAAACAGACATGTGACATGAAACAGTTCCATGTCTGCAACTAAAGGTGGAATGGAATTTTCCAACACACACACACTCTTTTTGGTTTTCACGACCCAAAACTTTGCTATTGCTCACCCTCATGATTATATGGTTGCTTGATGAAGTGCACAAATAAAGCTCTGCTCCAGAATATTGTACAGCTCTGTCTTCCAGTTCAAAGGACTCCTAGCAAGATGTGGCTCATTTTCAGATCCAAGTGCATGGATATCACAATTTATTTAATATTCAGTCAGACGCAAATAAATTCATTTTGAGATTGCAGGTAAACTTTGGCATATATAGGTAATCTATAATTTAAATGACAAAAGCTGTACAACCAGAATCCAACTTGGCCAATGGACAGGGCTGTTGGGAGTTGTAGTGCAACAGTATCGGGAGGGTGCCATGTGGGCTACCTCTGTGCCAACTGTGACACCACAGAATGGCTTTGGATTGAGCCACCCCAGCACATTTATTGCCCAAAGTGAAAGATAAGGTGATGCCCTCTCTTCCATGGAATGGACACTTTGAAGGGGCATTCTTAGAGCAAGTGAGTTGCAAATGGCCGAAGGCAATGGGGGTTAGGATGCACCTGAAAGAAGTCAATCAATCTGCAGATACAGACATCCTCTTTTAAAGATATTACTGCCAACTAGGAAAATTTCTTGCACATGCAGGCATCACACAAGCTCTGTGGTTTCTGCCCCTGAGGCAATTTAGAGGAAACCACATCAATTCTTCAACTGATGAACAGAAAACTTCACATATTTATTTAAGCTAGTAATGCAAAGGACACTACTGTTCCAAAGATGATGACTATTTGGGAGATCAGCAACACTTGAGCTCCTGGCAGGTAGGCAAGCTGTTCAACCAGCTGTTTTACACAAGTGCTGTCCCCATAGTGCAAACCCCATTCAGTACCACCACCCCTCATTTAAATCTTCTGAAAGTGTTTCTAGGGCACAGTTATTAAGTGATGCACTTGCAGAACATTCAGTGTTTATATTCCACCCTAGAGATGTCTGGAATGAAATGGCTGATTCAGTTAATGGACAAACATCAGCTGGCTTGCAGAGGTGGCTTTTAGAAGGCTAGACTAAACTGTAAAATAATAACAATTGCTTCATGAATCATTAAAGATAATGATTACATTTTGTAAATAGCACTGCTCTATTTGAAAACTTACAGTAGTGGCATTGTCCATTGTGTAGGCTATTTCTCTGTATGTAGTCCAAAAAGCACTTTAGATAGATCATGATAAGAGATAAGATAATTATACTATATGGAGTACTTATAGAGTACAAATTGTACGTTATCGTCCAGTGCAGTACAGCATGGCTTGACTAAAGTGCTCCTAGATGAAGCTTACAATTACAGCTGAAGGCATTAATCAGCACAATGAAACAACCAATTCAATAATCACAATTCAATTAAACTGTGGATATAATATACATGAGTATTTTATTGCAGCTGATGCTTTGAAAGCCTAGATAGACAGGTATAAGCAATCCATACACATATCCCAGTTTGAGAAATGCTTTCAAGGTCATTCTTTCAAAGAAGACAATTTATTTAGGGCTGTGATTCAGTCTAAATGAGACATTTTTCAATAGTAAATAGCTTTACAGTATTAGCAGTACTGTAATTGTGTAGGGTTTATTTTAATCAGGCGGTGAACTAAGAAACATTCCATCAGCTGAAGGCTTTCTCCATTTGCTCCCGTATTAGAGAAATTCAGATGGATAAGATGCAACAGGCTACATAATACCCTTGCTTGTGGTGGGCTTCCCAAAGGCATCTGGTTGGCTAATGTGACAACAACTGGACTAGATAGTCCTTTAGTCTGATCCAGCAGGCCTGCTCTTAGGTTCTTTACCTCTTCCAACTGTGTTTTATATAATTAAAGTGAGTGGCAATATTATGCCTGTGGACAAGGGGAATAAGAGGCTGACATTTCAGCTCTCAAAAAACGGAACCAAAATTCAGCAAGGCTTAGCAGAGCATGTGAAATAATAACTAAGGGAGTTACTTGAAGGCTGTATAGAAAGTCTTGCTTGCTTTACTATTACAACTGTTCCCCTCATATCTGGTTTAAGGAAAGGGTTTTTAGTTGGAGGAGAATGACATCCAGGCAAGATTGAGATTTGGCTCTTTTTTCGTATTAAAAATTGTGCACTCTAGTCACTGTAAACCACACTAGAAATTTTAAATTGAAGGATGGGAAATAAATGTGAACGACAAATTGTTAGGCTTTGGCATGAAGCTATTCCTTTGCTTCTCCACCTGCAAATTGGGATTAATGAATTAAAGTGGACTACTGTTATTTAAAGAAATTGCTGTAATGCACACCTGTGCTGAATTAGGGAAGCATTTAGTCATCACAAAAGATCCAGGGGAGAAATGTAGACTGAAGTGATACAAAGCAAAAGATTTCAATCAGCTTGTCTTTCAGGCCTTGCTCAGACCTCTGCCCTTGATGTGATGATAATGTAGCAACTGGAGGGTAGAGGAGGAATTCAATTTGTTTCATATTTAAAGGCAAATCAAATTAGCACTTTCCAAAAAAAAGATGAGAACTAAAACACGGTCATTCTTTGAAATATGCAGTTTTCTAAATGTTGTGATACAGTTCTTCAACCAAGAAATATTTGCAAAAATGCATTATATTACACAACAGTGTTCATTAAAAAGGAAAAGATTAGTTAAGCTATCATACAAAAATGTTTTATATTAGAGAAAACTGCCGCCAAAATAAGTGTACATTAGTTAAAACTGCATACAAAATACGTTTTAAGGAGATATTTGCACTAAAATACTGGTGAACTTTTATGCAGATTTTTTAAAAAGACAGATTGCTTCAGAAATGTAAACTGCTTTCTTTTTGTAAACTGCTTTGAGGTTTGTTTTCTACGATCAAGCAGCACATACATTTTAATAAATAAAAAACATGTAGAGAACTGAAGTCATGATTGAAAAAATGGTAAACTGGGAGAACCGAAATTGACACATCCTTCCATCCCTAGTGGCAACTGACTACAGCATGAATGCAGATCGTAGGTTAAGAAAACCAAGAACTGTAAAAGGGCTATAAAATGATGTGAACTCAGCAGTGCTGATATGAAGAATTCTGCACTCGAGCACTGCTACTGAAAAAAGGGTAACGCATGTACGATTTGTTCAGGCAACTGTTCAATGTGGATGGGGGCAGGGGCACATGCATAAGTCACATACCCCAGCATCATATGTGTTCCCCCCAGCCCCCATGTTGCCTGCATAGGGAAGGGTTGTAGGGGACTTCAATTTGTGCAGAACGCTGGTTCACTGGAACATACAAAGAGCCTTCTGCGTAATCAGGGACCTTACTTTATCAATACTGTATAGTTAATGATCCTGAACATCCAGGTTGGTCCAAGACATTTTGCCACCTGAGTCAAAGAAGAATAAGGCATCCCTTCCCCTTCCATGGACAGAAGCTGACTGGACTATTACTTCAACACTGGCAATGGGATAGCATCCTCCACAGCAGCACCTGAAACATTAGTCTAGTTTAGCTGATCCAGGACAGGCTGTGTAGCATACACAGCTCTGTCCTCCATCAGAAAGGGATGGCTGGGGAGCTTAGAAGGAACAGTCAGGGGCTGTTGCCCTGTAGCATCTGCCACCTGAGGCAGTCACTTCACTTTGCCTAATGATAGGGTTGTCCCTGATTAAAATCCCTTTTGCTCAGGAAGGTAAAAGTAGTATAAAAGTAGTATTTTTTGCAACCATTTATCTGAAGAGGTTTCTAGCTCCAGTCACCATGGCAAGGAAGATTGTTTCTGATGCTGAATGTTTTGAGATGGCTCCAAAGATGACTCAACCTTCCACTTATTGTTCCTAACACAAGAATAGTGAGGGCTCTCCAAGACAAAAGTTTGTGTCAATGTGATATATCCATTGTGAAGCATTCCTTAGTGAATGATTCACTAACCAAATTTACAAAGTATAATTAGACCTTGCGTATTTTCTCCTTGAAAGGAAATGAGAAATTTGAGATGTGTCGAACACCTTAGTTTTGAATCCCTAGTAGTTGGTTTGGGATAAATAAATGCTCAACACAAACACCAAATTTCTTTCATTGCTGAAATAGCTGCTTTCAACTACATATAGTTACTTAATTTTATATCACAGCTGTTGCAGTCAATAACTTATACTGAAAAGCTAAAGCTAGCAATGTTCCCATTTTGAAAATGAACTTTGAATATTTGAGATAATATTAGATAGGATATAACATTGCATTGTACATTTGTACAGTGCACAAGCATTTCTACTTGCCAGACAGAAGCACATGAATCTGACTTTGGAGAGTTTGTAAGTAAACAAATTTTAAATTTGCCAAGCATGTGGTCTTCTACATTAGGGGAAGTGGAAAACTTCGGAAAGAACTTGGAAGGTCATATATTTCTATGCTTTATTTTGCTGCATATCTTATGATTTTAAATCTCTGCTGCAGTTCTTTCACCAAAGAATAATTACCCCAAACATGGATCTTGGCCTCCAGGAATTCTCTTTGCTATATACCTATTTGTTCATTGAACCAACAAGTCCCTCCAGCTCAGAAATGTCTACGCTGACAACAGCCCCCACCCCAACTTTTAGGCAGAAAATTGTATCCAAATCCTGCTGGAAAAGGACCAAATATCCTTTTAACTGAAGATGTCAGGGGACAAAAGCAGCAATATATCAATGCAAATACCTGCTTTCCCACTGATCTATGGTGCAGTTATAGGAACACAAGTGTCTGCTGGATTAGGCCAAAGTCCAGCATCCTGTTCAGAGGTGCCAACTTGGGCCCCAGATCATGGGTGCCCAGCAGTGCACATGTGCAACGTGCCATTATGACGACATGTATCTTGTGTGCCACCACAGCCCCTCTCCATGCTTCCCTGGAGTGGGGGTGGGGTGGCAAAGTAGAGGTGCATGTCTGCAACTGCAGTGGGCTCCAATAGGGGCCGTGCAGCACAGGCAGAGGCCCTGACCAGTCGCCACTGCAGTGCCAGAGAGCTGGAGGTAAGGCAGCGGGTAGTGCATAGAAATAGGCTGAGGATACCGTCAACAACCTCTGGTTCCAATCCGGTTTAAGTTAGCTGCACTTAAATCCCACTTGAATGAAATTTGTCATAACTACCTTAATACCTATTGATTTTGAAGGGACTTCTGCTAGACATTTCTTCAGCTGGCTCAAGACCTTTAACTGGATCTGGACCTAAATGTAAATTATGATGTATATTTAAATAGTAGTTGGCTGGAGTTTGTACTTTCATGAAATACTATTTAAAGAATCCCACTTCTTCCCAGTAGTGGGGAGCTTGTGTGCTCTCTGTGCCAAGCCTGGGGCACCTTTGGCCCTCCAGATGTGGTTGGACTCCAATTCCCATCAGCCCCAGCCAGTACAGCCAATATTTAGGGATGATGGGAGCTGTAGTCTAGCAACATGGGTCTCTCTGTGTGTGTAGAGATTCACCAGCCCTTCCCTATACAGTAATGGTCCTCTTCTCCTGTCAAAAATTCTATCCAAGTACCACTCAAAAGAATTTGAAATCTAGCCCTCAATGTTACACACCTTCATTTTGTATTTATACTGTGGGGGAAGCCATATGGTGCGGTCTCTTAAATCCCTCAATACATGAGGCGATTTTCAGAGTCCAAGGTTGGGTCTGTGCTGCTCAGTCTCCAGCACTAGCTTTAATTGAGATCAGTAAACAATCCCCTCAGAGAACCTAACAGAAGGAAAAGTGCTGGCTGCGTTGGCAGTTCAATTCAATCTGCACAGTTTTTGCTGAGGAGCAGTAGATCCAGAACAGTAGCTGCAAGGGGTTCACAGAAACTTTAATTTTCTTCCAATTCCCTTTTGGATATTAAATTTAAAAAGCTCTCCAGTACCATGGGTCTTTTATTATTATTATTTTCTTTGTCTACTTTTATGAACTCAAGCTGGAATAAACTGAAAGCCCTGTGCTGTACTTCTGTGGAATAATAGGAATATGTTCTTTTTACAGTATCTTTATTAGTTCTCATAATAATGCTATCAGTTAAACCTGGAAATTGTTGTTTTTTTTTAAGTTAGAGTTGGGATGCTGTACTTTCCTTCTAGTGCACTATGTCATTAGTTCATTTACATGTCATTATGGTATCTTGAAACCTCAAAACCATGACCTTGTTGTGTTATGATAGAAAAATATGACTAGAAAGAGACAAAATGGCAATCAATATTACTGAAGCTGTGGGATGCCTGCCTGATATATGACTGCTTAGAAATAAGTGCAGCTTAAGGTCTCCTCAAATGAAGTGAGATGAGTTGCTACCAGGGACAGGGTCTTCTTGGTGGCGGCACCAAAGCTTTTGAATGCACGCCCCATAGAGGTTCACCTGATGCCTTATTTATGATTATTTTTGCAACAGGTGGCTACTTTTTATATTTCCCAAGGTCATTTAAGAATCTGTATTGAACCACAGTTTCAGTGGGGTGCTGCATTGACCTACAATGCTATTTATTTTTATTCATGCAGGAGCTTTCATTCCACAACTGTTCAGTAATAGATTCTATTATTTTATGTTGTGAGCCACCCAGAAAACAACGTGGCTGGATAGTCCATACCAAGGGTGCGAACAGGATGAAGTTGACCTGGGCCATCCACCTGCCAATCACCTGACATAACCATGACTTCAGGTGACCCAACTTCAAAGGAAAGCACTGGGAAGGCACTCCCAATTCTTTCTTTTCTGCCTTTGATACCAGCTTGAACTCAAAGGAAGGAAGATTCCAGTCCACCAAAAAGCAGGGCTTGCAGTCAGCATTGCTCAGCCCCATCTACAAACCCCATTGGTGGCATTGATTAGCTGGGCTTGGGAGTTCCTGATCAGCAGCTCCTGAGTGCAGTCAAGGCCTGTGGGATTAGCAGTCAGCACTGACCAGCTCCAACTACAACCCACCCTCTTTTCAGCAAGAATCAGGTTCACCCAAGAACTTCAGTCATGAGCTCCCAAGGAAGACTAATTCCACAGGGGTATACAGGGTCCAATTAAGATGAAGCTCTAAGCACTTAAAAGATTTTGGTGCCCCAATATATATCTAATTCAAAGTATAAACAAGAACAAGTCGTATATCATTAATTACTACTACTAAAATTTATTTATTCATTTCATTTCTTGTGGGAGCCTTTTTTTGTGGAACCTGGTTCAGCTGTGCAATATGGTCCATGGTAAATCCGGCAATGGAAAATTTCTGTGGTGCCTCCCTTCCCTTGATGCCCTAAGCACATGCTTATTTTGCTTAATGGTTAATCCAGCCCTGATTTGGTGCCAAACTAAAAAGGTGCTGAATGCACTTGCCCAGAAACAACCAGGAGAACACTCAAGGCTCTCCCCACTGCTCCTTTGCAGCCACATCTTTACCTGACCCACACCTGACATCATATATACACAAAAGCCAACAATATCCCTTCTGAGATACAACAGCCGCTCACTCCCTATACTTCCTGAAAACAATTGAATCCGTTTGTGTTTGGACAAGTTTTTCCAGCTGGATGGAAACATCTCTGCCTTACCGGTTCACTCTGTATTGTCTTTAAAAACATGGAAAACTGCGGAAGATAGATTAAAAAAACTATTTTTAGCTGTTTTTTATGATATACTTGAAAAGCACCCTGAGAAATATGTAAAAGGTGAGTCATAATGTAATTATAAGAAACCAGGCTGCAATCCTAAGAATTCTTACATGGAATTCACATACTTGAGATTGTTTTCTCTCAGCACATTTTTCCCCCTCGGAATTTAAAAATGAATTTCCGCAAGAACATATGGTTCATGGCAAAAGTCATCAGACATTGTGCATATTCCATTAAACACCAGCATGTCGGTAGGCTACAGATGTTCATACAGCATTATGCCCATTTGAAGTGAATCATGCTTCAGTATGGGTTTTAGAGCTCTTGGGCATAATGGACTAACAGCAAAGAGTCTCTGGAATTTTCTTTTTTTTAAATCCTAGTGTGAAAAGTGGTATTTACATGTTGGTCTAACCTGCTTTAAATGAAAATACAAGTAAAATACTGATAAGAATGGATGCTGCAAACAAGCATTTTTATTTTTAAGTATTACAAAGGTATCAAATTAGCATTGCTAGGGCAAGGGAAAGGGAAATATGCTGAAATTTCTAGGGATGAATATGCATTTGTTGGAAGCACTACAGATTTTGGTAAGGAAGCCAGATGTTTCAGAGTAATATTTTGGGATGTTCAAGCAACAGGAGCACTAATTAGCCATGGCACCTTGAAGACTAGAAGATTTGTGGCTTTACCTTCCTCAGACAACAGCTTACTTCATCAGATGTCTCATAGTCTGTTGCTGATGAAAGCTCACATCTCAAACAAGTCTGTAAATACACCAGTTTCCCAGTCCCACCCCCACTCCACATCATGGGTTGTTGCTGGAACGGAAGGGAAAATCAGACCAGGATGTTCAACAGTGAGAAGGCTCACAATTTTGACTCCAAGTTTGCACTTGCTCTTGGCCAGCCCTTCGATTCTGCATACTGGTGGTGGGTGTGGCTACCCAACACTTTCATACACACTCACACATGCATGTGCACACAACACACCCTTAGAGGATGGACACACACAGAGAGAGAGAGAGGACAGGTACACATACAGGACACACACACCACCTTTCCTTCCTCACAGATAAGGATACAAATCACCCCTTCTCTGCTAATCAGATGTTTGATTCAATGGGCAGAAAGGGTTGGTTTGCACCCTCATTAGGACACTGAGTTGGGTGGAGATGTTTAAGCTTCTGTGCTGTGTCTTACGCTGTTTTGCCACTGAAGTCAACATTGGTGGGTTCTTAAGGAACTAGAGAAAATTGACTGGGGTCCACATAAGGACCCCAAGGGGGTAGTTAACCACCCCTGGTCCACAGGATGGTTCACAGTTCTAGACACTGGAGCAAGAAAGTGGAGAACTCACCTCAGGGATGTTATATTCCATAGAATGCCCATGGCAAATGCAACATATTCCAGGTTTTAGTGTGCTGTTGTAATAAACACTACAAAATTGTAATACATTAGGGTTGTCATATTTCAAAAAGTGAAAGCCAGACACAAAAGTTGTTGAGCTTTTATTGCAAAATCTTTTTTAAAGTTTTTGAGCTTTTTAAAGAAAATTTGCCAAAATCCACACTCCTGACATGGGTTGCCATACGTCCAGATTTTCCTGGATATTTCAGCAACTTCTGCCCAGACACTGCTTACAACTGCCAAATCCTGGCAATGTCTGGGAAATTCCAGATGTATAGCAACCCTATAATACATATGACAATATTCAAAAATATCCAGAATTGCACAAGAGGAGGCAATATTGCCTAACAAAAAGATTAGCCAGGAAATTATTTTTGAGGAATGTGTCATTTTGAGGAATGTCACATTCTCATCAGAAGTCTACAGTGGTGCCCCGCAAGACGAATGCCTCGCAAGACGAAAAACTCGCTAGACGAAAGGGTTTTGCGTTTTTTTAAGTCGCTTCGCAAGACGAATTTCCCTATGGGCTTGCTTCGCAAGACGAAACATCTTGCGAGTTTGTTTCCTTTTTCTTAAAGCCGCTAAGCCGTTAATAGCCGCTAAGCCGCTAATAGCCGCTAAGCCGCTAATAGCCGTGCTTCGCAAGACAAAAAACTGCAAGATGAAGAGACTCGCGGAACGGATTAATTTCGTCTTGCGAGGCACCACTGTACTGGAAAGCCTCCCCAGTATTCTCCACCACTGAATACATTCCATACACTGAATACACCAATACATTCTTCCCTCTTCTCCCCGCACCTCTGGCTCTCTGCCTCTTCCCTGAAACTGATGACTGAAGATCTAGACATCACCTTCCAGGAGTTAGAAATAGCCTGATGGCTGTCAGTTGATGTAGCCTAAGACACAGGTGGCACTGTGGGTTAAACCACAGAGCTTAGAGCTTGCTGATCAGAAGGTCAGCGATTCGAATCCCAGAAACAGGGTGAGTTTCCATTGCTCGGTCCCTGCTCGTGCCAACCTAGCAGTTCAAAAGCACGTCAAAGTGCAAGTAGATAAATAGGTACCGCTCCAGCAGGAAGGTAAATGACGTTTCTGTGCGCTGCTCTGGTTTGCCAGAAGCAGCTTAGTCATGCTGGCCACATGACCCGGAAGCTGCACACCGGCTCCCTCAGCCAGTAAAGTGAGATGAGTGCTGCAACCCCAGAGTCGGCCACGACTGGACCTAACAGTCAGGGGTCCCTTTACCCTTTACCTTTAAGATACTGTTAGGTAGCTGTTTAGTGTGTGCAAAAACCAGTCTGGTATTCTTTCTCCTTAGAGAAAAATAAATAGTCAAAAAGTAAGGAAACTACTAAGGAGTGAACTGAGGAGATTCTCAGCCCCAAACAATCTACTTCTTATATCCTCTTCTAATTAAGAAATATTCATTGGATCCAACATAAATGCTCAAAAATGACAGTATGCAACTGATAGTGAATCAGCTAGTGAGAGGATCATGATTTCATGAGGAAGCTGGTGGAGGGGCACATGGGAGGGACAGCTTCAGCCTTATTGCATTATTCTCCTTTGTCCCAGCTTCTGGATCCCCTTTTGTCATGCTCCAAACATTACAAAAGTAATCTGATAGGATGGAAGTGACACATTCAGGCTGTGAGGGAAGAACACATGTATGTTGACCTCACCTACAACATCAGAAGACACACCACTTCCACCTTTACCTTCACATGTTCCTGATCTTACAAATCCTTGTAAATGTACTCAGGCAAAGACACTTACAAGTTCACCTCAGGCCTTCATGCTAAACATGTGAAGATCAGGGGAGTATCAGGCACACCCAGTGCATCCAGAGAATGCGCCCCCATTCCTCTTCACGCTTTTGCCCTCATGGTCCCGGTTGAATTCCTGGAAAGAGCTATAGTCCCTTTTCCTTGTAGGTCAAGGTTGCAAGGCCTTTCCCAAATACAAGAGTAATGACAGGCCTTATGGGAATATATTATTTTCAGTTCCTCCTAGGGATTGAGTCAGGTAATAGATTTTATCCCTTGTCCAATCCATCAACTGATGCTGGTCCAATAAAGGTTATTATTGATGGGCCTTGCCTCTTTCACATATATCAGCGCTACCATGTTCACAACGACATGGCATATGCAGCATACATTTACTTCCATCACTTTCCTCTCCAGTTAACCTGATTTTTGTCCCTCTGAAGGTCAAATTTTGTTTTCACAGCCGTTCTCCAATGCTTGCTCAGAATTACCCAATGGCACTTCAAACATGCTTTTGATGACTTTTTAAATTGGACTGGCTATCTGTTATCAACACTAACACCAAAGGGTATTGAATACCACAGCAACACCAGCCCTCAATTCCCTGGGAATAACTAATCAAGCACAAGTTTTTCCTTTAAACTCATCCTCCCAGCTGTACAGGAAAGAAACAGTAGAACCAGAGGAAGAAAAATTAAGCAATTAGTTGTTTCTTTTTTAAAAAAACAACATTTAAAATGATAGATGTTATACTGCTTGTATAAACAGAGAAAATTGGCTATATACATGAGCTCTTGATATTCTACTCCTGAGCTATCCACAAAGGCTAAATTCCCTTTAGGATGGGTCAGTGATAGCTGGATCAAACAGGCCACAAGTAACAGCACAGAGTAGCCATCTATTATCCAAAGACATCCGTCTATGTAAAGGGCTTTTAGAGGACAGTCCATTTATTTAATGCATCCACTCTTTGAAGGGCTGTCTGGTCCAAGTCCAATTTAAAGATAGGTAAGTAGACAGAGTGGGAGTCTTGGAAGATTCTCACCAACAATTAGTATTTGGACAGCAGACTGGGGAGGCAGACAGACCACATCTTCCCCACTAAGGTCCAATACACTGCATTTCATTTATATTATAGTAATTATTTATAAATTTGCCTCTACCTTATTGGCCCGAATAGAAGACACACTTTTTTTCCAAATTCCGACCGTGAAAAGTTAAAGTGTGGCTTAAATTCGTGACCTTACAAAAATTGCTGAGGTCAAACCACAGCAGCCCGTGAGCTAGAGGGCGGCAGGGAAGAAGGTGAGAAGCGGGGCCACAAGTGAACTGGGCAAGGCGAGCGTTAAAATAAATTATTATTATTATTATTATTATTATTATTATTATTATTATTATTTATTTATTTATACCCTGCCCATCTGGCTGAGTTTCCCCAGCCACTCTGGGGTGGCTTCCAGTCGAGTGTTAAAAACAATACAGCATTAAATATTAAAAACTTCCCTAAACAGGGCTGCCTTCAGATGTCTTTTAAAGAGAAGATAGCTGCTTATTTCCTTCACATCTGTGAAGAGAGGGCGTCCCACAGGGCAGGCGCCACTACCGAGAAGGCCCTCTGTCTGGTTCTCTGTAACCTCACTTCTCTCAATGAGGGAACCGCCAGAAGGCCCTCAGCGCTGGATATCAGTGTCCGGGCTGAACAATAGAGGTGGAGATACTCCTTCAGGTATTGCATTTGAGGGGAGAGAGAGATAAACCTCCCCTCACGAATGGCCCAAGTTTGCTCTCCTCTTTGGGGAGCGCTCCCACTTCACCCATCGGCAGCAGTTCCTCCATTTCCCCCTCCCTCTGTCTTTCTCTCCAGCGGCACCTGGATGCCTTGAGCTGATAAGGAAGACAAGAAGCCAAGGCAGGAGCAAGGGGGGGTGTATGTATATATATGTATGTATATATGTATATGTATAGAATTTGCATCTATATGTATAAATTAGCTGATGTTATTTTATGCAAATATGTGTCTTCTTCTTTTTCTGGCGGTGCACAAGTGGCCATCCTACCCTCGCAACTCCCCTGCATGATAGTATGATTATATATCACCAGAAATCAGCATCCAGCTTTTTGAAGTGCTTCTCTCAAGCCATCCCATTGCCATCCCTAGCCTCTTCCAGATGCAACAGTAAACATGGTGCTGGTTTTTCCCCTCCTGGTACAAAAGCAAACAGTAGTTAATGACAGTGGATATACCTCGGGGGGGGGGGGAATGCATAGGACTGTACTGTTCATGGCGGATGGATGGGATATACATACATCATATTCTGCAGATGTAGATCTTGCTGTCCCCAGTGCAGGCAAAGGAAGGGGGTGGCTTGTCAGGTCTTAAGTTATATTCAGACAAGTACAAAATAAATGAGAGCTACACCTGTTGTGAAGGTGCTTGCAAGTAACTGGTACATTTCTCTATTGTTTGTCTCTTTAAAATGTGCAAGAGCAAATTTAAAATTCGGCTTTTTAATTCGGAATTTATGTGATGCGATTTAATTTGATTTGATTGGCCAGTTGATAAAAATTATTTTTTAAAAAAAATGTGCAAGAGCAGCGACCAGCAAACAATGCACACTGGAGTCCCATATGGCATATGGGAAAGGTTTCTGGCTCAGTAATAAAGCACATTACCTGCATGCAAAAGCTTCCATGTTTAAATCTTAGGACCTTCAGGTGGGGCTGGGAGAGAACCCTGTTTAAGGCCCTTGAGAACCACAGCCAATCAGTAAAGACAATGCTAAGGTAGACCAACCATTGAGCTAACTTGGTATAAGGCACCTTCCTATGTTCCTATTCTAGTATGTCTGAGGACAAACCATTCTGTGAGAAGCCTGCATGTTCATTATCATTCTGGCCCACATTATGTTCTGTCTAGTATGTACCAGAATCTTGGGTGATAGCAGCACTTCTTGCTTGCAGCACCATCCATTGTATGCAATAATTGTGGCCCATCTTAACTCAACAGACCTAGTAGATGTCTGTGCAATGCTTTGATGCAGTGACGATTCCAAGCACCGGTTCAGTTTCTTTTACCAAACCTTATTCTCCCTTGGGGAATCAGTGGGTTTTTCTGTCATTCACAGTAGTAAGATGGCTGTGGTAGCTAGATAGCGAATTTATTTTTCCTATATACAGGAACTATGAAGATTATTTTAAAAAAAACAACCACCAGTGGGGCTAGGTGTCATTTGCAGCATAACAACTTCCAGAGGGGAAGATTGACATTAAAAGTGCCTCAAGATGATCCATTATTGCAATACCCTTTCCCCCTGCAGCTCATCATTTTGCTTTATAAATTAACCATCAGCAGATCCTTTGACAAAGAAGGGGCACTGGCTTATTTCAGGAGCTTTTGACACAGTCTGCTCTCTCAGTCAATCACTGCTGCTGTTGTTTGTGCTGGACATGTGGCGAATTGAGCATTTAATATATCACTTTGTCTTTGGCTATATGAAACACTGTGCAATATTGGCATGTCTGTAGCCAGCAATCCACCCAAACCAGTGGCCAAGAACAAATAAAATAACGGCTGCTCTCAGGGACATGATAACAGATTCATTCACACTGTTCAGGAACACTGCCTCAATTGCTGCTTCAGTTACCTTCATTCTTCTCTCTTCCCACATTCCCTTGTTAATCTATCACCACATTGGCTGCTTTCATCAACCACTTGCCTTCATAAGAGCCATGGTAGATCAGGCCAAAGTCAAATCTAGTCCAGCATTCTGTTTTCACAGTGGTCACCCAGATGCCTATGGGAAGCTCACCAGCAGGACATGGGCACAAACTAGCCCTCATGCCTTTTCTGCTCAACTCCTATCACTGCCAAGCATATGCTCTACAAGACTTTGCAATGCCTCCATATATATATATATATATATATATATATATATATATATATATATATGCTTTCGTAGATTTTCACGGGTACAGGAATGCAGGTTTTGGTGTCTTCGGGTGTCTTCCCGTGTAAGAGTCGGGGTGTCTGTGCGACGTTTCGACGAGGTCTCACTCGTCATCTTCAGGCTGGTGCTTTCGGCTTCTTGTTACTGGAACAGAGCAGAATCTGGTGTTTGAGTTCCTATAAATACTGTTGAGGGGTGTGGTGTATAGCCTCCAACGTTCTGGGCAGAGATTCGTAGATTTTCACGGGTACAGGAATGCAGGTTTTGGTGTCTTCGGGTGTCTTCCCGTGTAAGAGTCGGGGTGTCTGTGCGACGTTTCGACGAGGTCTCACTCGTCATCTTCAGGCTGGTGCTTTCGGCTTCTTGTTACTGGAACAGAGCAGAATCTGGTGTTTGAGTTCTCTGCCCAGAACGTTGGAGGCTATACACCACACCCCTCAACAGTATTTATAGGAACTCAAACACCAGATTCTGCTCTGTTCCAGTAACAAGAAGCCGAAAGCACCAGCCTGAAGATGACGAGTGAGACCTCGTCGAAACGTCGCACAGACACCCCGACTCTTACACGGGAAGACACCCGAAGACACCAAAACCTGCATATATATATATATATAAACACACACACACACACACCCATGAGTACTTGTGTTTTCTTTTCCAGAAATTATCCAGCCACCATTCCCATCACCTGGTCTTGGAGCACACAACACCTGGGCTTTGGGCAGCTGTGTTACAGTGAAACATGTGGTCATGGCTTACTTATTTGCAGGATTCTCCTCCTGATCAGGTAATTCTTATTTCCCATATTATTTTGATAGATCTGCCGGTAGATCTACTGACCTTTCCTAAAGAAACAGATTGCAATAGGACAATAAAGTAACAACATAAGCAGGAAAGTCTGTATCAGTAAAAGAATATATCACTGTCCTCTTAATCCCCACTACAGCCTTATGAAATAGATTGCGCACACAAACTGTGACTTACCCACCAGCCTGTGTAGTATTTCCTAATGGTTTCAACTTAGGTATCCCATAACACTAAAATCTCATAAATCTCATTATAAGGGATAGCATCCACTAGGAAACTATGCAAATCTACTGCATCACATGATATCAGGTTCATATTCTTCCACAGTTTTCTACCTTTATTGAAATCTAAATAAATAGTCCTGGACAAATTTCAAGATCAACCTCTCACTTTCCCACAAGTTTAGCAGGGACAGGAAAACCCAATACAGCAAGCAGAACCGACCCCTTCCTAATATTCAGCTACAATGAATAGAAGAGACTCCAAAGACACATCTTACCTTAGACTTCCTGAACAGACCCCAAGGCTGGTCTCTAGGGCTTGGGGAAAGTAAAAAAATACCTGAAGGCAAGGAAATTATTTACTGCTTACTGATAACAAAAAATGTATTATAAGTTTTGCCATTTTGACCATTGGCCAGGGACATTAATGACATTAAAATCTTACTGATCTTAATGACCGGGAAATGTTTTATTTACTTGATGGCCTGGAATCCAGCTCCTAGAATGCAATACCCTACAGAGTTATATGGAGAGGACAGAGAAGCAGTTAGAAAGATTCGGAACCTGAATCCAACAACAGAGCTGGGAATTTCTAGATGTGGTTATCTGAAAACAGGGTGCAATGTATTTTATTCTTAGGGGACTGAATACAGCACTAGTGGCTGTGCTATCTACTGATTGCCACAATGAAGCAAATATTACAAAGGCACCGTAAGCTCCTAGTGCTATTTTACCCAAAGGGAATTAAACCCTTTAGTATTCCTTTTGGGACACAGAGGATGGGAGAGTCCTTAACACTCTATTTCTCCTTAGTTTCTGTACCAAAACAATTTATGCTCTATTCTTTCAGTTGCAGATTGGGAAAAACCAGAGCAATAAAAAAAGAAGCTTCATTGAGACATAGTACAAGGAGGGGCTCAGTGAAGCAATCGTTTCACCCAACATCCTGCATTCAGTTTTCTATAGTCCTTGATCATGACTGACTAGGCCCCTGCCTGACAAAAAAGACTACAGATCCTGCAGGTAACAACACACAAAAAGGAAAGCTGATGTCTCTTTTTCTTGTTTGCTATTAAATTTACTAACAGTCAACAATTCGCTTTTGAACATGACTTACAGCATGCAGAGTGTGCAGTCGTATAGATTGGAAGCTAGTAATCTTGTTGGAGGATTAATGATCCCTGTCTGGGTGATCAAATTCAATAACAACAAAACAGCAGAGCTGTTGATCCAAGAGGAATGGCCACTATCCAAGGGTCATGCAAGAAACCAATATATCCTGTTCCTTCACATTTATAAAAGAGCCAGACTAGCCTGGAGACTGTGGAAAATACCAGAAACCAAAGCAAGCAAGGAAAAAGAAATCTTTCTGGGAAATGGTGAATGATGGTAAGACAAATTCTTCTCTCAGTTACAGTAACTGTGTTATAAATCCAGAGTAACTTGTTTAACATTGGACAAAAAAAACCAGCTACTATTATCTGGGTCAAGTGACTGATGGGCCACAGAAGCTGATCCATGCCAATTTTCATTTACACAGATCCTACATGGACTTACTTGGCAGCAAGCCCCAGTAATTAGGAAATCACTTCCTAATGATTACGTTTAGGGTTGCTATTATTCTAATCCTAAAGCATCCACCTTTCTGTTGCACCTATCAAAAGCAATAAAGGCATGATCTTTAGGTTACATACTTCAGGAGTAGTCCAGTGACAGCTGATGCCCACCAAGACTGGCAAGGCAGAAGGCAGGGGGTGCAACAGTAGATGGAGCCAGATCCAATGGCAGGCACAGCCAAACAATCCTCCTCCCTGTTGAGTTCTGCAAGTCAACAGTGAAACTAAGAAGGAGGAAGCTCACAGGCAGTGCCATCCTCTGGGCTGGTTAAGTGTGAAGGCAGGCTGAGGTGGTTGGACAGTGCCCCACCTGCCCTACTGAACTAGCCTTCACTGGAGATGTTCCACAGACTTTCATTTCGCTATTTCTTAGGGTTTTGTCTATGTGTGCAAAGCAAGTACCTTGTCACGCATATGGTGTACTTGGCAGATCCTTTCTTTTGGGATATGAACTGCTATGGGCAAAATTAGGACCAGCACCTCGATGTGTGTTTTGCATTGTGTACTGCATCAATAAACTCTGATGCACTTACAAATACTTCCATAAACTCCAGGAAGTTGTGTGCAGGTGACTGCATAGGAGTGCAACATCAATTCCCCCCACAATTATTATTACTATTATTTTACATTCCCATGCTCAGTTCTCCCTACTCATGATACCCCCCCTCACTGATCACCTATTATCCTCCCACACCCCTTCCTTCTGCTCCCAGCGTTTATACCCTTTCTTTGTTCCCAGAAATGCAGAGAAGAGATTTCACATGCAGGGCACAGCATGTGTTTATGCCGAGTGATCCCGTATTGTCATGCGAAAAACTGGCTCTTTCCAATGACCTTTCTCGCAGAGATTCTGCAAAATGTCATCTTTGCAGCAGTCATGGCACAAGAACAAGAAGGTCAGGGTGAGGCGGGAACTCCACAACAGAGCTGGCACACACACAAAATCAATCACAGTGGCAGAGATTAATGAAAGAGGTAGCACTATGCAGTGCCAGAAATGCTGAGAGCATGTCCACAGTTGGGAGTATTTGCAAATCCAAGAAAGCAGTATCCTGCCATGTTCATGCTGCAGAGGTGGACAGCCTGGAGGCCTCTTGATGTTGTGTTACATTTCCCATCATCCGATGACTGGCCATGGTGGCTCCAGCTGATGGGAGCTGGAGTCCAACATCTGGAGAGCCACAGGCTGCCCACTCCTACCCTGGTGGAAGGCTGTCTCCTCTCTTCTTGCCTACCCTTTGCCATCCTTTAGACCAGCCTAGGGCTTGCTGATCAGAAGGTCAACGGTTCAAATCCCCGCAACGGGGTGAGCTCCCATGGCTCGGTCCCTGCTCCTGCCAACCTAGCAGTTCAAAAGCACATCATAGTGCAAGTAGATAAATAGGACCACTCCGGTGGGAAGGTAAACAGCGTTTCTGTGTGCTGCTCTGGTTTGCCAGAAGCGGCTTAGTCATGCTGGCCACATGACCCGGAAGCTGTACGCCGGCTCCCTCGGCCAGTAAAGCGAGATGAGCACCGCAACCCCAGAGTCATCTGCGACTGGACCTAACGGTCAGGGGTCCCTTTACCTTTACCTTTACCTTTACTTTTACTAACCAAAGTAAAAAGGGACAAGCATTGCGAATTAGCAAGCTGATGGATGAGAGATGTTGTGTGCCCAGCAAAGAAATCCTGCAAGAGGGACAGAACTCTCTGTCAATCCTCTGCCATCCCCAACCCACAAGTAATACATTTTGCAAGATAGTAACTTTTGTGAATTTATTTAAAGACTGATTTACATAGGAAAAATAGGGTAAACAAGCCAGAGAACCAAATGTTATCTAGCAGTGTAAAATCCATATATTCCATTGACTTTTTCTCATCTCAGGAACTTTACAATATATGGAGTTAAATGTGCCTAGCTGCTGAGTCTCTCTGTATGTCTGTCTCTTCTCTCAAGAAAAGGCAAGGTTAATGGCTCTAATTTGGGAGCCAGCTACAACTTACCTGGTAAAAGGAAGCTTCTCTCACTTGGTCACACCATTGCCTTTATCAAAGGACATGACATAAAACTCCCTTTACTTTTAAGTCCAAGTTTGTTATAGCCTCCAGAGAGTCTCTGGGGATGTAGAGAGAAAGAGACAGAGGCAAGTGGGAAATCAAGGGGTGAAGAAAAAAGTGTTGCATTGTTTTTTAAAAAAAGAAAAGAAAAGAAAGATGGCTCAAAGGTTGGGTGACAGGTTATGCAGCATTTCATGTTGAGAACAAAGATCCACCTGGAATTTGAAAGTCAAAGCAGCTTCTGTCTAGCTTGTGCAGTATCACTAACAAAATGAAATCTGTAGGCAATGTACAGTTTATGTAATCCTTTTAAGCAAGAGGAAACATAGATGGTTAGGCAATGGGACTTGCTTTAAGGAAGGCTACCTCGTTCCTCTCACATTTACATTTCTGGAACTGGCCCCAATAATATGGTTGGAGGACATCCTGATTCTGTGGCTTCTCTGGGCAGCTTGTAGTGTATCTGATCAATGGCTCCACCACAAGCCCTATGCCTGTTGACTTTCCTGGTCTGTTGCACCACCCATGGTATAGCAGCAAGATGTCACCTTCTTGCGCATGAGAAGTGAAAAATTATCTATGTGTGCACCAAATCTGCACATTTCATCCACTACCATCTCCTTTCATAGAAAGAATATAGACAGTTTTGCCATTTTGTCCACACTATACTCCATATGCTACACTTATTTAAAAGAAGGGAGAACAATGAGAAATAAATTCTTCCCATAAAAAATATGGTGAAGCTTATGCAGTGTGTGTGTGTGTGCGTAGTAAAAGGTAAAGGACCCCTGGATGGTTAAGTTCAGTCAAAGATGACTATAGGGTGTGGCGCTCATCTCACTTCAGGCTGAGGGAGCCAGCATTTGTCCACAAAAAGCTTTCTGGGTCATGTGGCCGGCATGACTAAACTGCTTCTGGCACAATGGAACATTGTGACTGAAACCAAATCGCGCAGAAAAGCTGTTTACCTTCCCACCGCAGCTGTACCTGTTTATCTACTTGCACTGGTATGCTTTTGAACTGCCAACCTAGCAAAGGGAGACAAAGCTGGGACAAAGCAAAAAGAGGTCACCCCATAGTGCGAATTTGAACTACCAACCTTCTGATTGGCAAGCCCAAGAGGCTCAGTGGTTTAGACCACAGCGCCACCCGCATCCTGCTCGCTCTCTCTCGCTCTCTCTCTCTATATATATATAGAACAAACATTTGTGATGCTTCCCTTCTAAATAGGGGCATCATAAACTGACTATGTATAGAACTGGTGCCCCGCCATTGAAGATGTGAAGGAATATCTGGCATATCAGACTCACAATAAAAAAGATGGATATTCAGCCCCTAAGCCACGCACTCTTTCTGCAATATTTTTTGGAGGATGGATGTATTTTGCATGTAAGTTTCACTCTGAGACTCTTTGTTCAATACTGAGCTTAGATCCACAGACATCAATGGCTGAATAAACAGGATAAAATGCAGACCATAAATACAAGATGATAACTAGATACAATTTTTAAAAGAATTAAAGAAATGAAGAAGTGTCTTGTTTATTTCCATTGAAGAAAAGGTCAAAGGCAGCCCCTCAGGCACAGCTTCATGTACTACTTCCATATACTCTAAGTTGCCTGAACTCCAACTTTGGATGCTTTCAACCTTTTGTAGGAGAGAAGATGAGCCATGAATATTTCATACAGCACCATAGCTCACTTGCAGATACCTTGGAAGTGATTAAAGTGCAAGCATAACAATATTGTCGTTGCAGACAGGAGGAAGATGAAAAACTGAGTGTAGGGAGGCATGGTTATTTTCCTCGCCAATTCTGAAATAGAAGCAAATAGCCAGTCTATTTTTGAACAGGTTCTCAAACGAGAAGACAACTTCAGTAAACCTGTTTGTTGATTTGCTCAAAAAGAAAAATTTCTACTTACAATACTGCCTTCCCCCAATAGCTAGTAGTTCAATAATGTAAGAACAAAGTTCCGCTACAGTCAACATTCAGGGATGCTTCTGGAATCATCATTTTCGCCTGAGGCCCAGGTGACCTCAGTGACTAGTAGTGTCTATGATCATCTTCAGTTGGTACATCAACTACTGTCTTTACGGGACAGCAATAGCCTGAGTAGAGTTATCCATGCTCTGGCAACCACTAACATGGACTATCGTAATGAGTTTTGTTGAAGACAATCTGGAAGTTGCAACTAGTGCAGAATTTGGCAGCCAGGGTGCTGGTGGTAACAGTGGCTGGTGGCCACATATTATTCCTGTTCATAAGGAGCTGCACTGTTTGCCAGTGATCTTCTGGGCCCAATTCAAAGTGTTAATGTTGATACGTTAAGCGTTGAATGGCCTAGGGCCCAAAGATCTGAGGGAATGCCTTCTCCCACATCAACCTTTCCATGATCACCAGAAGAGGCTTTCCTAGTTGTTGCTGCATTAAATGAGGGGCATCGTGTGTGAGCCCATTGAAGGGCCTTTTCAATGATTGCTCCACATCTGTGGAATGACCCTCCTGAGTTCATCTCAATGCAACTTTATATTCTTTTAAATGCCAGGTAAAACTATCATTTTAATGCTCAAGCTCTTAGTGGCTTAAGTGGGTTAAGTCTTTTTTATGATACCACTATCCATATACTTATGTAATCTGTGAGAATACTTTTAATGTTTTCATTTATTATGTATTTTGTTTTATATTACCTTATTTTATTTTATTTTTTGTAAACTGCCCTGGGTTGCTGTTTTTTAATTGCCTTTTTGGTGGGTATAGAAACTTCAGTCAATCAAAAGTAATGTATATCCTGGGTTTCCCTATATCTTTTCTCTCCTAGACCTTTACCCAAACTTGAATTAGGAGTGCAGGTCGTGTTTCACTAGGTGGCTAGTATGTCTCATACACCCTTGCATATGCTTTCTAATGAAGCTGAGACTCCCCAACATTAAATTCAATGACGATGAGCACCTGCTCACTTTTAAAGATCTAGCCATTAATCACTTATTATTTTCAACAAACAGCTGGGGTGGAAGCTGTTAATCTGCTTAATATGACAAGATTAGGGTCCATGTCTTACATGAATATAGGAAAGAGGTGAGCACAATAGACAGACATGAATTATGTTGGCAGGTTAATCCCCTGCACATCCCATTGTTAACCATGTAGATTACCAAAGACAGTACAGGAATGATTTGAGACACTGTGTAAAGATTTGAGGATGTGCTGCTGCCAAGAACTGTTAAGTGAATCAACACTACCCAGTGCTGGGAGCTAATTTGTGATAGGTGCTACACAAAGTGATTTTAATGTCGACATAGAACTATGATCCTTGAAGGCAAAGATTTAATGAGCCTTGATGAGCAAAGAATAGCCTCTTGCCTAGGGGTCAGAGCAGAATAAAAAAGCAGTAAACTGTTGTGTCAAGAGCCACTTTTGAATACCCAAGGTTAGGATCAAAATCAGGGCAACATACTAAATAGTACTGAAAAGTACTAGTTAGACAAGAATTCGAGTCAGAATACAAAAGCTCTGAGCACTGTTTTAATAGTGAAAATGCTACAAAATAAGCCAATGCAACTGGGCTAGTAGACTGGGAATTGCCACTGCAAACAGTTGTTTTAGAAATATAAGCAAATGATATCACCACAGGAAATGTACAGATATTATTTCCATGTAATTAACATGATTTGCAAAACCTCATATTCAGCATAACTTCCTCTTCAAAGCTTTTGTCAAGCACAACTTGCTAATTTGCAAATTTAATGAGGGAAGGGTTCTTTCCTGTTGGTTTCCTACTCATAAGCTTGAGTTAGTCAATGGGAGTTTGAAATAATATAGCGGACTTGGGGTTCCTGAGGTTTGAACAATACCATGGCAAAATCCCATTGCATGAGTAGAAAGTGCCTCCCCTTTGCAGTTCAAAAGGGGGCTGGGAAGGTAAGGAGACCCTTTCCAATCAGTTCTAAATCAAATCTTTTTACTCTTAACAAGAACTTACGGTCCTTACAAACATGGCACAGAGCACCCATTTCTGGCTGAAAAGCTCATGGCTGTTCAGATTGGGCAGATGTACAAAACCCTTTGCCGTGTTTCTTCCTTTTATAGACAACAATGCCAAATTAATCTGGGAGAGCAACTGACTCAAATCTCATCAGTGAGACAGTCAGAACTTTATTGCAAAGGTTTTTTTATAATTTAATTGGTCTCTGGAAATATTTTTCAACTGGCCTCCTCCACCTGGACTATTATTTCAGAGATCTGGATAAACAAAGTCTGAGCTTACAGCCGACTGTCCTAGGGAATTTCATGTTCTCAACAGCTGTCATTTAAATGGTGAGAAATAAACTTTATTGATGGTAATAAACATGATGCCAACTCTTGTCAGTCAAGTTACTGCGAGTGTGTTGACATCCACGGATAAGATAGATTCATTACATTGCAAAGATTCCAAGCAGTATGAAAACCTCCTAGTGTTCAATTCACTTACCGTGTAGCATGCATGCTGAAAAATAATAACATATGCTTCCAGAGTCTCCAGCGTGAATGATCTCTAGTGGCATATATGACTGCGTAGGATTCTAACATGTTTTAACTATATTTGCTTTTGTCCCACTTCCAAACAATGAAGGATGAAGTTGGAAGAGTTAGCAATGTTATGCATTCTAGACTCTTCATTATGATCCAAAGGATCATTTAATGGTGTCCCTCTGACAAAACCTATTAATGGCAGAAAATGGCACTCCTTGGGACTGACATGAATAAGATTTTTTCCCCAATGAATTACTTAAATTCAATTCATTTCAATGAGGTGCTGCATAAAGCTCTATCCAGTTTTTCTACTGTCTGCTCAGAATGGATGAACCTGTTAATTTCAGATTCTCTTAGTTTCTCAATTTTCCAATCTGAAGTTCAGTTCTCCACATTTCTGCATCAGTTTGTAATTTTTAAAGAAAGTCTCATGAGAATCCATCGGCATTTTAGCACTCATTTCTCCTATACACATATTTTTGTATGAATTTTCCCCTGATATACACATTCCCTCAAGCTAATTCCCTAATAATGCATTTCTGTATATTACTTTATCAAATGTATTACCTTTTCATATGCACTTTGCTCTAATGTATGCATTTCTGGACATCCTTAGTTGTTGCAAAATTGAGAGAAGTGCTATGTTGGAAAGAGCAAGTTAAGTAGTTTCATGAGAAACAACCCAAATTTCTCCCCCATCCCCACCATCTGCACAATATTTCTGCTCACAGAAGTAGGAAAATTCTAAACTGCATTGGGCTCCTTTGGAAGGAAGGGCAGGATATAAATTTAATTAATAAACGAATACAATAAGGTAGAGTCCCATATTATATGCTTACTAGAGACGGGTCCAGAGGCTCAGAGAAGTTTGTAACCAATACATCAGGGTTGAGGAACCTCTAGACCCCGGGCCAGTCTTGGCCCCCTAAAGGCTTCCCATTTGACCTTTGATTCTATTTTCCCCAAACCATACCCACCTGTCCTTCAGCTGGTGTCACTGGGTAATGTATGCTAGTAGTAGAGGGTCATAGGTCAGTGGTAGAGTATGTGTTTTGCATTCAGAAGGTCCCAGCTTCAATTTCTGGTGCCTCCAGGTAGAGATGGGGAAAGACTCCTGTCTGAAACCCTGGAGAGCCAATGCCAATCAGTGTCAATTTCACTGAGCTAGGTGGAGCAGTTTTCTAACTTTGTCCAGGACAGTGTCCTATGTATCACTGCACTGAAGTAATAAAAATGAGTTACAGGTCCACTGAGTCCTTTACTCTTCTATTAATTGGTGGATACTATACCTCAGAGCAGTATGAGCTCTATTATAATTCTCAGAATTTGATATGAACTCTTGAGGTTTTGTAATAAAATGGACGAAGTTCTCTGTAATAGAAACGGTTCCTCCAGACTGACCTAAATGAATGCTTGATGAGTAAACAAGATGTGTCCAGGTGCTGAATCTAATTAGGACCAGTTCGTTGATAGAATAGCAGATAGGGCTAGTGTACAAGCAGCTAATTACTGTAGAGAGTTTAATGAACTTTCAAAAGACCAAAGCCTTTGTTCCCATTAATTAGGAAATGGGTTTGCTACTTGCTCACATTAGTCAGTTAGGAGAACTGCTGACAAAGCTATTTTGGGTATCTTAATACGCAGAGGTACTGCATCAAAATGATGAAAAAGAGAGGAAAATCATTACTGCCTTAGAATTTGGGATCAGCACTGTCATTAGCAGATCCGTTTCTGTAAATGAATCAGTATCACTTGCATTAAGGTAGATTTACGGCAAATCATTAGAACAAATTGCCCAAGGACAGATTCTATGAGTCATTACTAGTTGTTAATTTTTTAAAATAAGGTAAGGGTGGTGGAGTTCAAGCCTGTATACAACTCACATTCCTTTACACTGCAACTTTGACCCTTAATCTAAGAAGAGTGAGGTTCAACTGTGGATTTCATTGCAAAGAAAACATATTCTGAGCAGTGCTATTTTTCTAGAAAATGAGGTGCCAGAACTTCCCATGAACGCCTTCCTGGCAAGTTCCAGCTGAAAAAAAGCCCTGATTCTGAGTGAAAGCATGGGTGGGATCTGAACGCACATGAGACAACCACCTGTTGAAGCTAAGAAGGTTTAGGTCTCATCAGGACCTGAATGGGAAACCTGTGGGAACGCCATCTTATGCTTACCACCTGAAGTTCTGTGATGAAGTAAGACAGTATATAAATGTAGTAAATGAATATTTATTCAGAAGCACTGTTCTTTAATATTTACATATTCCAGGCTGAACGCTTGTTATAAAAAACATACTCTGTGAATCAACCCTGGATCTAATGAATCATTAACTGTTACATTAATGAACATAAGAACAAGAGAAGAATCCTCTGGATAAGACCAAATCTAGTCCAGCATCCTCTCCTTGCAGTAACAAACTAGATGCCTATGGGAAGCCCAGGAGCAGAATCTGAGCACAACATTGCTCTCCCCACTTGTGTTTTCCAAAATCTGGCATTCAGAATAGCCACATGAATTTGTCTTTTAAAGCTATCCATGAGGGGGCCATTGCTAGTACTTCTTATGGGAGGAAATGCCATAGTTTAACTATGTGCTGAGTGAAGAAGCATCTTTCCCTGCCCTGATGCAAAGCAGCTGCCAAGGACTGTGTGTTCCTGCAAACAAGCACAGGTAGAATCACTTCTAGGACTTCTCCTGGCATTCTAGGAATGCCGCAGTAGCTATATTGTATAACCAGTTGGGCCTAGTTATATATGGGCTAGATAAAGTACAGACTCTTCTATGTTTTTCAATATTAAGAAGGGCAAGACTAAATTTTCAGGAACGGTATATTTTAGGATCCAGCCACTTCCTTAGCACAAAGGATTACGTCATGAACCAGGACTGCAGCTAATGTGCTTGTATTCTCTCTGGATAATGAGCACAATTTGAATTCAGTTTGCATTAACATGGTGGCTGATGCCAAACCACAGCTGCTGGAGTATTTCACTTGGTATGCGATAGCATTTTGTACAGAACTCCAAACTTGAAGCAAAAAATAAATAAATTGCATCTCTTCAGAGATTATTCTCACTTAGCCAAGAAGCTGATAAATACTTATGGTACCATACTAAGTATATGTAGGCTTAAATATTTGTGCCACCCAAAGGCCAAAGCCATTTTCGGGGGGGGGGGATTCTTGGCAGGCTTCCCTCCTTCAGCTTTTTGAGCCTATGGCTATACTCTTGTCTAATTGCCGACATTTTCCTCCACAATCACAAAAGGGGACAGAGGAGAGAGACTTTAGGGTTGCAGTGAAATGTCACAGCGTTTTCCACTTGAGGGTGGACCTTTTACACTGACCACATTGCCAATTCTACCCCCAAAAGTGTTCATTTTTACACTATAATGTGGTGCACCACTGTTTCTTTCAGGACTGATTTCCATAGGTGCCCTCATACGACAGTGCATGGCATCTCCACCCATCCAAAAATTAAGCCACAAGCCACAGAAGTCAACACAAACAATAACGCACTAAACAAGGCACAGAAAGGCATTATATGATGGCATTAAGATGCCACTGAATGTCAGGAGATCACCGAAGGACCACACAGTTCAAACAATGGATGAAAACAAGTAAATGTTTCAAAGGAGGTAATGAACATTAGTAACAAAAAGTAGAAGTTTCAAGGAAAGCAAAAACTTTTTTTAAAAAAAGGTATAGCTCAGGCCTATTTCAGTGTTTTGTATACAAGTATCTGAGCAGAGTTGGACAACCTCTGATCTGGGGGACAAATGTGGCCTCCCTATTTGGCCCCTCGGATGCATGCAAGCCACCCCATCCCACAGGCCATACCATTTTTGAGATTGTTGCCTGGGTAGAATATGTCCTTTAACTGTGACAATGCTAGAAGGAGGAGGATGTTTGTGGAAACCTACAACTTTTTGTGTGACTTAATGTTACTGATAGTACAAAGGTTAGTATCACACAATTGCTCTGTCCCCTTTTGCCTCTGGTCCTGCTTGCCATCATTATGTGGCCTCTGGAAGCTTGCCTATAAGGGACTGTGGTCCTCAGACTGAAAAAGTCCCCCTCCACCCGCTCTGAACTTTCAAAAGTGAACAGGGATAGAGAGGAGTCCCACAACCCAGACTACACTACCTAGAGTACTTTCACATCCTTTTAAAAATGCAGTGCATTTTCTAAGTCAATAAAATATGCATTCTCTTGATTTTATTTAATATCTGCAATCCATTGGACATGGCTTTCACCCACCAAGAACACACGGAATGCTGTGGAATGACGCTTTCAATTAATTACTTTATGGATGCTTGTGAAAACTTAGAGCCAGGGAGAAGCTATGTCTTACTTAGAAGCCAATCTGCACTCTGGGAGGGGACAGTGGGAGGGAGCTTTATTTGTTGTTGATGTTATGTAATTCTGTTTAAGTCTGAAATCAATAAACTATGTTTCATAATAATAATAAATAAAATATGCATTCTCAGTCGAAGTGAGACACTCTCCAGTCCATTATGCTTTGTGCTGCAAAGCTATTCATGCAGTGATTTCCAACGATGCATCTTGGCTTCTTTAACATACACTGTGATTTGTGGGAGATGTTGAGCCAAGTCAGTGTTATGTGAGCTACTGTGGGGTTTATTTCTAGAGAATACAAATGAAAGTATCCTCAGAGTTTGCCTGCACACACACACAACACAACACAACACAACACAGTTCAAAGGCTGATTCTGGAGCAGATCATTAAGCAAACAGTCTGTGAGCACCTAGAAAGGAATGCTGTGATCACCAATAGTCAGCATGGATTTCTGAAAAATAAGTCATGTCAGACTAACCTGATCTCGTTTTTTGACAGAATTACAAGCCTGGTAGATGAAGGGAACGCAGTGGATGTAGCCTACCTTGATTTCAGCAAGGCATTTGACAAGGTGTCCCATGATATTCTTGTAAAGAAGCTGGTAAAATGCGGTCTTGACTATGCTACCACTCAGTGGATTTGTAACTGGCTGACTGACCGAACCCAAAGGGTGCTCATCAATGGTTCCTCTTCATCCTGGAGAAGAGTGACTAGTGGGGTGCCACAGGGTTCTGTCTTGGGCCCGGTCTTATTCAACATCTTTATCAACGACTTGGATGGTGGACTCAAGGGCATCCTGATCAAATTTGCAGATGACACCAAACTGGGAGGGGTGGCTAACACCCCAGAGGACAGGATCACACTTCAAAACGACCTTGACAGATTAGAGAACTGGGCAAAAACAAACAAGATGAATTTTAACAGGGAGAAATGTAAAGTATTGCACTTGGGCAAAAAAAATGAGAGGCACAAATACAAGATGGGTGACACCTGGCTTGAGAGCAGTACATGTGAAAAGGATCTAGGAGTCTTGGTTGACCACAAACTTGACATGAGCCAACAGTGTGACGCGGCAGCTAAAAAAGCCAATGCAATTCTGGGCCTCATCAATAGGAGTATAGCATCTAGATCAAGGGAAGTAATAGTGCCACTGTATTCTGCTCTGGTCAGACCTCACCTGGAGTACTGTGTCCAGTTCTGGGCACCACAATTCAAGAAGGACACTGACAAACTGGAACGTGTCCAGAGGAGGGCAACCAAAATGGTCAAAGGCCTGGAAACGATGCCTTATGAGGAACGGCTAAGGGAGCTGGGCATGTTTAGCCTGGAGAAGAGGAGGTTAAGGGGTGATATGATAGCCATGTTCAAATATATAAAAGGATGTCACATAGAGGAGGGAGAAAGGTTGTTTTATGCTGCTCCAGAGAAGCGGACACGGAGCAATGGATCCAAACTACAAGAAAGAAGATTCCGCCTAAACGTTAGGAAGAACTTCCTGACAGTGAGAGCTGTTCGACAGTGGAATTTGCTGCCCAGGAGTGTGGTGGAGTCTCCTTCTTTGGAGGTCTTTAAGCAGAGGCTTGACAACCATATGTCAGGAGTGCTCTGATGGTGTTTCCTGCTTGGCAGGGGGTTGGACTCGATGGCCCTTGTGGTCTCTTCCAACTCTATGATTCTATGATTCTATGATTCTATGATTCTATGATACCACACTGTTGTTTGCCATGGGAAAATAAGTCCTGTTTATAGCATCAGATGTGTTGCAGCCTTCATGCAGCCCACCCGACTATTTGGGGTCATTGAAAAGCTATGGTGCTTCACAGAATGTTCAATACACCCATCCAAACTACTGCTGGAGAGACAGTTCAGTGGGTGTTATGCAGCCACCAGTGTGAACAAAAACAGAAATGTGGGACAACAAGGTAGGGGTGTCAGTTTTGTTGCCACACCTCTTTGATGTGGTTTGAAGGTACACTGATTTATCATCCATTATATAGCACTTTTAATTTGCAAGTGACTCCTATGGTGTATGTATATATATTGCCAACAACCCAGTGGTGTAAAGTCCCTATAATTCCTGTTTTACAACATAGGGAGTTGAGGTTTAGATATATTGACTTATACAATGTGTCTGTGACAAAGATAAAATGTGAACTCAGTACAACTTTCTATTCATTGCCACGCTGTCCCATAAGGATCAAATGCACTGAGAGCATTTATTGGAAACATGATTTCAGCCCACTGTACTTTTTTTTTAACTGAGCATTTTTAGCTTTTAAAAAGTATAAGATGGGAGTGGTATCGAAAGTTACCTGAAATTTCCCTCCTGGGAATTTTTGAAAAAAGCGTCAACTTAACATGCTATTCCCATTGAACTTGGAGTCACCTATATTCTCGTTCCAACTGATCTATCAATTGAACCTGTTCCAAATGTGGGCAACAGAAACATTATGAAAGCAGAAAACACTGAAGAAATAAAAATGATTCAGATGTAAAATTAAATCCTGCTAAATGTGATAAAACTTAAATTCTAAAAGAAAGAAATGTTATTTCCACCCCATGCATACTATAAAAAGCAAAGCAAAATTAAAAACAATAAATAAGTTATTGATAAAATCCAGGGGTGCCTTAAAATTAAGATTTTATGTATCCAGTTATTTCAGCTGGTGCATAGTTGCCTGGTTTGTGTGCAACCATCAGTCCTATGGAACCTGCACAGCAACATATTTGCTTTCTGATTAAAGAAGCTTTTCAGCCAATGCTGTTCATTGAGGGCATTAGCTAGTCTTTGTTACTCTGGCCAAAACTGATCAAAGGACTGCATGGCCAAGGCCTGCTACTTGAAGATTAGAATCACAGCAGATGTTTCATTTAGTCCAAAGACCTCCAGGTGGCCAAAAATTCTGGTCACTCATGTAAGCACTCTGGCTGACATTGTTAACATTTGTTAACAAAACTGGGCCAGCCGTGTTTTTCAGAGGCCTCCGCCTTTAATCCTACAGGAGCTGATGCCATATGAAGCATATCCTAAGTAGGGGTGGTGGTGCAGTGGCAGGCAATCAGTCCCTGTGCCAGTTAGCTGGTGCTTCTTGTCCTTGCAGTTCTTGGGTTGTGTTTGTTTTTTTTGGTTTTGGTTTTTAAATCATGCGAGTTCCAGGCTGGTGTAGGTCACACACCTGATACTCTGGCCTCACAGAGAAACAGAGATGCTTCGGATCCATCAGATGGAGCCAATTATGTCCCACCTCCATACACTCCTAGAATGCACCTTTTCGGGGCCTAAGCCTGACTGTCACTGGGAGACACACTATGCACACTGATTTCTCTATATACGGCCTAGGACCCTCGTTCCTACGAGACCGCCTCTCCTGGTATGTCCCACAGAGGACCTTTGTTTCAAACAAAAACATCTTGGAGGTCCCGGGCCACAGGGAGGTTAGGCTGGCTTCAACCAGAGCCAGGACTTTTTTGGCTGTGGCCCCGATCTGGTGGAACGCTCTGTCACAAGAGACTAGGGCCCTGCAGGACTTGACATCTTTCCGCAGGGCCTGCAAGACAGAGCTGTTCCACCAGGCCTCTAGCCAAGGCACAGTCTGACCCCCTCCTTTGGTAATCCTCACAGAACTCTAGCCCAATAGTTGCCATTAATTTGATTTTGAATTGATTTTAAAATGAATTGATTTTAGAATGTTGTGTTACTTTTATTGTTGTTAGCCACTCTGAGTCCGGCTTCGGCTGGGAAGGGTGGGATATAAATAATTTATTATTATTATTATTATTATTATTATTATTATTATTATTATTTGCAGGCATAGCAGGAGGCTCTGTATTGGGCCTGGTCTCCCTATTGGAAAATGTTGTGAGCATGACTTAATCATCAACATTTTCATGGCACTTCCTTTTAAAAACCAGCTCATCAAAATGCTTCTCTACTGTGTCCTCCATTTATGAATTCCACTCGCTCCATTTCACCTATGATTCAAAATTTCAGCATTCTTAAAACCTGCTATCAAGGCGTTCCACCAACAAATAACTGGGGACAACTTCTTCATCTACTACACTGTTCAATTGATATATTCATTACTGACCAGTGGCAGAAAAATGAATTAGTAGGAGTGGTATATAAAGAGGTGAGGTGCTTTAGTCATCATATACTTGTTAAATTTGTATCCCACCTTTCCATTAAATGGTATTGGCAAAATACAAATAAAACAGTTTTTGGCAAAAAAAAAAAAAGGAAAAAGGAAAGCCTAATTTATGTACTACTTCATCAGACAATTCCAGCCATTTTGCGAGGGAGGGTTGCTGTGAAAGGTCTGTAAAGGTGTTTTATTCTAGGAGTGATCTCTAATTGGCTAGCATCACCCATATGACCAGCCAGGACATACATGCCAATGGTGGTTGGGGCCAGAAGCAAATGTGGATGGAGCAACAGGTGTATAATTTATCCATAGGGTGTCAAACCCATCTCCTTATCGGGGTGTTGAAAGGATAGTACAGAAGAGAGCCATGCATACTGCCTTGAATTCCATGGAGTATATAGCTATAATAAATACATAAATGTGGGGCAGAATTACTGGAAGATGAGCCATTTTGTTCTGTTCTATTATAAGATTTTGTTATAAAATCTGACTTCATCTAGAAGACAGTTTTTTTAAAAAGCAACATTCTCAAGCAGGTAAGATTTTTCAATGGCAGTGATCAACTATCTCCTACTAATGATGAGAGGTTGAATGCACAGTGAGTTGGCACAAATTAATGATCTGTTTTAAGTCAGTTGACGGCTTGCTCAACTTCATTACATGAATGTCTGGCCACTGTACAGAATCTCTTAATTAAAGAGGTATTTGGAATTGGCACAATATGCAAAACTATAAAAGCAGGGAATTAAATTAAGACTCTTGTCCTGAATGGTTTAGGATTTCAAGGGACCAAGGATATGGCTGGTAGGCTAGTTAATTGCACCTTCCATTTCATTTCATACCAAACAAAACATCAGGAACCACAGTTCACACAAAAAAAATAGAGAGATGCTTGCATTATTTATAATAGCTGGAAAGGTTTGAAGTCTGGTAGGCATGCCAACAGACTGCTGGGGTGGCCAAAATAATGGCTTCCTTTACCCATATTAACCCCTTTGCTACATCAATGAGCACAGGATTAGATCTCCACCTATCTAACTTATTGGGTGTCCCACATGTAACAGAACTATTAAAATGAAATTCTTAGGAGGACGCAGAGTGGAAAAACAGTGAAGATTGTGAGATACCTAATCCTTTCTTTTCTCACTGCTTCTCTGCCACAGATCTCCCCTGTCCGCTTGTGACTACCACTCACCACCACTCCAGGATATTCCACCCATGTTTTTATCCTAAGAACTGGCCTGATAGAAAATTCCTCTTGTTTATCCATCAATACCCCTGGCTTCATCTTATGGTCATCACTGCAGTTGCAGAAACCTTCTCTGCTCTTCCACAGAACTGGCAGAATGGACTGTTCCACAGAGATAAGAGAAGAAAAGGGGATAAGAGTATAGAAGGGTAGCATGTGTGCCGATGTATGTATGAATCAGGAAAGATAAAAGAGGGAAAGGAGGAGAGCTGAGACTGGGGAGAAAGGAGACTTGTAGTACCCATTGACCATTGGTTACCCATTGACTATCAACCAGGGACACCTTGGTGCCTGCCAGACTGTTTGTTTTTTTTGTACTGCCCAAACATACAGAGCAGAAGCTTGATGGGAATTCGATGGCATATTAAGGCTGCTCACGATCACATCCCTGCATGGAAAATTTCTCACAATATCTTTACTTCATTTAGAAAGAGGACAATTTAGCTTGGAATAATGCGCGACAGCTGTGGCAAGCTCAAGCTTGGCAATAAATAAATGGTATGTATAGCTTAGTGTTTAGAAGAAACTGAGGAAGGGTGCATAATTTTTACAGCTGTGTGAAGTCCACAATAATCAATGGCCAAATAGATTGTCACTCCATCCTATTGGATGTTTTTATTGGTTAATATATCTGTTTACATAAACTGTACCTTGCTCATCAGCAATGTGAATGGGAAAAGTCAATATTGTAGAAGAAAATGGAAAAGCAATTTAAGAGGCATGTGGAATTCTGCAGACAAAAGTAACTAAAAGTAACTAAGCAAACCATGCCCTTTTATCTGCCTGGATGAGGGAACTCCTGAGATCCATATATATATGATACTATAAAGTTACTGGAGGAATAGCAGCAAAGAAGGCTAAATAAACTTTAATTCCACAACAACAACAAAACCCACTAATTTCAATATCGTCCTCAAAATTGGGAACATGGGAAGCTGCCTTATACAGTGGTGCCCCGCAAGACAAATGCCTCGCAAGACGGAACACCCGCTAGACGAAAGGGTTTTCCGTTTTGGAGGTGCTTCGCAAAATGAATTTCCTATGGGCTTGCTTCGCAAGACGAAAATGTCTTGTGAGTTCCTGCGGGGGGTTTTTCTCCCCCCCCCCTTTTTCCCAAGCCGCTAAGCTGCTTATCAGCTGATCCGCTAAGCCTGCTAAGCCGCTAGTAGCGCTAATCCGCTAAGCCGCTAATGGGCTGGCTTCGCAAGACGAAAAAACGCAAGACGAAGAGACTCGCAGAACGGATTCTTTTTGTCTTGCGAGGCACCACTGTACTGAGTAAGACCATTGGCCCATCTAACCCAGTATCTCCAGAACGTAAGAATATCAGAGAAGTGTACTGGATCAGGCCAATGGCCCTTCTAGTTCAGCATCTTGTTCTCACAGTGGCCAACCAGATGCCAATGGGAAACCTGAAAGCAGGACATCAGCACATCAGCACATCAACACTCTGTCTACACTGTCCTTCACCTCCTTTGCCCTTCTGACTGACTGCAGCCATGTGATGTGAATATTGTCAGTGATGTCACAATGTCAATGATTTGATGATGTCAAGGATACACATAAACTAAATCACTGAGTTGTCACAGCCAAACAGACTAAACAGCAGTGAGAGCCAATGAGGTCAAGGGCACCGAGGGCAAAAAGAAAAGCAATAACACAAGAAGCAGCGCATGACTATGCTGAATCAATGTGAATTATGTTCACAATGTGAAAACTGCTGAAAATGAGAGGTGTTTTTCAACATTCATAAACTCATGGAGAAATAAGACAGTAGTTGGGGATAAAGGTTGTAATTGATTTGTTATATAATAAAATGCACTAGGCACAAAAGAGGAAGCTGTGAAACAAGACTGAAAAGTACCGGTATATCCAATAGAAAATGAACCAGGAGAATCGGTGGCAATGTAAAAAAAAAGCAATGGGAGGCCTTATCTAAGAATGGAAAAGCTATGCATGAACCAACAGTCCAATAAAATATATTTCATTTCAGTATAACTTGTAACCTATTTAGAGAAAATGTTTACTTGCCCTCTGTGATCTTTTTATTTTTAGTGGAATGTAACTAAAGTTATTTTTCTTTCTATGAAGTTCAGCCATATTGGAAATTGCACATACAGTTTCAAGCCTTATGCCATGTCAGCTCTGTACCACATGAGGGCACACTCCAATATCTCTTGCAGCAGTGCATGGTTCTGAGACATACCTGTAGTTCAGGGATGACCTCTGGCCACATTGGAAGCAGTACATGCTGTCTGTGGCATAGCTGAGTCTCTCCACTCAAGATTCACAATGATTTGTGAAGCATTTTGAAGCATTCTCTCCCATTGTGGTCCCTGTTCCCTTTGACTCCACACTTGCCTTGCCTCCATATTTACAGTTAGAGGAGAGCTGGCAAATCTGTGGCCCTTCGGTGGTTGTTGTATTCCAGCTCCTATAAGCACCAGCTAACATGGCCAATGGTCAGAGATACTGGAAGCTGCAGACCACCAACATCTGGAGAGCCACAGGTTTCCTACCTTTGCCCTTGAAGGTTTAAGAACCTTCCTTGGGCAGGAAAGTGGGAAGTGAAGTATTGGGTATTAGGAACACAGAACAGCAAGCTAAAGAAAATTAGGGAGAGCTTGGGGTGGCATGGTCCATCAAAGCCAGTGGAAAACCCCTATATAAATTTGGTTAGGATCAGATTGCCTAACCACTACTCTGCTCTTCACTCTCCTTTGTCCTTGTCCCAGTGGCAAAGGAACACAATTATTCCCTACTTTCTTTTCAGCAACCATTAAGATATTTGAAGATTATTAGGTGAACCTTTAATCCTCTTTTCTTCAAACTAATTATAGCAAATTCCATTTACTTTTCCTCTTATGACATGCTACTCAACCCTTTTGTCATTGCCTCTGTTCATCTCCGGATTCCCATCAATTTGTGCACATTCGTTTTTGTGTATTTGCTTTCAAACAAGATATTCCTGCTGTGCCATATAATCTTGGATATTCTATTTCTATGAATGCTTACAATCCTCAGACAGTATGTATGCTAGCATGTACTTTGCAGGAGCATCACGCTGATGGTTTGCATTCAGTGTGTGAACTGTTATAGACTCATCCAGCAAGACTAAAGGTCAGGGATGATTGGAGTTGTTGTCCAGTAACACCCACTTTGACTTCTTATTTGCTTCTACTCTTGGCATTGTCCCTTTAACCATTAGCACTGATATCGCCCCAGCTCAGCCATTTACATCTCAAGCCTGGCACATTTCTGCATAAGGGATGACTACTGAATGTGGTATGCAGATACTGTGGTCATTTTAGCAAATGCATAGACTTTTAAGACATGCTTAACACAGGGAAGTGGCTCCTGGAGTCCTGAGGTGTGTCTGCATTGGAGCTCTAAGATTTAAATTGTCTCCTTTACAGAGTCCCATTACTCGCCATTTCCTAAGTTTTCCATCACCATTCTCTTGTTCATTTGTTGTATGTCAGACATTGTTACACCACAACTTCCTGACCATTGGCCACAATGGCTGGAATTGTTGAGAGTTGGAATGCAAAGACATTGGGAGACTGCCAAGGAGGCTGCCTCTGTCTTGAGCTCTTTAGGGAAATTATATTTTGTCAAATCACCACAGGCCCTGAATAAAGGTTACACCAGGGCTTGTTGCATTTCTGGAGTAAGTAATAGCTTCACTCTACCTCATGAGGCCTAATTGGAATAAATGCTTTTGAGATGGTGAAGAACTGGTGAGATAGAAGCTTGAAGCCTTTTATAAATGTATGTGTGTGGCGGTGGCAGTGGCAGTGGGGGAGAACAGTATAAAAATGAATTCAAATGATCACTGCATTGTCACAGCTTAATACGGCCATTAATGTGTGGCGTCCTTGCACATTTAACAAGCTATTAGTAATCGATGTCTAGATGTTCAGCCATTATGTGCAAATACCTCCCATAATTAGAAGGGCCATTATCTTCAGTAAGCCCTGTAATGTTCCCCCAACAAACTGGATTGTCTACCACATGCTGTAAGCAAAATGTATTCCTAACTGTTAGCTCACAGTGGGATGCAAGGTGATTCCCAATGTGTGAGTAAGAAAAATGGGAAGCGGGGAGAAATAGCCCAGGATAAAGAAATCGCCAGCCTCTCTTGAAGACAGAACATTGTTATTTCGTTTTTGCCAGAAAATACTCATCCTGAAACATGTATTACTGGGAGAAATTCATTGGTATCAAATATGCCAGAAAAATAGAGGCGGCTTTTAACACTGTTCCTGTCTAATTATATTTGGCACAGAGGTTTCATTACTTCAGGGATGGTGCCTGATTTTGCAGGGCCCTTGGCATGGTACCAATGAGGCAGTGTCAGCTGCCACCATGCCATGTTTCCTATGCTGAATTTAAAGTAACATAATTAGCATCAAAACAAAATATCATATTGGACATTACAATTACAATATGAAAACATGCCAATAGAATAGTTCTTCTATATTGTTTGAAAAACTAAACATATACTTTAAAATATTGGGCAGAGTTATTGGAAACAGACCAAGCCAGGCCACTGAGCATGGAATAAATGCCCCATTTTTTGTTACACAAATGTTATAGTCGCACACATCCCAATTAACCCATGTCTGTTATTTTCAGTGGGTCTACTCTGAGTAGGACTAATACTGGAAACAGCCTTTAAAATTATGAACAGAAGGTAGTAATCGGTAACATTTACACATAAATATTAATTTGTGTTAGCCTGTAGTAATTCCTTCCACGTTTGTCCAGTTAAATATTTGCTTGAGTTTTCTTCTGTTTTTAAACAGTTTTAATGACATTCTGTGATTACAGTTCTTTCCATGGAAACAAGTGGAGAGCTCTCCATGGTCCTTAACCTAGAAATGCTCATGAAGTCAATATTGATGTACATGGAGCTGAGAAGCTCTGGTAGGAAGTAGTGAGGGTCAAGGGATGCTATGCACTGTAAACAATACACATGGTGTGCAAGATACCACTTTGTGTATGAAAATGGTTGAAACATCTGGAATGCCTTTCTTCTTCTTCTTTCTTTAAAAAAAAGTTAATTTGGACAAGCTGTCAATATTTATTAATATACCTTGAAATAGTTATGCATTCACTCCAGTAACTATCCTAAATAACACAGAGACATTTTGATGTGCTAATTTTAAAGTTGAACTTTACAAAAAACAAACTGTAACCAATCATAAATGAGGTTAATCACTTGCTGATTCCACTGGCATTCATTGTAATGACACTAATTACAATAAACACATTTAAAATTAATGTGCATGTCATATGCATATATCAATTCCATTCTAATTTGCCATTGATTAATGTCCACACTGGGAACGTGTTTGCCATGATAAAAGCCTCACTGGGAAAAGGAATAACCTAGGCAGAATTATCAAAAGGAGGGAGGGAGAAAAGAAACATATCAAGTCATCGTCATTCATAAGCTGAATTTCCAGCTGCTCTAGGAGTAGGCATATAGAGGCAGTCGGGCATTTGTCCCAAACACTGGATCTGCAGGTGGCAACAAGTAGCCTTGAACATGGTCCTGCAAATGTGCCCACTAATCCCTGGCAATCACAAACAAACATATCCAAGACACATTGAAGAAGAGAGATGGGCAGAGAGAGGGAGAGGGAGGGAACATGCTATCACTGCATTTTATTCTCTTTATAGATTGTGAACACAGACACCCTGGAGCTCCATCTTGCCCTCCTGAAAACCCAGACAATTCACCTGCCATCGCAGGTATCATCCAAGCTGTGCATAAAATGCCTACCAAACTAGAACCAGGCTACAAGGAAGGGGCTGGACTGCGACTGTTACCAATCAATCTTGGATGACACCCTGGGGCATTAGAACAGCAATTGGCTGCTCACCTCCACTATGACATCCATCATATTGAATGTAACTACTAATGGTGGTTTCCCTTCATTAAGATTTCTTTGGCAGAGAGAGAGCAGCCCTTAGGATGTGTGCTACTCAGATGGCTTTGCAAAGAACTGCCAGCTCACAGAGATTGCGAGTTCATGGCTGAATGCTAAGAGAAGGCAAGGGAGCACCAGTAGGAGTATTTGGTTACATGAGCAATTCCCCAGAGGCTTATACCGGAGCTAAAGTGTACTGACTGTAGTATTGGAATTGTTCATGTAAAATGACTCAGTTTCCAATAATTGAGCTTCCTAGGCAAGAAGGTGCTGCTATTGTTGTTTTTAATTAAGCTGTAGGATAAATTGGGTCACCCATTGCAGGAAATGAAAATGAGATGCAGTGCGGGAGGGAATCCAGCAGGACTGTGTAGCCGCTATTGTTGGCTTGTGAGGCGCTCACAATGCTTGTGTAATTGCAACAGTAACAGCAGCATCTGCAGCCTCAGAGGAGCTGGAAGGTGCATTATACTGTATTAGTCTACAGTACAGCATTTTTAGTGTGAAAAGCAGTTTGTGATTCTTCGCACACCCTTCCAACAGAAATTATATGGGGGAGCTTCAAAGTACAGCTATTCTCATAATTGAAACAGTTTGGGGAATGTGAAATTTGCCCAAAATAGAGAGGTCTCCAGGGCATAAATCATATATAGAGATGGATCATTGTGAGAAGCATAAATCAGGTATAGAATAAAGATAGAACTGACTCAGGGAGAGCCAAACAAAGTAGATATTGCTGTTAATGAAATGTCAGCTGTTAATGAAATGTCAGCTGTTCTGCAAGTGGGAAACAATCCATTTGATCACTGCGCTCATGTCAGCTACTTACTTCTGCTTCCTTAGGGGTCCCATTGTTTGTGGACTGTAGGTAATTGGACTCATCTGCCACTTCTACACACCACCAGTGCTTAATTTGTAAAAGGAGAGGTGCCACAACTTTACCCTTTAAGAAAGTACTCATCTGGAGGCCTGAACCCAAGGGCATAACTACATGTTACACTCCAATGGCTGTTTTCCTGGGGCTAATCAACTTTTGCTTATTTGCAGTGGATAAGTCAATGGGATGGGGTGCTTCTTTGCTTAACCCTCCATCACCCACTGCTTTCCCCTCCAAATTCTCCTCCACCAGGGGCTTTTCTACTAAGGGATTCAATGTGTTAGTGTGTTTTACCTTGAATGCATCTGAAACACTGCAGAAAGGAAGTTGCATGGGGTATGTCTCTATGGTAGACTAAGCACCACCCCTTCTGCCTCTTCTCTTCTACAAATCACCCACTCCTAGTGGGCATTTCCCTATCTAAAGTGACCATTTGAATCTTACTGCATGTAATGGGGTATATTAGGTAGCTTAGTACTCAGTGCCTTTCCACGCTCATCATTGATAGTGAGATCATTTCTGTTTGAGCCAATGTTTTCAAGACTGAATCCATAGCTGATTGTCCACATCTTTCTCCACACATTATTATAAGAGAGTGGGTGTCAGGCTTTCCTTTCCACACTTATGGGTTGCTCCTGGACTGAGAAAAAGTTCACTGGCTGTAGTTACACATCTAGAATATCCTCATGTTCCTCCAGCCAGTAAATATTGGAGTTATGAACATGCACACAAGGATAGCCCCTTCATGGATTTATGCACTGACTAGTGTTCCAGAATGCTGATCTTGTAGGAGAACAGAAGTTTAGAAGAAGAACTACATATCTGTCTGAGCTACAGTGAAGCTGGTTATTGTGATGACATTTTGTTTGCAAGTAATGAATGCTATCAGGAGGAGTACCACCATCTCTATCGGCCATAAATACATGCAGTGATGGCTAAACTGGGGTTCTTGACACCATACCCACAGCAGGACCCCTCTCCATACCAACATTGCCACTGGTTGGTGCTACAGCACCTCACTGCCATTGCAGCAACCCACTCACATGGGTGCTCCTGCTCCTCCACAATGCCATTGCTGAGTCACTGGTCACTCCCTCTGCGTCTGAGGCATAAGTTCTTAAGCAAGCAAGCAGCCAGCTACAGTAAAGCAGGAGAAGCAGATGAGCCAGATGACTCCCACTGCCCTCTGCTGAGCTATGTGCCTTGGCTGGTGCTCAACTATGCTGGCCGCTGACCCTGGCCCTGCATGCATGCTGCTGCAAATCATCTCGGCATGTGCAAAATGAGGGAGAGGGCATGCCAAATTAGCTTCTGATCATGGCACTTAAGTCACACTGCTCGTTGCAGGCAGGGACTGGGAGCTGCTATAGGCAGAGCAAAAAGGAATGACACACTCACATGGTAGGCATAATCTCTGACCAACTGCAAACCAGATGCACATGTAATAGTGTATGCCATAACCCAGCGCAAACAGCGGTGCTGGCACAGCCCCAGAGATTGTTGGATCTATGGGATTATTGCATACCAGCACACTGCATAGATCAGGAGTCCCAAACTTGCTTCATCATCAGCAACAACAACAGCAGCGACATGGTGGTGCAGATGATTAATAGACATTGTCAAGAGAGGAACAGCAAAGCTGCTAATAATGTATGGGATTTTGTTGGTGGTGCTGTTTTGCCTTTTTCAGGGCTAAATAAATGCAAGAAGCTGGCTAGGGAGAAACAAGAACTAAAGCTGTAACAATCTAATACCTCTTCTCTCTCTAGACCCATTAGAGATCAATTGCACCCTTCTAGCCAGTACAATGGAAATACACCTCCTCCCACAGAGACAGGACAGGGTGAGGATTGGTGAATTACCAGTAGATACTAGTGTAGGAGAACTGATCCTCGTCCACCAGGAAAGTTTGGAGAAGGAGCAAGACTAAAAAAAAAACCTGAAAGGGAATGCTGGGAGTGAATGTACTAAGACAAAGTGAAAAGGGGAGCTACGTGGTCACATAGAATGGAAAGAAGGGAAATGATGGGGAAATGAGCCATGTGATAGGAATAGAGACCTGGATTGCTGGGAAAGAACAGAGGTAAGTCTTGCCATATAATGGCTTGGGAATTTTGATACCATTGCATGTGGTGACATGACCTCCTTCCCTTTCCATTAGTAGAAACCAGAATGTATGCACATATTTACTGTTTCTGGGAGGCTAATCCTTCTGCATTTCAGTGGCTTTCTATCCACTCTCTCGAAAATAGCCATATATTTCAGGATTAGCTGAACTTGCACCATGCACACCATGCTGAGTAAAGAACAGAGAGATAAAGCTGTTCTTACACTCACTTCAACATATGCAAGCAATGACCTGTGTCTCCTCTACCATTAATCTCTGCCGTATTTGCTATACTTACACAGTACAATATTTGCCATCAGATTTTGGATCCCAAATACAGAGTACAGCAAGAGGTTTAGTGGCTACTTCAAGAAAAACAGATGCATAAAGGCACAGGTTTTCCTGGACCAGAGTAAACTTCCAGATACAAAAAAATGTCCTCCTCAACTTGGGGGTGGGTTCCCCACACAGAGGGGGAAATGTAAGCACTATAGCAGGGATAGGGAACCCCTGGATCTAATGAGTGTTATATCTCTCATCATCACCTCTGAACATTGGCCATGCTGGCTGGGGCCACTGGAGTTGGAGTTCAACAGCTTCAGAGCACACCAAGTTAACAACCCTTGCGGGAAAGGTGGATGGTTTCAAATGTCTAGTAGGACATTTCATGGCCTCATAGCTCCACTGCTTATACTGTGTCGTGTGCATGTGAGCCAAGAAGGTGATACTATATGAGGATGGCACTTTGTGCACCTGGTGTGGCATGCTCTAGTCTAGAGGTTCTCAGAACAACAGCTTAGAGTTTGAGCGCTTCCTCTGAAGGGGAAGGCTGGGACAAAGAATGCCTGAGTTTGTTTGTTTTTCCTCCCTCTTTAAACCTTGTCCTTTTGAGTCATGTCTTTTAGAAGGTATGCTTGAGGTATGTCTCATCAGTGACATTTGTAAACCAGCCGAGGTGGCCTTTTTTGCTGAAGTGGGGGGGTGGTATTTTAAATAAATGAAATGAAATGAATAAATTAAAACTTCCAAGACTTACGTTTGCATCCAAATGGCGCACAATAAATGCTTAGGCCAAAATCCAAGGCAGAACCGCCTGCTTAAGTCCATAAGTTTTAGAAAGTGCCAGAATGTTTAGCACTGTTGAATTGTGGCTCTAAGTGGGTCACTTTTCGTTTTTAATTTCACTCTGTGTGCTGTACACCTTCCCATATAGAAGATAAGTCCAATGAAGTAATTTATGTGCTTCTTGGTAGGTTAAAGACATGAAAGTTCCACTGTACAAGAACAGCTAAGATCTTTGATGAAGTGCCAGCTTTGCTCAAACTTTGCAGCAACTTTAGTCTTCAGCACTTGATTGGGGGGGGGGGAATCCCTTGACACAGGGATAAGTAATAAGCCTGTCAGATGAGTTACCTGCCCACTAACTGGTAATACTGGAAATATTAGGTTGAGTGGGTAAATGCTAGCCCACACAATGGAGAGAGTGGGTTGTCAGCTGTTTCTAATAACCCTTCTGAAGACCATTTAGTGCAAGACACAACAGTAGCACTTAAGGGGGCTTCAATTGACATAGCTTGTCTGCTAAGCAGCTTGTCCCCTTGGATCTCTGGGATATCCCAGGAGAGCTCTTCCAAGCATTTCACGACCAGGATCAAACCTGGTGCTGAGATCCAAACTGGAAAACTGTTGGCTGTCCTCTCTGGCCACCAGGGGGAGCCTGCCGTTAGGAAAACTGAAACGTTCCACCAAAAACTGGCAAGCAATTTATTTCTATGGGAATAAAATCAGTTTAAATCCAGGAAGGTTTGTGCTCTTGTTGTAGTTGCCTCTTCCTGACATCCAGGGAGTGCTTAATTATGACAACAAGTAACCACGTATCCAAAAGCCAGCCATGCCCTCTACCAAATTTTTCTCGGCAACTTTGTGGCAAGCATTTCCCATCTGATTATCTAAGATGAAGGCACTGACGTCCCAACTGTGGCTAGTTTTAATAGATTCAGAAGAGAAGGATGAGGTAGACATCTTAGCACAGTTTAAAATTCCTTTCTATCCATCTGAGACCACATTCCCACCGTACATTTGAAGCACTATGAGACCACATTAAACAGCCATGGCTTCCCACAAAGAATTATGGGAGCTGTAGTTTGCTTAGGGTGCTGTGGGTTGTTAGAAGGCCTCTGTTCCCCTCACAGATCTACATTTCTCAGAGTGGTTTAACAACCAGCCCCTCTCCCCAGGGTATTTTCTTATTTGTTATTGCGAAAATAGAAAGTCAACATATATCTTAACGAAGGCTGGACCAACAATAATGAGCATGATTCCGGTACTTGTTTAAGGACAATGCAGTAAAGTCCCACATTGTGTCTTAAGTCTTCCATAATGACTTTCAAATTATTTGTGAACCAATTTTTACAAGTGCCAACTGATTCAGCTAAGCACCTGTTACCATTCAGCAGAGCCGGGCTTTGCTGGAGAGACCCCCAGCCCCTGCCCCCCTCCACCAGCCATGCTTCAGGCTTGTACAAATAGAAAACAGTGGGTGGTGTTTGCGTTTTGTTATATGCTTTAGTTCCCAGAGGCGCAACCCTTTTTGGATTTGCCTATTGCTGACTCAATAAACAGCTGAAAGATTGCTGCATTTTCTTTTGAATAGGCATTTTTAAAAGGTTTCTGGGGCTCTTCTCTGTGGGAACAGCCATGAGTCACAATGTGCCGGGAATCATTATATATTATGGCAAATCACATCAAATTGCCCCTGTGGATTTGGGAGGGGGGAAGAAGAATGGCCAGTTAGGCTTCCAAATATGCGCAAGATGAAATGATTAAATAAAGTAAGTGGACACAGGCCAGCTAGGGGAGGGGACGTGCTTATATTAGTATTTTCCTTTCTTTTTGTTAAATTTTCAAATAGGGGAAAAAATGAAAAAATTAATGTCTCCATTAAATGTTGCCACATGCCTCAGTTTGTAAAGATATATCTCATTTGGTTAAATCACTGATACCACTGGCTTCCTCCAAACAGTGATCTCAAAATAAATCAATATATCATTGGGGGTCCTTGCTTTAATGAAGAACTGGGGCTGGGAATTCAGAGGTTCAGGTCAGGATTAGTACTGAATGGTGATTTCCCCACCACTACCAAAATATCCTCTACACCAGGTCAACCCCCAGTTTGGGGATCTGATTCAGTCCACCAAGCAAAACTGTCCACTCCCTAGAACCCACCAATTTTGGTGGTTGCTGCAAAAATAAAAATAGTCAAAATTCTGGGGTGAGTGGAGCCCCATATCTTGAAGGGGATGAAAATCACCCCCTCCCTAATCATCTGAGTGATCAGTTGATGAACAGAGATCATCAGATCAACTGAGGAGGAAGAGCTATGTGCCTGTACATGTGTGTGTGTGTGTGTGTGTGTGTGCACGCGTGTGTGTGTGTGTGCACGCGTGTGTGTGAGTGAGTGAGACAGACAGACAGACAGAGAATATGCAGAGTGGCCACTTTCAGACACACACACACTCATGTGCAGCCCCTCAAGGATTGGCTATTGGTGAATGTGGCCCTTGGGCCTAAACAGCTAGCTGCCATCCTCCGGCCCTACACAATATTTCATGCCCATCAATAACAATATTTCATGCCCATCAATAAGATATGTGCCAGAAAAGAAACTTTTAGTTGGAGCAACAAATTGGGTATTTCCCCACCAAAAAACACAGCTCCACACTGGGGTTTAGGTGCCACTGCAGCCCACAGTGCTAAAAAGTATCAAAACTAGGGTCTTCTTCACTTATCATTTGAGCCAGTGGCTTGTCTATGACCGTTTCTCCTATAGTTGCCAGTGGTAAACTTTCTGTGATGTACACACAGGCATGTGGGCAGAAGGTAGGCATAATGAAAGCAATAGGCAACTCATATTTCCTGTATATTCTCTGAAGCTTCTGATCATGCAGTGAGGTGTTTTTACCAACTCTCTGCAACTAATCAGAAATCCAGGGAAGCAGAGATGTGCTAAAAATAACTTCATGGCATGGTTGGATGCTACAAATGACTGGCTTCCCATGTGACTGAACATGTATGGTGCTCAGTGGACAAGCAATGCCAATTTCTGTTGCCACCCATTGTGTCAGTGCAGCAGCTCATAGGAATGAGCAAGGACACTCTGTGTTTATTTTTAAATGATGTTTGCAACCCTAAGAAACCAGAGGTAGTGCTGAGCATGCCAGCTCTCAGAAAACAGCAGAATGAGACCCAGGTTTGTTTCAGGTGTCAGGATCTGGACATCAGAGAGGATTTACACATGCAAGTACATCACTTGATAACTCAGAGCTGAAGGCATGACCTACATGTCTTGCACATATTGTGTGATATGAAAGTGATAGGTGATATAGGTGCTATGAAAGTGTTTCATCTGTGATCATATATGGCCTCTGCAAGTTTCCAGTTCTAAAATTCTGCCATTTAGAGCATTCTGCCATTTGGCCTACCAAATATTGTTGAGCTCTAACTCCCACCAGCACCTGCCAGCATGGTCAATGGCCTAGTTCCTTGTCCCTGCAATTTAGCTCTCAATGCTTTAGGACCAGGGATGTGGAACCTGTGATGCCCCCATATGTTGTTGGACTCCATCTCCCATCTTCCCTGAGTGTTGGACATGCTGGCTGAGGCTGATGGGAGTTGGAGTCCAAGAACATCTCAACAACCAGAGATTTCCACTCCTGATTTTGCCTATCCTCAGCTTCCCCATATTCTTTCATCTCAATCCTAAGCATGTTTACTTGGATATAAATCCCACTCATTTCAATGAGATCTACATACTGATAAGTGACACTGCATTGACAGCTTTTATGCCTCACTGGAAATTGCCCCCAAATGTTTATTTGAGGGGCATTTTTGTCATGTAGCTTTGCCTAGTGCCTACTATGTTCAAACTACATTTATGCAAACTGTGCCACCACGACATGTGCCAGATGAGCTATGTCCCACTGAGTCCCACTATTTTTTATCAGCAACATTAAGTGCTGAATGAATTGCTCACCACAGGCTGACACAATCCTTTTTTTTTATCAAAGTGGAAGAGGAACACGAAACAAGAGCTGTTCATTTTGTTATAATGGCTGTTCAGGACATCGGTTCACTTAGCAGGAGGCTAAAGTTATGCAAAGGACATAAGATATTAAGGAACGAACTTGTGTCCCTGGCTAGCATATGTGGTTCCCTTTCCAGGTCAGTGAAGAACTCTGTGCATATGTAATTGACAAGTTAACATTTTCTTATAATGGGTCCTCCTCCAGATACCATGGAGAGTTCCTTGCATGATTGCACTCTCAAATGCTGCTATCTGGGGCACACACTACTTTTACAGCCTTCTCCACTCCCATTTGTGATAGTAGTTTGTACAAACCTTGTTTGGTCTCTGAAAGCGCACACAGAGAGCTGGTTCAACTGTCATACCTAACTAGAGCCCAGTCTAATATGTGCTCAATAGCATCAGGAAAAAGTGGTCACGGAAGACTACATCTTTTCTTAGCCAGAGGTGAATTGTGCCTCTACCCTGAAAATGACCAGCAACCTGGCTGCATTTGGGAGCTGATTGTTGCAATTTATTCCTGGATTTAATTTTCACATGAATTACAAGGTATGGAAGGAAACTAAAGGAGGCATGACCAACTTTTTTTCTAATGGGTAATGATTTAGCACACCTAATTGAGTGCATCTGGGCATTCTCATTTTCTCAAATCAATCCTTGTGAAATGGGATGATTTAGTCCCAACTTCTCCCTCCCCAAGAACATAACTCAGCTGGGTAAATGAAGAGCTTGGGGATAATGAAGGACTATCCATTCTAGTCACTCTTGGCAGGTCTCTAACAATGTTCCTGGAAGAGGACACTATGGATGAGAGCCGCTTGTTACGTAACAGTCCAATGGTAGGAGTCAGCAAGTAGAGGCTCCTGGCCCACTTGAAGAATCAGCCGGGGTGGGGGGGGCAATCAAATGCCAATGCAGAAGCAAAAATGAAAGGCTGAAGCTTGGTGGTAGAGCACACGCTATACATGAAAATGGTTTGATTCCCAATTCCCAGACGGGGTTTGAAGCCTTGGAGAACCACTGCTAGTTGCCATAGACAATACTGAGCTAGATGGACCAATGATCTGACTGACTAGAAAGCATCCTCCTAGGTTCCTATCTATATGTGTATGAAGGGAGTGATTGCTGAGCCAGGTGGCTTGAAGGCAGTCCGCTCTGGAAAATGTGTGGAGCACCTGTAAAATTAGCAGCTGACCAAGTTTCTATATACATAATTCTTAATACATGCCTCCTGTAAAAGTGGGAGAGTATGCATTTTCATCAGTGTAGGCTGTAGCCTTTGAAACATACCTGCAAGATTTGCTAAGTGACATGCTTTTAAACTTTAACCTAGTAAAACTGAAGGTAACTAAGTCCTGCCTTCTTCAAGGGCATAGCTAGAAGAAAAATTACCTGCATAGGAAGCTAGAGATAGACCATTGGTCCATCTAGCCCAATAGGCACAGAATACCTGCACTAACTGACAGAAGCTGTCCAGCATTTCAGGCAAGATATATTTCCAACACTACCTGGATACTTTTGAGATTAAACCTAGACCTTCTGCTCTGTAGCCCCCGCCCCCCAGCAAAACCCTATGATCCCCTTTCAAGTCTACAGCTGGTACCCCAATCAAATGTATAAGAATTTATTTCCTATCATTATTATCATCATCAAATGCAAATACAAAGATTGGAACATTTCCCACTGGCTTTAGTAGTCTTCCAGGCAGGGAGCTATGTAATAACCTCTGAATGTTGTGATGCCTTTTCCTTGTTAAGTTTTACTGACAGTGCAGAGCTAATATAAGAGGAGAAGGACTTTTCCTTTTAAACTCAGTTTATTTCTCTTTTTCCCCCTCCCACTTAAAATGCTGATTAAAGTGGATTTGCTCAGAATATTGAGCTCCTGTTTGCTGAACTGCTGTTATTGACAGGAGCCTCGTTAACCTCATCGTTCAGTGGAATTAGCAATTTGTTACAACATAATGAGAAGCTTGATTTTATGTGATCCATATAGATTGCCTGAGGTTCCCCAGAGCCAGCCACTGCCTCCCTTCTCCAGTCAAGCAACAGAACTCCCCAAACCCCTTGAGCAGAACACTTTTCTGTGCTGCTCCATTTATATCCACACCAAGTAAAGTTTGGACATGATTTTTCAAAGCCACGGAGGACACTAGGCCTCAGTTCTCCAGCCAAGAGTGATGGGGGGGGTATATAAAGCAGAAAGAGTGAAGAGAAAAAATAGATTTCCAGTTTAGAACACTAGAGAAGGCCTGATTAGCTTGGCTTACATCCAGTTATAGCTTCCTGCAACCAGATTGCAACCTTTGAGCATGTACAGAGTGCCCAGTACTCCATCTGCTTCCCCAGATTTTAGACACAGCACTTAATGAGTGTAGCAGAATCTTTGTTCCCTAATAATGGTGTTTACCTAAACAAGTTTTTCCCAGAGCCATTCTCAAGAGACAACCATTGGCTGCAAAGACAGAAATACATGGTTGACAAGTTAATTTTCACTGAGTTGAGGAAAGGGAAGAGAAAGTTGCCACCTAACATGGCAGCAGCCTGGATGCCCATAGCTAGGCATCCTCAACTTGAGAACTCAGTTGACCTGGAGGTAAAATAAAATACCCCAGACGCAGCCCAAACACCTATGCGTTTTCTCAGAAAAAGACAGATCATGAGCTCAGTTGGGCTTCCACCTAGGAAGCCTACCTAGGATTGCAGCCTCAGTAATAAGTGTGGAACTTCACTGTAGAAAAATATCCCTTTCCAAGAAGATCCAACAGAGCCTATTTAGGATCTATGCAATCCCCAAACAGCATAACTTCTACCCACCCTCAACCTTGCTGAGTCATCTCAGAGGTCAGCCTTCCAGCTGAAATACCTCCTGTCTCCCCAAGAAACAAAACTTACCTTGTTGCTTTCTCAATACTCTCCACTCAAGATTCCCAGCATCTTCTCTACTCTGCTTCCCACCTGACTTCACTCTTCCACATTACTTACATAGCAGCCACTGCGGCTTAGACACACTGCACATTCCTGGCATCTCAACAACATCCATTTCTGGCATGCCAAGATCAAGTTCCAGGGAAGCAACATCTGGACCAAGCCTCTAGCACTGCACAGGTCCTCACATTCACCTTTGGAGGTGCAATCTCTTTGCATTTGTTTGAGTCTTTGCGCATAACTACCAGTGTGTGCCAGCTAAAGCAGGAGAGGGAATCTGTTGGTTCCTCTGCAGTTCATCACAGCTTCTCACACCTGATATTATCTCCATAATATGTAAGATAAGCAGCAATACACTTTACAAGGAGATGTGTATACCCTTTTTATTCTTGACATTCTTTTCTGAAATGAAAATCTTCATGCTAGTAAAACCTATCAGATTACTGGCTTTCAAGAGACCTAGTTCAATTTAATAAGAGTTAAACTGGGAGTGATTTCAAAACAGATTTCAAAAGAGATGAAACTCTGAAAGTTGAAATAGTGTTCCACATATATTTTTTCTGGACAAAAATTCTGAAGCAGCAGCGGAATTGCTCATAAAAATGAAAGTTTTCCCCCAGGCACCAGTAACACTGGTAGATAATATAGTCTGATTTTTATTTTAAGATTTCAAACCACTTGTCTCTCCAGGTAAAAGCAAATTTATTCTTTGGTAGTTTTAATTGTGAACTTATTTAGTATAATGGCCTCTGGGAGAAGAAGTTTCAGCAGGCTGATCATTTATCTGTCACACTTCAGAGGGAAGGATATTATATTTTGTGGACGGGTGCAGAGTGAGGAAGGATCTATTCACTTCTACTGGTTATCATTTAATGATGGGAGAAAGGCAGTAGAGTTTTTAGAAAGTCTATGCACTGGTGCCAATGCTGAACACACTGTTTTCTCATCTCTGTGCACAAGTTCTGCAGATCTTTACAGTGGAGGAAGGGGTAATATATAAACCCATTTGGCCAATGAAGGCAGTGGTATTATATAAGTGGAGGAGTACACCGTAAGAAATGAAATCCATCTTTACACTGATTGATGTGGCTATACCTTACTGAGCATCTTAAAACCAGTTCATACAGCTGGAGGAAGGGTGAGATGAAATGTGCGTACATGGCCAGGAGCAGCTGATGGGAAGGGGTGGTACCACAGTGCTGGCCTCCTGGGAGAGGTCACTACTGTTAACCAGAGAAGGGTGGTGGTCAGTTTTTGAAGGGGATGTGCACAAGAGCAGCAGATCTGGCTGCCACCCTGAACGATTCCTACTCTGCCCAAATATGTGGTAGGAACCGTGCCATCAGAAGACCAGCTCCACAGTGGCACCTTGCCAGAAGCTCCAAATGTCCATACGTATTGAGGAAGAAGAAATTCCACGAAGTTGGACTGGGGAGGGGGGTTACAGTGACCTAAAGTGGCACATTCGAGGGTTGAGACTGTTATGTGTTGTTTCGCTGGATGATAGGGAGTCCCTTACAATCAAGAACAGCTAGGTTAATTCAACTCTGCTTCCTGTGAGGGGAGCTGCGGTCTTTCAGTGAGAGATCCAGATCAAAGAAGACTCAGACTATGATGGGGTGGCCAAAGGTCATCAAAGCCTTCATGTGGGGGGGGGCTGAGCTAAGTCCGATGTGTTTTCTAGGTAATATTGACTTGTGCTTCCCACATGGGTCCTGACTAGTCCTGCCCCTCTTCCAAAATGATTTAGAGGTAAGGAAAGAGGGAGAGAGGCAGGAAGGGGGTCTAACAAAAAAATATTTGATGCATGGCTCCAGCAGAGATCCACAGGTTTGGAGTGTCTTGTAAAAGAGGATTGTGGGGCAAAGTAACAAGCAGGGAAGACTAAATAAATTGGAGACTCGTAGGTGCCCCATCATAGGAAAGGGACTTCCAGAAATGCAAGAGCAGTGATGGGGCACGTTGAGTGCAAAAGCCATGACAACACTTTCTTAACCAATCAGGAATCTAAGGCCTGTCTGTGGTGGAGTTATTAGACACGGTACTTAACAGTCTTATGGGTCTCTCCTTACCACCACTTTCAATAGCAATGTGTATTACTTCACTCACTTCAAAATGCTGATTTTGGGGGCCCTCCAGCTCATTGTGCTGAGTGGGGCCTTGGACAACACCACTGAGGCCTGGGTTGCTGTAGCCTTCACAAAACCGCTACCAAGAAGCAGTATAAAAGGCCATTTAATTTATTTTCTCTGGTGGTCTGGAGATATGCTGGGAATTGCTGAATGGGTACTTTTATTAGTTCTAATGCACTAGAGACTGTCCTAGGTTTTGGCCAGAGGGCTTCATTAGCTTCATTTCACAGCTTGCCCTAACATACATGACCTTCATTTCACAATGTCAGGGAACTGCCATCAGAGCCAGAGGGAGAGAAAGGGCTCCAGAGGGGTTCCGGAGAGCGTCCAGGGAGGGAGAGAAGCAGCACATCTTCTGGGGAAGGAAATCAGCATAGCACCAGTGGAGAAGGGGGGCAGATGGGGGAATCGGCGAGGAGGCTCCATGACTCTTCGCCGGGGACCGGCGGGGAGAGCACAGGTCCTCCGCTGCCCACACCCTCCCTGCACAGAAGGCTTCCGCGCAGGGAGACTGGGTGGAGACTAGGCGTCAAAGAACTTCTTTGCTGGAAGAAGTTCAAGAAACGCCCACTGACGGATTCTGCCAGCGATTGAGACAGCCACGGGCGAGTGGCTGTCCAGACAGAAAAGGTTCACTCAGGCAACCCAGCCAGGTGTGGCGATGATTTACACACGAGCAACCCCTAGAACCATTACACACAACTAATGATGATGAGATATATGGGATGCTGAGGTCATGAGAGTGAGCAGCTGCTGTTTCCCTTGGCTACCCTTTCTATATGGGATACACACACACACACACACACACACACACAGTTGCAGAATGGAAGGTCATCCAAAAGGCAGGCCTACGAGAAACTGCCTGCCCAGGACCAATCTCTGTGCCACATTAATCAATTGGCTTGCACCCTATTTTGCTGAGAGAAAAGGTTCAGCAACATTTCATCTCTCCATAAAAATAAACATTAAAGAGTTGCAACAAAATTAATTTGCTTATCACAAGGGAAATTAAGATGCTTGTTGAACTAAAATCATACCTGCGGCTGTGCACTAGATGGGCAACACAACAGATGTTTGCAGGAAGAGTGTGAGCCAATGGGTACATTTCATACACAATTTGGGATTTCATTTGAGATGGTATTTGGTAGGATCTCTCTCCCTCTCCCTCTCTCACTCCCTCTCTTTGTACTTAGAAAGACATTTAACTGTAAAACAGAGCAATGTATTCAAACCTGGATCCAGAGCCCTAAAGTCAACAGGCAGCAAGAAAACAGAAATATCATCAATGCTATATGAATTAGCATAAATGAGCAGGTCCTATGTTATATATGATCCCTGAACCACAGGAACCCCATAAGGGCATAAGAAGAGCACTGCTGGGTGAGGCCCACCTTGTCTAGCATCCTATTCTCACATTGGCAAATCAGATGCTTGTAGGAAGTACTCTCCTCAATTGTGGTTCCCAGCAAGTGGTACACAGAGGTGTACTGCCTGCAACAGTGGTGGTAGAGCATAGCCACTGTGGCTAGCAGCCTCTGATAACCTTATCATGCAAGTTAGTCATTGGCAGGAATGCTTCTATGGCTTTTGCAATGCTAAGATTGCTAGCATTTTTACAGAATTGGCAACCATGACAGCATCTAGGCCCAATAACATTTGGGGAAAGCGATCCCAGCAAAGGCAGCAGTCATGTGCCAATTGAACATGGTAAGCAACATTCAGGCAGCCCTGTCAGTGAATTAATAGCTCGACAACTTGTATGTTCAGATTTTCACTTTTTGAAATATGGCAGCCCTAGATCTCAAGTAGAAGGCTTTAGGGCACTGAGAAATATGTCTGCTTTTCATTTCAGTTCTCTTAAGTCCTGTTTATAGACCATTTTCACCCAAACTGTGAAGGACTCCTCCATTTCCACATTGGGCAGACCTGGGAAATATGTATCGGACTGCTTCCCACAGCAAAAGCCTCCACAAAATCCCTCCTGATCATTCCTGGGGATAAGGATTGTGTGGCAGTGCATATCGTTTGTGTCAGTTCACCATAGGTTCACCCCTGTAGCAATTTCCTTGTTCAAATACTGAATTTGCACCATTGCACTCATTCATCTATCAGGGCATGCCTTGCCCTACTGACATCTCAGGCATGGTACAGTGGTTCCTCGGGTTACATACGCTTCAGGTTACATACGCTTCAGGTTACATACGCTTCAGGTTACACACTCCACTAACCCAGAAATAGTGCTTCAGGTTAAGAACTTTGCTTCAGGATAAGAACAGAAATCGGGCTCCGGCGACGCAGCAGCAGCAGAAGGCCCCATTAGCTAAAGTGGTGCTTCAGGTTAAGAACAGTTTCAGGTTAAGAACGGACCTATGGAACGAATTAAGTTCTTAACCCGAGGTACCACTGTACACCTTGTTTTGCCCCTATGTCACAGTCAATAAGCTGGGGAGGATACCAGACACATCCTCTGACCTATCTGAGATTTATACCCGAAAGCCAGATTTCATACCTTGAAACAAATGTTAACATCTCCATATAGCAAATGTTGCCATTTAGAGCTTAATTACAGAAGCGGAAGAAAAGCAACATATTAAATTATAAATACATAGGCTCAGCTATATGAGTGCTGCTCTTCCTAATTATTCATCTTAAAGATGATTAACAGATAATCTTTTCCTCAAATTACACCCAATGGGCAGCATAGGAGCACTTCTAAAAATTCCTTGTGCCAGCAGAACCCAAGACAATGCCAGCGCAGGGATACTCTTCTGGAAGCAACAGGCTACCCATTTGCTGTATAAATATGCAATACCCAACACACACAAACACAAACACACACCCTTATGCTGGCAGAGGTACACCAGTGCCAGGAGCAAAAGGTGGGTGAAGAAGGAAAGGGTGGAGCTCAGAAGGAAATCTTGACTTGCTGAGGGCTCATTCGCACCTTCTGCAGTTATTCATTCATTTCTTCTATTTGTTACACATGGCAAGGGGAGAGGAGAGAGATAAATGTATTTTCTAACACGACTGGCAATAAAACACAATAAAATACAGAGGGGAAAAGACCATATATATCTGTAATACGCAACTGCACGCTTAAGAACAGTGTATTGCTTGAGTAAGTACAGTTGTTATAATGTCACACCTGCAAAAGTGGTGGCATAAACTAGCACATTCCAACTGGAATCAATAGACAGCCCCAGATGACTTTCCCCAACGTCTCCCTCACCACCACAGCTGCCACAAAACCATGCAGTCCATCATGGCACACCAGCCAGAGCCCCAGGGAACTCTGATGTCACATATCAAGGCATACACTATCGGGTTGCATCCCAATCTCTTATGCCTGAAGGGTTTAAGCCACATGTAAGAAACTGATGATGGGTACACTGGTGGAAAGGACACTTTGCATGAACAGCCACTGACAATGATCTTCTCAAAGCCTTCATAGGTATTCTACCTCTTAGGCTTTTGGAGGCAAATTCCCACCAGGAACTCAACTATTTCACTGCAGGGCTAGATATTTAATGAGGGTAAGCCAGACAGGGAAATCTACACCTACACCTGAAAGTGAGTTTCCAAAACACTCTCCATCCCCTATCCCAATTCTGAGGCATGTACTAGCTATCCAAAACTCTCTTGATGCACAGATGGTGGCATTGCCTCCCACAGAAGGGACTACTGGGTTATTGGGACAGGACCAGAGGAGACATTTGGGGAAGTATCCATGTGGCAGAAAGAGAGGTCTTATTGGGCACAACCCCTCTCCCAAATGCACACACAGTCCAGCCTTTACCAAAGGTGTCATGGGCTTTGAAGACACTCAAACTCAGGATGAAAGGGAGAAACGAGCTAAGAGGAAGGCACGCTTGGCAAATCCACACCGTGATCAACTCCTGTCCAGAAACCTATGTCCCCATTGTGGAAGGACATGTGGATCCAGAATTGGCCTGCACAGTCACTTACGACTCACTGTTAAAACTGTGTTTATGGAAGACAATCTTACCCAGCTACGAGCGGTCGCCAAACAAGAAGACAGTCCCATGCACTGTATAAGGTAACAGAGAGCACAGCCATTGCTACTAATGAACACTGAGTCGTCGTCGTCCCGTCCCCCCCGCCTAATGATTACTGAGAGCCAGGTGCTCTTACTGCCCATGTTGCGCTGGCATGATAGGACTGCGCTGCCAAACCAGGAACAAGCTTTCAATTTGCCATTTATATTTCCTCAAAACCTGGCAGTGTCTAAATGCCTGCCTCTGCCTTGCCTAATATCTAAAGAGACTTACAATCTATTCAACGTCCAATAAATTGCCTGAAAGGAATTTCATACCATGGTCAAAACGGCCATAAAATCCTGCAGCGTTAATGCAAACGGAGGGTATCAGAGCAGCGCGGGTGGGGTGCTGGAAAGTTATTGGTCAGCTTATATAACTATACTGCAGAGCTGGGCTTTGAGTCAACGAGGCAAGAGTGGAACATCATTTCCAGATTAAAAAGTACAGGCCACTAAAAATACGTATTGCTCAGGATTATTAATTTCTTCTCATTCTTGCTGCAGTAAAAGTCCATTTATCTAGTGGCTATTTCTCTATCCATCCTAAGCATATGCAATTAAAGGCATGCCCTACCATATGGTAGGGTGATGCAGATAGGTTTGGGAGGCTGAAGAGCCATCCAAAATGTCTGCATGCATTCTCTTGTACATGAGGCATCGCTGCTATTTTATGCAGTTCACAAAAAAAGCATGGAGTCCTGAATGAGGGGAAGCAGCGCCATGGGTTGAATTCAAAGTAGTGCTGAGGAGACTTGCTCTGTCAACACAAGTGTCTCTGCTTGCCTGGTGGAATCATCTTCCTTCTTTCCCCCACCTTGTGTTCTGTTCTGGGGTTTCTCCTGAGCAACACAGAGCCTGTTTGAGGGGCATGTGGGGAAGGAGCAAGAGGGGAGCCTTGTTGCTGTTATTTTCATTTATTACCCACCCTTGACCCTAAGGTCTCAGGGCAGGTTACAAAAATTTAAAATGCAACAGAAAAAACATGCCAAACAGGCATATCAGCATCTACTCTAGTGTCTGTTTTTGTGACTAACACTATAGTCCTTACACACATTTCATTTTTAGGGTTCCACATATATACAAGTTGTAACCTTAAAAAAGTGTGAGTGCTAGAAGCAAATGAAATGCATACAGCTTCATGCCCTCATACAGGCTCATACAGTACAAAAGAAAGCCATATTGCCTTTGCCTTCCTCTTAACTAGTCATACAGGTAGCAGATCTAGCTATACTTCCACCTGGCTACCTGGAAACCTTTCGTTTTGAAACTATAGAAATTGAGATAGAAGAAATGAAGCATCCTGCTCTGTGTCTAGCTGATGTTATATACCAGAATGTTCTACAAGTCACTGGGAGCTTTTCAGATCAGTGTATACACTGGATTCAATCCAGGCTAAAGCCCTCTTCAGGCTTTTTCCTCAGATTTCAAGCAAGCACATGAAGCCACAGAGTTAATGTGTAAACCCAATGTCCTGCATGAAGGTCTCTAAGAGTGTTCATCTGAAACCCCTTAAGACCTCTTTACTCAACATGGGAAGGTTGACACACCACCACCACCACCACCAGGGTTTCTGCACTGACTAGGCAGGCATCACCTTCAAGAATAAATAAAACTGTTAAATAAATATATCAGAAACACCACTTCTTTAAGTGCTGCACATACATACCTGTAATGGCTCCGATGGCAGTTCCCTGACAATACCAATATTTGCTTGATAAAATCCCAGCACTCCTGTCAGGTTTTGATACTGCCAACCTTTTTTTAATTATAGCAGACACCTTACAAAATAAAAAAGAAGCAAGGGGAGTGGGAAAGCCTGCCCAGCAGTCAAAAAAATGAATCTTCAATGGGGATCGTCTTGGATAATTAGAAGAAATAAAACAAAAGCTTGGAATCAGAGTCGGGTTCTTTCCCACCCTCTAATATAAAGTACAAATCCTCCAGGACTGTCCAGATTTCCATGCAGCGCCACAGCCATCACACCGCTGCCTGTCACTTTTCTGAGCTCTGCTGATTTCAAGGGCCATGCTGCGTTCTGTAAAGGCGATTTGGGATTTGGGCCTTATGGGGGTGAAGCTCAGTGACCAACTGGTCCAGGCCACGGATTGAAGAGGCATGCTGTCTGACAGCATCCGCATAAGATGAGGTTCAGCAGTTTCCAGAGAGACAAGTGACAGATATAAAAATGGAACAGAGGTCCTGAGTGTAAACACACAGTAGGGGCTAGAAATCGCAGCAGCCAGGTGCACGAGACGCTCAGGCTCTGACAAGGGTTGTGGGGAGCAACATTTGATGTTGGAGCAGAAGCTGTGAGTGTTCTTGGCACCAGAACACACAGCTCTTCAGCAAACACAAAAACAGTTTGCATGATGAAGCTAGAGGCCTTGCTAATTTAAGCCTGGAGGCCACACGAGCCAAAAAAATGAACTCTGAGGAACTGCAAAAAGTGAATGCAAGCATTTGTGTGCCTCTCACAGATTCTGTCCCTAAAGTGTCACATGTTTCGGGACACTTGTTTCGTTCTAGAATTTTCTTACAGGGTGCCTTCCATGCACCCCTTTGACTACGGGAGACTAGTGCAGATGTATTCCCCTTCTGACTACCAACCGTATATTGCAAGTGAGGGGTGGATCAGCTGGCATATAGTTTCCCCTGAATCCCAGATTATGCAGGTCATCCTCACTAATCTCAATAGGACCACTTGTAATTAAATTTACATATTTGCATTTTTATATTAAATTAGAGGCTGTGCCTGCTCACCAACCCCCCCTTCCACTCTCCCCATATCAACCCGCTGCAGCTTCCTCTTCCCACCCCATGCCGCTACCAAGCTCCCTTTTCAGCTTCCCAACTTCTCTTCAGCCCTGCTTTGCACCCCAATTTTCACTTTCACTCCCATGTCCATGCCTCCTTCTCCCCCTCCTCTTGTGCACAGCAAAATTATTCCAGATGCACCTAAACACTGGGTTACCAAATTCTGAAAGAAAATGTACAGAAAATGCTCACTCCACAATTTCCTGCACAATGCTTGGGGAAAGAGTATTTGGCTACGACAGAGTTTTCCATACTCTGCAGTTCCACAAGTACTTGAACACTATTGTCCTGAACCCCTGGCCTACCTGGTGGCAAGTCAGTATGTCAAAGTCCAAAGTTAAGAGTCCAGCCCAAAGGACAGTCCCATAGAGCTCCAGATGCATTCAAGCCAAGGTCCACCAACAGTTGAGCAGACACAGCACCTCAGTTCTGCTGTCCTTTCCTACTTTGCATGCTGAATACAGCATCTGGGCTTGAGGAGGCATGTAACCCCCACCTGTTCCAAGCCTACTCCAGCTGAAGAATCACACCCCTCTTCTCAGAGCTAATGCGCTCCACCTGGCCAGCTTTATAGCTCAACCTCTGCCCTCCAGATGTTTTGAGACTAAAATTCCCGTCATCCCTGACCACTGGTCCCGCTAGCTAGGGATCATGGGAGTTGTAGGCCAAAAACATCTGGAGGGTCGAGGTTCCAAAGAGCATAATGTCATGTCATACACCAGAGTGAGGGGTGATGGGAACTGGGAGACTAACAGTGCAATCTATCCATGTATACTCTGAAGTAAACTCCATTGAATTCAATGGGATTTATTCCCAGGTGTAAATTTTTAGGCTTGCAGCTAAAAATGGAATTGCGGTAACTTTCATAGTTCATTGAGCATCAAACCTGAACTTGCTGCACAATCCTTCCACACAAAAGTTATCCCAAGCTTTCTTCATTGCAGCAGTAGAGTTTGGGGGAGGGGAATCATTTTGTTGCTGCTATTATTAGACAATTGAAAGTCAGAAATCGTTGCCAATCTACTGCAAATCACCAAGAGACTTACCAGGAGGTCCAGATTTACCTCCTGCCCATCCCTCATCTACAGGACCCCTAAAGGAAGCAATGCCGGTAAAGATATTGCTATTCACTTAATGATCACCAACCTCCTTCCAAAGATAGAAACTGCTACGGAATTGCTTCCAATTTCCCCAGGAATTTCCCCCACGTTGCCTACATAAGTGTCGTGCACCTGTGTGCACAGTCAGTAAAGCTGCTATTTCCACCCCTGCTTTCTTCATGTAGAGAGATTTCCAACATGCTTCCCTCCTACACTGCTATTTTTACTCACTTCTGATCAATGCATTTTTAAACATCCACAAGCCTTGAGAGAAGTCAGTAGATAAAACTGATTCATTTCAGATAGCACTTGCCTTACTAGGGCAGAGACAACAACTAGAAATAGCGGGATAGGAAAGGGTTTTAAGATTGCAATCCTGTGCACATTTAGGCTGCATACACAGGTTGCACTTAAAGCTCGCGTGTACACATGTACACACACCAAATCCTGGGAATTGTCGTTTTTAAATGTGCTGGGAATTGGATCTCTGGTGGGCAAACTACAGATATGAGGATTCTTTTTTAGGGGGAGAATGCACTTTAAATGTATTGTACATATGGGAGTACACCTCACTGAATTCAGTGAAATTCATTTCTGACTAATCACGATTGCAATCTTGCAGCATAAGTAGAAAGCACAATTCCAAGCTGACTGACCACCTCCCAAAATGAGACAGGGTTTCTATATATAGGTATGTCTGCTGTTAAATCAATGGCAGCACATTCCAACCTCTAAAAAGGTCTCAAATCAAACTGGGAACCAACGCCCAAAGGATTCAACAGTAAAGGATACGTTCAAACCACACCTACTCTGTTACTCACATAGACCATAATTCTTGCCCCTGTTTGCTCTTGCAGCACCATTTCAACATGAAGACAAATATGCAGAGCTTGCTGCAAAACATTTAATCATGTAGCCACACCATTGAGAAGTCTCTAAGCCCATGTGCTAGCTCACGATTTGCGGCAAGTGCACACTGGTGCCATCCCAGATGGCAACCCCACTTGCATGCACACACAGCATAGGTATGAGTGGACGCACAAGCTAAGGGGTTTACAAATGTGTTCTTACTTCTTTTTGGATCACTTACATAGATACTTTGCAGTAGCTGTGGCTACCCTCACATTTAAACCAGTCTTGAGTTCCACAGAAATAGCAGGACTTGAACATGCCTAATGGCAAGACAAGAGTCTAGGCTTTAGTTCAGAGCTACAGATTCAGTGCATCAGAACTGAATCATAATCAGGTTTTACTGAGTCAGGCCAATGACCCATCTAGTCCAGCATCTTGTTCTCACTGTGGCTGACCAATGCCAATAGGAAACCTTCAGCAGGACCTGAGCACAACAGCACCTTCCCTTCCTGTGGTTTTCAACAACTGGAATCCTACATGATGCTCATACACAACACCTACTGATTTCCCACAACAGGGGCCACTAACCTGTTTGGGCCCTGTGGCACATTTGTAAACCAGTGGAACTGTCACGTACACCACATACACGCAGCAACTCTCCCCTCCCCAGTGATAGCCACCTCCAAATCTCCCCCATGCCACAAATAGGCTTGGGGGGAAAGCCTTTTATTGGCTTCTTTCAGTGCAGGGAGGCGCAGGGGGCTGGGGCATCATGGGTGCCAGGGAAAGCCTCTAAGGGAGCACATGCACCTGTGGGCCCCCCATTGCCAACCCCAGTCCCAACAGATAACTAGACCAGAGGATTCTTGCACATCAAAGTAGGAGGCACAATTCACAGAAAGGAAAGTTGTGTTCACAAGTTTGTGTTAAGTTGAACGTGTGTTGTTCCCACATGGTCACTACGATAGGCCAAAATCCTCAGCAAAGCTAGGGGCAGATAAACCTCATTGGTTTAATAGGCTACAATGCACCTAGCAAAAGAACCACACACAAAAAGTTCACAGTCAATCAATTTTAGAAAGGCAAAGATAGCTCTTGGGTAAAACACCAAAGTAGTCCTTTCCCAGACCTGAACGAGCCGGTTATAAAAATGTGGAACTTCTCCCTTATTGTATTTTTTTTAAAGATAAGGATATCTTTCCTACTGATAGCTTTGATGAGACAGTGCATCTGGTAGGGCAGAACTGTTGCTGTACAAGTTCTGCTATAGAAGTGTGACAGGCAGACATGCCCACAAGCCAGACTGACCCGTTTTAGATAGGATCAAGAAAGCCTATTGTCACTGAACTCATGTTTCTGCACTTGGCATTGTGGGGAAGGTGTGTTTTGCTTTAAGCTGCAGCATTTCCCCCATGCGCAATCAATTCAGATACATGTTTGTGACACTTTCATGTGCCAGAGTCCACTCCAGAGGAAATTTGTTGTATTTTAAGATGCCACAAGACTCGTGGAAGCTGTTTTTTTAAATAGACTTGTGGCTATTTCTCTGGAACGTAACTCTGCCTGTGTCTCCTGGGTTCCTATGGCAGGGTACACGTTGCTTGTTCCTGTTATCAGCTTTGACACACTGTGAGCTCAGCCTGATAAAAGCTAATTGGTTAAAAGTGAGTATGGAGGATCTCATCTCAAAGTAAGAAGTTGGGATAAATGGCCTCAAGTACATTCCATTTTTTCTAGGATTTAATGAATAGCAGGGGGCTTGATTTATGCTCTGGAATGGTGCAAAAAAAATTGAAGGAGCATTACCCAATTCTAGTTACTAATTTTACTGTTTATGCCTTCAGAGCCTAGTCATTAATTAATTGATTCCATTAAATGTGCCCCCAGTTATAGGCAAATAACAAATGATCCTTCTTTTAGAAATGTGGGTATGCCAGATGAGAAATGTTTGTTTTTCAAATGTGCAGCTAGCCCCCACCCTTTGGCACGTACTGAAGCTATGATGGAAATGCAGAAAAGATACCAGTCACCCTTATTTATATTTTCAATAAACAGGGCTTGCAACAAGCCCTCGGATGGTTTCAGTTACAGCCGAGCCTCTTGCACTGATAAGAACAAGCCATATTCCAGCAAATGGAAAAAGGCGGCTGGTATCTGATGCTGAAAAAATAAATAAATAAGCAGCAAGCGCCAGATAAGAGCCACAAAATGCATCATAGAAGTTATGCAGAGAGACTTGAATCAAAAACAATTTGATGCAATCATGTAGGATTTCTTTGATTGAGGCACCTCCAGCAGGAATCTTATCTTCATAAAAGGGGAATCTTCCAAAGAGACTTAAATTCACCTTGAAAGACCATCTCTCTCCTTAAGACACTTCCAGAAACAACTTTACACTCTCCATTATTTCAGCAATGTACCTTTATTAGCAATATTGGGAAAATCCTTATCAGCAATGCTCCTTTATCATGGAAAGGATAACCTTTGGGTCAACATTTTTGGGAATAAAAACCCAGCATCTTCATGAAGAGCAACTTTGATATCATATGCAGGGAAAGATCAATGTGAAAATAATACGCACAAGCAGCAATGTATGAATAATTTGAGAGTGACATTTTGGAGTATATTTATAGATAGGACATGCTGATGGGGGGGAAAACACTTTGCTCTGTCTTGGTATTTTGATTTAGTAAATGCCGTTGTGTGTCAACTTCACCACCCACGAGAAACAGAAACTTACCATTTCATCTATTAATTTTCTGTTTAGAGATCATTGTTGATATTTGGCACACAATGAAAGCTAAATTGTATTGAAAGGTATATCACCACTGTGACTCCAGCCTCAATCCACCAAATGGTATTCATTCCCAACAGGGATTCCCCCTGGCTACCTCTCTCTTAGTTTCATTGGCGTGTGAAGACTTTCCATTATTAAGAGTTCTTTTCTGTACACTATTGACAAGCTATTGCGGGGGGGGGGGGAGGTACTGCTTGGAATTTTTTTAATCAACTTTTCTTTTTAGAACTGTGTTCTTGTTATTTTGAGTTGTTTTCACTGATTTCTGTTTACATGTCCTGTTCCAAGCTGGAAGCAGCAGGAGTGCCCTGATTGCCCACAGCAAGAGAGCAGGATAGGCTGAAAGTGCTCAGGACCATGGAGAGCGCACTGCAGGAGCCAGTTACTAGGTCAAACTGGGGAGAGAGAGAGAGAGAGAGAGAGAGAGAGAGAGAGAGAGAGAGAGAGAACCAGAGTACACCTGGATTACTGCTGCAAAAATTGTCTGAAGCTATCTACAAAGTCAAGGCTTCAGTCCTGAGATTACAAGTCATTAAATGGTCCACCAAGGCCCTCAGTTTTCAAGTGGTCCACATGGGAAAAGATTTGAGAACCACTATACTAGAGAGTGAACACAGTGGGATTTACTTACTTGGAAAGTTGCACAGGATTGTGCTGTATGTAATCTAGCAGCCAGAAAGTTTTCTCCAGTTCCACCACCTCAGAGGTAAACTACTTGAGTTTACCCTAACCTGAATGTGTCTGCTCCAGTGAGCATCTTGCTGCTCCTTGATGTGTTGTGGTAGCAGGGGAGGCTCTCCTACTCTACCAGTGTTTCTGGGGGTGAGCCCTCTGAATCTGAGGAGATGCTCAGTGCAACTATCACAGGCAGAGAGAATGGAGGAATCACTTGCCTTTAAAACTCTTCTTCCATGGGAGTCTCTCTAGGGTGGTTCCTAAAGCCGGTCAGCTTAATGCTCCATGTTATCAAATCCGTCTCTGACACTTTGGAGGGGGGGTGTATGCCATTTTGACTACCTCAGTAGAAAACTGGCAGTAAACAGAATACATGAGGCTTTGGGAAATGACAATATTAATTTAAACTTGTCAGATACAGATTTCAGAAGCCAAAATGTTGAGCTCAAAACGCACTGCTGCTTGTTTGTTTTTAATGGAGAATTTGACTCTGAGTGTTTGAATAACTGACCTGCAAGTGTCCCACAGAGGATGCTGAGGTCAATTTTGAATCCACAATTGATCTCAGTTGGAGCTTGCCTGTATTTTTATTGTTATTTTTTTAAGGGCACAAGGTCCTGAGCTATGTGTACAGCTTCCCTTCTTACATATATTTCTTCTAACATTTGCCTTGTACATGTCTCCTCTTGTTTCTCTTTGTATTCAAAGCTAATTCATCTTTGTGCATTAATCGTCAACATATAGACAATGAGTACAGGAGAGAGAGAGAGAGAGAGAGAGAGAGAGAGAGAGAGAGAGAGAGACCTATCTTGAATCATTGCTGCAATCATGTGTATACGAAGGACTGGGATTCTGCTCAAACTTCCTGTAGTACTCAGTGAGAATGCACAAGTATTCATACAGGGAAAAGCTGTGCTTTTCAAATACGTTTTCACAACATTTTGCTGCACAAACATTCTACAGTTTCCACATATTCCCAAGTCACCTGTTTCTGAGCAACATACAACAAGGAGCAAAGAAGCTAGACAGTTAATTCCATTAAATGCACCCTTCCACCCACCCTAAATCTTGGTCCATGAATGAAGTTTTACAGCTGTTGTTCAATATTATTTTAATATTGTTGGAGGAAGCCATGGTTTGGCCCCTGCTCCTTGTGGTTCTCATTTAGCTCATTGCTTCCTTTGTCCACAGGGATGAATCAACCAGGTAGATTCTTTCATTATTAACTGAGCCAAAGAATTTCCTGAGATTTATTTATTTATTGGCCATCTCAAAATTGGAAAATTCCAAATAATATCCTGTGACTCACCTTTCCCCCCCCAAAAAAAAAAAATTCAACACCTGCAATTAGGATTGAAAATTGTGGGGAGACAATTTTTACAAAGCCCAGGTATTATTATATTTTTCACCCACCTTTTCCCCAGACACGAAATTCTCCATCCTCCCTTTACTTCACTCCCTTCCACACAGCATGAGCTATCTCTGGCTTCTACTTGTAATCATTCATAAGGTAGCCCTGAACAGCCAACCCTTTTTTAAGCAACCACATTATTCCGTCCATTGCACAGTACCATGACCTTCTGAAGCAAGTGATGGGAGAACTCTCCTTGGCTCAATTTGGAATCAGCTTGGTATTTACAAAATTACCCTGCAGACATTTTAGGGGAAAGCTCATCTGTTTCCAAGAGTGCTCCTGGCTTGTGATATTAGCATATGTGCACTTAACAGCACTGTGCATATGTGCCTTATCATATTTTGCCCTAGGAATAGTAAGGTTCCAGCACCATCCATGACTAACAGCTGCGAGAAAATTCAAACCTCCTGTGCCCAAACACAATCAGAAACAAGAGATGGCTTTACTTCCCCCCACCTTTACAATAATAACCCACAACCTGGATAGCTCAGTTGGTTAGAGTGTGGTGCTGATAATGCCAAGGTTGCAAGTTCAATCCTCATATGGGACAGCTGCATATTCCTGCCTTGCAGGAGGTTGGACTAGAGGATCTTCAGGGTCCCTTCCAACTCTACAATTCTATGATTCTGTGATTTTATTAATCACAACCTAAGACCATTCATGCAGGCACTAACCAGATCCAGATCTGCTTAGTTTCAGCAAGGTTGTGGCTTCATATGCCCTGAGACCATACAGTGGATGGAGCCCAACCATCACATAAAGTAAACAGATATTAATTCCACAAAAATCTGAAACAGCTATCTTCTGAGCCAGTATGAGGCTCCAAAAGAACAATCTCCTAAGCAGCAAGGATACTTATTGCAAAATATTGGAAGACACAAGATTTACCCACCCTGGAAGAATGGCAGATGAAGGTGATGGACTACATGGAACTGGCGGAAATGACTGGCAGAATCCGAGACCAGGGAGAAGAATCGGTGGAAGAAGATTGGAAGAAATTTAAAGATTTTCTACAGAAATATTGCAAAATTAATGAATGTTAGAATGATGTTGGATTGAAGTTAAGTGGTTTTTAGCAGCAATATTATAAAGGAATATGTAAAAATGGATTGTTAACAGGTGATAACCTAAAGTTATAATATATTAAGATAAAAGATTAAGGTAAAATCAAAGAGGGAAAGGATTTGCTGAATTAACTAATTGAACTGGAATACAAAAAAGGGAGGTGTGAGGAGGTCAGGGAAACAAGTAAATGAAAGATAAGATATGGAAAGACTGATTTGTTTTTAACTGTTTTTACTTTGTATTTTCACTTTTGTTTTAGTTTTTTGTTTTTTACTTTCCCCCCTTATTTTTGTAATATGCTGAAACCTTAATAAATATCTTTTTTAAAAAAGAACAATCTCCTAGCAAAGCAAGGGAGATATTTTCCCATTGCTTTGCTAGAGGGCTATAGCTTAGAGGTGTCCTCAAGAAACTGTGGGCAGGGCAACAGGCCACCCCCACAGGGGCCCCTTGTACCTCAAGAGTTCTCCATGGAGTGTGGGTTTTGGGCACTGTGCCCAATTTTCATGGGGACAGCTCTTCAAAGTAGTATCCTGTGCTTTGGTTTGAGGCTATTTTGGGGGCCAGACATCTATCATCTTGGAAGTTGAAATGAAGTTCAAAGGGTAAGCCTGTAAATCTTCTACAGCTCAGATTCTAATCCAAGCTGGAAACATTTTTGGAGGTGTGTACTAATGCTCACTTCTCTTTCAAGGCAAGCATTACCAAGCCCCTAATAGCTTGTTCCTAGATCTGGCCCATGGAGCTTTGTTTAGCATCTCTACGCAAAATAATTAAGAGAATTGAGTCAACTACAGAACCCACCCAAATGGTACTTGATCAGGCAATCTGCCAAGGAACGAGAATCTAAGAGCGTACGGAATTAACATTAAAGAACCAGGCACCTACAAAAAAGACCTACAGCGATAAGCAAGAGTTTCATAAAGGGAAAGGACTTTTGCACACACACCTACAACAAGACAGCTTAGTAAGTCTGAATGCTGACTCTGCATATGCAGAATTTTGCTTTTACAATCTCAGCTTGAGAGAACTTTGAGAAATTATGCTGTATTCTTAATACAGCTGAGCATTGCAAGCTGGAGAAATAAGTATACCAAACCAGGCTATTACAAATTTCAGCAACATCGCTAGTTGTAGCAGAAGATATCAAAGATACTGCCGATTCAGTTTCTCAGAGAAAAAGTACAAGGTGTTTACTTGGGATGTGAACAAGGGTCTTGAAAATGATCCATAGAAGGACTAAACTCAGACAGACTTCTTTGTTGTCACTCCTAAGCTTTTCAATGTGTCAGGCAATGGCAATTCAAAATATGCACAGTATTTAAATATACTAACACATGAAAATAAACACCAATAAATTGGTGTGTTACTCCTCTCAACATCTTGCAGAGATGTTAACCACACACCTAAACTGGGTTCAGCAACTTTGATGATGAACATCACAATTGGAGTTCCCACAAAAGCTTTTCATCCTTCCGTTTGTTACCCGTCTACCTGTCAGAGGAAAAGTGGTGGGTTGAAAAAGGGACTGGCAAGTGTGCCAACCAGAGAAATCATATCTGTTTAAAATCCATGTTGACTCTGATTCAGCCTTTTCAGCATCTCAATGAGAGATCTCTTTGAACTGTGTGACTTGGTAAGTTTCACAATGCAGAAAATAAACAAGATGATTCATGCTAAAAAGTGAATGCTAAGTCTCTGCAGGCCACTCACTCAGTGGAAAATGTTTTAAATACTACTCAAAACCTGATGGTGAAAAAATGGCTGAATTAAGCAGGAAGTGATTCTCTACCTCCCATAGGTAGACCTATATTCAGATATGGAACAAGATGTGGGTCCCAGTGTGGTGATGTCATCAGGTTAACATTAGACCATTTCATCTTACAAGGAGAAGTTAGCTGAAGATCTCATGCACAAGTTGTGGGTGGCCCAAGATAAATTTAGTTTATTTTGGTATTTTTTGTGGTTTAATAGTTTAAATTCTATGATGGGGGGGGCAGTTGACCAGCAAAAGGAGAAACAAAACACAATCCTAAGAGAACTTCCTGAGTTAAATAATACAGTCATGTCCATTGGAACTGGTAATTATGGGCTGTGCAGTGAGACAGAATTTAATTAAATCTTCTAAGTTGAAAATAGAAATCTCTTTCTTAGTCATTAAGCTCAGTCTCTACACTCCTACTTACTAGCTGTTCCTATAATCATTGTAATCTTGGGTCTGTTCTCTGTGCTGGTTATGAAGTTTCTTTCCTTATCTTGAATTATCACAGTTACCTTGAGCTGCTGGTCAATTTCTGTACAGTTTAGTGCCTTGTAACATTTCCCTATGAGAAACTATCCAAACTATTCATTAACATAATGGAACTGAAGAACCTGAAACATCCGTAAAATTCATTATATTTTATTGGTCCATTTTTCCTTTTATTTTTATAATGGCTGGAGACTAGGGCGACAAGGTGTGTGTTTATTTTATTTTATTATTGCATTTATATCCCATTTTTTATCATGCAACTCAAGATGATGTATATTTTCCCAGGCAGTTATCTACCCAGGCACTGACCAGACCTAGCCCTGCTTAACTTCACCATGGTGGTGGCCTCACATTTCTTCACACTTCAGACCATACCCTGAACCCAGAAAGCATGAAACCTATCAGAGGCACAAAGCACCTCTTCAACACTAGACACCGAAGCCCACCAGACACTGCTTTCAAATGAAAAAGATGATGAAATCCTGAGGACTAGAAATCTGCTGATATTCTAAAGAACTCAATGCAATGTTTCATTCTAGACTACATATTTCATTCTTTGGCAATCATTCATAGCCGAGTAAGATTGTCTTCCATAAACACGGTTTTAACAATGAGTCTGTAAGTGACTGTGGAGGCCAATTCTGGATCCACACATCCTTCCACAGTGGGGACATTGGTTTCTGGGTGGGAGTTGATCACAATGTGGATTTGCCAAGCATACCTTCCTCTTAGCACATTTCTCCCTTGTGTCCTGAGTTCGAGTGTCTTCAAAGCCCATGACATCTTTGGTAAAGGCTGTTATCCAACTGGAGTGCTCACAGTGTTTCCCATATTTAATAGCACATATGTGAATGTGCAAAACATGCAAAGTGTTGGGTGTAAGCATGGAAAGGTAAATGCACAAATGGATAGGCAGCAAGACTGGAAAAGCTTTGCCAGCTCTAGTCTCTCAGATATTCAGCCTTTCCACATTACACTTGAATTGAGTAGCCTCATTCCTCTTTGCTGTATTCTGACGGAGACATATGAAAAAGAATGAATGGAAAGAAAACAAATTGGACAGTAGGGTGCAGTGACACAAATTCCATTTCTGAAAGATTTCAGATCCCTTCTCAAGCTCATCCAGTTCAGGAAACATAAGCATTTCCCTTTCTGTGCTTTCTCAACAATGGGGAAAAAAACCTCTAAACAGAGACCTTGAGGTTAAACACAAAATTGGCTTTCAGAAAGAAGACTTTGCTCAGAGTTGTAGCTGAACAGGTCTCATTGTCCTTTTCTCCATTTGGCTTGTCTTTTTCTTCTTTCGTACTTTGTTCCACTGGATGCTCATCATCGCTAGAAACTTGGAAGTAGAAAAGATGGCAATGATAGTTCCTGATAGGATAGAAAGAATTCCCTGTCTTAAGATTGTAAGGTGCTCATTCCTTCACTGTTGGACTCAGCCATCATGAGCTGAAAATCCACAGTAACTCTGAGGATGTCTCATTATTTCAAAATTGGCAGAAGTGTGGTTTCCATGACTGCCTGATTCAGAGCCTCAGCACAGGAAGAATTCCTCTTCCATAGAAGGAAAAAAATCCATGGGTGGCCAGACAATAAAAGCTTGACAGAAACTTTTCAACGCAGCAATAGAAGTGCTTGCTTTCTAAAGAGATGTCATGTTAATTCCTAATACCTTGTTTAGCAGTACCAATGATATAATGTATAGGAGATTATATTTGGGTAGGAGAAATAGACATTCTCAAGATCTACATGTTGCGATGTCTCATCAAGCTTGAACTTCATTAGCTACAGAATAAGATCAGCCAATCACCTGACAGCTACTTCCTCAGAATTAGGAAGCAGCCTGTAGGAGAGCAATGGAATTTCAGGGGTTCTTCGCTATCTACTCCCTTTGTACTGCAACCCAGTAATGTAAGTGGATACAGCAACCTGTGATACCTAGAGATACATAGCATAGATGAGAATCTGCAGCTCTCTGGTTACTGGACTCCAAAATCCATCAGCACCAGCTAGCATGGCCAATGATCAGTGATACTGGGAGTTGTAGTCCAAGAATGTTTTAAGAGTCATGGATTTCCTATCCCTATTTTAAAGCACCCCTCTTTTCTTCTTCCTCATGAATCATAGCACTAAAATACAGGTGTATAAACAATATATGTTTTTAGGCTCTCCACTCTCTCTAACAGCATATATTATGAACATTTCCAAATACTAGTTGGTTGTGCCATCTATTGTGTGGCTCCCAACATTTTAATCTGGTGGTTTCAAACTTTCTGCTTTCAAAAAACACCTTCCCAGTTAAACAGCTTGTTTCTTTGATGAAACTATTTACATTATGGGGCGGGGGGATGAGATTCTTCTTAAATATGTTTTTTTTTAAAGCACAGTAGTTTTTAAAGGTTGTTCCAGGAACCCCTGGAATGCCTAAGAAATAATTCCCACAATGCCCCCAGTATAATGTTGTTCCAGGGCATTGCGAGGAATGTAAATGGCAGCTAGACCCAGCCATCTAGTGCAGCATGGAATATAGCTGCTACAGCTGCTGATCAGCATCACTTGGAAGCAAGCCCACTAATGAAGGAGACACGATTTTCTGTGGCCATTCCCTCAAACCTGAAGCTGGCTCTGCTGATCGGCAGGGGCTTCTTTGAAATTAGGATGCCATCCTAATCCCTAGCCAGCAGGGAGAGGGTCTTTATGGAGCAGCAGAGACAGGAGCAAATCCACAACTTGCACTGCCCAGGGCAGAAGATGGGGGAGGGCTGGTGAAAAAATGCCTCTTCACTGTGCAGCAAAAATGGTGGTGATGATGAAATTAGATTTATATGCTGCCCTTCATCTGTAGATCTCAGGGTGGGTCACAAGATAAAAGATGCCTAGATTGGGCTAGTTACCATCAGAGGATCTTATGCCAGTCCAGACCCACCCCCCAAAATAGGAGATTTTGACCACAAAGATTGCCATCAATGGTAGGATCTGCCTGTCCACTACTTGGGTAGGTGCATTATGGTGTTCCTACCTAGGGGGCTTCCCCACTAACAGTAGAAGAGGAGGTGGTAGGGCCAGGCAGGACTTAACATTTTGCTAGTCCCACTCCATCCCACCCTTTCCAGTTTGGGTTGTAGTTTGGAAACCACCAGATCAAAGTTTGGAAACTACCAGTTTAAAATATTGGGAGCTACGCAGAAGACAGCACAAGCATCTTGCTGCAGTCCCATGGAGGAAACCATGGGGTAAGAGGGAAAGGCAAGTTGGCTGTCACAGTACCATGGAGAATGTTCTAACAAGGGGTAGTGCCGAGGGGTTGAGAAGCACTTAACCTGTGCTACTTTCTGAACACAGTCCCGAACAGAACCACCATAATGCAGTGCCTCCAATACCCATCACACTGAGTCAGTCCACAAGGATGCCACAGTTCACAGATACCAGTTATCATTGTCCATTAGGACATAAGGAATAAATAAGCCTAGAAAGTTACTCCAGAGAGAGACTTAAAAGAAACAGTCTGGGCTTTCCCTCACACTCTTGTTTTTCAGTGTCAACTGTAAATAAAGTTGGGAAGATGTAGGGCAGATAGCTAGAATTAACTAACATACATACCTCTACGATAGCTGGTATTCACAAATATACACAGCTATCAGCTCTATCCCAGTCGCCAGGCAACACACAGGAGGCATTCCAGAGAGGAAAGGGAGAGGTAATTTGGCAAGTGAATTAATTGGATGCTTCTTTCGTGGGAGCTTTAGGTGGCTAATGTGGAAACTGCAGGCCAGGTTAATTCACCCAACATCAATATCCTGTGATTAAACATGGGGAGGAAGAGAGGGAATTTTATTGAAACATCCTGTTTTATAAGACAGAAGGGTGGAATTGACAAATGACTTGTAACTTGGATTTTGCTTTTTTCCTGATTACCAAGGCAATCTGTGGCTGTGTCAGGCAGATGGTCCAAGATAGCCCTTTGAGAGGTCCATTGGCAATGTAACTTTGTGCTTTTATAATTCTAGGGGAACTGTATTCCCCTAGATAGGATAGGATGCCATCATTTCCATATAGATTTTTATTATTCCCCTATTTATGATTGCCTCACCTCTGCCACCTTCTGAGTGATACCACTGAATTGTCTCAGAACATTGCTGTCTGCCTCTCAGCTGATCTGTAAGAATTCATCTCCATCCCCAAGCAAAACTGCAGCGCCATAAGTCACATGGCCCTACCAAAGAAAGTGTTACCATTTATCATCTGTCCTCCCACCCTCCTCTCAACCAGATCTGTAGGAGAGCACCACTGCCCTCAGAAAACCCCAGAATGGCTCATCACTCCCAGATAAGTCAGCCAGCGAGTCTTTCTTGTACCAACCATAGGTCAAAACAGAAAACAATATGTAAAATAATAACTCCTCAAAACAAAATTCAGGACTACAATATAATAGACTCCAAAATGTTTCCTGAGATATGAAAAGCTGTTCTCTCTATCAGAACATGAGCCTGTTCTACACAACAAAAACAAAATGAGACTGAATTCACATAATCACTTTGGCATTTCAGATGTTTCAGCTTGAATTGGCTTTGAACTGCGTACAACATACAGCAATATGTCTGTGCAAAAATGCCAATGCAAAGCTGCCCCTAGGTGTGTTGGCATGATGGAAGTGGGCTGAATATGAAGTGGACACAAAGGTGAACAAAACATACAACTGATTCCCTGCATGTAAACTCAGCAGATCCACTCAGTTGAAAGCTAGCAGGATGCCCATGTGTGCAGTGGTAGAAAAGCTTGGGGGAACCTGCATTTGGAGGAACAAATTTTCCACAAGAGAGAAAATAAGTAACAGATAACTGCATCAGAAAGGGGCTTGATGGGAGCTTAAGTGTGGTTTTATTATTCCATCACCAGCAGCAAAATCAGATGCTTTGAAAGGAAAGAAGGAAATAGGGTGGGGGTTCCTGATTTAGAAAGCAGAATGAAGCAATGTACAAAACCTCACACAATATCCCTTGACAATAGTTTTCTCAGTTTTGTTATAAATGGAATTATTTACTTCCATACTCTTCAAAAAATATGATTCTACAAGTGCCACTTGGATGATTTGGAGTATCTATCTTGGGATGTATCAGAACTAGGGAATAGTCACATATAATTCTTCTTCACCTGCCCTGTATATTTTACACTCCTACACACACACAGCAGTTCAGCTTGAAAACAGCCTCCCCAAGCCTAGTTGTTATGTAGCAGTAGTGGATAGCAGTACTGCTGAAGAGTCAGAAGGTTGAGCCAACTAGCCTGTAAAGTTTTTGCTACAGCTGCAGCTGCTTCCAGGTAAAAGCTTATTGGGTAGGACAATTGTTTTGTGGATGGCCATTGTGTGGTGGTGAGGACACAAATGCAATTCACAAATGTACGTATAAAGTGTGTGTATAAATGGTGTGCTGGGATTGTTGCTATTTTATCAGTTCAATGATTATTTTTATTGTATTGTACATTTGCATTTACTGTAGTTTCATTGTATTTTCTCTGGTATTAATTTGTTCACTGCTTCGGGGGCCTTGACCAAAAAGTGATATAGAAATAAACGGATGATGATGATGATGCTGTGGGACCTGCTTCTGGAAGAGAGAGGCTGCAGCACATTGGAAGAAGATAGTGAGCCCTTCCTTCTGCCAGCTTCAACCCTCTGAAAATGTCTCCCCTGCATAGTAATTAGACTTGGAGCCAGTGGGAGGTTTGCTTTTCAAGCCTAATCCCCACCCAGAGGCAGGGTGAGAACAAGAAGGTGTGGGTCATGATGGGATGCCCTTTTGAGAGACCCTGCCATTCCCAGGCCAGGAGTTCCCCCTCCTTTGACCTACACTTTCCAACCAGAGTGATCAGTGACATGGTTGTCACACTGGTGTTACACTGGTGCACAGAGTTGGGAGAACAGTCCCTGCAAGGCTGTTCTGTTCCAAATCTTTCCAGTACAATGTTATTGTGCAATCCTACCTCTCACTTTGACATTTGTCAGAGTAAAGGCTATGGACAAGGTCTTATTTGCCTCCTAATGGATGGGCCTCGGAAAGAGTAGCTGCCTGGCTATGTAAATCAAACTTCCTCGTCACCTGATTCATAGGCTTGCCTAGAGCTTTAAAGACCAAAGACCAGAAAACATCTGTCAGGAGCTGGCTGCTGAGGCTTGTTGGCAAGTCTTTATTAGCTGTTGACAAGTCATTTATAATTTACATGGGTTGTCACAGCATGAATGTTTTATTTCAGTAGTAAAATAGTGCTCCTACTGACCTGCAGCAAAAGTTTTGGCCAGCTCTATCAAAACATTGTGTGGAATTCAGACACCCATCACTCCTTTATTTAAAACAAAAACAACCACAAAATAAAACAAAAGCAATATTATGACAATTTCCCACAACATTTTAGGGCCTGCCTCTCTAGGGGTATCCCCTAAAATCAGTGTTCAGAGTTCTATGGTGTGGTTTCAAGTTCTGCCTCCCAGGGAAACCACCAAACACAGTCAGGAGAGAAGCAAAAGCGAGGGGATTGTGATACTATTCCCGTAAGACAACTGAATCCAACTTCATTATCTGTTTGTTTTATTTATATAAATTTCCTGTCTATCCATCTCCCTCAGTACCTGAAGCTTATAGCAGGTAGTTCAGTCTAAAAATATGCATATTAAAACATCATCTTCATATTTGTGTCAGGGGTGGGTCAAGAGCAGTGTGCCAGAAAACAAATAGTAGCAATACCCTTCCCCAAAACCACGAATGGATTTTTAAAATCTCTGTTACTGAGTTACCCTCCTAGGCCCAGCGTTCATTAATAATTCATCAAAATATTAGAGTAATTACCATATTTTGCAATATCACAACAGTGCACTTCAGCAGAAACCTTCTACAAATCTCCACACAAGAGCCATTAATAAATAAAATGCAATTCACCATATTAAATTTGTTGTTTAAAGGCTAAATATTTCATCGCGCCTAATTCATTTTAAATAATCAGCCAGGTCTCCCCCCCAGATCCCTTGCCTAGCACTTTCTTCTACCTTGGAAATGAAATTAGCTGTCAAGCATTACAGCAGAAGTGGACTTGAAGAGCAGCATCAACGCCTGGGCTATTATACCACAGTACTCTGGACTGATGAGAAAGCCACTTGGCCAGGTTGAGCTTATCGCAACACAGTTGTTTTCCTATGTGTGAAATATTTGATGAAGGCTCAAGTGCACAGGACATCTCTGCCTGCTTTTTTAAAATGTTTTTTATTAAAGATTTTCTTGGATTACAGAAGTACATACACCATCTCTATTTTCAGATCACAGAGTCCTTTCTACCTAGGCAATGCAGATTTGAAAACCACTCATGTTGTTAGCAAAGATGCTACTACTGCACCAAGACAGTGAAGAGATGTCCCTTTTCCAGCAGATGTGAAATATTACTATAACCTAACATTTGCCCCGTAAAGGAGAAAGACAAAATAAATAGTAGGTCGCTGCCATCTGTGATAAAGATGTATAGCATGCAGTGCCCTAGGCATATTGATTTCGAAGGCCAACGTTCCACAATAGCAATTGGTTTTCTATTTTTCAATCTGTTTTGACACATGGATTCTGAATCTTCCCATGATGGCATGGGATGAACTGTGGGGAAGTGCAAATCTAAAGCAAGATGCCCAGCACTACTTCTCTGAAAACTCTGGATCTGGAGAGGCCATGCAAACCCTGGACCAGAGCCTGGACTCAGTGCTAGGCTGAAGGAGTCTCAGAACAGGCTGCTGGACTAGATGTGCAAGTGGCTTGATCCAATGAGCTCTTCTTATGTTAAACGCAAGACCACTCAGCTAAATATCACATCTTGTGATAGTCTTCCAAAGGACTAGCCCTATGGCTAATCTCTAAATAAAGATGGGATTTACTGGTATTTGATAAACTAGCATAATGGGCCATCATTGCAGCCTGCACACACATCTCACAGGGTTGCAGGGAAGCCCCGGTAAGAAAGTAATTGAACTGCCACCATTTGTTCATCCACCTGCCATTTAACTAAGAGGCTGGAGGGAGAGCGGGTGCCGCCATCAGCAATTCATCCAAGTATTTCTGACCTACAGCAAAAAAAAAGGAACAACAAAAAATCCTTCTAGTATTTATGTGCCCCAAAATCTGGGATGGTGCAGAACGTTTTAGTAGAAGGGGAAATCCTTCCTAACTAAGCTCCTTTGAGAATGTAACTGACAATCGCTCACATTTTTGGTGTGTGCTGCTTTCACCTTCAGTCTGTATTTTCCCTTTTATTCTCACAGGCTGTCCATTATTTGCAATATCCAATTTGGATGGTGGATCACAAGTGGTATCCAATGTGTATTAGTTAACAACCCAAGCTCAAGGCCAATGCAATAGATGCTCTTGAAATGAATGATTTACCGTGGTACACAGCCTTTTATTATTATTATTATTTACAACTTCTCAGATATATAATGCTCTGATTTCCCATTAGGCGCCTTGTGAGCAGAGAAGGAGCCACATTGAAAATCTATTATTGCTTAGCAGACCTTGAACCACTCTTTGTATGAAAGAGGAAATTCTGCCCCTTTCCACACAGAGTCTTGACCTATGCAGTGACATTTAGGTAGCTAGAGGTGGAACATATAGGTTTGGCTTTATAAAAGGGTTTTATACAACCTATCAGAAACAAACGTTTGCCAAACAAAGAAGGTCACATAGCTCAACAACCTGGAAGTTCACAAACAGCAAAGCACGAACCATTTCTCATTGTGAAGTGACCTTACAGCTCCATCGAAAAACATATTGCTTGTTGGCTATCCCTTTTATTTCATGGGGAATGAACTAATACAGGAAAACTGGACATCAGCACCAGTGCACACTGGGATTGATTGACAACACACAAAGAGAGAGTGGTGTTCAATGCTAGTGCTACTCAGAGTAGATCAATTGAAGTTACTGAACATGGCAAATGTCAGATCATTACTATCAAAGGGTCTACTCTGCGTAGGACTTAGGTGAATACAACCCACTAAATTCACTTTTTGAATGAATTACATTTGATACATTCATAATGTAACTTTTCCAAGTAAGCAAATGGTACTCTTGCAGTTGACAGGAAGTAGGTCTGCAAGCAATGTCAAATCAAATATCCACATAATTTTTAGACACAAAATATTTCGCAATTTTGCATGAGGCAGATTCAAAATGGAATTAAATGCTGAAAATTGTGTTTTCAAAGAGACTGTTGCTCTTTTTTGCACTTGTAAATTTATCGTGCAATATTAAAGAGTACATAACTCACTCTTTGGCATTCATGAATTCATAATTCACTATTCATTAATTCAAAAATTGAGCTCAGCCTGTCTCTCCAAATCAATCCCTATAGAAAATCCACTTTATAAGTTCTTCAGCAGTGAAGGCAGGGGAACTTCACCCTGTATTGCTCTAAACAATCCACGATAACTATGGAGTTAAATACATAAGGGCTGTTTTCTCACTAACAGACCAACAACAAGATTAAAAACAAAAAACTACGGTTTGTTAATTAGGTGAGAATATAAGCAGGATCAACAGCTGTGATATTTAGTATGTTATTTTATAATTGTATTTTAATCCTTAATGACTTATTAAAGCTGTTTTAATTAATTCCAAATATATTTTATTTACTCTGTCTTTAAGCTTTGTTGACTGCAAACTTGGACCCATTCTTATTTAGTAGTTGGTATTCCCAAATTTACAGGTTGCTGTTCAGTTTGTAATGAGTTCAGTTTTGTGCAACTCATTTTTTTCATTTGTGGTTAATAGCGATGGGGAAGAAATTCAATTCAGTTCACATTTTAATGCCAGCCAATCTAATTTGCCATTCCAGAAATAATAGGCAAAACTAAACGCAGTTGTTTCCAAATCCACACTTCTCCAAATTTTGTGATGCAAATGCATATACTGTATTAGTGAAAATAACATACACAAAATGCATTATAAGTGGAGAAATGGCAAAATGTATATATAGGCTCCCTCCCACCCCCACTTACACAAGATTGTGTAACACATGGTGCAGGGAAATAAATGATTCAATCGAAACCTGGAAATGGTGGGTGGGAGCTGGAGAGTCTTCATGGCTCATGAGGAGATCCTCCCCAGAACCCAAAATGAGGGCAGGAGGAAGCCCCAAAGGGACCTGGGGTGGAGCTGTGGTGGAGCTGGGCTTTGTTTAGGCTGCTCAGCCTAACCACCTAACAGCTGGTGTGCAGGGTAGCGCAGCAGCTGCTGCTGCTTTTCCTCACATCATCCATCCTCCTGCCAGTCCCAGAGCTTCAATTCTAGTTGTAGATATATTTTGGATAGTACTTTTGGTCTGGATTGGAGAGAGAGCATCAGAGAGGGCATTTAAAGGGTTTTTAGAAAGTGTTCTCCACTTATGTGATTTTCACTTATGAGCGTGGAAATAATAAGGGGGGGTGTGCCTGTATCAAGCAAAAATTACATACTCCAAAAATGGTATGTTCAGAAAAATGCACACTAAAATGCTCGTGAATTTCCATGAGGACTTTTTTTAAACAAAAACAAAAGCTGATTTTGAAATGTGGTGAACTGAACTTAAGTTTGGAAAAATGAGAAACTGAGAGAAACCCAAAGAGACAGACTGTACAAGAAACTCTACTTCAGACAAAGTTCACATAGGTCTAACATTTGGGGTGGCAAACCAACAAGGTTCCATGGCTGCTGTTGATGATCCAACCTTATATCTCCAGGGCCATAAAGGGACTCAGTGGCAGCACTCCTAAACCCTAATCTAACTTGGACTTAAAAAAAAAAATATCTATAAATATATATCTATAAAAAAATAGGTGCTTGATAGCCACACAGCAATTAAGAATCCAATTTGTATTGGTGGCACCTTGTGATATTTAAGTGAATCTAATGATCAACAGGGGGAGGCTTCAGCTAATCATCCTAGTCCATGTGCTCTTTGGCGCAACTGAAATCTGGATACTGAAGGATGTTTGTCAGTGAAAAACAGATGTCCCAAATTCAGGTCCCTCCTCTCCCTCAGCCTCCGTCAGCCTGATTAATCGCTTTAAACCAGTGATGGCCAAACGTGGCCCTCCAGCTGTTTTGGGACTACAATTCCCACCATCCCTGACCACTGCTCCTGTTAGCTAGGGATGATGCGAGTTGTAGTCCCAAAACAAAACAAACTTGGCCATCACTGCTTTAAACTATAACAGAACTGTTCTGCCAAGCCCATTTTTCCCATGCCTTCAGATTGTGACAGGATGGATGACTTAAGCAATACTTGGAAATGATAGTTCTCAGGGCAAGAATTTATGAGCTCTGGCAGGTAGGGATGACCTGCTCAACTCTATTGACCTAAATAAGCAGAGTGGAATCCTCCCAACAACACAGCCCTCCCCCAGCTCCCTCAAGCATGTCTCCCTACTTGACTGGATTCCAGCAGGCAGTACTGCTGACCACACAGAAGGGGGCCATGCCCTCTCTTCACCTGCCTTTCACCTCCTTGCTTGCTTGCTTTTTGGCAGCAGGTACTCAAGCACTTATGCAACATGTTTTCAAAGAAGACAAAATGTGCTTGAATCATAAAGGCCCCAAATGTAGATCTTGCTAATTTCTCTGGTGGGTTAAGAAAAATGTCATCTATTCACCGCAAGTCCCCCCAAAAGCTGACAAAGCTTAGCTATTTGAGGTATATGAGGCAGTGGTAGCAGTCAAAACAAAGGAGTGGGGAAAGGAGTGGTTTCAATAAGTAACAGGCCCCTGAAGTAGCTTCTGGCTTCTCAGTGGCTGCCACTTGTCAGGACAGATTCCCCCAAACACAAAACGTGCCACGTGCTGTGACTACGGAGGTAAAGTGACAAGGCTGGCTTAGCTCTCATAGGAGCTAAGCAGAGATGAGAGACACACAATGCAAAAGAAGTTGAGAAGAACAGGAGCAAGAAGCAGGATGCTCGTCTGATCCAATTCCATGGATAACATTTTTTTAAAGAAGCAACCGGACCAAACATCCTCTAGTATTTCCATGTGTGCCCCTGCTTCCTTTTAAAATGCAGTGAAATTCGGGTCAGGTTGGTGAAGGAAGTGCCCTGTTGACACCTGTGCTGGAAGAACTGCACTGGCTACCAAGAGGCTACTCAGGCAAGTTCAGTGTCTTGCTATAGCCTAGGACTACTTGGGATCAGGTTACCTCTGGGAGCACCTTATCTTGGCTTGTACACTCCTGCCTGGTCACTTACATCCCCAGAAGAGACACTCTTAGTAGTGCTGTAGGCTCCTGAAGTTCATCTTACGTCCACTAAGACCAGGGTCTTTAATGTGGCAGCACCTGCCCCTTAGGCTGCACTTCCAATGAACACCAGGCAGGCATCTACCGTATTGCCATTTGGGTGGCTGCTAAAACTCTATCCATTTACCCAGCCTTTTCCTGAGGAGTGACCCAGCTATGTTGCTTTATTAAGCTAATTTAATGAACAGCGATGCATATATGTGTACGTGTGTGTGAAATTTTATTGTTGATTTTATGCTATTTACCACTGCGATTTCCCCCGCTAAATGACTGTGGTAGAGAAATGTTTGCAAATAAATAAATAAATCTGGTGGTGGCAGAATGCAAAAAGTCAGGCTGGGCTGAATTCTCAGCATATACCAGCATCATGTATACAGCTGCTCTTGCAGCTAGAACCTGGCACTGGAACTTTCCACTGAGCTAGTCCTCAAAAGAAGCCCTGATTTAGGGATATGCAAATATTATTTGCATCCTAATGCTTACAAAGTATATTGGGATGCCAATATTAGCTTGGAGCCATCAATATTTGCATTCCTTCTCAGGCATATCTTTGGCAGCCGGGGAGCATATTTATGACATACTGCCAAACTGAGCCAGATCCTTGGTCTTGATCCAGTACTTTCAACTGCCTGTATTCTACAAAGCCTCTCTCAGTGCTGCTTCCTGTGATCATTTTAACTGGCAGTGCTAGGAAGTAGAGACTTGAGCATGCACTCTACCGTTCACCTACAACACCTCCAAACTGCCTAAGGCACTCACCCCTCTACCTACTTGCCCAGGGTAATTGCAAGATATTAACCCACAACTGTGGGTCTGGTCTATGCCAGGGTATAGATACAGAACCCCAGAACTCCCCTGTCCTTTGCAAAACAAGGATTTCAATATTCTTTTCACAGGTATCAATGGAGCCATTCTTAATCACCTGAGGCATAGTTCAGGTGGAAGAGCAATAATGTTTCTGCCACGGCAATACTGCTTCGTGTACATCATTTGCTTTACATCAGAGATGGGGAACCTCGGACCCTCCAAGTATTATTAGACTTCAACTCCCATCAGTCCCAGTCAGCAGGACCAATGGTCAGGGATGCTAGGAGCTATAATCCAACGAAACAACTGGAGGGCCACAGGTTCCCTGTCTCTGCTTTATGCAAACATCCAATGGCACAGAGGCCTAGTTCATGTGGTTCTTCAGAAGAATCACAGGAAAAGAGCATTCATTTGGGGCATCCAGTCCATGATGAGCATTAACATTTGGAGGAGGAAGAGGAGTCCGTACCTCCACCACATAGGGGCATTAGCTCCCCCTCCAAATGTAAAACTGAGCAGTGCCACACTCCCCTGGATAGTTCTTGACAAAATGTGTGGATCACGGGGCGTTTAAGGGTATACTTCTGCTAGCATGGTCTGCATTAATGCCACAGGTATGCCACCTTGGGTTCCATGTTGGAAGAAAGGTGGGATATAAATGTTAGGAAGTAAATAAGCAAACATCTGCTCAGTAATGTACTCCCATCTCCACAAGCCATTTGTCTAAACTAAACAGCAGCCTTCAGGTGGTGGAAGATTTTAACAGCAATCCAAGCAAAGGGATTTGCTGGCACCTTTTACCAAAAGCTTTATTTACACTTTGATCTCCTCCTTTGTCTCTCCATTCCCCACACCCAGGGCCATGTAAAATTTAATTAAGAAGTTTATTGTTGGGCCTCCCAGCTTTCGGGGAAAGAGAAATGAAGCCAATTGCTTGCAGAAGAGAGTAGAAAAATGTCACCTGGAAATGCGGCTCTGGCTGTTTGTAATCATACAAGAGAAGAACAAGTGAGGAGGGCAATCTTAAATTAATTAAAATGGCTCACTGTAAAACTAGAGTCTGGAACAAAGGGACCCCAGTGACCCTCGGATGAAAGATGTGACACAGCTAGAAGTGGCATCCTCTGATTTTTTTTTTTTTAAAGAGCTTTAGTGACTGGAAAACATGAAGGCTCAAGGATGCAAGTTAAAGCAAAACACTTGTGTATGTGTTTAGTGAGCGGGAGAAAGATCCTAACATTTTCTATAATTGTCTCTCAGTGGGCATGACCCAGTGTGGGCAGAGTGGTCGGGCAGGACATAGAGGTTCTAGCTGCATCCATGCATACATGGTGGGTTGGAGCAAATGTGTTCAGTGGTCCCAATCCAGTTGTCTGGTGCTGAGCAAGAACAGAGTCTCTGCTGCTATACCATGCACCTCCCAGCCATCCACAAGAAGGCAAATACCTTCCCATGGGCAATTATTATTACAAGACCTCATTGTGTCCAAACAGTGCACCAAAGTGTGCACTATCCCACAGTGCTAGAACCATGGAGTGAGAACTGTAGTCTTTTGTAGAAATAGGGCACTGCCATGTCCCTTTCACCAGCTGTAAACCGAGGCAGAGGGGGGTGCCATTTACCTACCAAAACACTCCAAATTTGGTGAAGGGGTAAAGTTGATCAACCTGCAGAGTCCACAACAATCAGTGTAACCATAATTATGACATTGGGCTGAACTGGTTCATGTGGATTCTGCAAATCCAACTGCCCACCTACTTTATCAATCTAGTTTAGAGAAATGAAGGAAGCTGATGTTGTGAATCAAGCAGAGGTTTGTTTGTGGTTTTGAGGGAATCCCCAGTGTTTTCTCTGCAAATTAAAGACTGAATCAACCTGAATCTCATAGGTTTAAATCCATTTTGCCCACTACAATTCTGGTCCTAAGAAATAGTTTCTCCACTTGGTTGACAGGTCAAGATGAATAAAGGAAATAAACATCACAATGGTTGCTTTCAGACATCACACAAGCCCTTTGCTCATATGGGGCAAAGATTGCTAATTGGGTTTTGGACTTTGCATTCAATGGGTGCAATCTAGTCTAGTGAAACTAAATCCAAGGGAATTATGAACCCTCTCAGTTAAAAAAGAGACACACATGTTGTAGGTAGGTAGATGGATGGATACATAAACAGATGGTACAATTTCTTCAGAATGATGAGGGACAGAAACGATTTCATTTTAATTAAAAGTTTATAATATCTCTGGAGTCTCTGGAAGTGACTAGCTTCTACGCTGCAAATTATCACTGCAACCTAAAGAAGCATGCGAAAAAGGCATAGGTGCTCTTTCTTCTCTGTCAGTGGGAATCCATGCAACTTACAGCATGGCATAAAAAATAATTGGACCTGGGCAAAACCTTGGCTTTTGTGTGCTCCGTTAGTTGCAAGAGATCTGTTTCATATCTGCATTAAATTCATTCATTAAGTCCAGCGCTCTGTAAATGACAACATTTCTTCCTCCCTCAAAGTAATCCGACAAATATCCCTTCTCAAAGTATATTGATTAACTTGAAAATGGTTTAATATCCTGTAACTAAATAATCTTCCAAGACTTCAGTTTCTAATGGGTGGACTTCCTCCAGGAGGCAGAAAGTACAAGTCTGTAGTCGGCTTTCCCCTTCAATCAACCAGCAGTGGGAAGGATGAGCTTCTATGCTTCCAGCACCATGAGAGTTAATCATCCTCCCTTGTGCCGTCCAGGGACATCCATCAGCAGTAAAGATGCAGGGATGGTTTCACAAGCAAAGGATGGAGTACCGAGATGAAGGATTTCATTTTAGAAACAGGCCAAGAGAAGATGATAATTTAAAGCAGGCAAGTGCATCCTATGATCAGGCAAATACTTTCTGGTAATAAAAAGGGAAGCCACAGAGGATAAAATAGCCAACAAATGAATGAATGCACTATCAGCCTGAATGATCTCCCAGTAGTCACAATACCCTTAGAATGGGACCCTCTTGATTTTAAGCCCATAATGTTATGCCCCAACTTCTTTCTCTAGGAAGAAAGCCTTTCATATAGCAGGAGTTTTGGTGTGTCACCTGCAGGAGAATTTCCAGTATTAATATTTCAGCAATACCAATCTTTCAGAATACACTTTAAAGCTCTCAATTTCATCTCCCGCTGTCATTTTTATATTTTATTAAATGTCCTCGCTCCCTCTAGTGTTAGCCACCATGCTTCTTGAATGCTTTCCCTGGCTGTATTTGGGATCTCTCGGTTTCCAGCGCTTTTGCCCCAGGGCTGCATAGATCAAGGAGAGGGTAGCAGGAGGTCAGCTGAGCTAATTAGACGGTGCTATTCTGAGTTACACGTAGGGACGCGGGTGGCGCTGTGGGCTAAAGCCTCAACGCCTAGGGCTTGCCGATCGAAAGGTCGGCGGTTCGAATCCCCGCGGCGGGGTGCGCTCCCGCTGTTCGGTCCCAGCGCCTGCCCACCTAGCAGTTCGAAAGCACCCCCGGGTGCAAGTAGATAAATAGGTACCGCTTACCAGCGGGAAGGTAAATGGCGTTCCGTGTGCGGCTCTGGCTCGCCAGAGCACCGATGTCACGCTGGCCACGTGACCCGGAAGTGTCCCCGGACAGCGCTGGCCCCCGGCCAATAAATGTGAGATGGGCGCACAAACCCCACAGTCTGTCAAGACTGGCCCGTTCGGGCAGGGGTACCTTTACCTTTACCTTATTCTGAGTTACAAGACTACTGATGTTTCTCTTATCTGTCCAGCAGAAGGCATGGTGCTTCCTACCAGGTTGTAAAGTGGACAGTTTGACTATTATTCATTTGCAGGAGAATAAAATAATCTTGATTTGGAGCAAGTTCCTAATACTGAGAGTTGACATAGTTGTTTTAAAAGATGCAGAACTAGAATTATGGATCTGTTCCTTTTTATATGCATTATGGGACTGTAGCTACGTTCACATTGCATTCATCAAAATATACCCCTGGCACCTGGTCTCTTAATAGTGCGCTATATAAGCTCAATAAGTCTATACTGTACATATTTGAAGGATGGTAGCAAATATCTTTATTTACTATATGTTCAACCCAAAGTTCTGTTTGAAAAACAAAATTCTGGGCAAGAAAATGAACATGGGACTTAAGGGTCTGCCTCACCCTTAAGACTCAATTACTATATGACAGCTTTCACCAACTTGGTGCCGATTAAGGCTGATGGGAATCATAGACCAAAATATATGGAGGGCACCACACTGGCAAAGGCTGAAGTGACACTGACTCATGGTGTCCGTAATGCACATCTGAACTTGACAGCCTGCACTTTAAATGTACCCATCTCAGTACAGTGTTAGCCAGCCAGTTGAAGCTGTGCCCAGTTGAAGACTGATATTGAAAAAGACTCTTGCCTGTCATAGACAGTGCATTCGTATGCATATCAATTCAGAAGTAATCCTCACTGAGTTCAATGGGATTTACTCCCAAGTAAGTGTGTTTAGGACTGCAGCCTAAATCACATACTGCAGTACTAACTTTCCCCTCTTCCTTGCCCACCACCCAACCAACGCATAGGTCCACAGGCAAAGCCTCACATCAGAGATGGAGAAACCCTTCTTTGGTGGAGGGCCACATTCTTTTCTGGTCAACTTTCTGGAGGCCACATGCCAAGGCTGGCTGGGGTTGGGAAGCAAAAGTGTCCCAAGCAATTAATATAACTTGGATAGCTTAGTTAGTAAAGCAGGAGACTTGTAATCTCAGGCCTGTGGGTCCAAGCCCTATGTTGGACAAAAGATTCCTGCACTACAGTGGGATGGACAAGGTGACTCTCATGGTCTCTTCCACCTCTACAATTCTATGATTCTACAAATAAACTTTACCCTTTGTGCAGTAGGATAGTTTCTATATAAGGATTTAAATGTATTGCTTGCAGTTTGGTGCCTCTAACCCAGGATTGACTGCAAGCAGCTCCAGCTATTCTTGGGGGGGGGACCCTCCTCCCCCCACTGCCACCTCTACCCCTGCCACCAGAGAACTGCTTAGTGCAAGCATTGCCTTCAATACACATCCTACAAACTTTGTGTGGTGTAGTGGTTAAGAGCGGTAGTCTCATAATCTGGGGAACTGAGTTCGCGTCTCCGCTCCTCCACATGCAGCTGCTGGGTGACCTGGGGCCAGTCACACTTCTTTGAAGTCTCTCAGCCCCACTCACCTCACAGAGTGTTTGTTGTGGGGGAGGAAGGGAAAGGAGAATGTTAGCTGCTTTGAGACTCCTTAAAGGGAGTGAAAAGCGGGATATCAAATCCAAACTCTTTTGCATTCATTTGACCCCAACATCAAACGGTGCTTGATAGGAACCATCATCAGAATAAACATGGCGCTGACACACCCTGCACAATCAGCTTTGGACAGACAAGACAGTTAGTTAGGAGGGAAGTTGGAGATATCCTGGATAGTTAGTCAGAGCAGTACAGGGGAAAAGTCAAAGAGAAGCGCAGTGCTAAAAGACGAAGCTAATATAATTCAGGCAAGGCTTTGCAGACAGAGCCAAAGGAACATAAAAAAGGAAGAGAGAAATGATTTGACACAGAGAGGGGAGGCGATCCCAAGTTTCAGAAGTGTCATGGCAGAAGGCACAAAGACTAGTGTGAGGAAATGAAAATAAGTGAGGGGGTGGGCTGGTAGCACATGAGATTCTTTGGTGCAAAAAAGGGGGGGGAATTAGAGAAGTGAATGAAGCAAAGGAAAGGATGGAGAGAGCTTTAAATGGAACGGTGCTAGAGACTTTGATGCAGATGGAGGAAGGGTGCTACTGTCTGCTAACAGGGCCAAGATATGAAGTGGCAGGGAACCAAGCCATGACGGCAGTACCTTAAAGCATTCAATTTGAAAGGAGATAGAAGAATGGCCTGCCAAGTCCACAGCCAAGATACAGCAAAATCAAAGTCCAGGCTAATTCTAATATCCCACTGCCTCAGGAAGCTCCTACCCCAAGGCAAACAGGAGCGAAACATTGTCTTGAGCCTGTGCATTTCCAACAGCACAGTGCCATTGGATGCAAAAGCTAACATAGCAACTTTGACACAATGTGAAGGAAATGGGCTATTTCTGTTTTTTAAAAAATATATACAGTGGTACCTTGGTTTACAACCATAATCCATTCTTGAGGTTCGTTTGTAAACCAAAACAGGTTGTCACCCAAGGTGCACTTTTGCTAATGGGGCCTCCCAAAAATTTTTTTACTTAATCCAAAAAAATGGATTGTAATCCAAAAAATGTTTGCAAACCAGGACACACACTTCCAGGTTTGACGTGTCTGTAATCCAAAACATATGCAAACCAGACTGTTCGCAAACCAAGGTACAACTGTATATAAATCTTGCGTGTAGGGTTGTTTGGGAATTATGGAGTTAACTTGTTAAACCTGGCGTGACCAGTGGTCAATCTGGAAGCTGGTAAAATCACTGAGAAGGGTACAGATTGCACATAGGTGATGTCTGCTGGGGGAGGGGGGTAACCCTAGTACTTCCTTCGGTTTTGTGAATTCAAAAGTAGGACAGTCATGGAGCCCCAGGACTGTCTGGCTAGTAACTTGCTTTGGCTTTCAGATCTGGTGTGATCTCAGGATACAAAGGAAACACACCCTGGAGGGTTACAGACATAGCTAATTAGATGTAATTCATTAGATGTAGGGTTTCTAAGGAGAAAGGGAAAGCAGGCTGCATTTAATTCTTTGTTTATTTGTTTGTTTGCTCCATTGGGAATCTTACGTAAAACCTTTTTTTTTTAGGAACTGCTTTTTTATTCCTTTTAGTAAACTTTTAAACTCATTTCATAAAAGGTTTGCGGTCTACTTGAACATATCGCTCAACATCTGTGTTTTTAATTTGTTTTATGTTTTTATATTGTTGCAAGCCACTGTGATATATTTTAATTAATACACAGAGTGCCATGTTCTACATTGTCTTGGGTGTTCTCAAGGAGACACAAATGGGATTTGGGGCTGGTTGGTGAAAGGCAGCCTTGCAGAAAAATAAAATGCTTTTAACTAGTGGCAGCAAAGGTCTAAAGTGAAGGGTGATTGAACAGGAGGGGACATTCTGCTTGGCCAGGAATCCCTGACATGGCACAGGACCCAGGGAAGCTGGGGGTTCCATAGCACAATCAAACACATACACCAGTACCCCTGGAAAGCATAGAACATAGGAAGAAACCTTATACTGAGTCAGACCACTGGTCCATCTAACTCAATAATGTCCACACTGACTGGCAATAGCTTTCCAGGAGTTCAGATTGGGTTCATCCTAAGGCCAGGCCAAGATATTTTGCTGCCTAAGGCAAAGGGCAAAATGGTACACACATGAACCCACTCCTCATATAGTAGTGAATCTATTACTAGCAATCGTTATCTCACTAAGTAGTTTGGATTTGAATTCATCTAGAGCAGCAAAAATAGCTTGAGCCAGCTCTGTCTGTGGTCCACAATTCAATGCAGAGTTAGGTACACTTAAACAAGGGTTGGGGAGCTAGCGATCTTCCAGATCCCATCATGCCTAGTCATTGTGGCTATTGGTCAGGGATGCTGCAGTCTAACAATGACTGCAGACAACAGGTTTTCCTCCCTGACAAACACGCTGATTTCAATGGGCTTTAAAAGTGCTTACACATATGTGTTGAACTGTGGTCTCTAGAGAAAGATCAAAGCTACAGCAAGGCTTGAGCTACCCAGCCATATCCAAGCAGCTTAACTAATTTGTTTTGTAACCCAAATCCAAGCAATACATTGAATGTGAGCATATTAAGAAACTGTAACCCTCCCTCCTCTGGATTAATTGAAATAGGGACAATCCTGACATCAGATTCACAACTAAGTGGAGACAGGGGAACACACTGTTCCAGCTGCAGCGCACTCAGTCCCAATGAATATATTCCAGGCTTCCTCAACCTCGGCCCTCCAGATGTTTTGGGGCTACAATTCCCAGCATCCCTGACCACTGGTCCTGCTAGCTAAGGATCATGGGAGTTGTAGGCCAAAAAACATCTGGAGGGCTGAGGCTGAGGAAGCCTGATATATTCTTGTTTAGTGTCATGGGAGTAAGTTATTCAGCAAAGAACCTAAATGAACCATCTTCTGTGCCACTATCTGTTGAGGAATGTGGCTAAGAGTCTTTCTAGCAGAGTCTTTCTGGCTAGGAGTCTCTGCTAAGCAGAGCTATCCATTCCAAAACAAAACCAAGGATTGTCCCTGTCACCATCCTTTCTTGTTAGAGCCCTTAATTAAAAAAACCACCTGGCACCTATTACAGCCCATCAGGCTCCCAATGTGCATCTCACCAAGGTGAGAGGTAAAATAACAGCATCAGACTGACATGTGCACATTAGCAGCCAGCAATCTCACCAGAATACTGCCAAAGGCATTCGTAACCAGCCTTACCTCCAAAAAGGAGCAGGCAGAGAGGCACGCACTTCCAGACCTTTCTATCCAACAAAGGCATTTCCAGTTCTTTGAGCAGAGGGTGTCAGATCCACAAGGAAGAGGAACAATTAATTACTGTTTAGATTTTGCACAAAGGACTCTAGATGCATGTATGTATACAATTAATTACTTATTGTCATAGATAATTGCATGCATATAAATGCTTACAATATATAATTAACACCAAGAACAGAGAAACAGAGGCTCTGGAAAATAAAATAAGAACATTGACCTTGTAGCGTTTTTCTAAAACCCAGGAAGTCAGGGCCTCTTGACTGACTAGCCCAAATTACATTTATTCAGAAGTGTATCATTGATTTTCAATGGGGCTTTCTTCCAAATCAGAATGCTTAGAATTTCAGCCAAAGCCAAACAAGGAATCCCAAATCTCTTGACAGACAACACACTTCATCCAGCGCAGCAGAAATGAAATGCCTTTCTTCATTTCTCTGGCTGTTCATAGGGATGGAAATTATAACTGATAAGAAAGCCAAGTTATAAACCAGAGATGAAAAACTTGTGGGCCTGCAGATGTTGCTGGACTGCAACTCTGATCATCCCTGGCTCAGACTAATGCGAGTTGGGAATCCAATATCTTTCACAGATGCATAAGCCACAGCTACCCCATCCCTGTGCAAAATGTTCTGGCCTGTCTCAATAATGCCCAACACCTTCAATGGTGCGAAGAGAAAAATAGCATCCCATGCAGAGAGTGGAACGTGGTTGCAGCACCCTCCTCCTTGCAGTCAGACAATATTTCTTCAAACGTTTCAAGCAGCCATGTTTAGCATCAGCGAAAGCTTCAGGACAACTTAACATTTATGTTTCTTTGAATGAGGCTCATATGGTATGTATTTCTCATTCTGCAATGTTTCCATGTGACTCTTATCCATGTTTACTTATCTGAGATTAATCAAGAGCTGAACTTTCAGCAGCAGTCACCTCATATCTTTAAGAAGTGATCGGTCTATCTGTTAATGGATGTGAAACTCTGGACTGGTTCACATGGTGTCAACTGGCTCTGCCCAGGGTGATGATGAGGGCATGCCTTTGCCCATGATCACAGAGAACAGGCAGCAAATGAACAGGCACAGCTGCAGAACTCTGGCAGCAATTCCCACTGTCATGACGGCTGATGTTCAGTTTCTGCAGTTACTAATGCAGCAATTCCAGAAGGGTAGCCAATGCCATGCCAGTCCGTTGCAGCAAAAAGAACAAAGAGTCTGGTGGCACCTTAAAGACCAACAAATTCAGTCATCATGACATAAACTTTTGTTGCATCCAGCAAAGTGGGCTTTAGTTTAGAAAGTTGTTAAGACTTCACAGTGCCACAAAACTCTGTTGTTTCTACTGGGTTGCTGCCACTATCTCAGTAGATAATTTCTACTGGATCCCTAAGTGTGCAGATGTCTGTTGGCATTGGTCGCTGTGATGTTCGGGAAGAAGAAAGCTTTTGAAGCTCTCGAACGAATGACCAGGAGGGAGAGAACATGCCAGTCGGGCATGTGTCTCTACCAGGGTCCTACTCGAGTGTAGGATGAGCTCGTAACAAAAACCCTGATTCATAATTCCCTAACACTATACTACTAGCAAAGATAGCCCTCTCTGAAAGGGCAGCCACTGGAATCTCCCATGGGCCTTGGGTGCCAAAGCCTTGGTGTCTAAAGGCTTAGGAAAGATAGCAATTGACTCTAGACACTTACTAATGGAAGCAGAAATGGCAGCAGCCTAATTGTCAGAACACAGATGACCCCAAACATCCAATTATAAGCTTAAGTCAATTGGGAGGAATGTAATTCCTGACCTACCAGGAGTGACCTCCCTCCTAATTGGCTTGACCTTGTGGTTGACTGTGTCATATGATTTCTTATAGCATACAGCTCCTGCCTTCACTTCATCACTTTATGGTGAAAGGAAAATATATGTTATGCAGTTTACCAGCTATAGGATTCTAATACACTTCCAGCTCATTTCATAATTCTCAGAAAGCCTAACCCAAAATCAACACTTGTACAGATACTCTCTAGCCTAAGATTTGCTTGATTTTTCCCTCTCAGGGACTTTTCATGTGCTGGTTTTTATTTTTTCCCCCTAAATATACAAAAAATATTTTTCACACATATTTTTCTATAAGTGAAGTAAAAAGTGAGTCTTATTTTTCTGTTGCAAAGTACACAGATCGCACAGCTGATGTGGACACTAGCCATACAAAATGTACAATACAGTTGATAGGAAGCCGGAATTGCTAGAGAAGTGATAAGGAAGGACAGAACCAGCGCAGCAGAGGAACAAGTAAGGTCAATGGTGCTATCAGGGCAGGACTTTGGGACAGAAGTCCCCCACTGAGCAGAATCAGCAGGAGAGGCCCCAAATGCAACAGGGCTGTCCTACAACATACTGAAGTAAGTGAATACACATTATCATCTAAAAGACCAGAGTCTGGAATTCCCTTACTACACCATTAGGGTAAGTTGAGGCCAAGGTAATAAGAAAAGGCTTGGCGGTGGAGTAGATCTTGAGGCAGGACTTGAAGGAGAAGGTAGCCGAATCCTGATGAGGAAAAGGAGGTTTTCCAAAAGAAGGTGGAAAGAAAGGCAAAAGGTAGTGCACTGAGAGTGGGAAATGCCAGGAAAAAAGAACAATGGATGATTCATTTGTTTGTGGTGGAAAACCCATGCAAACCTCTTCTACCCATGTGGGTAGTAAAAGCAGTGAATGCGCATTCAGAGGCTCCATGGCAGACAACATGTGTCTCTCACGTCTCACTCTCTGGCCAACACAAGCATTCTATTAAGGGACCAGCACAGCCCCCCCCCCTCTTTGTAAGGTCTGCAGTACAAATTCACATTCAGTTGTACTAAACTAAGCAGTTTACTTTTGGGTAAACTCCCAAAAGATTGCATTAGTATTATTATTCCACATTAATATCTAATGGAGGAGATGCTAGAGATATATAAGCAGGACTGGAATCTGCTCCATAGCCCCCCATTGTGGCACGCAAGCTACAGTCTCTCTGCTATATGCAGGGAAGTGGGATGCGAAGAAATCAACTGATTTACTTTGGCCCATATTACTGACATTCATAATTACATGTGCACATGCATATACATGTGCATGCACACATGTTCTGAAACGTACTTCCCTAAGCCTATAGCTGAAAGTGTGAGTATTTCCTGATTTGCCTTAAAAAGAAATTCTCTAGCAAGTAAAAACACAATTTCTCTCTTCATTTTTTAAAATGCTTTTCATTATTCTTCATTTGAATATGCTCCCCCAACTTCTTCCTAAGTGTCATGCAGCTTCTATTCTCCATTAGCATTTTTAATAATGAAAAAATCCACTCTTTTCTTATTCCTTTTCTACCAGTTCTTAAAACCCCAGGAGAGATCTGTAGACTGAAATTAACTGTGTGCCAAACAACTACTTTTGCCAGTTCCTGACGCCTGCCAAAAGGCAAGGAGGAGACTTTGACAAGTCAAATCTTCACAAAGAGAGAGAGGAAGCAGGGATGCAACCCCTATGTGCTCATCACGTGAGCAAAGTCAGAACTGAAGCACCGAGATGCTCAGGAGAGCAGAGCACAACCTACGCAGTGAGGGGACGTGCCTTGGTATTCCCTGCACCCCCACAGATGCTTTGCATCTCCTCCGTGCATTCAGAAAACATGTTCCCCAGCAGCAGCCAGGCACGCATGAAGTCTTGCGGTCAGGTATATAATAGCTTTGAGCTCTACTCTGAGCCAAATCGCTATTTCACCCTGCCCCTTTGGGCCAATTGCTTGACCTCCTTATGCCACAATCAAGCCTATTGTCAAATTGGGTAGACAGAAGCACGGCTGCAGAAGGAAGGATAAAAGAGCCAGCCACTATTTTTGATTACTAGCGTGAGATGGAGGGTGTTTCCTGATAACACATGAAAGCAGCAGTGCTTCTCAGAGTCAAGTTGAGCATTTGACTTTCCCTGTAGGTTCACAACAGTGCCTGGTTTTTAAGAGCAAAGCTAATTAATCACAAGGTGCAGCCTTTGAATTGTTCCACAAAAGAGTAAGAGGGGAAAGTCCCCAGAAGCAGGACCTCTCGTTACAGACATCGTGGATATTACTTGTTCATTAACATGCTGGCTCGTTCTTCCCTTCGCACAAATGCCACAGTGATCCATGCCATTCCATCAGTGAAACACAGCATCTTTGCAGCCAGATATTTACAGCCCAAAATATCAGGGAGGGAACCAAGAACGCTACTGCAGTGTACTTGGCTATTTGGCACCCTGTAACGAGTCCTTAGTTTTATTAGCAGAGATCTAGAATTATTTATCCATCCTAGTGAAGAGGATTATCATCTGACATTTGCCTTTGGACAAAAATGACATCTTTATTTTCCCAAAGTGCCAGAAGCATTCTGAACTGAACCAGAAGCTATCAAGTGCTGAAAACCTGTATCAGTGACTAGCTCCTTTGGTGAATCACTGAACACTTAACACAGAGAAACAACTTCTAATTTCACTACATTGATCAAAGCTGTTAAAAATCAGGATTCCGCAGTGCTTCTCTAGACATGGCACATCTTTAGGACACCCACTATTGCTTCTATTCTTAGTAATGTGATGTCCACAGCACGATGAGGTGAAGAGTAGCCTGCACTTAAGTCTCCATTGCTTTGGCAAATGGTGATAAACTAAAAATAAGCCTTCCAGATCAAAATGTGTATGAGGCTGTTGTTGTTTTCTGACAATGTAGAGGAATAGGCAAGACACCAAAGGTTTTGGGCCCCAAACGACCAATAATGACTGGGAAGTAAAAACTATATGAAAAGACAGAATATGGAATTTTCAGATCTGGATGTTCCACTTGGTGCTTGTAATTGTTCTGTTCCTGGTGACAGTACATGCAAAAAGCAATAAAGGAGAAAGTAATAATCAGAACATTGCCTCCGGTGGGCTTTCCCCAACACTCTGTGCACAGTTTTGCCTCCTTCCCAAGCCTTTAATGGCAGAACTGACTAGAACCTTCCTGGCATCAGGTTAAAATAAAATTGAAAATCCTTCTTATGGCTGTCCTAGGAGCATTATGAAGCAAGATGCTAGCTAGCTAAGTCAACCTAACAATGCCCCTTTCATTGCTCTCTCCAGCAGACACATTGCCTATAATGTAGCTGCATCCTCCAAGCGCAGCTATTCAGAATAAGACTTCAAGGGCGCCACCTTTTGATAAGACTGGGTCCAGGAAATATATATGCATACACACACAAATGGAATCCGTCAGGCAAACTTTTAGGAATCATTATTATTATTATTATTATTATTATTATTATTATCGTTGTTGATATTATTATTAGACCCTTTTATTGACTGGAAAGAAAAGGCTCGGAGTTGCCCCTGATTTGTTTGAAATTGTTTCCTCTTCTTTCATTGCATGTCAGCAGAGAGGCGAGGAGGGAGGGGTACGTGCGTTTCCCTTAATAAATGAAACGCCAGGCTCTAAACTACGGCGAAGGCTCACGCCCCTCCCTCCCTCTCAGCCTGCGCGTCCCCCCACCAAGCGAGCCCACACGGACCCACTGAAGGGTTTGCAGGGACGGATGGGGAGGAAGAGAGAAAGCGACTGCATTACAAGCCATGTCCAGAGCACAACTCTCTCTCTCTCTCTCAGAGGGAGAAGGAAGGTTGTGGGGGTTTTTTAATATAGAAAGAAAGAGCCTCTCTCTGAAACAAGCCGTCTGACCGAACTTTCCTCCAGGAGCTCGTATTCCGCGTTTCCCACCGCCTAATAAAAAGTGGGGACCGCAGGACTCTCCCTCCTTCCCCGGCGCCCACCAGCCACCCAGAGATGACACGACTTTGGGATTTGTCGCGCGTTTCCCCTGACCGTGTTTATTTCAGCCCAGCCAACGGGGATGGGAAAACTTTTCTTCTTCTTTTCGGCAAAGCAAGAAAACAAAGGGAGTGGACTTGTGCCTGCCCAGCCATGGCAGTACTACGACCCCCCCCCCCAGCCCACCCTCCCGCCCAGTCCCCGAGGGGCCCTTCGACTCACACTGCTGTTGTAGCCGGACCAGTGCACCATGGCTTGGTTGTGGGCCGAGTCTCCGGCGAGGGCAAAGGTCGTGCTGCTCAGCCTCCACTCTTCTCCGGCGCCTGCCGCTCCCCTCTGCTTGCCGGGGCGCCCTTCCTCGCGGGAACCTTTGCCGGGCGCTCGCGGCGCTTTCTGGCCGTCGGTCAAGGAGACGCCCCAGGCGCCCGCTTCTGCCCCGAGGCTGTCCGGGGCCAAAGGCTGCCGCTCCTCGGCGCTTCTCTTGGCCCTGCGCTCACGAGGGTTGCCGCCCGGCATTTTGCCAAGAGAGACTCCTGCCTCCTCCTCCTCCTCCTCCTCCCTGGCGGCTCCGGGCGCCCGCTCCGTCTCCTCCCGGCCAAGCGCCGGCGAGTCTCCGCTGCCCCTCGCCCTGGCCGAGAAGAGTTGGCCGGGCGTGGGGCTCCGGCGCGCCCTCCCGGTTCCCTTCAGGGCGCCGGCGGCCGCTCCCCGGCGCGCCCCGCCGGCACTCAGCCCACCCATCCCCCGAGCCGCCGCCTGACCCCTTCCCGGACCCCGATCCTTCCGGAGCGCTTCTTCCCTTCCTCCTCCTCCTCCTCCGCCGCCTTCTCTTTCTTCTCCCTCGCCCCCAGCACCCCATCCTCCGCCGGGTTTCCCCGGCAGGGCTTCCCCTTCGCCGCCGTCCCCGCTTGGCCCAAGCGGCACTCCCCGAGGAACCTCCAGAGGCGGCGGCGGCGGCTGCTGCGGCTGCAGAAGCTGGACCCGGAAAGATGCCGGAGATGTGGAGAACGAAGCGGCGGCGGCAAAGCAAGAGCGGCAAGTTATCTCAGCGCCGGTGAACCGCCAAGTGCCCAGCCAGAGCCATGTCGAGGCGATCCAAGCGATGGAGCAGCAGCCCGAGGACCAGCCAGATCCTCTCTCCATGCCTCGCCGAGAGAGTTGCTTGTTTGGGGTGGGGGGTGGGGGAGGCAGATCCTTTAGAAAAGGAGGGAGGGGAGAAGCTGGTTGATTCGGAGGGTTCCTTGGCAGCCAAAGGTCTCTTCTTCCACCTTTTCCTCTCTGATGACGAGCAGTTGTTTTCTTTTTCAAACAAATCCCCACCGCCACACACAAAAACCCGAAACAAAACCACAGACACACTCCTGTATAGTTGGGACTCTTGTTCTTTCACTTGGTGGATTTTCTTTCTCTTTTCTTCCTCTTTCTTTTCTTTCTTTTTGTCCCCCCCTTCCTCCCCAAAAAAGTGCTTTTCAGTGAAACTGTTCACGTTCGAGGATTTGATCAAGTAAGAGGATAGCACCACCAAGGGGAGGAGCTGCTGCGCCCCAGCGAAACGCAGCGGCTGAACTAGACCGAGCCGTTCACCAACCACGCTGCACTTCCAGCGGAATCCGGCGGTGTGTGTGCGCGCCCGCGCGTCGGTGCCTCTGTGTTAGCAGAAGAGCGAGTGCGAGAAACTCACACGGGCGTGCGTGGGCAAGGAAAACAACAACAGCCAAGGAGGAAAGCCGATAGGAGGACCACCGCTGGGGGGTTTTCTCCTCGCGTGGCGCCGCGGAATGGGAAGCACCGCCGCTTTGGCCCTGGGGAGGCGAGTGGCGGGGGCGGATGGGGAGGGCGCGGGCTAGAAAAGCGATGCAGTCAGAGCCAAAGATCTCCCGGGTTTCCCCAACACCCAGAAATGGACAGCTTTTCTTTCTCCTGCTTTGATAGTCTCGTAACGGAGGCCGCTGAAGTAACAGGCTAGGCTGTGTGTGTGTGTGAGAGAGAGAGAGAGAGAGAGGGAGAGAGAGAGAGTTTAAACCTGATCTGTTCCTGTTGCTTCGTAAGGAAGTCCCGCTGCTTCCAATAGTATATCTACCCAGTATGCATAGGATCGCGGTTCTGGATTTCTTGTAGTTTGAGCGCGGAAAGGATCCTGAGTATTGCTACTGAGCATCCACAGCGATCTGTGGCTGATTGGCAGCCCAACCCTTTGCGCGTTTCCTCGGAAGCAAGTCGCGCCGAGGCTTTACTCCCAAGTAAGTGCATAGGACCGAAGCCTTATATGGAAGTAAATTTCACGCCTTTGGAACTTCCACGGAAGACTCCATGCATGCACTGATGCTGTCGACTTTGTGAGTCTCTGAAGCGCAACACACAAACACAAAAATACATTTATGTTACTATTTCCACACTCAACAAAAGGCTAGGAATCCAGATCCGCGATTCTGTACAGACTTACTTGGGTGTAAATCCAACTTGAAATAAAACCAACGGGACTTTATTCCGTGTAAAAGTGGTCAAAAGCCCAGCTGTCAAGCGCAACAAATTTCCGTCTCTAGGATGATTCACATGTCTTCGCTGTGGAACAGCAAGTTACAAATGAGAAGGCGCGGGGGGGGGGTCGCTAACGTTCTTTTTGTAGGCGGAGAAATGCTAATAGAAAGGATAAACTGTGGTCGTGAATTTAAAACAATAATACACAACAGCAGAAATTATGCCCCCCACACCGCCGCAAAATATCCAAGTCGAGGACAGAACTCATTACAGGTGGATTTCCCCAGGAGATTTCCCTAAACCGAGAAAGTATAAATGGTGGCTGCAGGAACGTGTGTGTTTAAAAATAAAATACATCGTCCCTGTCCCCGGTCCTACGAATGCCTCGCTACAGAAGAATGATCCCCGCTCCCCAAAACTGGAGTTGTTTTTTGAACAATGCTTTTTGCAGTTTATTCAGACGAGTGGACAGCTCCTGCAATCTCCCTCTCTCGCCTCAGAGTGCAGTTAGTGCATTTAAAGAGTTAAGGCGTGAGCCTGCAAAGGCGGTTAGAAAAAAACGGGGGGAGGAAACCACCTCAAATCTTCTTCTCTTTCCATGGGTTTCGTTTCGAAACCGTCACGTTCAGTCTCTGGGAAGCCATAGCCGTCTATTCAGGCGCTGTAAACAGGCTGATTAGTGACCCTTTCCCCTGCGGGTAATTCTGGGATTCTCCACTCCCAGGCGCAGTCGTCCATTCTCCTTCAGCTGCCTTTATTGACTGATCTACCTATCTTTTTAACATGCTCCATTCCAGGGACTTTGCCTAGGAGATGGCCTTAAACACAATGCAGATGTTTGCAAAGGGAAGCAGATGAAACTTGGTTCTATATAGGAACGTGGGAAGCTGCCTTGATCGTCGGTTCATGCAGCTCAGTATCAACTACACCAGGAGCGACCAACCTGACAGTTCTTCAGATGCTGCTGGATTCCACCTCACAGAGGCCCCTGTCACCATGGCCAATGGACAAAGATGGTAGGAGTTGTTGTCCTGCAACATCTGGATGGAGTCAGGTTGGCTGTCCCTGGTCTATACTAACAGCTGCTGTATGGAATAACAGTCTTTCCCAGCTGTACCTGCAACTGCTATGGAATAAACCTGGGACCTTTTTCGTGCAATGCATGTTTTCTACTGCCTAGTAGAAATTGTTTTACAGAATGCAGTGAGGCTTGCCACCTGCAGGGGAGGATGTTGACAATCAATTCCACCCCACACCTCTGCTTTCCACTCAAAGCTTCTCCCTGCTCCAGTCACAGGAGCCAGTATCTGTAACATGGAGCCTTCCTATTCAGAGGCTGCAAGGTGTCTTTTAATACCAGGTGCTGAGTGCAGACAGCAAGGGAGACCAGTTGACTTTGTGTCCTTCTGCTTCTAAGCTTCCCAGAGGCATTTACTTGACCCTTGTCAGAGAAAACAGAGTGCTGGACTAGATATAAGCAAGCAGCTTACCCAAGGCAGCAAACTGAATTAAAGACATTGAAAGTGCTAATCCCCAACCTCATAATTTTCACTGCCAGTGCTTTGTCCCATCATTTGCTGACACACCATTGGTATGCCATCCTCTGAATTGCTTACTGCCGCACCTCAGTGCTTAGCTATCCTTACCCACCCAGCCATACCCAGTTGTCAGTCACAGCTCTCTTCAAAATAGGACATCAGTAGCAATGTGGGCGTACCTTATGTCAGCACTTGAAAACATGTGGCTACCCTAGATGTTGTTGGACATCATCCCTGACTTTTGGCAATGCTGGCTTGAACTGATGGGAACTGCAGTCCCAACAATCAGGAGGACCAAACGTTTGCCATCCCTGCCTTATGTCAGATTGCTGGAAGCCCCATGTTAATGGATGATTTAAACCTCTGTGTCACAGAAAGTACCACTTACCAGAGCTGGAAATTCAGCTACCTCTGGCATGTTTTTTGCAATTGTTGGTAAAATGTTCGTGGTTATGGTTACTTAACTCCTGCTGGACAATCCACATAGTGCACTCTCAGTTATGCCTGAACATACTGTAAGCGGCTAGAGTTTAATAAGCTTGCAAAGGGCTGGTTTGATTGACTGTCTCTCACTGGTAAACATGGTGGTGTTCATGGGGACCTTGACCAAACAGGAATCTTGTAATTATTATGCAGAATATTTTCTATAGGGGAGAAAATTAACCTCACCTAAATGCCAAACATATAGTGATGATCAGAAGTCTCAGGGGTGGGGGGGAATTAGAGACTGCAACAGTAGTTCATCAAAGGTCCATCTCCTCATGGAGGTTTTGTAGATTCTACACACAAACATTATGGTTAATCTCTCCACACCAGAACTTTACAGGGCAAGAACAGAGATTCGCCGCTGCCGACCCAAGAAGTCAGTACTATGAAAAAGGCCTTGACTGATTACAGAAGGGAGGGTCTTAAAACACTTGCCACCTCTTGTTCTCTCTAGGGCAACATGTCCAACCACACATAGAAATATAACCCTCTTAAAACTTCTTGTTAAGGCTCTGCTACACCAGATGGGAGAGCGCTATGTGATAGCAGCCACCCCAGAAACTGTGTTCAAAAGGCAACATTCCTCTGTCCTTCCCCTCAGCAAGTGTGTGTGTGTGCTTATTAAGAAAAAGGATGCAGTTTTATTTTTAAGCACCTGGGAAGCAAGAATCTCTCTATGAAGCAATGGATATTTGGTGAAGCAGTCTTGGTGAATTTATCACACCTTTATTCAGCTTCCCTCTCTCACTGATAACTGGAAAGATGCATTGGCTCCTCCTAAGGCATCAACTAGATCAATTAAATAGAGCCTCCTTCCCGAAGAGGAAAGTCTCAGAACTGCCACAATCCATCCCCTAGGTACTAAAATGAAAGTAGTTCGTCATAGGCAGACTTAACCCAAAAACATTGCAGTGTGCTGTCTCGGAAACAGATATTTATGAGACAGCACACTGCAATGTTTTTGGGTAAATGTAAAGCAAGGGGTGGTTGGGAAAGGAAAACTCACATTGCTCCTACCTCAGCCAGGGCTGACCTCTCTCTGTAGAAGCACTGTTGCAGAATTCTGATGTGGTCTTCCAAGGGTGATGGACAGCCCATCTGCTAGATCTAAGAGCCAATGCAAAGCTGCTGAGAAACACAATGGAACAGAACAAAGGTGTTGCTTAGTGAGGTGACAAGCGAGAAGGATGCTGTACAGAGGGAAACTGTTGACAGCTCCAGCATGCTGGGCATGGTAAAAGGGGTTCCTTCAAAGTCACATTCTTCTGCCTACCAGGTGCAGCCTTAACGGCTGAGGTGTTGAAGAGGGTCACAGCTGAACCAAATGGTTGGTCTCTTGTGGTGGGCAACCCTGCCAAAGACTTCTGAAAAAACAAAGGCAGCCTAGTATGTCTTTCTGACTCAGCCTAGAATACAGCTGTGGAATAATTTTCTTTAATTAAATTTTAAACCAAACTGCTGTCTGTGTCTAACTCAGGGTTGGTTAAACTAATAAAAGCACACATGCACACATGCACACACCCACACACCCCAACATTTCTTTTCAAGCACACTAGGGGATGCTTTTATAGGGGGAAATGGGTATGAAAATTTCCTGGAAGTGTGCTTGAGCATGGGTGTGGTCCAAGTAGTGTGCCATCATTGTGACATTGCCACATATTGGTTGGTGCTTTCAGTGCCCACCTAATGGAGAAGAGTGCCATTCATGTTCAGCATTGAGACTGATAGTCAAAGCTGCCAGGGATGCTGTTGGGGTGCCCATCATGGTTGCTATGTTGCCTATCGTTTTGGCAAAATCACTCCAGTTAAGATATGCCATTACAGTAGCAGGTAATGTTGGCTGCAGAGAAAGCAGTTAGCTTACATAGGAGAACATACTCGGCTCCGAGTGAAATATGGTGATGTGACATTGCACGGGAATAATAGGATTGTTTTTCAATAGGACCATATGTATTCATGCTTATATTATTGCAATTTCTTTGCAGTCCTTGCAATATTATACATTGCAATAAAAAAACCCTCCCCACCCACTGATCTCAGGTTATCCAGAAATGTATTTGCTCAAGTCCAAAAGAAAGGATCCTATTAGCTGCATGCAAATGAAGCCCTTATGCAAAACAGTACTTTTGTTTATCCGAATGCCCAATTATCCAAATGTGTTGGTTGGCCTTTTTGGTATTTGCATAAGCAAGATTATAAAAGAAACAGAAAAGGTAAATTCCCAAGCAGAAAAACCTAATTTGTGGAAATGGTTGTGTAAATATTTATTTCCATCAGGAAACTATTCTTTTACCATGAAATATATGTTATGATTATGGTGATTAGCACATACTCAGTTTCCACAATGCACTCCATTGCACACTATATAGCAGACTAAGGGAAGCTCAGCAAGCCTCCCTGGAACAAGTTAGTGGTGTGTGTGTGTGTGAGAGAGAGAGAGAGAGAGAGAGAGAGAGACTCACATCCACTGCAGGACACACTACATTGTACAATATGCCCTGGTCCTAACCTGGTGCATTTAAGTCATGACCGTGGTGGAAGAGGAAGGCTAGAAATTTCACCAATACAGTACTACATCTCCTCAAATTAGAGGCATCTGAAAGTGAATGCATTCATCATTCAGTGGTTGCAACCTGTGTACCGTTGGCCCTCCAGATGTTTTGCAACTACAACTTCCATCATCCCTAGCTAACAGGACCAGTGGTCAGGGATGATGGGAATTGTAGTCCCAAAACATCACCCCTAGCTAACAGGACCAGTGGTCAGGGATGATGGGAATTGTAGTCCCAAAACAGATGGAGGGCCAAGTTTGGGGATGCCTGATGTATACCATATATATGTTCCACATATATGTGTGGAACAGCTACCAGATATCAAACATCACGGACAGAACATTCAAGTAACCTGCCTGAAATTGTATCCGTTTTCAGAAGAGGCAACCTATACATTGAGCTTAAGAACATAAGAACAAAAGAAGAGCCCTGCTGTATCCAGCCAATGACCCATCTAGTCCAGCATCCTGTTCTCAGTGAGGCCAACCAGATGCCCATGGGAAGCCCAATGTGGGACCTGAGTACAATAGTTCTCTCCCCAATTGTGATTCCAAGCAACAGGCATTCAGAGTCAGGAAGGTAGAACATACCCACAGAATCCCATTCTACCTGCAGTAGAATGGCTGCAGCTCTCTCCTATGGTTGTGCCTACAAAACACACAACAACATATACAACTTCTTCTCACGTGATGAAGGTGGACCATGTAGGTCCATATATCACAATTATAATGCCTGCCCTATTAAGAAACTATCTAGGGCACTACATAGCCACATAATTTGTTGTAATCAAAGGGGCGGCTGTTGCGTATATTAGCAGGAATGTTGTAAGAACAGCCAAAGAAAGCAACCTAAATGAACCATTATGGTGCAGTGCAGGAGTTCTAAAATAAGGTTACCAGATTTTTTGCAATGAATTCGGGAACACTTTTCAACTTCAATGGATTTTGTATGGGGACTGATTTGTAAATCCAGAGAAATTTGTAAATCCCCGAGAAATGGGGACATCTGGTAACCTTATTCTAAAATTGTAAACCTGAAAGGCCCACTTCAGGTGACCAAAAATAGCTGAAGCCCACCAGTCACCAAACAGAGTCTGTCACAAAATGGTGGCAGAGTTTTGCATAATCAGCTGGTTTTTACTGATAGAATTTTCTGCTGATATGGGTCCATATATCACAATTATAATGCCTGCCCTATTAAGAAACTATCTAGGGCGCTACATAACCACATAATTTGTTGTAATCAAAGGAGCGGCTATTGCATACATTAGCAGGAATGTTGTGACCCATGCGTATTTGGAAATTCTAACTTATTTGCCACAACATTGATCTTGTGCCAAGGAATCCCATAGCTCAGTTTTCCTCAAGTGAGTTCGCTGGAATTTGGTCTGGAGGTATTTTGACAGAACTTCAATTCTCATAGCTTTCTGTGAAGAGGGAATGACTCTGGGAACTGTAGCTCTGGGTGGGAAATAGAGGTTTCCTAACTCCTCTCAGCACCTTTAAGAAACTAAGAGCTCCTAGAATTCTTTTGGAAAAGGCCTAAACTGTTTAAAGTGGTATCATAGCACTTTAAATGTAGAGTGAGAATGTGACCATTGCCTAATAATATCTGAAAGGCACCACGTTGGCTACCCCTATAGTAACAAATATATAGTATTTGTATATTGGTCATGCATATATTGACTAAGAACAGATGTTAATCACAGGGATCATATTTCCCTAATAGCAGTCTTTCTAAAAGCTTAAAGGAAAAGGAAATGCTGACTTTTCACCCAGTCTCTAATGTGGTTTGTCTGAACAGATGCGGTATGCACAAGAGTGACAACCGTGAAATGCTTAGATGGTCATGGATTTGTTACAATGTCTTTCCCAGAATAGAAATTGATTAATCCTACACAATATCCATTGCAGTCAACCCTAATCCTTGCTATGATCCTTGGCACAATCTAGTTTAATCCCTTATGGGCTGCAAATATCCACTACTGGCGCTACATCTCATTGGATCATGTTGATTTTTTAATTGATCTTTCTATCAAGGTAAGCTATACAAGTGTAGAAGCACCAGGTGCCCATATAGATCTTTACAGCATCTTAGAGCACATGGGTATAAGGATCAAAAGGAGCCAGAAGGTAAATCAGAACCAAGAATTCAAGTAAGTGGGGAAAACAGGCAGCATGAAATAAATTGACAAAGGAAGGTGGATAGAAAAGAATGCCGCCAAAAAAGTGTGATTAGCCAATGATTTTCAACACCTAGCACATTTTTAAATACTCTTGTTGCTGCTGTGGTCACTGAGCCTAGGGCTTGCTGATCAGAAGGTTGGCGGTTCAAATCCCCGCAACGGGGTGAGCTCCTGTTGCTCAGTCCCTGCTCCTGCCAGCCTAGCAGTTCGAAAGCACGTCAAAGTGCAAGTAGATAAATAGGTACCACTCCGGTGAGGAGGTAAATGGTGTTTCCGTGCGCTGCTCTGGTTCGCCAGAAGCAGCTTAGTCATGCTGGCCACATGACCTGGAAAAAATGCCTGCGGACAAACACCAGCTCCCTCGGCCAGTAAAGCGAGATGAGCGCTGCAACCCCAGAGTTGTCTGTGACTGGACTTAATGGTCAGGGGTCCTTTACCTTTTTAATCCTGTCTCTTCAAGAGGGAAACACAGTCTCAGACAGGGCACCTTGAGATCAGGGACGCGGACTTATAAAAAATATGGGGGGGCGGGAAAGCTCATGAATAATAAATAAGCTCATGAATATGCAAATAAAGTGGTGCCGCCTCCTCGTGAGCGAATAGGGGAGAGCGTGCTGCGCCTATTAATCAGCTCCAAAGGAAATTGGGTGGAGCTTTTGCTCGGGAGGGAGGGCAGGAGGCATGCAGCCCGCCCCTGTGCATTTTGGGCTGGGGGAGGGGCGGCGATGGCGCTCTGCTGGAGGGGCGCCGGAGATTATTGGGGGGGCGGAGCCCCCCTAAACGAATTTTTGAGGGGGCTCGGGCCCCCTCAAGCCCCATGGAGTCGGCGCCTATGCTTGAGATAGATTTTGAGTCCTGCTTTCCACGTTTTCTCTCCATTTCACCTTCTTGTTTCCCTAAAGCAGGGATGAATATGCTCAAGTTTTACCAGAGAGTGGCCTCAGAAGCTTCACATAGGGGAAGTAAATCATTCACACCATGACCAGTGGACAAATCATACCAGGCTGGCAACCACAACATAACCACTATTTATTGTAGTCTTTGCCAAGCTGGTGCCTTCCAGATGTGTTCAGCTACAGCTCCCATCCGCCCCAACCAGCATGGCTATGGTGTCTGGAGCTAATGGCAATTGTAGTCCAAAACATCCAGAGCACACCAGGTTGGTGAAGGTTGGTTTATACTGAGCGTAGCTGGAAGCAAAGTTCCATAAACAAATGAAAGGAGATTTCTGAGGCAAGTCACCTGACTCTGACTACACAGTTCTCCTAGAAGGCAAGTGTTCCCAGTGGTGGCAGACCGATACCCAGAGATGGGAGCTATATAACCAAAGACCATGTGGGCATTATTGGTTTAAAACACAGCAAGGTTGTCCCCCACCCCTGCTAAGCCTTCACCCAATGTGCATTACCTTTTTGGTTTCCCTGCCCCTGCAACCCTCACCAAACTCCTGTTTGTGAAACTGTCATCTGCACACATACAATGGCTGCCTCAAATGAACACGCCTCAGCTTAACTGCAAAATGAATGTGGCTTAAGTTTTCCTTTCAGACCGAAGCTGGCTGGAGGGAAAACTCATCAAACAGCAGCATTTCTTGGGACACTACAGGATAGTTCTGCATCATCGGTGATGTGTGTACACATGGATTCAAAAACCAGCAGTGGGAACACACTACAGTCAGAGTAAACAATAATGTGTACACAGCCCTAGCGGCAGAACAGATGAAGCTGTTGTTTGGCAAAGTTAGGCTGTGAAAACACCATACATTTAAAGAACACACCCAAAGATCCCTGGGAAATGTGGTTTGCTAAAGGTGATGGGAGCTTCAGCTCTGTGAGGGTGTAAACAACAATTCCTAGGATACTTTGGGAGGCGGGGGAAATGTTCTTTAAATGTATGATGTGCTCATAGCATTAAATTTAGGATTTAATCTATAATCCCACATCCTAAACTGTGGCTTGTTCAAATGTGGCCCTGACTCCATAAACCCCACCTTACAACAGAAAACAATCCCTTATAGATCTCATACTGCTCACCTTTGGTGCTGAAAAATCAAATAGTTGCCCACCACCACAACCCACTGCCATCTTCTCCTAATTTCAGGAGCTTTTCTCCTGCTGCAGGAACCTTACTGAGGTGAAGGAGGAAATGATTCTGATTGATGCTTGGTGGGAGACTACTGTAGGAATCCTATATATATATATATATATATATATATATATATATATATATATGCAGGTTTTGGTGTCTTCGGGTGTCTTCCCGTGTAAGAGTCGGGGTGTCTGGGCGACGTTTCGACGAGGTCTCACTCGTCATCTTCAGGCTGGTGCTTTCGGCTTCTTGTTACTGGAACAGAGCAGAATCTGGTGTTTGAGTTCCTATAAATACTGTTGAGGGGTGTGGTGTATAGCCTCCAACGTTCTGGGCAGAGAGGAAGTTCCTAGATTAGTGTGCCTTTTCTTCTTTTGTTCCTTAATTACTTGAGGGATATCTTGAGTGATTTCATGAGTGATATTCTGAATACCACTGGGTGGGTCATTAAGTGTAGATTAGTTGCTGAAGCTTTCGTGTCTTGACCTCTTGAGCTTGTGAAGAGTTTTTCTGAGAAGATGGCTGTGCTGCATTTAGTTGTGCTCTGGCTTGGCTTCGTGTATAGGGGCGAGCTGTGGTTTTGTGCCTTGTGCCAGCCAGATCTGTGTAGGGATTGTAGGGGGGTGCAGCATCCGGAGGTGCCACTATAGTTTGGCTACTGGATGGAGTCTGTAATATGTCTGTGGAGAGGGTCTGGGTTTGGGTCTGGTGTGGTTGATTGGTGACGGCGTTCTGTGTGCCTCTGGTTCTGGTGTCGGTTTTTGTGGGGAGGGCTAATTTCCAGATGTCTGGCAGGCGGGACGTGTCGTCACGCTTGTTCATGTTGTGAGGGTGTTTCTCTATCTCGATGGCTTCCATGATTATTCTCTTGTGGTGATGTTCCATGTTAAAGAGCAATTTGGAATCTGCAAAATTAATTTCGTGTCCTGTTTCTTTCATGTGTTGGAAAAGAGAGGAAGTTTTTTCTTCTTTTTTGACGGCATTCTTGTGTTCTGCGATACGTGCATTTATTCGTCTGTTTGTTTGTCCAATGTACGTGGCTGGGCAGACTTTGCAGGGTATTTCATAGACCCCTTGGTTTTCCAGCTGGATTTTGTCTTTTGGGTTTCTGAGGATATTGGCTATTTTTTGGTTGGTGCAGAAGGCTGTTTTGATATTGTGTTTATGGAGGATTTTGCTAATTTTGTCTGTAGTGCCCTTGATATAAGGAAGGAGGGCCATGCCATTGTTTTCTTCTGTGTCTTGGTTTTTGGGGGGTGTTTCTTTTTGGATTAGCTTCGTAACCCTGTTTTTCTGGTATCCATTGGCGATTAACACATTTGAGAGATTCTGTAACTCAGTTGTCAAGTGGTCTTTGTCAGCCAGGCGTTTGGTTCTGGAGATGAGAGTCTTGGCTACGGAGTTTATTTGTGCAGGGTGGTGGTGTGATTGTGCATGTAAGTAGCGGTTGGTGTGTGTTTTTTTCCGGTAGATAGTGTGTCCTAGGGAGCCATCAGGTTTTTTGTAGATTAGGACGTCAAGAAAGGGGAGTTGGTTGTTGTCTTCTATTTCCATAGTGAATTGTATTTTGGGGTGTAGGCTGTTGAGATGTGTGAGGAAGCTATCTAGTTTTTCTTTCCCGTGTGGCCAAATTACAAAGGTGTCGTCAACATATCTGAGCCAAAGTTTGGGTTTGTGTTCTGACTTGTCTAAAGCATTGGTTTCAAAGTGTTCCATGTACAAATTTGCGATGACCGGTGAGAGGGGTGATCCCATAGGTGCTCCTTCTATCTGTTTGTATCTTTGTCCATTGTGGATGAAGTACGTGTTGGTTAGGCAGTGGTTGGTCAGGTCCAGGATGTATTTGGGGGGGTTGTATTTGTTTTGAATGGCTGTCAAGGCTTCATTAATGGGCACTTGAGTGAAGAGAGATACAACATCGAAGCTCACAAGTAGGTCATCGGGATGTAGGTATTGCTTTTTTATTGTTTCTATGAACTGGAAGGAGTTAGTAACGTGTGAAGCGATGGATCACCCCTCTCACCGGTCATCGCAAATTTGTACATGGAACAGATATGTTGACGACACCTTTGTAATTTGGCCACACGGGAAAGAAAAACTAGATAGCTTCCTCACACATCTCAACAGCCTACACCCCAAAATACAATTCACTATGGAAATAGAAGACAACAACCAACTCCCCTTTCTTGACGTCCTAATCTACAAAAAACCTGATGGCTCCCTAGGACACACTATCTACCGGAAAAAAACACACACCAACCGCTACTTACATGCACAATCACACCACCACCCTGCACAAATAAACTCTGTAGCCAAGACTCTCATCTCCAGAACCAAACGCCTGGCTGACAAAGACCACTTGACAACTGAGTTACAGAATCTCTCAAATGTGTTAATCGCCAATGGATACCAGAAAAACAGGGTTACGAAGCTAATCCAAAAAGAAACACCCCCCAAAAACCAAGACACAGAAGAAAACAATGGCATGGCCCTCCTTCCTTATATCAAGGGCACTACAGACAAAATTAGCAAAATCCTCCATAAACACAATATCAAAACAGCCTTCTGCACCAACCAAAAAATAGCCAATATCCTCAGAAACCCAAAAGACAAAATCCAGCTGGAAAACCAAGGGGTCTATGAAATACCCTGCAAAGTCTGCCCAGCCACGTACATTGGACAAACAAACAGACGAATAAATGCACGTATCGCAGAACACAAGAATGCCGTCAAAAAAGAAGAAAAAACTTCCTCTCTTTTCCAACACATGAAAGAAACAGGACACGAAATTAATTTTGCAGATTCCAAATTGCTCTTTAACATGGAACATCACCACAAGAGAATAATCATGGAAGCCATCGAGATAGAGAAACACCCTCACAACATGAACAAGCGTGACGACACGTCCCGCCTGCCAGACATCTGGAAATTAGCCCTCCCCACAAAAACCGACACCAGAACCAGAGGCACACAGAACGCCGTCACCAATCAACCACACCAGACCCAAACCCAGACCCTCTCCACAGACATATTACAGACTCCATCCAGTAGCCAAACTATAGTGGCACCTCCGGATGCTGCACCCCCCTACAATCCCTACACAGATCTGGCTGGCACAAGGCACAAAACCACAGCTCGCCCCTATACACGAAGCCAAGCCAGAGCACAACTAAATGCAGCACAGCCATCTTCTCAGAAAAACTCTTCACAAGCTCAAGAGGTCAAGACACGAAAGCTTCAGCAACTAATCTACACTTAATGACCCACCCAGTGGTATTCAGAATATCACTCATGAAATCACTCAAGATATCCCTCAAGTAATTAAGGAACAAAAGAAGAAAAGGCACACTAATCTAGGAACTTCCTCTCTGCCCAGAACGTTGGAGGCTATACACCACACCCCTCAACAGTATTTATAGGAACTCAAACACCAGATTCTGCTCTGTTCCAGTAACAAGAAGCCGAAAGCACCAGCCTGAAGATGACGAGTGAGACCTCGTCGAAACGTCGCCCAGACACCCCGACTCTTACACGGGAAGACACCCGAAGACACCAAAACCTGCATATATATATATATACACACACACACACACACAAAGACTTATAGCCTGTTCTCCTGTTGCAAAAGCCCAAATCAGGATGGCCTGCCACAGTGAAAGATCATGAAAGGTAAAAACTCCCCCCCCCCATTTGGGGGCAGGAGAGGGAAGGGAAGCAGCCCAGTTCATATAATTCTGAAAATCAAACTAGACATTATTCCTGCAAATGTCCTGTTTCCAGCATTGCCTTTGCTGAGATAATAGAAATGCACTTAAGCCACCCACCCCCCCACTGCCCCATGCCCAGCAATTTTCTTTTACAATGCCACTCCAAAGCCATTCCTCCTTTTTAGGCCATGTTCACTTCTGGCTTCAGAGCCCAGCAGCTTTGGGGAGCGGGGAGCAAAGAAAACTTGATAGAGGAGGGAATGATGGAGAGGGAAGTGTTACGTACACCCTTGTCACTTGCTGATTTTCGCCTGCAATTGGCCTCCCAGTCTCCACATTACAGAGAAAAGAGGTGCCTCCTCTCAAAACAGCTAGTTCTGCCCCACGGCCTTCAGATTCTGCAAAGGAAACTCAACCTGCACTTTGTTGTTCCGTAATGCTCATGGAGACTTGCTTCTCCCCTCTTGTCCTAAAGTTCCCGGTCCGACCCTGTTCCCTTGTCCAATAAAGTGTGACAAAACTCAGTCTTGAACTTGATCCACCCAGACCTTTCTTTCCTTCTCTGTCCCAACTGTGTAAGTCCTCCAGAGTGGGAGGTCAGCCAATGTGTCAGGTATAATAATGTAGAGAGGTATAAGCATGGCTTAAAATGCATAATACCCAGGAACACAGGATGAGAAATGAATTTCTCAGAGCAGAGGGTGGTGGTGGGACCCTTGATTACATCAAAGGAAAAGCCTGTTCAAATCAAATGGGTCAAACGTTCATAGAAGCAACAGATTCAGAAACACACACACACACCCATGCCAGACAGAGGCATTTTTCCAGGAAAAAGAGAGAGAATGTTACTCTCATTGCAGGTCAGAAAAGCACACAGGAGCAGTAGGGATTTAATATGGATTTTCATTTAGAGCTGGAAGTTCAGTACTTCCTGTAGTGTTTATGCTGCGTGTATCATTTTATGGATAATTTAATGTGAGAAGGAGCAGAACACAGATGGGATCTGTGCCTGATTAGCAAAAAGCCACTCGTGGGTTTAGCAAGAACCGTTTAGGCAAACAAGTCATGTCCTTGTTACCCAATAATCTTTTTTTCCATTTTTGAGGGTCAAATTTCAACATATATGCTACAGGAAAGTCTTAATCTGAAGACTTTATGTTTTCCCTACGCATATGTTCCAATGGGTACACCATGAACCTGTTATGTGACTTAATGGTGAGTTGGAGGTGTTGATGCATTGTATAATTCCAGCCATACAGAAGAGGAATGGAACCTGTGTTGCTCCAGATGCTCTTGGACTACAGCTCCAGTCAGCCTCACCCAGCATAGCCAATGGTCAGGGATGATGAGAGTTGTAGTCCAGCAACAGATTTTTCATCTATGTCATATAGCTTGAAGGAGTGTATGGATTTATAGTGCCACATAACTTCATAAAATTGTATAATTGTACAGTTGGAAGGGACCATGAGGGTCATCTAGCCCAACTCCCTGCAATCTTTTGTCCAGCATGGGACTTGAACCCGCAACCCTGAGATTAAGAATCACATGCTCTACCAACCAAGTTCTCTTGAAAGTATAGGAACTGACAAGGTCCTTGCAGCAATGAGACCAGCCAACTTCCTTCTTAACTCCATCCCTCAAAGCTGATTAAAGTTAACCGTAGGGAATTGGCCGAGGCGGTTCAGGGCATTGATAATGTGTCTTTACATTATTACAGTGCCTTAAGAAACACTGCCCTGTACCAAATGGTTCTTCACAACTATCAACCAATTACTAATACTCTCTTTTTGAGGAAGCTGATTGAGAAAGCAGTGCAGGTAGCTGAAGACACTCTTGGATGAGACTAATTTTCTAGACCCACATCACTCTTGACCTGCTTTTAGGATCAAGGGGAGTGGGAGCTGATGAACCCAAATCATTTTTCAATTAGTTGAGGTGAATATTAATCTGTTTTAGCATTTATTTTGGTATGTCTTAGTACTGTTTTAAACTTTTCTTGATGTTATTGTTTTATCTTTTTGTGAACCACTTTGAGCTTCTTCTTCTTTCACAATCAACCGGTGTATAAATCTTACGAAATAAAACAAATAAAAAGCCAATCCATATGAGGACTGACCCAACATAGAACATTCCTTACACAAAATCTCCTGCTCCAGAATCTACTATTGAGAGAAATAATAGCCATTGTTTCATCAGAAGCCATAGGTTTTCCGATATTACAGATGTCTGAGTTATAGACAGAATATAGCCTTACCTGTATTTAATGTCAAATCCGGGGGAACAATATATCCTTGGTTGCCTCAGTGTAAATATAAAAGTCTTTAGGAGAAGGATGGTGGACCTGTGGATCTGGATATGGGCAACAAATCCCACCAGCCTTATCCAGGATGCTCAGTAGTCAGGGATGATGAGAGTTTTTAACCAGCAACATCTGGAGGGCCAAAGGCTCCTCATTCATTATGGTAAAACAAGAGAAGAAAATATGCTGGTGAAGAAATGGCCCACCCCAACCCTCTGCAAAAGAAAGGTTTGCACTTTACAACCTACTTTGCAACCTCCTTTCTGAACAGACAGCTGGTTCCAAGTGGGTAGAAGTGTCGTGAAGCATGAAGTATCAGATGGTCCCACATAGGTGGGTGAATACTATTTTAAAATTGATGCTATATGTTCACCATCCCACATCGTTTCCCATAATAAAATGTGCTTCCCACCCCTGAGACACACCTTGACGGGAAGCAGGCGGTGGGGGCACTTTTCTTGTTCCATATTCTCTGGCAAAGATAAATTCAAAGAAACATTTCTCTGTGAAGGCAGAATTTCTTAGCATGTTAGGGGGCTTTACGTCCAAGCTGAGCTTCCCAGGCTTTGATGGTGAAGAGTGCCAGGAGACATTTCAACCTCCCACCACTGTGTGTTGTTTTGTCTCATATGATAAACACAGCCTTTTATAGATTTCTACCTCAGGCTATTCTTTTCCTCACTGTTCAGAAGGCCCCCCTCTCCCCACCAGAAATGAGATGCTCAGCGGGTGCTCAGGAAAAAATGAAATAATAAAAAAAAACCTCTCAGGTAAAGAAGAACATATTTAATGAGAAACAGGATTTTTTTTTACCTTTCAATCTCTTAAACTGAAGACCTCACAGACCACTATCTTTCATAGGAGCCTCCCTGCATGTTCCAATCATCACCTTAGTCATTTCTCCATATAGCTTGGCTCTTCCATCCATAGCAAAGCTCCACAATAAAGGTCGTCATGACCCTAGAGTCCAGCAGAGATCTGGACATCAAGGCTAGAGTGTCATAGAACTGGATGAAGTCCTTGACTCTGAAGCTGATGGTGGTCATCTGGGGACCACTTGAAGCTGGAGGACAACAACCTGCTGAATCAGATCCCGCAGCACTAGAGCCTGAACAGGCAGATCCAGGACAGTCATGGGCTCAAGGAACTGAATGTTTCCCAAACTGCCTCACTAGTTCAATTGCTTAGGAAGTGGTCCAGCTCAAAGGCCTTGGAGTGCAGGTGAAATGCCTGTCTTCAGTCAGGACGGTTGGCTCTTTAAGAGACTCTAGTTCCCCAAAAGAAGGAGGAGCTTAAGAGGGATGGACTGGAGGCATAGGTTCAAAAGGTCTTAGTTCACTTCCAACTTGGTGGTGAACCAGCTGTTCTGTCTAGTTCCACGAGCAGCTCCTCAGGGCCCGAGCAGAACAATGGCACAGTAAGCAGGGTGCTGTAGCAGATGTTGGATTCTGAAGCTACATGGTCCCCCTTCTGCCAGGGGTGCCAACTTGAATAAAATATTGGGGGGGGGCCTAGCTAAGCCCCGGCCCACATAATCAATCATAAGACCACACACACACCATTTGAACGGCAACACCCATTAACTTTGGGAGCCCCAGCCCCCTCAGATATTTTATTGGGGGCCTGCCCAAAGGAACGACAGCCCCTAGGAGTTGGTGCCTATGCATGCAACCTTGAAAGAATAAAGTTAGCCACTGCCTTCCACAAAACTGGTTACAATTAGTTGGTGGTGGTGTTCCCCACCCCCCTCTAAAATTGGCAGATGGGTCCAGAGGGAAAAGTCGGCAAGCGATAAATGCAATTGTTTCCTTTGTACAATAGACTAATTTCTTCACACTCAAACAGCCTTCTCTGTCTTCCATCTGAGCAAACGACATTGTCAGAGTCCAAAAGACACATCCCAGCCAGGGGAAAAATACTTAAGGAGGTGTGGCCTGGTGAGAGGGGCGCATTTAACAAAAGGCCTGAGATTCCCCATCCCTGTGCTAACCTATGTTCTCTAGCCTTCATTCAACAAGAAACACCCCCTGAATTCAGCAGATTTGGCTAGAAAGCATGGGTGAGCAATATCTAGGTGGTTCCAGCCTAGGAGATGCTCATGCTGTCGGCTAGCAAACTGATGGGGCCATAATCTCCTTGCAGTACTCACCTCCCTAAGTGAAGGAAAGCAAGGTCGACAAAACACAATATGAAAAAAGCGAGGATGTTTATAGAAAATTAAAGTTTCTAACCACACCGAGCCATTTCACCCACGCTCTCTATGCACAGTTACTGCAATATTATAGCCTAATACAGTTTGCATTGATTTATTGCAAGGGGCACATGCTACGTCGGCAAGCTAATGGAATCTTTGAGAGGATCATTTCTGGATAGGCTGCAATTGCTTAATTATCCCCAGGAACTGATGCAGAGATTTAATAGCATGTTGAGGGAAAACAACATGGGGTAGGGCTGACCTCCATTTCCTTGGCTTAGGTGAAGTAAATTGTTACACAGTGCACTATATTTTGGCAGTGCTGTTAATTATCCTTGGCTGAGTGCCCCAAGGTTCAGAGGTGCTGCTGTTCTACAGCACCCCCAGCCGAGTCCTCTGTTAATAAGGGATTACCCAGATGATCCATCAATGTGTGTCCCACCCGCATTTTACCATTAGTGCAGTTCCTTCTGCAAGTCTTCCATAATGTGATATTCAGCCCACACATTATAGTGAGGCTATGTTGGGGGGAATAGCCTTGCTACACAGGAGACCATTTTGCTGTGGGGAGATGACCATGTTCCTCCTCCTCCTCCTCCTCCTCCTCACACATTCCTTCCTTGATATATGTCATTTTGCTTACTATGGGGCCTCCTTCTTGTCACAGCTGACAAGCCAGACCTACACAACAATTCACACCTCACAGGCATAGACATGTTCTCCAGCGCTGGAGGTGTATAATGGGTGTACTTGTTAATCTTTATTTCAAATCGAGTCAAACTTGAATGCCAAGGGGAAGGAGAGATGTTGTGTTGCTGGCTATGTTATGCAAGCACTAAGCATTGTTTCTTCCTCAGAGGTCTATCTGTCATGTACAGAATCACCTTCCAGGTAGCAATAAGAGTAGTGATTAGCTGAGGTGGGATGGAATCAAATTTACCATATTTATCAATATCGCAATTCCTTTACGCAAATCTATAATGCAGCCACAAGTTGAATACTGTGTACAGTTCCGGTCAACTCGCCACATCTCACTAAGAAAATTATAGAGCTGGAGTAGGTGCTTAAATGACCAACCAAAATGATCAAGCAAGTGGAGCAACTCCCCTATGAGGAGAAGACTTTAGAAAAAAGCATCTAAGCGATGCTTCATGGGTCAAACAGGATTGTAAAGATGCATGGCATGGTGTCTAATATTCGTTGTGTGCTTTCTGCAAGATTTTAATAAGACACAACTATATAAATGGGTTGGGAGAGCTTAATTTGAGAGTTACAGATTCCTAAAAAGAGAGGCGGTGGCAAGGGATTAAAATAATCGATCTCTGAGAATTTAGGAATGTGAATATAACATCTAAACCAGGGGATGGGGGCTATGGTGCCCTCCAGACATTATTGGACTACAACATTTAGGACTTTAGAAAAAAATATGAGTAAGATACCAGAATTTAGGGATATCCAATGAGGCTGAATGTTAGAAGATTAAGGGCAGACAAAAGAAAGTACTACTTCACACAATGCATGGTTAAATTGTGGAATTTGCTCCCCGCAAAATGCCATCATGACCAATGACTTGGATTTCATTAAAAGGGAACTGGGCAAATTCATGCAGGTTAAAGGGTAGCAGAGGCCATTGCTTGTCATGGTGGCTAGATTACCTCCAATATCAGAGGCAGTATACCTCTGCATACCAATTTCTGGGGTTCACAAGTGGGGGGGTGTTATTATTATTTATTAAATTTGTATATCAACCTTCATCGAAAGATTACAGGGCAGTTCACAACGTAAAAATACAAATTTGAACTCATGCTTGTGGACTTCTCATAGTTATCTGGTTGGCCACTGTGGGAGCAGAAAGCTGAATTATATGTTTTGGGTGTGATCCAGCAGAGCTTTCCTTATATTTTTTTAATGTTAATGTTATATCTCTGGCAATTTGTGCAATATTACTACCATGTATCCTCTGCACCCCAGTTTTTGACAGCTTGATTTTTTTTTCCTGGAAAAAAGCAGGACCAAGCCAAATGTCAATGAAAGCTTATGACAAAATGTGATTTCTTTAATTAACCTTGCATTAATCCAAGTTTCAGCTTGATCAATAAATTTGAATAAGGTCCAGGATAAAATTAACTTTCAAAAAATTAATTTCTTGGTGACGGACCTGGATGGACTGTGAATTTCTGTCAAAAACTTATGTCCAGCAAAAAAGACTTAATTAATTGTAATAAGGATTTCGCTCTGCATATCTCTTCTGCCTACATTAACTTTCACTGAACACCACTTGCATGACAATGTGGCTATTAGAAGTTATGTTGCAGAGCTTCTGATGGAGAGATGGGGCTTGTTCACTCCCTTTGGAAAAGCTTTGGAGTTTCATCTTAATCTGCATGCCTAATATATTGTTGTGCGCTTCCCACTTCTCTGAAGTTACAGGGGCACCGTTTACCCAGGCTGGATTTCTTTTGAAGGAAGAGGTCAAAGGAGGTTTATGGTATTTATTGTAATATATGGGTTCATTTACAATTATCCAAGTTCAGCAAATACCTGTTCTCATAGGCTTCTATGAGCAGCAGATGTACCAACCCGTGTATGATCTCTAGGAAGAGAGTTTCTTCCTTAGCAGATGCAGATCTCAAGAGACTCAAGAATAGCACGAGGAAAGCTGTGTTAGACCAAAGACTATAGCAAAAGGGGCACAAAAGTAAACCAGGACGTTCATGGTATAATACGTGTGATTTCAGCAGGAAGTTACAGGATATGCCCTGACTGGAAATGATGCAGTGTGACCACCCCAAAACATCTGCAAGCATAAACAGTGTTGAAAGTGGGATTATGTGTGACCACCATCACAGATCATCATGAATGTACAACAAAAGTCTGGAGGATCCCTGAGTTGATATTTTCAATGGATTTTTGATTGCAACTCCCATATCCCTTTCCTAGCAGACCACTGCAAGTTCAGACTGGATCATACTGTACGTGAAGTTAAGATACTTTCCCCTTTAATATGCATCACTTTACACTTATGTTGAACCTCACTTGCCATTTTATGCCCCTTTACTCAGTATGTAAACACCAATTTGGAGCTCCTCAATTCTCTATTCAGATAGCGGTCCCATAACAATACTGTGCATGAAGGCCTCTTCCCCTCCCTGATTGTTAAGTTCTACTCCTCTGTTTTACTCAGATTGATTGAAACTGCCAGGTGAAGTTGGTATCTCTGAAATTTACATCCCAGAGGGTGAAGGATCTGCCAAAAATTGTATATAGAGACACACAAGTTCCAATTAATGTTCTTGGGTTAACTAGATTCATTCAGGTAAAAAGGTAATTGAGCTTGTGTGTTTATTTCAGCCTTTATGTCTTAGCCAAATCAGCGATTATCTTGTTTTTTCAATGGATTTCCAATATAAGTTGCAGATTAAAAAGAGGTACTTCTAATTTTGTACACACCCCACCGATATGGCTATAGATACTTCGCATATAGTAGGAATTCTGTTTCCAACAGATTTTTCCTACGTGCTGTGCTGCTTTTTGTTTTGTTTTGTTTGTTTCTTTCTGACATGTCTACCTGTTGACAAGAGAAGCCATTGCCAAAGGAACAATCTGTTTTTGCTTCGTAGGCTTTTACGCTAATTGTTTTCTGAACTTGGAGGAGGGCTCACAATGACACAGACGGGAAGTACTTTGGGGAAAGAGTTGGACTAGGACTTGGTGACTTTCAAGCATCAGCTTAACCATGGATCTCATGGGTGGTATTGGGTAGATGGCCACACTTTGCTACAGCTCCCCACCTGTAAAGGAGAGATTAACCTACTTCACAGAGTTGTTGAGAGCATGAGTGTGGCAAGTAGAACTTAACACTGTACAGTTAGCATGTTATGTTCATTATTTAAAATGTCTTAATGCAAACAGTCAGATTTATTATTTAAATCTCCCTTACCCTGCCTAAGGTTCAAGACCTATTGTTAGCTTCTGAGGAGCAAGCAAAACTTGTCTTCCTGAATGCTGCAGCCTGTAATTATCCCAGGATCATTGTGTGTCTGCACATTATGATTGATCGATTCTCAATATTCCATTGCTTATGATATTTTCCAAGTAAACAACTTCCCCCTCTCCAGTGGGAAATAATATCCTGGTTTAATCAAATTGGTGGGTGGCCAAGTCAGAACCAAGAAAGCCAGTCTTTCTCCAAATGAATCTTAAACCATTTATAATAGATTGAGATGCTCTATGTCTGCAAACCACAAAGACTTTAAAATGGAGGCCTATGATATAGGTCTGTTTAATTGTGCTAAAATCTGTTTAAGACTCAGTCCGCTTAAATGAGTTGTGCATTGGACTTTAAATTGATCAAGAAAAGTATTATTGAAGTACATTTTTTCATTGTTATGTGAGGAAGAGGGATTCATAAAAATGTATTGTACACAGAGCTATTTGCAGAAAATCAACACAATAATTATTCTAAAAGCTTCGTTGAGGCAGAATGAATTTCGAAAAATGGCTTGTGTTTGGGGGTGCTGTTATTTTAAAATATTAATAGGTATGTTTTCTATTCATAAGGGACAATACTGAGGAGTTCCATTCATTTTTAGATAATGTGCTCCTTTAAAAACAATCTTTGGGAGAATACAGTGCCTTTTTCCACTGCAAAACCTTTTTTCATATTTATGTTCACCTTGCTTGTGTGAGGGACAAACTTGTGTTTAAAAATCAAGAGCTCATTCAGAAGTCCTAAAAAAATTAGACTTCTGATTGCATGTTGAATCACAGTACTATAATGTGTGTTCACCATTTCAGCTCATGTTGATGGGGGTGAGTCACCCATAAAGCCATCCTTATCACAAGGAACTGAAGAATTTGAAGAATAAAATCTAAGTAATGCTTCATGGGTCAAACAGGATTGTAAAGGTGCATGGCAGAGTGCCTAATATTCGTTGTGTGTTTTCTGCAAGATTTTAATAAGACACAACTATATAAATGGGTTGGGAGAGCTTAATTTGAGAGTTACAGATTCCTAAAAAGAGAGAGAGAAGGAGGCAAGGAATTAAAATAATCTATCTCTGATATTTTAGGAATGTGAAGATAACATCTAAACCAGGAGATGGGGACTATGGTGTCCTCCAGACATTATTGAACTACAACCTCAAACATCTTTGGGCATAGGCCATGTTGGCAGGTGATGATGTTGGCTAATGCAGATATGAGTTGGAGTCCTATAAGAGCTGTAGTGCATCAGGTTGGGCAAAGACTGGTCTAATGTGTCAGAGTTCCTAATTCTTAACCTCAAAGTCAGATTAAAAGCATATGTGCCTACATGCATGCGACTGCTTTTAATAGGTCATTGTTTCTCAGTGTATAGGGACTAAGAGATGAAAAAGTGTTGATCTAATGTCTGCTGACCTGAAAAATAAGTTGGAGGCGGGCATGCAACAGCCTTTGCATATCCAGCATTGTGAAAGAAATACAGTCTATTCATTCTTTTTCATTTTGTTCTCTGAAAGACATTAACACCATTTGTGGCTTCATGATCAGAAGACATTCTGCATCACAGCAGCCCATGAAGTACAGGACAGTGCTGCAATTGATTAAGCATTAGTAGACTTTCCCCCAGCCATTTCAAGCATTTAAAACACACACACACACACACACACACACCCTGGAAAACAGATTAATCACACTGGTCTTGAGTTTTATAAAATGTTGACATCTTTAAATATATCAGAGACTTATTAAGAAATGAATACATCAAGCAACCATTTCCCACTCATTTCCTGAACTTCATAAATCCATGGAAGAATGGATTTTGCACATTTAAATTACTATAATTCTTTCACTTGAAAAACTAGAAAAATTAGGTCATATAGAGTCAATTGCCATATTCAGCATAGATTGTAATCTGAGCAGCTTCATAAATAAAGCCCCTTTCAGAGCAAGAGACATATGACTTGCTCACATGAGAGAGCCAATATACATACATTTACACGGTTCATAAAAATTTATGGCACAAGCGTTCAGAGATAGATGGGACAATGCATTAATGGTTTACAAAAATAAGGCCCACTTTTCATGATCTTTCACAGTTAAAGCGTCACGATATGTTCCAATTACCAGCTTGAGCTGCCTGAATCCACTGGCAGATAGGAATGGAAGAGCGTTCACTCTGAATGCCTGATAGGCAAGGCATGATGGATAGCATCAAATTACACATCATAACAATACTTCTCTGAAATGTACTTAAGCAATGAAAATTTAGGCTCAGAGTATTTCATGCAAACTAATGACTTCCTTGAAACTCAACATTCCTTGTCTGGGGATACAATATGCCTATTCGCACATCTTAAAGATCCCTATGCCTTAGATGACAAAATTTATGAGTATGATTAACAAATTCTTGGCTATCATTGTTACTATTATTTATATGGTGCCATCCAAAGTCAAATTCAGCACGCTTCATTTATATTGCACAAAGATAATACCAAGAGCTTCTTATACCAGGCAGAAATCAATAGTTATTCGTTAAGACAGCAATGACTAAAGCTACTTCTTATGCCATTCATCATTCATCTCAACCAAATGAGGTTGCCTAAATGCTGCATACAGAGATTTTCACTACAAGTATCCATTATATAAAATGGGCTTTTCTCCCTATGTGTTTTTGCATCCTCATACTCATCTGGCCATCTGCCTGCTCTAGGTGGCTCATAAATTGGAGGCAACAGCTGGGTTAAGCCAAGTTTAACCAGCACCATTTCCAAACCGTGCCACAGAAAGTGCAGTCCCTGCCAGAAGTTGGAAAATCATAACAGTATCGAGAAGCTCCAGTTTTCCTGGAAAGGGAAGTTATGAAAGTTCTGGAAGAGGGAGAGGTAAGAGCTCACAGGGGTAGGGTGCAACAGGAGCTGTCCATTGCCAAGGCACTTGTATAGTCTCCTGGGGTCTGTTGTTGTCAACCTTTGCCTTAGAGCAGAGATAAGGAACCCTCGAGATGTCCCTAAACTCCATCTCAAGCCCCAGACAGCAAGGCATGATGAAATTATAGTCCAGCAACATTTGGAGGACCACAGGTTCCCTATCCCTGCTTTACAGCCTATTAAAGAGTTATGTGCAGGATTCACTTTATTGGACTCAGCATGCTTTTCCAAAAGTCTATTAAAGCCAGGCTTCTGTAGAACCATTGTTTCTCTGCACTGTGCAAAGTAAGAGACACGGGACCCTGTGATGTCCTTTTTCTTTCTTGGAAGTAGCTAACATTACTGCTATGATCTGGGGGTATTCCATTTGTAGATCCACCCCCTGCGACTTACAAGTGAAATACAGAAAGCTGCCCAAAGTATATTTTGAGTTGCGTTGACAACCCTGCATCCAGGGTCAGCTGTTGAGGATTCATACAACAATGCTTACATTGAGGTTTTATGATGTTTGCTTTTTATTGAGCATTAATTGTTTGCATTGAGGCTATATGATGGCACATCGATCCATGGCTACCCCACACTTTACACTGCATTTCCCCATTGCTTTCCTTTATGCAGATGTCCATTTTAAGAGTGGGTTTGTTGTGCTAGAGCACTTTGAAGAAGAAAAAAGGTAAAGGACCCCTGACAGTTAAGTCCAGTAGAGAACGATTCTGGGGTCGCGGCGCTCATCTCGCTTTACTGGCCGAGGGAGCCGACGTTTGTCCACAGTTTTTCCGGGTCATGTGGCCAGCATGACTAAGCCGCTTCTGGAGAAACCAGAGCAGCACACGGAAACACTGTTTACCTTCCCACTGGAGCACTACCTATTTCTCTACTTGCACTTTTGGCGTGCTTTTGAACTGCTAGGTTGGCAGGAGCAGGGACCGAGCAACGGGAGCTCACCCCGTCATGGGGATTCAAACAGCCAACATTCCGATCAGCAAGCCCTAGCCTCAGTGGTTTAGACCACAGCGCCACTCTAATTACACAAACCAGAATTTGCTTGCATGCTACTGAATCCCTTCTGAAAAATTGTGATAGTCTGGCGGTGACACGTGAGCCTGTGCTTTGTATAACCCATGGAAAACAGTTAAATAGGCTGCTAAATACAGTGGCTCCTTCAATCCCACCATATATCATACATTATACATTAACTTAGACAAGGAAAGTTATCAAAAAAATTAACTTAAGGAATCAACTTCCTAGAAAACAATACATGGGCACATCCAGAGAATAATCAAAGACACTTTCCAATGTCAGGGCTGCTCTGAGATTGAAGAAGTCAAATAGTTTGTGTGCCTTCATTAAGCCTGGATTCAGAAACTGCCTAAGGGCAGAGCTACAAGCCAGCAACAACTGCCAGCAAGAAAGCAAAACAAAAAAACCCCAGTCCTTGTAGTAGGTATGGATAGTTGTTAGAGTGGCAGAGAAGACACCTGGGGACAACATATAGGAGAAGACAGCAGAGTTGAGCAAGCGGAAGATTGTCCTACTGAACAAGGTGCTTGACAGAGATGGGAAGGACTCTGGAGTGCTACTGGAACCTTGTGTGTCATTCTTTATAGGCAGCATGAAATTTTCAATGAGGAATCAAATGATAAACCTGCCAAATGAGAATTGTGCCCCATAGTAATGGCCAATGCTGAATAGTTGAGTAGAAAACCTGAAAACTCCCCTAATGAGCTGCATCATTTGTACAATGCTGTATTTTGGTGTTGACTAGTGGAAGAGGATGGGGACCAGGTGAATAAATGCCCTGGGCTAAAGCCCCTGTGTATACAATTGATTCCCCATTAGCTTAGCTTGCGTGCCTATAAATAACATGGTTAATGAGCGGTACATATCTTGTTAAGGTCCAGTCATTACTTGGCAAGGAGGTTTACTGTTGCTTGGCTTCTGGCCCTACCTTGAAAAAGAGCAAAGGAAGTAAGACACCTCATCGCTATTCTCCAAGCTGGACAAACAGAAGTACAGAGACACAAACAACACACACACGCGAACACTCCCACAAGAAAGCAAATCCCAATTTTGGGAAATGCTGATGTCAGTAAAACAACCCAGAATTTATTTCCCGGGCTGTGTGCAGCAGATTCAGATCCTCTATCTCAATTACGCTGCTGTAAATGAGAAGTAATTACACTGAGCTTGAGTATAAATAACAGGTTGAGCAATACCTCCTCTGCCACTCACTGGTTTTGCAACGGGTGGAGTGTAAAAGGAAGAGCAGGAAAGAATGGCATGTGTTGAGACTGCAGGGGCACAAACACCCAAGTCCCACTGAAATGTTTGGAAGTGAAGGTTGTTCTTCACCTGTTTCAACCCTCAAAACATTTTGGAGTTCATCAAGAAACAAGTTGTTTTTAAAAGTCAGTTATTCTCAATACTCCAGTTAGAACTACAGTTGGCAAAAGGGTCTGCTCTTGCCACACAAATTAGCTGAATGGACTTTTGGGTTGGCATATTGTTTAGCTGGTTTCGGTTTTGTAATTATGGCCCCAATTATCTAAAATGTTTTAAACTGTTTTAAACTTGTATGCTTTTGAATTTGGGGGTTTTGTGGGATGTGCCTAGGAAGAGAGGAGCAGGGGTGGTCCCCAATCACAGTGGTTCAGAGTAGGGGAGGTATGGAGTGGAGTGGGGGCAGGCTGGGTAAGGCGCACACAAGATCATCATCTGAGGCCCTTCTTCATGTGTCTCACCCACCAGAGGTCTGGAGAGTGACAGCACAAAAACAGGCCTTTTCTGTGGTGGTACTCCATCTGTGGAATGCTCTCCCCAGGTAGGATTTGCTGGTGCCTTCATAATACACCTTTAGGTGCCAGGCAACAACATACCTCTTCAACCAGTTGAATCTGGTTGAATCTGATATTCTTTTAAATATGTTTGTGGAAGGGGTGGTTATTGGTTTATTGTTGTTGTTTATTATGTAAAGAAGAAGAAGAAGAAGAAGAAGAAGAAGAAGAAGAAGAAGAAGAAGAAGAAGAAGAAGAATCCATTAATATTACCCTCTTCCACAAAATCACCTTTTCAGTTTTGTTGTCTGGCTTTATCACCAGGTAGATAGTACTTATGAGAGTAGCCTTCCCCCCCATCCTGGTGCTCTCCACTGTGCTGGCTAGGAGTGATGGGAATTGTGCTCTAAAACATTAGGAGGGCACCAGATTGGGGAACACTGCAATACAGAGCCTAATAGTGTCTTTCTGTGTATACTCTTGATGTCTATTAGTTCTACAAACCAAATGACAAAACTTGCCTCCAACGAATCAAACACCAGCAGGCTCTGAATAAGAGACCAAGTCATGGCAAATCTCTTGTGGCTGAAACACTGGAGCCTATGGATTTGGGGATAGCATTTTCAGGCAGCTTTTAAGCTGCATGAGCCACCAGTGAAGTGTCCCCCAGGCTGATTTGTCCAGGCAGAATTTTCCATCTGGCTGGCATTTGTTGAGCTGTACGGTATGACAAATGGAGCCAGATGGGAAATCCTCCACAGGCAAGTCAGCCTTGGTGGGTGACACACACACACATGCACACACGGATAAATAAGAGGATGAACTGTCTGCAGTTTGATGGAGCCAAATTGCCAGGCTTGGCAACATCTGCTTTTTCCTTCCAGGTGTTTACATTCGATTCTGTTGAGTTAAGCTGCTTGGGCACTTAGAAAATTACAGCTACTTAATTTTTGAATTCACCAGGGGAGGGAGTTGGGAGGAAAAAGGATATAAACCGATTTTATTTGCCATCCCTGCAAACTTTGTCATGCAGAAAACAGCCACCTAAGCAGATAGATCTGCAACCATTTGGCTCCGAGTTATCGTCTCTTTAAAACCATGCTTAGTGATGTAATGATGTGTTATGGCTGCTGGCTGACTATGCCTTTGTTAGCATAAGAGCTCAAGGTGGTTGTTGATGTTTTCACAATAGAAGCTACAAGTCCGGGGAGATAGTCGAGGAACTTCTGGATGCTTTTCAGGACTTTGAGAAGATGAAAGCCCTCCAGCTGCAGGGAAGTGATCAGGCTGCATGTTTTCAGGGAAGGAAAAAGAGGGAGATTTGTGGTTTTGAAGTATGAGGGGGCAGAGGTTGAAAAAGCTGAGTGTCCTGCTGCAGCAAGTGTCATCTATGGGTAGGTCCCAAGCCTACAAAGGAAGCAGGATTTTAGGAAATATAATTAGCGGGCAGAGATGAGGAGGATCAAGGCTGTCAAGGGCTGCTAATGGCTATGTTCTGACTCCACAGAGGCAGCATGCTCCTGATTAACAGCTGCTGGAAACTGCCGGGTGTGTACTCTTATGCTGAGGTCCTACTTATGGGTTTCCCCACAAACAACCGGTTGACCACTGTGAGAACAGGATGCTGGACTAAAAGGGCCATTTCCCTGATCCAGCAGGCTCCTCCTAGGAGGAGCTCTTATGAGCTTCAGTATCATGGGCACCATCTAGGGGGTGGCAAGGGACCAGTGCCCCCCAATATTTTCAAGATGGCCGAGCTTCCAAAATTCTGTGGCAATCCTCAGAAGGACATGCCGAGGTGAAGATGCTTGGCCCTCAGGGCCATCTTACCCATAGGCACTAGGGGTGCGGGGCACCCAGGCGCCAGGCTCTCAGGGGCACCAGGCCGAGAGCCTGGGGACCAAGAGTTGAGTCCTGGGAAGAGCCCGTCCGCCGGTCGGAGTGCCGCGGTGGGCTCTTCTGCTGTGGGCGGCTCTGCACCATGAGTTCAGGGGCACCCCCCTCCCCCAATGTTGGGCCCAACTTTGTGCACCTGTTCAGTATAGCACAATCGTTTGTTTATTCAATCTTACAGAGACAATATGGTGAAAATAATTCCTTTAAAAAACCTAGGGAAATGGCTGCCAAATGACAGAGTGCATATGGGTACATGGCAAGGAACAGACAGGCTATACAGCTTCCGTATTTTTATTCCAGCTGATCTTCTTGTCCGATACCTTCTGCTGTGCAGCTTCTTCCATCCCAGCTTCTGCCATATTCACACAACACCCCTGCCTCTCTCCACTTCCTCATCTACCTCAGATGCCCCCCATGTCTTGCCCAATTGGTTCCTCCCCAGGTTCACTTCCCTTTGCATCTGCTTTCTGATCATTTCCCTTCCTAGGCTATCCACTTTGTCTGCCTTATGCCCTTCTTCCTTCCTGTCTTGCCTTCAGTCATACAGTACCCAGAGACAGCAAGGTGGTTCTAAATCAGGGATAGGCAACCTAAGGCCCAGGGGCCGGATGCAGCCCAATCGCCTTCTCAATCCAGCCCATGTTTTTACATGAGTAGAATATGTCCTTTTATTTAAAATGCATTTGTGGGGCATAGGAATTCGTTCATTATTATTATTATTTTCCAAAATATAGTCCGGCCCACCACATGGTCTGAGGGACAGTGGACCGGCCCACAGCTGAAAAAGGTTGCTGACCCCTGTTCTAAATGCTGGTAGGTGTACAGCACCTATAGTTCTTTAAGTAGAGAGATACAGTATTCAGCTATCAGAAACCGGAATTCAGTTACACAGACTCATGAAATATTTCTGGAACTCTCAAGTGTTCAGCTTAATTGTTCCTGTACTTAAAAATATATAGTTAAGATGCTTCATCTTTCAGGAAAATGTCCTTGGGGGGGGGATAAAATAAGCATCTCCAGTCTTCAGTTTTCTGATTGACTTAATTATCTGCTACATACTATGGAAATGGGTAAGTGGGTCTTGATAAGAAAAAGAATATTAAGACCTCTCTCTGAGATTGTGAAGTAGTCTTGCACTGAGAAGAAATGAAACAATAAATTACTGATCTGCCCATGGCAAAAAAAACAGCTTATTGGAAATAAATGGAAAATGTTCTGAGGACAATGGCTGAAATGGGGGGGGGGGTGATTCCAATACAGTGCTTTTTTATTCTTTGCCTTTTTTTGGTTATGGTACACACAAGTTTACAATGCTGTTCTTTTTCTGCTGTCTATGACAGCCATTTCATACTGGCACCCATTGTACTTTTATTAAAGTACCACCAAGACATTGCTCCAAACCATTTGTGTTAGTGCCTCTTTAACGGAGCACTTCCATGGGATGAAAACATGAAATGGATCACTCATGTAATCAGAGCCAATCAATAACAAAGCCTGGAATGGACAGGATACCCCTCACTATATTTTCAGTGATAGGCTATGGAGAAATGTCCTGGTGCTGATTTGCTCTTAACAAAATCAAACTCTTGCATTCCTGAGGAACTGCAGTCTCAGGCCAGTCTTCTTAGCTCACATACAGTAAATGTCACTGCTTTAATCTGCTCAGTTGTTGGAAAGGTTCGTGCTTTCACCTTTAGTAGGAAACTCAAAGGGTGAGGGAGTTCTGAAGCATGCCAGGAATTTCTCCAGATTAGGCCATAGGAAACTCTCAAAGCTATGCTTCTTCATCATCCTGGACCTAGTGGCTCTGGATTCCTGCTGAAGATCTTCTTAAGGAAAGGTATACAGCAACAAATTCGTGTATATCACTTAATTGAAAACCTCCCAAGCGACAGCAGTGGATAACATTTGGAAGACCAGTTATGCACAAACTTAAGCAGTAAGTGGAACGAAAGAGGAAATCCCAGTTCCAAAACAGATGTCATGTTGCCATGGTTTCCATTATCTCCTAAATTGAAGCTCTTTGAGCTTCTGATCAAATTTCAATAGTCTGTGGATACATCTCTCCCCCCCCCACTGTGTTTCTGCTACCATCTGATGGTAAGCCTTTCTGATAACATCCCTCCAACATCAGCAGCCCCTCTGAGACATCAGCACCATCCTCACCGGCTTATTGGCAGAAATTGGTAGTGAGCAGAAGCAGTACCATGGTGTGTGGCCAGATGCAAGCATCCACCATTTTACTTAGCCACAATCCCCCAACATTGCATCACTCTGGCACCTTGTAAGGAATTCAAAGTGGCAAGTAGTTTTGCAGACCCAGCTGCTACCACCAGAAAAGTTCAGAGCTGGGTGGGAAGAGGTCACTAGTGAGTCCTACTGGACCCTGGAAGCTGTCCAAGGATTCCAAGTGCTCACATCAACTCTGGCTATATAGTGACCTAACTCCCAGAGTAGCTATGAGTGTTTTAGAAATGACCAGTAACAAGCATTTGCTTCCGTAAAGGCACACCATCTGCCAGGATGTTGTCAGTGGAAGACGCTGGGTTGTGAAAGAGACAACTGTTCTCTTAGGTTGCTCCCATTAATTTAATTGGGCCATTGACAGTGAACAAACAATCAATAGGTCTGTACCTAAACAGCCATACAGTATAAGCTATTGTTCCCCTTACTTGTTTTCATTTCCATGGAGATAAAATGTATCATCTAGCTCAGGGATGTGGCTTACCCAATGTTTTACGACTCCAGCTCCCATCAACCATAGTCAGCAAGGCCAATAGTCAGGGATAATGGGAGCTGGAGTCCAGAAACATCTGGATGCCCACAGGTTCCCCATCTCCAATCAAATCTTTCCTTACCTGTGCTCTCTAAAGGGCACATGTTGCTCTGGGAATAGTTGCCTCTAAGGCTGTGTGCAGACCATGCATTTTAAACCCATGACTCCCCACAAAGAATCCTGGGAACTGTAACTTACCCACACAGAGCTACAATTCCCAACCCTATTAACAAACTGCAGTTCCCTGGCTTGTAGGGGGAGAGTCATGTTCTTTCAATGTATGGTGTGTACACAGTACAGGTGTCTGCTGCAAGTTACTAGCTACTGAGGAACCCCCAAAAGAAAACGGTTCCCTTGTCATTAGGGTAATTCACCCCAGTCAGTTATGATCCAGGAATACTTATCCCCTGAACATGGAAAGCAGACTTTGGACATATTTACCTCTCACAGAGTTACCATTCACAGCAAGCTTAAACTACCATTTCCAGAATTCTTTGGGTTTCATATGGTTTGCATGCAGCCATACAGACATATGCAAGCATTGTAACAACAGATATTAAAGAGCTATTTTGTGCCATAATTTAATAGCCAGATTTATTGTTCTCCACTCTGGCACTTTGTTATAAATCTAAACTCATCACCACCATCACCATCATTCTTTTTTTCAAAAAAGAAATCCTTTGTAATATATCCTCCCCTTCCACCCCACCCACATCCATTTCTACCTCTCTTGTCTTCGCCCAGTTCCTCCTCCCCACTCTCTGCTTCTCCCACTTGCTATTCCTCATTTCTGCTGCTTTTGCTCTAAAGGGATAGTCATAATTTGTGGGTGACACATCCAAGCCCAGAAAGCTAAAGTGATTGAGTCATATCACAGCCGTGAGTGAGATGGCTGACTTAGAACAGCCTGATCTTTATTTGGAGCCTGTAGCATGTGCAACATTGTTCTATAGAAAGGAATGGGTGGGAGGGAAAGGGTCAGCAGAAAGAGGTGTGCACACAATAAAAGTGACAAGGATTGAAAGCACCCTTAGAAATTCAGCTGCATCTTTAAATTGCTGCCCAGAGCTCAACAGCAACAATGAGCCCAACACACCTGAAGTATGGAGAAAAGGTGGGTGTCAATTTGGTGGAGGGGAAGAAAAGAAGTTTTCAGGCCAAGCTCATATCAATCATGTTTTCAGGCAGATAGTACACTAAGGGGAATCCTAATTTAATAGATCAAAAGGATGTACTGCTCCTCAGGTACAAGGTAAATAACTAGAAGGAATCGGTAATTCACAACATTTGGAGTATCTAACTGACTGATAGACCATCAGACAGATTGCATTTCAGGGATGGTGAGCAGTAAACCTTGTCCTTCAACGATGCTTGGTTAATCAGTGATGGTTGAACCAAATATCGTCACTATCGTGGTCTTTGCTGTGCACAGGACTTTCTTCTCTGACCACAGGCTGACTCATAAGAAGAAATCCCTGCCTTCACCTTGAGACACATCTTGTTTTCCCAAGTGGCAGAACATAAAGAGCTGCCCTATACTAAATTGGGCCACTGATCCATCTGGGTCAGTATAGTCTATATTAACTGGCAGTGGCTTTCCTGGGTTTCATACACAGGGCGGTCTCCCAGGTTTACCTGGAGATATCAGGAGTTGAACTCGGGATGTTCTGCATGCAAAGCATACGCTGTACTACTGAGCTACAGCCCTTTTCCTCCATACATAGAGTACAATGCTTCCAAGACTTCAGAAAGTCAGCATCTGGAGAAGTCCTCAGAGATACTGTCCAAATGTTTCCCCACACATATAGAAAGAAACTGGTACACCAGTGGGTGTCGATACTGTTCCCTGAATCCAAGTCTTCACATATCTGGTTTATCCTTTGTATAATTTCAGTCAGAGATGGAATTGTACATTAATCAGTGTTAACTACCACAAAGCATAGGGATGCGGGTGGTGCTGTGGGTTAAATCACAGAGCCTAGAACTTGCCAATCAGAAGGTCAGCGGTTAGAATCCCCGTGACGGGGTGAGCTCCCGTTGCTCAGTCCCTTCTCCTGCCAACCTAGCAGTTTGAAAGCACGTCAAAGTGCAAGTAGATAAATAGATACCGCTCCAGCGGGAAGGTAAACGGCGTTTCGGTGCACTGCTCTGGTTCGCCAGAAGCGGCTTAGTCATGCTGGCCACATGACCCGGAAGCTGTATGCCGGCTCCCTTGGCCAATAAAGCGAGATGAGCGCCGCAACCCCGGAGTTGGCCATGACTGGACCTAATGGTCAGGGGTCCCTTTACCTTTACCACAAAGCATGTACAAAACTAAACTAAAATGCTGCAGCATTTTTTGTGTGGCAATAATCCGTCACTCTATTCAGGGTGCTGAGTGTACTCTACAAAACAAGAACTCAAGGCCTCTTCACAAAGTTGCCTCCACATGGAGGCTAGCTATGTGGAGAGGGAGAGGAAGCAGAAATACATATGTTGGTTCCATCCCAAGTCGGTGTTGTTCCCCAACCACAACCTTCATAATGTTCACACATTCCACATAAGGAAGTTCCTGTGCATAAGGCTGTATTCCATTTGCAGGTATTGTTCTGAACATGTGAACATCGGGGGGGAGGGGCGCATGTGATAGCCATTTTTTCTTGTCGCATTTAGCCTAAGCACGGAGGCTGCTTCTGAAAAAGTCGATGTTATATTTGGTTTGGAAAGGACACAAGCAGTCAAAAGTGTTGCTTACTATTATAAAATGTGGATCTCAGGAACCCAAGGGCTTGCACCATTTGATGGCTCTCTGGACCTGAATCTCCTATTTTCATTGTGGTGCAGTTTTAATGGGACTGTTTCACTGCACATTTTAATGTTTCTATGAGATTGTTTTAAATATATATTCCAACTAGGATGTGCTTTTAAATATTCCATATTTAAACAATGTTGCACAATTGGCTTTTATGTTTAGTAAGCCACTTACAAGCCATCTTGGCATTAACCAGGATATAAATTCATTCATTCATTAGTAAGTTATTTGGAAGAAAGCCCCAGTGAATTAAACACATCCTACCCCCTGCACCCAGCACTTGTGCACAGGATCAAATGCTTTCAGTTTTCCCTCTAGAAGTTCACAATAGATTGCAGTACGCAAAATATATTTTTTTAAGTAATTGTTTTTTTCAGCTTTTATAACAACATTAAACCGTACAAGATTTCAGAGAAAGGCAGTAGCAGTGGCATTGAAATACAGCATTTTCCCGGCAGGTCAGCCTATTCACATTCAAGCTCTCTGGGGCCTGTAACTGGCAGTGCAAGTTGTCCAACAGAGCTTGTGTATGACTTGACTGAGGCAAACAGAGTCAGTCACTTTCCCTATTTTGTTTAGTCTGTTTCATTATTCTGTAATTGCTAGCATTTTGGTCCTATGCACATCTCCTCACAAGCAAGTCCCACAGAGTTCAGTGGTGCTTACTCTCAAGTAACTGGGGATTGCATTGCAGTCTAAAAGTCTAGGACAAGAGTGGCAGCCAACAGCAAAGGCCAAAGCAGCAAAGAACTTTTTCCATGAGAGATAGCTAGTGAAATTTTCTTTGCGTGGCCAGCCCAAGATATTTCGATGCCTGAGGCACAGCAGGAAATGCTGGCACTCCCATCCCCCAAGTCAAGATGCATAAAGCCTCTGAACATGCACAGCATTGGTTTTAAAGGAACATTTTATTCCTGATCAGTAAGTAGAGCAAAGGTAACCAATGTTGTGATTCTGCCCTACCTCCTCTTCCTGCAAGGCTGAAGACATTGGTTCTACAAATCCCGAAGAAAGGAGGCAGCACCAGAGAGAAATATTTGCCATAAGGTGCAGTACCTCCTGTGGAATTTGATTGATCTGGCGCGACCCCCGCTAATTGATTTGCGATCCTCAATTAGCTCTTTACTGCCCGGCACACTTCTCCTGCCGCACGCTCTGCTCCGAGCTCTCAGTCACGCCGTAGCAGAGATATCACAGCGGTGTAAAACTGTCACGTAGCTTGGCTTCCAGACAAACACACACAGTCCAGGTTTGTCTATTTACAGCTTTTATTCCAACATTTCTCAGGAATTTCCAGGACTATTTGCAGCCATGACAAAACTGCATCCTTTCCCCACAAAGTACAGAGTGGGACTGGCATACTCTTCCCAAGCTCCTCCCAAGCTTCCAAAATTGACGTCAGAATGGTGTGGCATCATGGGAAGAACTTAACCCGTTAAGTTCCAACCTCAACACCCCCCCTTGCTGCACCTTCTGACAAGACCCTTTTGAGCTCAACACCTTACCCTTTGCCTTGTGCTCCTTCCCAGCATCTTTCCCAGGCACCTGTTGAACCCTTTCAACACTTCCAGCATCACACTGTGCGAATTTCGCCCTCGCACATGTTGCCTGGTACCTTTCAGGTGGAATGCCCTTTGTTGTGCGACTAGACCTTCTGGGCATAAACTCAGATGTTACCTCTGACTCACTGCCACCTGGAAATGTGTCCTCAGCATCACGGGATTCCCCCTCTGACTTAAAACGTTTTCGAATCCTCTCCATTACACTCACAGGGGAACTGGGCTCGCTTTTGGGTGTTCTCCTAACATCTTGTGGAGAAACTACCGATACCTCCTCCTGTTCCTGACTTTGGTCAGTTACCTGATCGTCATCATCAGGCTCAGCCTCTCCTTCCTCCCCCTCAGGATCTTCCTGTTCTGAATCAGAGAGACACTCTGAAAGAACATCACGCTTGACAGCAGCTTGTGTTTTTTTATCCTGCTCATAGAACTCAGCGTGTTTACTGATCAGTAACTTACTCTGATCACCTGATGGAAATGCAAACCTCCATGCACTCGCTGTTGGCTCATACCCACAGAAGATCATTTTTCGGAACTTGGATCCATCTGGCCCCTGCAAAGCAGCAGGTACCGGCACAGACGCACGTGACCCGAACATACGCAAAAAATGAATCTGGGGTTTCCTGCCATGCAACAACCCAAACGGTGTGTCACCTACCATGGAATTGTAGGTACGATTCCAGGTGAAGCTCACATACTTGATTGCCTCCAGCCAAAACCTTGGAGGTAACCCAGAATCTTCCAGCAACACCTGTGCAGTTTTAACCAGAGCCTGACACTTCAGCTCTGCCACCCCCCCCTGATTGGGTGAAGTCACTGTGTGACGTATCCCTTTCTTGCGGAAGTACTTCTGCAAAGCAGAACCTGTAAACTCAGCTCCTCTGTCACTTGTGACAGCTTGCACTTTGGTGGAAAACCTTTGTTCCACCCCCTCAATCCACCCTTTGATCAGCTGTGCTGCATCATCCTTGGATTTGAGGCCATGTATCCAGGAATTCTGAGTAAAATCCTCCTGCATCGTAAGCAGAAACCTTGACCCTCCCAGACTAGGTTCTTTCACAGGACCCAACAGATCTATGTGAATCAGTTCAAAAGGCCTAGTGGTTATCCTTTCAACCTTTGGATAACTGCATCCTTTTACCTTTGCCAGTCTGCAAGTTTCACAACTTACAGCATGTCCACATTCTGAGATATTACAACCATTGGAAACTTCCGGCAGCACCTGTAGTTCTTCTAGAGAACTATGAGCTGTTCGTGTATGCCAAGCATGTACGCATGAATCATGATTGGGAATTGTAGCACGCAGTGCTTGTGCTTTCTCAACCTTCCCACCACCCTCCAGAGACGTTTTAAGAATGAAGAGATCATTTTGCCCCTTTTTAACCTTGGCAAGCATCCTCCCTCCTTTGGAGATTGTGCACACATCACCCTGAAAACAAACCGTAAATCCCTTTTTCAGTAAATAAGGCACAGATAAAAGACAGTGGTGCATCCCAGGAACAGTACAACACTCCAACGTTTCCTGTAAAATACAAAAATGCAGATTTACAGCACTAGTCATATTTCTTTTCTGTCCATTTGCAAACAGTACAGTTTTCCCGGCAGGAATTGCCGTGCAGTTCCACCTCTCGACAGCAGGTGTCTCTGGAATCAAATTGCGATTAGCTGCAGAGTCAATAACAAAACTTAGCTCTTGGCTTGCCCCACAGCTGTCTTCAGCCAACGCCAGACTAGCCGTGATCTGATAAATCTCCTCACGTTGTTTTCCACGTCCTTCTCTTGCGTTCCCACGCTGGCCTCCTCTTCCAGACTGGTTCCCATGGAAACCCGACTGATTCCCATGGAAGGTGTCCTTGAAGCCTTCCTGTGCAGCTGCTCTCACTTTCTGTGGGCAGTCTCTTTTGAAATGACTGTGAGATCCACACACGTAGCACCGACGAAATCCAGTGGAAAAACACTGCCTGGGGCTCCTCCCAGCTGGTCTCCTTCTCCTTCTTCCGGAAAAGCACTCCTTGCCAGATCCGCCCCCCCTGAACTGCCGCTCCATTCCAGCAGATTCAGTGGAAAACTTTTCAAACTTGCCTTTGGAACTTTCCGCCCCCCCGACTTGCTCGCTAGCACTCCTTGAGGCTAAATCATCAGGAACAGGGGCTCCAGCCATCTCTAGGCTTTCAGCTTCCATCTGCCCTAGGCCTCCTGCTGAGCCTTCACACAGACGTTTCAGCACACTCCAGGCCTCACACGCAGATTCAATGCTTTCCAGGTGATGTTGCAAATTAGCATGAACACCTGCTCTCAACATGCAGACCTCAGCTCTCATAGCTTTCTCCCTCTGCATTTTCTCCTCCAGAGAAACAGACTTCAGCTTTCCTGCATCTCTGTCCACCAGTTGCACTGGTTCCCTCTGTGAAATGTCCCAAACTTCCGTGGCTATGAACCACGCTCTCACCCATCTTGCCCAGGTATTCCACGCTTGGGTGGTGAGTTCCTCAAGCTGTTCAAACGGAGCTTGAATCACCTCCTGGCCATCTGCCATGTTCTCCCGTTCTCCCAAGTGGGCCCCAAGCTGTACTTACAAAAGCACCAGCTCCTCTGGCGTGGAGAAACGATTCTTGGCAACACAGGCACTTTCTGTGTCTTTCAGCTTGCTTGCTTGCCTCCGCCTCCTTCCGTGCTCCTCTGCTAGACACCGCAGATTTCACAGCTCCCGGCAGCTCTTCCGTGACGGTTTTACGATAGGTGATTTAGGTTACCCATAACCTGTGGAATTTGATTGATCTGGCGCGACCCCCGCTAATTGATTTGCGATCCTCAATTAGCTCTTTACTGCCCGGCACACTTCTCCTGCCGCACGCTCTGCTCCGAGCTCTCAGTCACGCCGTAGCAGAGATATCACAGCGGTGTAAAACTGTCACGTAGCTTGGCTTCCAGACAAACACACACAGTCCAGGTTTGTCTATTTACAGCTTTTATTCCAACATTTCTCAGGAATTTCCAGGACTATTTGCAGCCATGACAAAACTGCATCCTTTCCCCACAAAGTACAGAGTGGGACTGGCATACTCTTCCCAAGCTCCTCCCAAGCTTCCAAAATTGACGTCAGAATGGTGTGGCATCATGGGAAGAACTTAACCCGTTAAGTTCCAACCTCAACACCTCCTGGGAGTTTATGCATTCTAATAAAAGCAATTCCAGGCGGACAGCTCCAGTCCTTCTCTTCTCCTGCAAGCTACAAGCAGAATTGCAACTGGCTGCCTACATTTCAGAAATCTAACAGGGTTCCTTTCTGTTACATGAGTTCCATGCACACAGTGAACATGTCAGAGCCTTTCAGGCAGGGTTTGCCCCTCTCCTTTCTCCTCTTTTCAGTGGTTGCGACACATACCCTTCTCCTGCCATTATGAACCTGGTGCCTCTCAGCGCTACTGAACACTGTTTCGTGTTTTCCTTTCCAGTTTTTGAAGCAGAATGATTTCAAATGATTTCAAATGTTTGCTTTTTTAAATGTACCTGTAGCACAGGGCAAGAGGACTGCAGCTCAACTTTCTTCCAAGTAAATACGAATGCAGCTCAGGCTTCAAGCCCCATGACTGCCTAGTTTCTAGTCTTGTTAATTTCACAGCCTTATCCAATCAACCAAGCCCGTTTCAACTGTTTCACACCCCACCTAGAACACTCGCAAGCTTGGTTCCCCCACCCCCACCCCTTCTTGTTAGTTGTGCTATTCTACCACAGCACAGTTGTCAAAAAAAATATTGCCTGCAGCACAAGGCTAGAGGACTGCAGCATTAGAGAATGGACGCCAGAACCTACACAGCTGTACTTAGAAGCAAGTGCTGCTGTTTTCGGTGTAATCTGTGAATTAAATAGCTAATTGAAGTGTGTGGGTTGAGAGAATCTCCTTCCAGGAAGTAATTAATTAAGGCTGAGAGGCGGTCGCACAGAGGAAAAGATTTGCAGTGCAGGGCAGGAAATGGCTCTGAAAGCAGAAGGGTGCAGCAAGCAATAGAGAAAAGGGGAGCTTCCCCAGAAGCATCTTGCTGGGTGGGCCAGAGTCCCCACATTAGCTTCCTGGCAGGCAGGCAGGGTCCTGGCAGGTACAAGGAGGGAGAGGGGGGAGATGAGGCAGGGGAGGTTGATGCAGTGCAAACTCACCAGCAGGAGTGCTGGATTGGCTCCACTGCTGCACTTGCACCACCTTCCTGTTGCTTCACCCTTCCCTCTCTCCCACCTGGGAAGCAACAGTGACCTATCTGTTAGGCTCCACCCACCCAGCACTTTCTGAGCATCTCCAACTGTTCTGCCAAGAACAGAGGTTCTTTTTGGATTCGGACAAAGCAAAGAACTCACTGTGTTGTTTCTCAGAATGAGTGGAGAACACCTTGTCCACTTGCGTGGAGGCAAATGCTTTTCAAAATTTCAAACTTTGAAGTATGAAACAAGGACTCTCCAGCATCTTCTCACCCATAATCCCTCACTGAGAACCCTCCCTTGGATCAAGGCACAGGAGAGTGATAAGGACAGCAATTTGATGGAGTAGATAAGTGGCATCAGAGCTCCTAGAATCTTAGGGGACAGGCCTGGGCTGAGGAGGGATAGTTGGCTGGCTGTTAACAGTTAGCAGCAGCAGCAGCAGCAGCGAGCTAACTGATCAGTCAGCTTGCCAGTCAGCCAGCAAAAAGGGAGCAAGCAGCTCTGCAGGTGGGGGAGGTACTGATCTGAAATAATGCCTTGCCTACTAGGTGGGCCAGTCTTGGGGAGGAGCCATGGGAAGGACAGCTCTCCCATGAATGGCCCTGTGGCCTCTCCATGGATTTGTGGAGAATTCCCAAAAGGGGCTGGTGATACCTTTTTCAGAATTAAACTAGAGTTAAGATGAGTTGTGTTCTACACCATCACTCTACCCTTTAGAATCAGAAACTACTGTGTTGCTGTTGTTGTTTTTATATAAAAAAACAATAGTCCTTGCTAAATATTTTCTTGGTTTACAAAAGCATGTGCATTATCTCTATTTTCAGAAACTAATGTTAACATGTCCACTCTTATAGAGAGACAATATATGTGCTTTGTTTGTTTGTTTGTTTGTTTGTTTGTTTGTTTGTTACAGTATATATATTTTTAATAAAAACCAATTTTTCAAAAAGAGACAGCTACAGTTTCTGAAAGAAAACTATTTTGAAAACAAGGAAATTCAGTACCATGAGAAATACCATATTTTTCGCTCGATAACACGCACCTGACCATAACACGCACATAGTTTTTAGAGGAGGAAAACAAGAAAAAAAATTCTGAATGAAACAGTGGATGTATCATTTTTGTGCTTCATGCTGTGGCCACAGACATGTGATTTGACGGTGAGTTTGGGATAGCCCAATGCAAAGATCCTGAGAATCCATGTGGATCTGTGCTTTGTAATCACGTTTTTGTACCATTGCAGCCCCAGGCAACAGTGGGTGCGTGATTTTTTTGGTGCAGGCTGTAGCCATGGACATGCTATGTGATCTGATGGTGAATTTGGGGTGACCCAATGCAAAGATCCTGAGGATCCATGTGGATCTGTGCTTTGTAACCACGTTTTTGCACCACTGCAGCCCTGTTTTTGAATCAGATCATTGCTATGTGATCTGATGGTGAATTTGGGGTGACCCAATGCAAAGATCCTGAGGATCCATGTGGATCCATGCTTTGTAACCACTTTTTAAGTGGGGAGGGAAGGAAAAACATAGAAGGGACAAGGAGCACCGAGAGGGGTGTGCGGAGAAGCAGCTGGCTAAGAATGCAGGAGAGGGGTTTTACCGGAGGGAGGAAAGGAAGGCAAAAGTTCCCCCCACGCACCCACCCAAGCCAGCCAGCTCTCTCCCCCCCCTGCATGTTGCAGCACCAGAGCAAGGAGAGGAATTAGAAGGAAGGACGCTCTGCTTTCCCCTCTGCTTGCCTGGAGGGGAGGGGTTTTCTCTGCTCTTTGTTCCGTTTGAGCAAACACAGTAACAGACAGAAGCGGGTGGGCAGTAAGACCCTGAGGCAGAATGCAGGAAAGCAGCAGCTTCCTCTTTTCAAGGCTTCCCTTCTCTGGACGACTGATATTTGTCTGATTTTTGCCTTCACTCGCGCCTGTCGGCTCCAGGGACCACACATTCGCTCAATAACACGCGCAGACATTTCCCCTTACTTTTTAGGAGAAAAAAATCTGTGTGTTATAGAGGGAAAAATACGGTAATAATCTTTCTCTCTCTCTCTTTTAAAAAGAAACAGTTTTAAACAAGCAAGAGTAGGATTTGATAAATTCCATCTTGTGATTCATTCTTCTATGTTAAAAGTTGTATGAATCACTCCCAGTACCATTTGTTTCTCCTCAGCCAAGAAAACCTTCTTCCTTCCTTCTTTATCTCAACAGCCTTTATCCTCTTTCTGCCTTCTTTCTTCCAAACCCACAATTCCTCTTTCTTTATTTCTCCCATACCAACTCACACTCATTCTCTCTCCCCCTCTCCCTCTCTCAGAATGTTTTAACAATCAATCTGGGAATTGTAGCTCTGTAAGAGGAATAAGGGTCTCCTAACAACTCCTCTCAGCTAGGGAAGTGGGTGGTCTAAACCACTGAGCCTAGGGCTTGCTGATCGGAAGGACAGTGGTTCGAATCCCTGTGACAGGGTGACCTCCCGTTGTTCGGTCCCAGCTCCTGCCCAACCTAGCAGTTCGAAAGCACATCAAAGTGCAAGTAGATAAATAGGTACCACTCTGGCGGGAAGGTAAATGGTGTTTCCGTGTGCTGCTCTGGTTTCGCCAGAAGTTGCTTAGTCATGCTGGCCACATCACCCAAAAAACTGTCTGCAGACAAACGCCGGCTCCCTCGGCCAGTAAAGCGAGATGAGCGCCACAATGCCAGAGTCGTTCGTGACTGGACTTAACTGTCAGGGGTCCTTTACCTCTACCTTTTTTAAACTCCTCTCAGCCCCCTTCAGAGAATCAGAGACTTGTAGAACTGGAAGGGACCCTGAGGATCATCTAGTTCAACCCCCTGTAATGTTGGAATGTGAAGCTGTCCCATATTGGGATTGAACCTGCAACCTTGGAGTTCTCAGTACCAAGCTCTAACCAACTGAGCTATTCGGTGCCCAGGATTCTTCAAGGGAAGCCAAGATGGTTCAAATTAGTATGATACTGCTTTAAAGGTATAATGCAGATGGGTCAACGCACACCCATCATTTATCTATCTTCTACACACGATCACATACACACACACCTATTAAATTTCTATACTGCCCTTCCAAAGCAGTCCATCTCCTTCTCTCTCTTCTTTGCCCCTTGGTTAGTGGTTAATTCATAATGAAAACATGAGGCCCATTAAGTGTGAAGAACTACTATTTCAAATTTATAAACTGACACTCCAAAAGCAAGCTCAAGATGGCTCATAATAATAATAATAATAACAAAGTTAAAACAAGTTGAAACAAACACCATAACATTGTAGATAGCAGTTAAAAGCAGCATAGGAAGTGTACCACCTCGGACCATTGGTCCATCTAGTTCAGTCTTGCTTTCAGCAGCTCTCCAGGTTTTGAGGCAGGAGTTGTTCCTAGTTCTAGTATTTGGAGACACAAAGAACTTAGCCTGGGGGCTTTTGTATGCAAAGGTTGTGCTCTACATCTGAACTGCAGCCCTTTGCTCTAAGAAACCTCAGGCTTTCTGTCTTGATTGCTGATCTGACTAGGTGGGGTGCCTGCAGGACTGCTGCTACTGTTCAAATGCCCAGAAATGCAGTGATTCTGCATAAGTTGTGTGGGAAAGTACTTGTTAAGAGTGGTGATTAACTACCGCCTACTAGTCACTAATTCTTCTCTGATGTGCACTGTGAGTCAGCACTTGTTCATCAGCACGATCTTCCTAAACTGTGAGTCTAGGCAAGGATCATGTCCTTGTCTGTTGATGTCAGCAGAGGCTTTTTTCTAATAAGAGAAATTTCAAAGCACTTCAGTGCCATTTTGATGCAGTAAAAGAGGGGGATATTCTTTAAATGCTGTCAAAAAGGGGATTACACCATACAGTATATGCTATTATCTCCTGCTTGCTGTTGTTTATCTGGCAATGAGTTGTTCATAGGTGTGACATTAAGGCTGCTTTCAGACGATGTCATGTCTGATAAGCATTCAGACTGATTCGTCTGTGCAGAGATTAGACAATGACACCATCTACACTGCACACTTAAAGCAGTATCATGCCACAGTAAACAGCCATAGCTTCCCTAAGAATCCTGGGGATTGTAGTTTATTGATGGAGAATTGTTAGGAGACTCCTATTCCCCTCATGGAACTACAATTCCCAGTGTTGTTTAACAATCAATCCCCTTTCCCAGGAATTCTGGGAATTGTAGCTCTGTGAGGGGAATAGGGGTCACCTAACAACTCTCTTTGCCCTTAAGAAACTACAGTTCCCAGGAAGCTTTGGGGAAGCTATGACAGTTTGAAGTAGCATGATACTGCTTTAAATGTGCAGTGCAGAAGGGGCCAATCTTGAGTAAAGCAAGTGTTATCCCACACTTTCCAGCACATTTTCACTCTCCTTATAACAAAAACTCTTGTCTTTTAGCAAAGCTGGCTCACTTCACAAAAACTCCAGTTTAGCTTTACAGTGGTACCTCGGGTTACAAACACCTCGGGTTACAAACACTTCAGGTTACAAACTCCACTAACTGGGAAGCAGTACCTCGGATTGAGAACTTTACCTCAGGATGAGAACTCGCGGCAGCGGGAGGCCCCATTAGCAAAAGCGCACCTCAGGTTAAGAACAGTTTCAGGTTAAGAACAGACCTCCGGAACAAATTAAGTTCTTAACCCGAGGTACCACTCTAATTGTGCAGCCTGAATATGATGGGGTGCGAGTGAATCCCACTCAGAAATAGTTACAGTCTGGAAGCACCTAAATGCCTGTTTGCATTTAATGTGCACAATTTTTGTTGTTGTTAAAATGCAAATGACATCCTCTGAGTGTTGGGTGTGTGTGAAAGAGATAATTGACAGGATCACAACTGGGGTGCAGAGGGGGATTTAACCACAGCTCAGTGGCAGAGCATTTGCTTGGCATACACATCATCGCAGGTTCAATGCTCAATATCTCCAGGCAGGGCTGGGAGAGGCCCAATCTGAAACCCAAGACAGCTGCTGCCAGTTAGCATAGACAGTACTAAGCTACCGAGGACCACTGGTCTTATTCAGTATAAGTCAGCTATGTATTTTCCTGCTGTACTGCATAGAAGATCCCAACTCTGACACCATTATTTACATTGGGATGAAATGTCTGTTTGCTGCCAGGGTTCAACGCAAACATCATCTTCAGAGGCAGGTTTTCTTCTGAATCACAGCCAGAGAAGAAAGAGTTAAATTCTCTCCCCTCCCCCCCCCACTACAATCCCAGTCATGACTTACCTTCCCCTCCTTCATCAGATCCGATTTGTGTGTTTTTTTAAAACACACATGTCAAATGCAAATATACATTTAATGTCATGTCTAGCTTGCTGGGAAGGAACACACCTGATTGCGTTTGTGTCACTCACATCTTCAAATACCCAGAACGAGTGACTTGCTTAATAAGTAAGAACTTCCCACCCTCACCTGCTGATTATGAGCAGCATAAAATTGTGAATATCCCTAAAAACCTATTTGAAGCCATAGGAAACTCTCTGGTGCTCCCTTGTGTTCATGTCTAGTTAGCAAGGAGAGCAGCGGAAGAAGAGAGAACAAGGCACTCGGATCAAAGGAGCCTCTGGAAATTGACTCTCTAGGGAGAACTCCCAGCGCTTTAAATCTCTGGGACTACTCTAACATTCATAGACGTTCACACTTTCTCTATATAAAAAAACACCCACGATGGCTCATCTAGAAGAAGCCACTTTATCTAAAAGAGCTATAAGTGTGAGTGCAGCTTTTTACAGTGTTTTATGATGGGGTGGGGGACATTTTGATGGCCACGTTCCCTCAGGGGCAACCTTCTGGAGGAAGGCATGCCACTGGTGGGTGTGGCCAGAAGCAAAAGTGGGAGGAGCAAAGGATCTAACACTTACCTTTGTACAGTAAACTGACCTCATGCCAGTGATGCCGGAGTCAGGTTTTTACACAAAGCCTGCTCTTCATCCTGCATCCAGACAGGCAAGAGGTGTTATCAGGGACACATTCCAGTCAGGCAAAAGCGCTTGAGGAAGGTGCAGAGCAGGAGCAGTGAGGGGTGTGGCCTGGGAAGAGGAGAGACAGAGACAGAGAGATAATAGGCTAGAGAGCCACATTCATACCCCAGGGAGGTTCCCCATGCTTGCTTTGGATAGATATCCTGCAGGGCCACCCACTACATGCATGCCCTGCCACTAGGGGGTGCCACATGTCTGACTTTACAGGGGTCTGCCTTCTATTTCCTGAGCCCTAAGACCTTTTTGCAGTGGTGGTGTTGCAAAGGGAGGGGGGAAACCCTTTTGAAAAGCAAGATTTCTCCCCGTCCCCGCCATCTTCCCATCCTGTTGCAGCACAACACTCTGTGGAGCTGTATGTGCAAGGCATACACACCTTGGAGGGCTTGTCCTTGGGCCAGAAAATATTAGCTCCCCCGCCCCACTCTAGAGGGAGGGGGCAGGTGTTCCTGCAGGTGGGCTGATGGACTGGCTGGTGCTAAACACATAGCTTTCCAATTGATCTCACACATTACTACATTGTCTTCTGGCAAAAATCATTATATTAAGAGACATGAGCTGTCCCATTTTTCTCCGTCCTTGTAATGGTGATCAATAAATGGAGACCACTGAATATTCCATTGCTTTGACCCTTCGTGATACCGTATCGGTAACAAAAAGTTAATTCCATTCATTGGCTGAGCAAACTGAGGGTTTCGTTTCATTATCCTGTTCAGTGTTCTCATTGTTTATTTGTACTGCAGTAGCTGACTTAGAGGTTGAGATGTTGAAATCTGGTGTCCTGAGCAGATGTACAGTTCAACAGAACTCCAAGCATCAGCTTTCATCTGCCTAGAGTGCTAATATGTCAGAATGAAAATGGGTGTGTACAGGTCTTTTTTTCCAGCCAGAACTCTCCAGATTCAGTTCCGGCACCTCTCAGGTGGGCGCCATTGCCCATAAGAGAACAAGAGAGGCGTTCGTGGTGAGTTCCAGCCCCCCCCCTTCTTCTAGAAAAATAGCTCTGGGTATGTACATTTAAAACATAATTCTGTGGGAAGTTCAGAGTCTTATTCACCCCTGCACCTAGTTTCAAGGGGGGGGAGATGCAAATCAGCATATAATGTGAAATCAGAGTATAATGTGATCTCTGACATGAGACCTTTCAAACACTATGCCTTACAAGGGTTCATGACGAAGCACAGACAAATTTTTGTTCTTAAAATATGTTCTGTTAAGCATTACCAATTTTTTTTAATGATTGCAACTGAGCCATAACAAGTATGCTGGATTGATTTTAAATGCTTATTACAACACAAAGCTCCATTAAATATGTATAGTAACCTAATCTGGCTAAAAACACAAGTAAAAAACAATTTACAATCGAAGTCATTTTTATGGTTGTCCAAACATAACAGACCTAAATCATTTTAAAGCTCTGCTATAAAAGAGTTTAACAAACACAGTGTCACTGAACTCAGCAGAGCAGCCAGCTCAGAAAGAAGAGATTTGTGGCGCACAAACACACACACACTCACACAGCCACAAAATGCTGCACGAGGGACCTTAGAATCACAAAGCACAAATCTTTACAACTTGAGCTATAAAGCCAACCAACCATATGCAGACCAACAGCCTGAGAAATATCAACATTTTGGAGATTCCAGAAAGTGTGAAAGTATCCATCTAAAAAACGGGGCAAAGATAAAAGTTTTGGCTTAACAGTATGGAGTATTAAAATTCTAGATCCTTGGAATTGTTGCAGAGGTGTGGGCAGGCTGAGGGCACAGGAGTACGGTCGCCTTTTTCCCCCTGGCCCTGTTCCTACATCTTCTATGCACACACAAATCTAGCAAAAGTGGGGTGTTTTTTTCCTTTTATGCAAACACAGAAGTAAGAAAAATTTCATCATACTGATATTAAAAGCACAGGAACTGTAAAATAAAATAACAACAACAACAACAACAACAACAATTCTTAGAAGGAAAAACGTTGTGCCTTTTCCTGTTTTTAAAAGCTCCATTCAAACATAGAATTAAAGGGTTAATGAGATGCTAGAAGTATTCAGAGAGAATTGTATTTCACTCATCCACTCTCATGTCATTTCCACATCAAGCTAAGTTCCTGAAAGGGAATCATTATATGCTTTTTCAAGGATCTTGTCTATTGGGAGGGAAAAACTAGAGTCCCTGTAACTCATGACATTGCTGAGTTCACTGAGTTCACACATGCAGATACACCCCATTTCCTCAAACCAAATGATCTTCAAACATGTCTGGTGCATAATTTGCATATACCAACCATGAATATTTTACTATATCATGTTTAATTTTGAATCTACCATTCCATTAAATTTTTCATGCACAAGTGCAATTGTTCCTATCTCTAATACTCCAGGCACAACGTTAAATATTCAACACTTAAACAACACAAATCCTGCTCCTGTACAGCTCGAATCTGAAATTTCTGCTCAAATTTTGCAGCTCCAGAACTTGCACAGGCAAGCTGGGAAAACACGTACAGGAGCAGCAAAGGCTGTTTCTCACCTTACTGAGTTACAGAAAGAAATCCCTTCTCCTTGGCTCCTCAGCTCTGATGAGGGCAGATGGCTCCTTCTCTCACCTGTGCTTCTCGCGGATGCCACAATTATATTGCTGATACAACATCCTATAAGTCACGGGCAGGATTGTTATGGAATTATTGGGAAACAAATGCCATTTACTTACTTTTGTGACTCCCATTTCCAAGAACAAGAGGCTACTCTGTACAGCCTTCCCCCATGTGGCGTCATGGTTAGAGTGTCAGGCTAGGAGATGGGAGACCAAAGTTTGAAACCCCTCTCAACCATGAAGCACAGCTGGGTGACCTTGGGCCAGTCGTGGCCTCTCAGTGTAATCTACCTCACAACGTTGTTGTGAAGATTAAGGGGGGTGGGAATCGTGTGTGCCACCTTGAGCTTCTTGGAGAAAAAGGTGGGCTATAAATACAGTAAATAAGATAAATGCAGTAAATAATAACAAACTTGGTGCTCTTCAGACACTTCGAACTACAACTCCCATCAGCCCCTGCCAACATAGCCACGTTAGGATATAGTTCCGTTCCACCTTAAAAGGGAACAGGCTGTTGCGTGTTCACATGCCTGTTTACTCCCAGCACTGTCTTCTGGGAATCTGGGAAACAGCCAGGACCTCAGCCTGTTCCCTTTTAAGGTGGAACGGAACTATATCCTAACAAGCCAATGGTCAGGGTTGATGACACTTGTAGTCCGAACATCTGGAGGGGACCAGGCTAGGAATGCTACTATACACAACCATTTACTTACAGCTGTTCCATTATGTATGGAACTTCCATTCCCCTATGTGCTTTAAGCCCCTGACAGTTGTATCTCCATTTTTAAAGATCTCACTACTCTGTCTTTTTTATGTTAAAGAATTTGTGATGATGATGATGATGGAATCATCACCATCCGGAAATACTCCTTTTCCCTTCTCATTGCTTGTTCCAAATGGACTTCAAATTGAGACACAGTTTTACAGGTCCAAACACAGCAGACAGCTTTGCAACTTTTCTGGAGTTGCTCGGGTAGCTCGCCATCAGAATTCAATTCCTTTTTTTACCCTTCCGAGTTTGATTAAAGGCATTTTTCTGCTGAGCTCTTCACTGCATGCAGCTTGTAAAATGCACTAAAGAAAAATAATGGCATGGCAGACATTTTTATGCAGGATAATAAGAAGAGGGCATGATGCATAAATATATCTTGTTATTTAGATGCAACCAGCAGTCAAGCAGCGCGCCCAGCAAAGAGCAGGCATGGCCAAGGTATGGGAATAAGGGGTCTCTTGCCCGGGAAAGTTATGCCCCTCGTTGAAGTGTGGTATTAAAATATTCCATCATATCATTTCAACCTGAGCTCCCGAAGTAAGTGCTCTGAGTGCAACACTGTTGTTCTTAAGGCAGAAACTGGCTGGTGGCAGTGAGAAAATTCTTGTATGCCAAGGAAGCCAACCTAGATAACAACTACCTTTCCAATATAAAGAAAATAATGTTGCTCTTCTTCCAGTAGGCCAGGTTAATATATTCTGTTTAGTGCTGTGTTGGGGAGAAATTCCGGCATTCCCCCCACAACCATGTGCTACCAATTTATGGGGCAGGGAGAGAAATTGCATTATAAAATTATGGGAGAGTGTGTGTGTGTGTGTGTGTGTGTGTGTGTGTGGAGTGCAGAGTTTTTGTTCCATTTACCTTATTTGAAGTTTGTAATAAGCCCCTGTTGTGAAAAACTGAAACAAACAATAGCAATGGAAACAAGTTTGGGTTTGTTTTTTTTAAGATTCTGCAAAGGTCCAGCACCTACACACAAATCAACACAGATCAGTCTTGTGCCATATGCTGAGGGTCGACAAATCAGCACCGTTGAGCAAGGCTGAAGCAACTGTGGAGGCTAGATGTCATTATTTGCAAGCCTAAGACCGAGGTAAAAAGGTAAAGGTACCCCTGCCTGTACGGGCCAGTCGTGACCGACTCTGGGGTTGCGTGCTCATCTCGCTTAAGAGGCTGGGAGCCAGCACTGTCCGAAGTGTCCGAAGACACTTCCGGGTCACGTGGCCAGCGTGCCGAAGCTACTCTGGCGAGGCAGCACCAGCGCAGCGCACGGAAACGCCGTTTACCTTCCCGCTATAAAGCGGTACCTATTTATCTACTTGAACTTAGGGGTGCTTTCGAACTGCTAGGTGGGCAGGAGCTGGGACCGAATGACGGGAGCTCACCCCAACGCGGGGATTCGAACTGCTGACCATACGATCGGCAAGTCCTAGGCACTGAGGTTTTACCCACAGCGCCACCCGCGTCCCAAGACTGAGGTAGATCAGGCAAAATTGAGTGAACACAATGGACCAATTGCAAACTGTTTTTAATATTGTGCTTTACTGGGTGAAACCTGCCCTGGGATCTTAGCATGAAGGGCAGGTAATTATAATTGTTGTTGTTGTTGTTGTTACTATTAGTAATAATTACACCACTCAGCTTGGAATGCTGTGCCATAAGGTTGCCATATATCCCTTTAAAATCAGGCCTTAAAATTTTGTGCCATGACTGTTTGAGGGAGGGGGTAGCCCAGCTTCAAACAGGCATCCTTGAAGGGGAGCAACAAGGTGAAGTCAAGTCAAGGGAGACATTCAGACATGCCTTGTGCCTGCATGAAAGGCAACTGCCTTTGGCAGCAGCAGGCACTATTGTCGCCCAGGAGCAATGCATGCTTGAGGATCTAAGCATGGATAAAATGAATGAAAGTGTAAGGGAAGGAAGGAATGGATCTTGCTCAGATAAGTCAGAGGAAGCAGAAGGAAAGAAGTTACACATAGGGGAGAAGTACTGGGCAGTAAACGTTGTACATAACTGAGAAGGAACCTGAATGTTTTTTGAAGCACGAGAAATCTTGTGATAAGGAGGATCTCAATGGGATCCATCAAGCAGACCCCGGAAAAAGAACATGCTCTGGTGCTCCTTTATAAGGGTAACTTTACAAAAAACTTATATTTAAATAATGAATGTTTTTATAATGGGGGGGAGCAATCTGCTCCAGACTTGCTCAGCTGGCTCCACTTAGATCTTTTCGCCCAAGACTCCATGTAGCTCAGGATGAGTTTTTCAAGGTCAGTGTTACTCTTACCAATTTCAAATGACTGGGTGGGTGGAGGGGGATATGCCATTAGATACAATGATGTGGCAGGATGCTCAGAGGGTTTAAGGGGTAACTTTCTACAGGGCTGGTCATTTTCTTCCACCTGGGTCCCAGATATTTCCTTGTCAACTTGCTCAAGGGCTGAATCCCACCAATCCCATCTGTATATCATTCCATCCTCTCTCACATTGATTAGTAAGGATCCAGTAGTACTGACTAAAGAACCATCTATAAATGAGGTGCTGGGGTGACCTTTCAGTTGGTGGTGATGCGAGCAGGGCCAGCCAGCTACAAGGGAGCTTGAGAGCAGCACTGCCTTTTGTTCTGGCTGGTGCCTCTCACAGGCACTCCCTCCAAGCTCTCCCCTAGTGCAGAAAGACAGGATATACCTCATAGGCTGCTCAGGCATTCTCTCATCTTGTGCAGGGCCCTCCTGCTGGGTGCAAAGTGATGTCTCACAAGCTGTAAGCACAAGATATCACTCCTCATCCCACGAGAATCCTAAGCAAATGCACCTGTCATTTCACACAGGGTGTTCAATGGCTCACTGAGCGTATGCATGGGGTTTCTGCATGTGCAACACACTACTTCTCAGGCGAGGTGCCTGCTAGTAATAAATGGGCTTATTATAAGTGGGCAAAGGCTTCTGAACTTAAAAGTATCACTTTTCTGATTCCCTGGATAGTTTTCTGACACTAACGCTTCACAGAAAACATGTTGTTATTCTCTTCCTACTTTCCTGAGCCTAGTGGAAATTCTGATGGTGCAGTGCTTATCCATGTTTAGTTTCCTTTGGAAGGAGGTCATTGGAGGCTCGTGACATTTTGTGATATTTGAGTTGATTTACAAATGTGCAGGCTAGGCACAGCTGAAACACGGCAACAGAAGTCCATTGCTCTCGCGTCAGATCTCCAGAGACAGCCAGCACACCCAAATGCCGGTAGCTTACAGAGTCCCAAACTGAACTCTCTGCCTCTTCCTCTCACTCAAAAATGTCTTTCTTTCTTTCTTTCTTTCTTTCTTTCTTTCTTTCTTTCTTTCTTTTAGATTAGGTTTTTGATTGCACTGTATGATGAAAAATCTTCAATAAAAAAATCATTTTTTAAAAAAAAGAAGTATGCAGAACTGCAGCATGATTCACTAAATGGTGCCTTCCATAATGGCACCATACAAGAGAGAAAGAGAAAGAAAAGGGGGAGACCCACATACTCATGGGGACTGCAAGATTCGCAGAAATACAAACAATATTGGGGGGGGGGACCTAAAGAGGGAAGAAATCTCAAAAACAGCCCAATGAGGGCTGAGCATGATGACCTAGCAAGGGGGAGGGTATGAAAAACTAAGCAGAGAGGAATAGAATGGAGTGTCTAGAATCCTGAACTGTGCACCCCCACATAGCAACACCTTATCGCAGGCCTCACTTACAAATCTCTGAATGGGGAAGAATGCTGCTTGATAAGATAATAATCACAGCACATTACACTTGAGAAGTATATTGGAGGGGCACTTAGATTGGAGGATGAGCACTTAGATAATGTTCTTTGGTGTGAGAGCAGAAGATCCCTATATTTGTCTATGACTTGTTGAAGAGGGTGGACTCTGGCCTTGGAGATGGCAAATGGAGATGTTTGTGTTGAGGACATTGTGAAACAGGTGGCCTTCATCTCAGCAAGAACTGGTGCACATGAGTGGGATTGTGCTGTGTCCCAAGCTCCACACATCCACCTGCAAATTTGCTTTTGTGCAAAAGACCAATCAAAGCCTTGAGCTTGGGGGGAGAGCCAGTGGGCATGATCCCACTGTCCACTTCAGGTGTTGATTATCTCTGGCACAGAGAGAATCCAAGGACACTCAGGTTGGCTTCATTCACAGCTATAGAGGAGTGGGTGGAAGATTTGGTCGTGTGACTGGTGCAGACTGTCCTTGTATTCACAAAGGAAAGGGCAGCCCGAAGAGTTTGGGGTCAATCTCACAAAGCAGGAGAAAGAAAGAGAATAACTTGGAAAGCTGGTTGTTACTGAATCACCAGGAAATGTCTACCAAAATCATCAGATGGAAATTGGCCACTTTTTATCACCAGATCAAAACATAACAAAACACAGATGCCTGTAAACCAAAGTCAGTCAAGTTTTACCTATACGATAACCATGAATAACCTAGCTGAGAATGTCATGAGGATGGCTAAGTGCATCTAAGTGTATCAAGTATGTGTGTTTTGGGGAAGGGATAGCAAATCAGTAAAATGATTGGGGGAGTGTTAACAAGTCACTACAATCTAAATGTGATTCAGCAGTGTGAGGCCATTGCTGAAATAAAAGGTTAGTTGCCATTTTTGGATGTATTAAGTGAAGCGATGAAAGTCAGCCCCAAGACAAAACTTTTCCACTCTATTTAACACTGGGTAGGCTTCTGAGAGCGTACCACTGCATGCAGTCTAAGGCACCACACAGAATAAAAATGTCAAAACCAGAAGGACTGTTCAAGGTTGTGGGATCTGAACCAAAGGACACCATCCATCATGATCCTCAGAACTGAGATTATCTGGAATAAAGGATAGCCCATTACAATATTGGCTGTTTGGTAAGCTTGGAATTATCATTTTCAGAAAGATGTTGACAAGTGCAAAAAGTCCTACAGGTGCAACTACTACAAGAAAGAGTTTTAAAATTGCAGATCCTAGAAAGGATCAGCCTTAACATGAAACAAACCCAAGATACAAAATTATAGCCCTATATTAAAAGGCAGAGGGTAATTTTAAGAAAATAGATTCATTAGTAAGAGAAGGGGAGAAATTAGATTAAGTTTGCATTCAAAGGAGAGCCTAATTCACACTTTCTGAAACAACACATGAACTGAAACATAGCCATCCTTTGCAATTCACACTTCTCTGAATATTTCAATATATGCAGTTACTAAGGTAGAGTGTGCATTAAAACATATATATTCATGAAAATAACATACAAAAATGCATTATATAGGGGGGAAGCGATTTGCAGCAACTTGTGGATAAGACAAGACGCCATACAGAAATTGTATATTAAGAGAAATTTCACCCTAAATTGCTAGTGAACTTTCATGAGGATTTTAAATAAAAAACACAATCTGATGTGAGGAAATGTGGAGAATTGAACTAAAGATTAGTAGAAATGCTAAAAGGAATTATGTATAAATAAGTTTTAAGTTTTAAGCTTTAGGGATTTTTATGGTAAGATAAGGTTAAAATAAATTAAGGTCATTTAATGACAGAATATAGTGAAAGATGGAAAGGATTTGCTGAGATAATTAATTACAAGAATACAAAAAAGGGAGGTGTGAGGAGGTCAAGGAAACAAGGTAACGAAAGATTAAGATTTTGGAATATTGGATTTGTTTTTAAATTTTTTGTTTGCTTTTGTTTTTGGTCTGGATGTATTATGTGTTTTGTTTTTTGTTTTGTTTCTTTCTTTTTTCTTTTTATTGACTTATTGTTTTCCTTTTTCTTCTTTTTCTGTAATCTTTAAGCTTTTAATAAATATCATTTTTTAAAAAAATGAACTAAAGATTGGAAAAATGAGAAACTAAAATTGACAGTTTCGCCTGATGGCAAGAATTCAAGTACGTGACTAGAGCATCCTTGCAGTAATCATTTCAGAACAAATGCAACTGCTCCTTCTCTGACTGATGGTTGGAGTCCCATCACGCTCTTTTTTGGGGAGGCAGAGTAAGCAGTCTCCTAGTAGCCCTTATCCTGATGGCAGAGTTTGCTCAGCACTGTAGTCACTGGGTGGTGAAAGCCTTTGGGGCTGATCCTCAACATGGAGATGCAACAAGCAAAACGGCACTTTTTTTTTTTAAAGAGTACAAAGGAAAACAGGGTGTGCGATTTGTGGATCAAAGGTATATTCTGAACAAGGATAAAACTCCACTAATGGGTCTCCTATATAAATAAAGTTTGAAACTGCTGCTCTACTTTAACCACTGTCAAGGAGCTATACAAATTGCCAGCCTCATCTGGCTTGACAGCTGCCATATTTTGAGCACACCACATTTTTGTTTTTGTTTTTGTTTTGGGGGGGGTGACCAACTAGGCTGTAAAGTTTTGCCTGCGATTCTGCGAATACAATTGAAGGCAAAAACCCAGTGACACCTGTCACCAATAAGGCATCTGGGCAGCAAAATCCTGTTTGTGCTCATGTATTATTCTTCTGGCACAACTGCACGTCAAAACTTCGGCCCCAATTAGGGGCTTGGAGACCGGGTCAAATTCCTCCAGGACGTATTCCCTGGACACTTCTGACCTCAAAAATGCAGACCTCAAAAACTACTTTAAGAGCAGGGGTTGGGAAGCAATCACCTTCCAGATGTGGCTGAATGAAAACTCCCAGCATTCCTGGCCATCAGCCACAATGGCTGGGGTCCTGATGAGACTTGGAGACTAGCAAGAGCCAAGGTGGGCACAGGTTCCCCTATCCTGAGCAGCAACAGGCAATGAAGGCTGTTGTCATGTACCTGCACCTCCCAGCACCAGCATCGCTGCAGCCTTCAAGCGGGGAAGGATGGTGCTAGACAGACGCAGTGGAAGGAGTGCCCAATTGACTCAGCTGCATTGCTGAGCTCCTCACCACCTCACCCTTTCCCCACCTTGTAAGTCATAGAAATTCTGGTGCCAGAAGGTCATGCATGTGCCATCACCCTCTGGCTTTAGAAGATCTTGGTTAGCTAAGTGGTATATAAAAAATACCACCCACTGGATGAAATGAGAAATCCGCCTCTTGAGTCCCCAAGTTCTTTGTTAAAGGTAAAGATAAAGGGACCCCTGACCGTTACGTCTAGTTGCAGATGACTCTGGGGTTGCGGCACTCATCTTGCTTTACTGGCCAAGGGAGCCGGCATACAGCTTCTGTCACACAAGTATTATTTCTTGTTGTATTACAGATACCTGTTGCTGCCATTACACCGATGGCCTGGTCTACAAATGGTCATGACCAGTGCTTCTGAACCAGGATCTCAGCTCCTCTGTTCTTATACTGCCTTATACTAAAGCACTGTTTACGGTGAGGTCTTTTTAAGAATGAGACAGCTCTCAAGGCAGCTTAATTGTGGGACTCCAATTGCCTTGGCAGGACCATATTTTACATTGCTGCAGTCCAGCTACCCTGGTCCTGATGGTTCTCCTTACGGAGCAGTAACAATGATGCTCTTTATGTGGCAGTAGCATTTCCAGATGGTTTCCAGATCTAATTGTGAAAGCAAAATGGCTGGGAAGGAAGCAGGCGGAGAGAATGATGCATTTAGCACACAAGCACCTGCAAGGGCTAAAGCTGTGGCAATCTTCTCCATGGGAGAGGAACAACACCGGCAGGAACTCCATTTGCAGACCTTGTTCTTGTATTTGTTATATACTCCTGCTTATCAATTCATTCAAGTGTTTGGAAGAACCAACTGCTTCTCTTCCACCGTAAAGTCTCCTTTCTTTTTTCAAGAACACTTTCTTCACTAGATGATAATCATCCATTTAGAGGAAATGGGGAAGGACAGGTGGGCTTTCAACAAGTCTATCTGCTCTCCTGTGTACACTTCCATGGGTGCAAGAGCCCCATCAGACACAGTGTGGGACTTACTTCTGAGTGAACATGCATGGACGGTAAACAAGTTTATCACTTTCTTGAGCAAACTTCTAGAAATCAGGAGGATAGCTCTCTCTGGCTTTGGTCCTAACTGTATAATTTAATCTCAGAATTCCTGGCAGCTTTTATGACAACAAAACTCTGCCCTATATTCCACTGGGACCAATGTATTATTCAGCGCATGCCTACAAGAAATAAATAGAAGCGCCGTGAAAAGAGCAGAGAAAACAAGCCATCGCCCTTAGTTAAAGGAAAAGGAAGGAGGAGGGAAACTGCGTTTTTTATTTACATGCCAAATGGAATTTTCAGAAGTTATACTTGCTGAACGTCAGAGCCCAGATGCAGAGATTTGCCAATACAAAAATGTGCAGAAATACCTAAACAAGAACTACACACACACACACACACACACACACACACACACACACTGAATCCACTTGTGTCCTGTATTTCTATTATATCAGAAAAGAAACAGCCATTTTTTATGAGAAGACATTTAGCTTGATCTGGCCTGTTGCACTTGGCTGAATGTATACACTGCAGGAGCCCTTGCTTATTAAGCCTCCCAGCCCACCACTTATTTACAGATAAGTCAAGGCAACAATGGGAAGAAAGGTGTGAGTAGTTCCATATCTTAGATCGGTGTGGGGAATATTTTTCAGACTGAGGGCCATATTGCCATCTGGGCGACCTTCCAGGGGCACATGCAAGTGGAGGGCAGAGACAGAGGCAAAAATGGGCAAAGCAACAAATGTATGCATTACTTTTCCACAGTAAAGCAGTGTCTAGACACGCTGCTCTCTATCCTCCAACTAAGTGAGGATGAGGCAATAGCAGACCACAAGGATACATTCCAGCCAAGCAAAAATGTTCAAGGAGGATATGAAATAAGGCTGGTAAATGGTATTGCCTGGGGAGAGGGCGGTTGGCTGAGAAAAGGTGTGCTTTGGGGAGACTTCCAAGGGCCAGACAGAGAGGTCTGGGTGGCCTCATTTCACCCCTCAGCCTAAGGTTCTCTAGAAGATGGTGATGATATATTTGTATATTCAGCTCCTTATACCACAAAGTTCTCAAAGTGATTTACATTAAAACATATAGTCATACCTCATGTTACGTCCGCTTCATGTTACGTTCTTTCAGGTTACATCCCGCAGCAACCTGGAATTACTGGAAAGGGTTACTTCCGGGTTTTGCCGCTCACGCATGTGCAGAAGCACAAAATGACGTCATATGCATGCACAGAAGCGGCGAATCGCAACCTGCGCGTGCACAGATGCGCCGTTGCAGGTTGTGTTCTTTTCATGTTGCGAATGAGCCTCCAGAACGGATCCCATTCGCAACCAGAGGTACCATTGTATAAGGAAACATACAAATGCATACAGTGAAATGCGTTCACAACCTAAAAGTCCCAACAGTTAATACCCCCAACCTCACGCATGACACTCAAGGATCAGTGTTAAAATTAAGACAATCAGCTAAGCAGGACTATCAGACAGCAGGGGAGAAAATTAATCATCAAATGCCTGGAAGCTGAGGAGAGTCTAGGCCTGGCTATGAAAAGATGACGGCATCAATGCCAAGCAGTCAACACTCAAGAGCAACATGGCTTTTAGAGCCATGCTACTGGTCATACACAGAGTCCTGTACACGACCCCCCTCCCCCAATATATTGCCACAGCTTTCCAGTACCTCCTTGCCTCTCTCTTGCTATAAAGCACTCGATCCTGCTTTGTGACACTCACTTTCACTCTCGGCTACAAAGGGCAGAACTAGATGCAGGTAACAAAATCCCAACAGCCACTTTCGTTCAAGAGAAAAGCCACTTTGAGATGATTTGGGGCACTTTGGAGCAGGAAATTACACAGAAAAGTGCTCAAACCTTTCCCCACCTGCTGTTTCCCCCACAGGTTACTCCTTCTCCCTAAGCCTCTTTTCTCAGACACTCATCTGGAGCCTCACAAGTGAAAAAGAAGTCCGGAGATTGATTTTCAGTAGAACAGCAATGGGAGGAGAAGGTTTAAGCACCCTCCCCCTACTATTTATCCACTCTAAATCCCCCTGCCTCTTGAAATAGCCATCTGGGTTTTCCTGTACACATTTATGTACAAAGCTCAGCTTCAACTTCAGGAAGAGAGTAATCGAATTGAACTAGAATGGGCCTGGGACCCAGGTCAGTGATGTTGTTGGATGATGTATAATTCTCTTCTGCGTAGGGTTTTCCTACAGTGGGATATGATCTTTGTTTGCACACAGAGGAAGCTGCCTTATACTGAGTCACACCACTGGTCCATCTACACCACAGATGATCACTGGAGTGCTCTTCAGATGCTGCTGGACTACAACTCCCATCATCTCATCCCTGATCATTGGCCATGTTAAGTTATGCTGAAGGGAGTTGTAGTGCAACAGTATCTAGGTGGCACTATATTGACTAACCCTGGTCTACACTGATTTGCAGCAAGTCTTCAGGGTTCCTGACAGGGGTCTCTCCCAGGCATACCTGAAGATGCCAGGGATTAAACCTGGAACCATCTACATATGAAGCAGATACGCCACCACTGAGCTACAGCATATTTTTCACCATCAACACACCTGTACCTTTTTCCTTGTGTGCACACACACTTTGTTTCTTAGAATCACATTTCAGGAATGTTGACCACACTGATGCAGAAGGGGGGGGGTCCATATGAATATTTATTGTGGTAGATGTGCCATCTCCAAGCTTCAACCACAAAGCCACAGATATGGACCACCTGAATGAAGCTCACAAACCAATGGTGCTCCGCTGACCACAGTTAACCCTGAAAGAAAGGGTGCCTTCAAACAGAGGACTGAGAACCCTTCAAGCAGAGGACTATGCCCTGTCAAGCAGGACATGTGTAGCCATCCTACATAGGTCAAAGAAGCCTCTTTCGTTTGCTCTCACAACAAGAATGTTCACTAACAACCTCTGAGCTTTTATCCCCTTTCTTCATTTGACTATCGATTCAGTACTGCACAAGACTGCCACTGGAACAGCACAAATCTGTCTAGAACGGCACATTTTCTGTAGGAAAAGCCCTGCTGCTATAAATAACACCCCTCCCCAAGGTGGCCCTGTAATCCACTGAAGGGGCATTACCTCAGTAAAGCCTTCCCAGCGAGGAATGCTGCAGCATGTTTCTTAACAGCAAGTAATTAGAAGAGAATGGAAAGAGAAAACAGAAACGACTTCAAAGATTAGCTCAGTTCCTTGTTCCATGTGTATCCTCCAGCCCTCAAAATGTCAACATAAACACACTGTGCGGCTACAGGAAAGACAAGCCCGCACACTGTTATTAATTGATTAAATCAATACCCAGTACAATAGGCAAAGAAATCCGATGTGTGTAAACAGCTGGCTTGAATCCAACCCAAAGAAAGACCCTGCTGCCCTCTGTGCTTCTCCTGGAACAAGACCAAGCACCAGAGAAGAAAGGTTTTAACATTCTTTTCTTTTCTAATCTCGACATACCCCAGGCATCCCGCAAAAAAGAGAAAAGAACATGTACAAGCCATAATCAGAGTAGGTAAAGAAACAAACTGATTGTTTGAGACCTTGAAATTGGGACAGAGATCTGTCTGTAATCATAGCAAGGCTGCAATCCTGCCCTTGTTTTCCTGACAGTAAGGGCCACTGAACAGAGGTGCCATAGGATTGGCGGGTGATGCTGCGTGATGTCATGCATGTGATGCCACAAGGAGCCGAGGGATGGAGATGAACACCGCCTGAATATTGAGGGGGCTTGGCTCCTAAGACTGTGACTGGTGCCCATTGGGACAAATAGGGCAGAAGGCAGGGAGACCAACAGGAGGTGGGGTCAATGGCAGGCAGAGCCACCCAGTTCTGATTTCTCCCCATCTTCCTCTCTGCTGAGCAGAAGGGAGGCAACGCTGAGACAGAGGAAGCAGGCAGGCAGTGCCGCCCCTTGGACTGGTTGTAAGTCAGAATGCAGACAAGTGGAGGCTGACTGATGGCAGACTGATATTGGCGGGGCAGTGCCCCATTTCCCCAAATGGGCAACCTTCCACTGGTTCTACTATGGCTATGGTGGCTATGTTCTGTCTCCATGGGTGAAGGCAATAATGCTTACCAGTTTGTGGGAACCACAAAAGGGGAGAGTCAGTGTGGTGTAGTGGTTAAGAGCGGTAGTCTCGTAATCTGGTGAACCGGGTTCGCGTCTCCGCTCCTCCACATGCAGCTGCTGGGTGACCTTGGGCCAGTCACACTTCTCTGAAGTCTCTCAGCCCCACTCACCTCACAGAGTGTTTGTTGTGGGGGAGGAAGGGAAAGGAGAACGTTAGCTGCTTTGAGACTCCTTAGGGTAGTGATAAAGCGGGATATCAAATCCAAACTCCTCCTCCTCCTCCTCCTCTTCTTATTCTTCTTTTTGTGCTCGGATTCTGCTTGCAGGTTTCCCACAAAGACTGAGTCGGGCACTGTGAGATCACGATGCTGGATTGGATGGGCCATTGGCCTGATCCAGCAAATTCTTCTTTTGCTTTTATGTTCTCGTGCTTAAGAAGTATCGAGGGTGGGGGGCCTCTGGCCTTCCCATCACCCCCAGCCAGCGTGGCCAATGATCAGGGATGATTGGAGCTGTAATCCAGCAATCCCTCCCAACTCGACAATTCTGTGATTCTGTAACATCTGAAGAGCCACAGGCTCCTCATCCTTGAGATATACCAGCAAGACCCCATTAAAAATGGAACTACACATGATGGGCCACACCTTCAAACACAGGTAGTAATGCAGCAGTGCAGCAGTGAAGGGATGAGTAACTTCCAGCTGAGAAGAAGCAAGTGGGAGTGAGTAGCTGAACCCCTTTCTCTCCCCCAACAATATTCCCAACCCAATACTCTTCTCCCCACCAGCTGGATGAAAAGCAAAGTGGGGGAGCGTTTGTAAGATGGAAGCCTCAGAGAGAGGTATAACCTGGGGTGTTCCTTCCTGCTTCTCCACTTAAATGTTTGAATAGTTCAATGTATGCTGTTTTTACGCCAGCATGGCTCCCCAGGCATCCTTCTCAGCCTGCCTCAGGAGTGAAAAAGATGCAAAACCAAGATGAAATGAACACTTTAGAAAGATATTAGCATGAGGCTTAAGTGCTATGCAGCAGCACAAAGAGTGGGGATATGCATCCTCCTGACCGGGGTGCCTCCATACATTAGAAGCTGGAGATGATTGACAAATACTGGACTGCTCTGTTAGTGGGTGGCACTGAGGTCTAAACCACTGAGCCTCTTGGACTTGCCAATCAGAAGGTTGGCAGTTCGAATCCATGCAACGACGTGAGCTCTCGTTGCTCTGTCCCAGCTCCTGCCAAGCTAGTACAGTGGTACTTTGGGTTACAAACAACTCAAGTTACAAACACTTCAGGTTACAGACTCCGCTAACCCAGAAGTAGTACCTCGGGTTAAGAACTTTATCTCAAGATGAGAACAGAAATCGCACAGTGGCGGCATGGCAGCAGTGAGAGGCCCCTTTAGCTAAAGTGGTACCTCAGGTTAAGAACGGTTTCAGGTTAAGAACGGACCTCTGGAACGAATTAAGTTTGTAACCAGAGGTACCACTGTAGTTCGAAAGCGCACCAGTGCAAGTAGATAAATAGGTACTGCTGCAGCGGGAAGGTAAATGGCATTTCTGTGCACTCTGGCACTTGTCACGGTGTCCCGTCATGCCAGAAGCGACTTAGTCATGCTGGCCACATGACCTGGAAAGCTGTCCATGAACAAATGCCGGCTCCCTCGGCCTAAAGCAAAATGAGCGCCGCACCCCATAGTCACCTTCGACTGGACTTAATCATCCAGGGGTCCTTTACCATTTACCTTTTTTACCCTTGCTTTATTCAGTCGGAAATGAGGTGTGAGTAGGTGGGTGGGTGGGTGGGTGTGCGCGCACACACACACACACACACAATGTGCTGCCAGTGCCAGTGGGGCTGGAAGCAGAAGAGACCTCAGGGTACTTTAGATCTCATTTTAAAAACACAGACTAGTAAGATTCAGGTGAACACTACATCACTTTGTCCCTCTATATGGTAGACCAGGGGTGTGCAACGGATCCAGCTGGTAAGTCACATCCTTACTTAGCAGATCATGCACAGACCAAGTCTGACAGGTTGGCAGGGGGAGGCACCTGTAACTCACCTGAGGTCACAATGACCAGCTAACCCATTTTCCTTTGCCTGCACAGACTGCTTGCAAAGGGCCACCGATCAGCTGATCAGCAGTGCCTGCAAGTCCCATTTTTGTCCCACCTGCATTTTTTCCTGCCCCACACCTGATGGCAAATATGTCTTGGCAGAAACAGCCTCCTGGGCCAAATGGGAAGGCCCATTTGCCTAATTAGGCAAATGGGCCAGAGGTTCCTCACCACTGTAGTTGATAGTATCAGAGGAAGCAAGTCCACTATAATGCCACCCTCTGGCTCCCTTGCTATGGCAGAACCACCAAGAATATAGGAAGCAACCGCACAGTAGTCAGACCAGGGTTCCTCCAAGCCACCCTCGGAGTGCTGCTGGACTACAGTTCCCATCATCCCTGACCACTGGCCATGCTAGTTGGGGTTGATGGGAGCTGGAGTCTGAGTCATCTGGAGAGCATCAAGTTGGGAAAGGCTGGGCTAGTTCCTTATTGTCTACTTCAACTGGCAGTGGCTCTCCAAAGCATCCATCAGAGAGGGGTTTTTCCTAACCCTGGGGCCTTTAATCCCTTAACTAAAATGGAAAGGACTGGACCTGGCAGAGTGGGAGGCTGAATACAAAATGTGTGTGTGTGTTCCCCACTGTGCAATGGCCCCTCCAGACAGCAATGCCCTGGAAACAGAACATAAATTCTCAAAAGACTTGCACACCCCAGGAGACCACAACCTTTTCTGCATTCTTCAAAACAGCAACTGCAAGCCTGGCCTCATTCACAAGGCGGGATAACAGGGTAAAGATGGGCATTTCATCTGCCAGCAAATCTGCTTGCACTCAGAAGGGATCTAGCAGTGGAGAACAAGCTGGCGATAGCGAAAGGGGAGCTTCCCATTACTGTGCATGATACACAATCTGTAAAACCAGCTCTTTAGCCCCCAAGAGGATTGGCCGCCAAGATTCATATTCCCTGACTGAGGGCTTCAGATTAATCTAATACCTTGGAGCAAGCAGTCTTTCATACTCCTGGGGCCTAGTTTTTAAAGCTTTTCTGGCTTTGGCTGACAGGAAATCATTCTGGACATTAATCCTCACAGGTGATCTTTTCCATCCTGATTGCACTCAGATCCCAGAGCTGGGACCAAGAGAGGCAGAGGCAATAAAGGGGTGTCAGGGAGGAATGGGACCATATGGGAATGAGTTATAGCGCAGTGGCGTTGGAAACAAACCAAGCAGCCTTCCATGCAGACAGATCACACACAAACACACGAAACTACGTATATGCATGTACATTGCATTTCTTTTCTTCCAGTGGGAAAATCAACAGTAAGTCCACATAACACCCAAGCATAGTGTATATAATATATACAGAGATAAATATATGGACCTGAAAGAAAGAGAGGGAGACCACATGGTGAGGGGAAAACAATAGGCAGAAGTGGAGGGTGGAAAATTCCTCTCTTTTTCTCAGTGTACATGGACTGGAGTCTTCTGGCAAGAGACAGAACTTCTGACAGCAGATAGAATGTAAGAATGAAACAGTCTGGAGAAAGGTTATGCCATGGTATATGCTTTGTAGTTTGCCTCATTTCATGTCTAATATTGTCTCTGTAGCTAATAAAACTTGTAAATCTTCACCCAACAACTTCCCTTGGCAGAATGCATGGATCCATGGCTTGAGCTGAGCATAGCACTTGAAGCAGACAAACAATAAAATTGTTCTTCCCCTTCAACATAGGGTGTTTCCAGGCTGTTGTTATTTTCATATATGGACAAATTTTGTTTTTTGGGGGGGTCCTTTGTAGAACAAACCCACTTTCCCAAAATCTTGGACTTTTGTGATAAGGAAAGTGGCAGGGGAATGCCCTAGAAAGTGCAGAATAACACTCATAGGATGCAACTTCGTCTAAGTTTCTCACAGGCAAATCAGGATGAATACTCACTGGGTTTCCCATCCATGCCTAATGAAAACAATGAACTATATCTTATCAAAACTTAAGTCAGGCAACCCCGAGACCCAATCATAGAGTAGCATTCGCAGCCCAGGTCATATGTCCAAACTCAATAGAGGGTATGCATCCATATGCAATAGAGGGCAATTTGTGCATCTTCTTCTAGGTTCTCTGACATCTTGGCAAAAAAAAAAGAAACAGAAAATTGTATATCCCTGCTCTCAAAACACTGGACCGAAGCAGAGTGTAATACACCATATAAGAATCCAACTGATAGCTCTGTAATGGACTGTATCCTCATTTTTACACTATGAAGTCTTGCTGGAGGGGCTTTTTTATTCTACACAGAATATTAGCAGTGCGATTAGAACCGAATAAAACTGGGTCTCCTCTGCAGCATAATTGCACACACTTCAAAAGTTGTGGGAGGTTTTGTAATAAAACTTCACACAGTTAACTCTCCTCCTATATCAATGAATTTGCCTCCAATTTTCTCCTTTTTTATATGATAATGATGTACGTGAAGCGAGAGCGAGCCTTGATGGAAAGTTTGGGAGGGTGGGCTTCTCCTTCTTCCTCCTGCTCTCCATTATTCAAGAAACTGAAACCCCAGACAAGGAGGCTGCACCCTGAGGACAAAGGCTGGCTGTGAACAATGCGTTGTTTTACATACAAAAGTATTCTGGGCAGTGTGAGGAGAGAAGATTGAATTTTATTTTACTTCCTTTTATAGATTTTAAGGTTGCCTGCCAGGGAGCACATAATGCTTACAGCGATGCCTGATCCTGCTCTGATCTGATCACTTTGTGCAACAGCTAAGCAGGATCAGAAAGCTTTGCCATGCTCAGCACTGCTGCTAATTCAGTAAGAGGCCAGTTTCTGCCTCTGAAGTAATACGCCATCATTTTTATAAAGGGGCATTATATAGCTGGAGAAATGAATGTCTGAAAGAAAGAAGTGTGTTGCCCTCTTAATTGCTCTTTATCTAGCATCTTGAAAGTGTTTTACTTAACTGATCCCACATTATAAAATAATACTCCTGAGGATCAACCTCTCTGTTGTTCCCATTTAAGAAATAGGGATATTGCTCAGAGAGAGGGATGCCATTTACCGTATTTTTCGCTCTATAACACACAGTTTTTTCCTCCTGGAAAGTAAGGGGAAATGTCTGTGCATGTTATGGAGCGAATGCCTGCAGATGGCAGGGGAATCCGCTGCAGTTGTGAGCAGTCCATGGCTCTCTTTGAAACTGCAAAGCGGGTGTAAGCAACTCCTGTCAGCGAGGCGAGCCGGGGAGGAGGGAGAGAAGCAGATCGGGGTTGGATCGGGGTTGGTTGCTTTAAAACAACCCCGTGCTCTATGTCCCTCTCTCTTCTCCAGTGAGCTGCTAAGTAGCAGCAAAGCTTTTCAGCCAGCCTAGCCGGGAGGAGGGAGAGAAGCAGATCCGGGTTGGATCGGGGTTGGTTGCTTTAAAACAACCCCGTGCTCTATGTCCCTGCCTGCAGTTTTTTGCTGTCCGATTTTGGATCAGCCACTGTAGGGGCTGTGTGTGTGTGTGCTTGAGCTATTGTTCTCCTCCTCCTCCTTCCTGTTCACTCTCCCAGTGCCCCTGCGCTCTCCTGCGACTTTAGGATTGATAGTGTGTGTGAGAGAGAGAGAGGGGGGGGGAATCGTTCTCCTTCTCTTGCTTCCCACTCCCAGTGCCCCTGCCTCTCCTGCGACTTTAGGATTGATACTCTGTGTGTCTGTGTGTGAGAGGGATTGTTCTCCTCCTGCTGCTTCCTGTTCACTCCCCCAGCGCCCCTGCGACTTTAGGGCGACTTTAGCATGGATCCACATGGATCCTCAGGATTTTTGCATTGGGCTACGCCAAACTCACCGTCAGATCACATGTCTGTGGCCACAGCATGAACCACAAAAATCATACATCCACTGTTTTGTTTAGAATATTTTTTTCTTGTTTTCCTCCTCTAAAAACTACGTGCGTGTTATGGTCTGGTGCGTGTTATAGAGCGAAAAATACGGTACCTTGACCACACAGAATTTGACAGAAGCTATATTCAAGCCCTGGTCTCCCCAATCTATGGCACCCAGAGGCTGGTTAAAACAGTCACATTCATCATTCACTGACTGCAGCGAATAAATGCTTAATTACATGTGAGAACCACCAAAAGGCAAAACTTCCAATTCGTCACCACAGTGGAAGCAGTTTGCACAACTTAGCTCAGAAAGAACCATCAGGTGATAGCAGGTAGTTCAGCAGTGCATTTAAAGAGTATACGGTATGCAAACCAAAACAGCCATCCTTCAAAATGTGCACTTCTCCATTTTTTTCAGTGCAGTTCTCCTGCCAAGTAATGTGTACAGAAATGCATCTACTAGTGTAAAGCGTGCATATAAATGCATATACAGTGGTATAAGAACCACTGTCAGTTTAAGAACAGTGTTGTTTACGAATATTTCGGTTTATGAACGCTGCAAAACTGGAAGTAGTGTCCTGGTTTGAGAACTTTACCTCTCATTAGGGAAAGCGTGCCTTGGTTTAAGAATGGTTTTGGTTTAAGAACAGACTTCCAGAATGGATTAAGTTTGTAAACTGAGGTACCACTGTATTCATGAAAATAACATACAAAATGCACTACAGTAGGCAAAATTGCTTTGCCAAAATGAGTGAATTAGGAGAAATTCACACTAAAATGCTGATAAAATGAGGGGGGTTTTAATCCATAAATATGGAAATGTGGAGAACTGAACCCAAGACTGAAAAAAACAAGAAACTGAAATTGACATATTTGCCCATACCTATTTATAGAATCATAGACTCTGAAGGGACCCTGAGCATCATCTAGTCCAACCCTCTGAAATGCAAGAATATGCAGCTGATCCATACAGGGACTGAACCTGCAACCTTGGTGTTATTAGCACCATGCTCTAACCTGTCGAGCACATGTGCTTTAATATTGCCAGGTCCTTCTCAGTGGTCTGTCATCATGTGAGATGTACTATGCAGCAAAAGCTAATGTGAAAAGCAACACGCCTCCGGCCCAAGTCCAGAGAGAACAGCTCTTTGCCGACCCCTGACATGTCGCACAGCACATAACACAGGATCATAGGAAGCTGTCTTTTTCTGCTGGACCACTGGTTTTCAGGCAGAAGCTTTTCCCAGACCTACCTGGAGATATCAGGGATTGAACCTGGGACTTTCTGAATGCAAGGCAGATGCTCTACCACCAAGCTACGAAACAAAAGGGGCCAGAATTTTAATCAGACAACACTATTGAGAGAAAAGACGACAAATGCAGTTAAAGAGAGAAAGAGAGGCTCCAGCTGGTGTCTCCCCTCCCTTTCAATCACTCTTTAAACTGTTGGGAAATTATTCATTTGTATTTTATCAGCTAATTATACAAGTGCTTTGGCATTTGAAGAAACAGCCCTGCTCTTTATTTAGTGCCTGGTAATTACAGATGTCTCTCTTGATCCCTCTGTTTTAATGCAAGACCTTCTCTTTCCTTTTGAACAAACAAGGTGCCAACCCAAGAGGTTAAGGACCTTGAATTATGAGTTATTATCTTGTTGGACACAAAAGGCAAAATGAATGTTTCAACACAAGCAAGGATACAGATGTATAGGGCTTTGTAGTGCTGTAACTCGAAGAGGGTAAAAACAGAAAAGAAACTTGTCACCCATGGAGAATTGTAATACATGGGTATGTTTGAAGTTCCCTATCACAGCTTTTGTATACACACTTCCTGATTGTCATTTAGATGGCTAGACAGCTAAAGTGCAGCCCAAAGCGTATCAATGGGCTAACCATCACTTAGAACAGGGGTTGGACCAAATAGTATCGGAAACAGCCTTACTAGAAAAATTAACCAATAAACTGAAACTGACACGGGAACAAACAGAAGAAGACACCTTTACCCCAGTATGGCTCCCTTTTATCACATACACAGCCCAACAAGACAATGACAAAAATCCACCAACAGCTTACAAATCAATATGGCTAACCTGATCCAAAACACCCACCCACCCCACTCACACACAAAAACAAAGATCACCACAGCCAATCACAAACAAACAACCACACCCTAGGCCAACCCCAACCTCTCTCACCACCAAAGGAACACAAGTGAATAGCAGAGAACCTGCACAAGCAACGCTGACACAAAACCCCACATATATGAAGTATAATAGAAACATTGCCACCCGACCCCACCCCCACTCACCTTCCCCCCCTCCACCTCTTTCCCCCTCTTCTTCCTAATGTCTCAACAAATGAAACTGATCTGTAAAAAATGTTACTTGGGGGTGGGGAGAGAGATTGCACATACTTTTGTAAACCAAGAACACCTTTAATAAAAATACATTTAAAAAAGCAAAGAAGGGGTTGGCAAGGTTTACCTTGCCTGGGTCAGTTCACTCCAGCGGAGATCCCTCTGTGCGCACACCCGTGATTTCCGGCGTCTGCGCATGCGCAGACACAATTTGCAGCACCATGAAAGTGAGTCCCTGCACCGCACTGTGACAGTTTAGTGCAGCACACGGGGACTCGCCAAGCAGGTGGCTCGTGGGCCGGTTAAAAAACCCCCATGGGCCTCTTGTGGCCCAAGGGCCTTAGGTTGCCTACCCCTGACTTAAAAGGAAAAGCCCTGGTGTTCCTCAACTCCCTGACACACAAGACCAACCTTCCCCAAGCTGATGCCCTCCCAATGTTGTTGAACTTCCAGACCCAGCTGGCATGGACAGAGGTTATGGAAACATCTGAAGGGCACCAAGATAGGGTAGTCTGCAATACATTAGTCAGCTTTTTCTTAGGAACATAGGAAGCTGCCTTATACTGAAGCTGACCATTGGTCTGTCTAGCTCAGTATTGTCTACACTGACTTGGCAGTGGCTGTCCAGGGATCCAGGCCAGGTTCTCTCCCAGCCCAACCTAGAGAGATGTGGATTGAACCTGAGATCCTCAGCGTGGAAAGTAGATCTTCTACTAAGAGATCCTTCCACACAAGAAAGAGCCTTCTACTAGTAGTCTTCAAGACTGTGCTACTAGGCCTTACTTAACTCGTTTCAGTAACCTAGCCTTGTGACAAAAAATTGCCCCCACTCCTCCCTAACAGACCTAAGGTCAACTATTCCACTTCCATCTTAGTGGCTCTAAGACTTCCGATTCCTGATCTGAACATTGTGGAATCTGCTCCGAAATGGGACTAGATTTCAACAGCTCTGTTTACAAGTCACACTTAGCATACAGGTAAGAAATTCAAGCAGATTATAAGGGATGCCCCTCCTAAAAAAAAGATTTCAAGGCTCACATTGCTTAAATAGAAAGACCACCAACAAAATTCTGTTTAGATATATTTATTCAAGTAGGAGGAGACTAGTCAAGAAGGTAGTTGGACAACAGGAGGGTCACAGCAGAGGATGCAGGGCACATTCCTGTGCCTGAACTATCTTTCTCAGCAAGGGAGTCTGAGGAACAGAAGTGAGTAGCGGTGGCAACAAGAGACAAAGTTCTAGACCTTGTTGACAAATTAAAAACTTAAAATCCCACCCATGCTGCTTTTTGGCCCTGAAGGTGCTGCTTGCTGCAGATACCACTTTCAGGATCCTACCTAGAGCTGGGGGTTTTAACCAGCCTTCAACATGCTTCCTTATCCACCAGCATAAGGTAACAGTCACCTACACCAACTTTTGCCTTCCCACCTATACAGACTCACACTTTGGGTTTTTTTAAACTTCTCTAAACCACCTGCTGAGCCAGGATTTCAAGACTAGCTAATCATTTTCTGGAAACAAGACTCATTAGTTCTTTTCTTTTCTTTCTTTTTTAAACAACCCGCTTTCGGTGGCATAAGAAAAAAGAAGGAGGCAGGCAAATGAAAATTGATGAACTCCTGGATTCCAAGACATTTCAGGCTAAGCGACTGTCTTTCAGAGGTCCAACTCAGAACAGAAGCACCAGACTGCATACTAAATCTGTTCCCCAGTGCACGCCATGCAATTGCGGGCGGGTGGAGGTGGGGGTTGAGAAGAAGTGCTGAAGCCACTGTAGTAATAGGCCTATAATAAAAGTTTACCAGCTTTTACATTGGCTCCCAGTAATTAGAAGGAGATGTTCCCGCAGCTCAAAGCTCTTTGTGATGAGAAAAGCAATTTCTTGAAACAGGTTTTAAGAGGTTCTTCTATTCTACCATTGCTTGTGTCTTGTAATTCCAGATTCTATTACTTAAAAATAACACTGTCAAGACAGAGCTCGTATATTACACAACATATACAGCCACATAAACCCCCATCTCCACTCAAAGCACCATCATCTAATGTAAAAAGAACCCACTCCCATTAATAAATAACAAAAATCAGTTTCTAAACACTTCATTTGCTTTATACATTTAGAGAGGTTCATGAAGAGGGATGAATTCAGGTACTTCAATCACCTGTATTCAATCCTATCTGCGTCTCTTGCAGAGTTTGAGGAACCAATTAATAAGGTGGAAGTCAGTACTTCTCTCACCTGTTAGCTGTCATATATCATTTGATGGTAACCAACTGAGGGCATAAAGAGACACAGTAAGAATAGCTAACTCATGAAGCGTTGTCATGAGGAAATGGGTGGCAAGATCTTGGGCCAACAGGTAGTAACTGTAGCCACTCAAAGATCAATAAGCTGAACCAGAAAGCAAGAGCACTCCAGGACAGGCCCTTCAGATCCCTGGACAGACTTGTTCCAAAAAGTGCTTGTGCTGAGTGCCTATTAGGCTCCTGAGGGCAGTTACCTCTCCCAGAAAGTGGAAACTTTTCTAGGAACATCCCTCTGTCTCAAACCAGACACCTCTCCATTGTTTCTTGCACGGCATGCAGTCTCACAGGGGGAGGAGACAGGAAGGGTCAATCCAACTCAGGAGCTGCAGCCCCGGGGGTCCTCGCTAAAAGTAAAAACCAGGACACCCCCAAAATTGTTGAGCTTTTTAAAGAAAATGCAAACTGAACCCCACAATTTTTCGAATGACTTGTCTAAGATCCAGGACAAAGTATGGCCTTTTGGAAATTCCCCCATGACGTCAATTCTGCCTTTGAAAACCCAGTAATGTCTGGGAAATTCCAGACGTATAGCAGCCCTACACTAGGGGGCTCAGGGTTTTGGACTTACGTAGTCCTTATGTCCAGTTCAGTGTGAGAGTATATATCTGGTCCTTCTTTGAGTGGTACTATTGACTTGCGGGTGGCGCTGTGGTCTAAACCACAGAGCCTAGGATTTGCCGATCAGAAGGTTGGCGGTTCGAATCCTCGCGACGGAGTGAGCTCCCGTTGCTCAGTCCCTGCTCCTGCCAATCTAGCAGTTCAAAAGCATGTCAAAGTGCAAGTAGATAAATAGGTACTGCTCCAGCGGGTAGGTAAACGGCGTTTCCGTGTGCTGCTCTGGTTCGCCAGAAGCGGGTTAGTCATGCTGGTCACATGACCCAGAAGCTGTCTGAGGACAAATGCTGGCTCCCTCGGCCAGTAAAGCGAGATGAGCGCCGCAACCCCAGAGTCATCCATGACTGGACTTAATGGTCAGGGGTCCCTTTACCTTTACCTTTATTGACTCAGCTGGCCCTTTCCCCTTGGAATCAGCATCCAAGTCACTGCCAGTTGTCATGACACCTGACAGGACCCTTGGTTTCCTGAACATAAGACAGTGGAAAAACTAGAACAACTCCACGTCAAAGACCACCTCAAAAAGATTCAACCCTGGCACAGGGGTGGTTTCCCCTCCTTCACTCTCTCTATTGTACAAAGTGACCCTCACAGCAGCATTTTCTGGTGAAAGGAAATTATAGCTTGGCATCTGTTTTTTTCACTGCTAGAATTAGATTGCTCATCTTATTATACCTTATAAAATTGCTCAGTGCCTGCAAGGAGAGAATTGATTTTCAATACCGTCCTTTCTTCTGCTGCTTCTTTTTAATAGCCACTTTTAAGCCCGTGCGATGTGCGCTCTGCCAGTTCTAAACAACACTATAATTCCCATACCACACATACAGCTATTAGATGGGCTTCAGACTGGGAGACTTAAAAGTTCTTCCCATACGTTTCAAAGTAGTATGCAGGCCAGGGCATCCGCATTCCCGGAGCACAGCAACATGCTTGCTTTTCCTCTCTCTTGCAGGTATATTGCAGAAGCACAGTTGTACTTAAAAGATTTCAGAGCAAGATGGCCTCTTTCAACATGGCCCTCTGGAGCATGGTTTTTTGCTTGCACACACATACAAACATGCCCGCCCTTGACACATCCTTGGCCTCTCTCTTGTTACTTAGCTCTTTTATCCTTGCCTTCTAGCTCCATGGCTCCATCCCCTTCATTATTTCTTCAACTTGTCTCTGAACTCTCCCCCAATTTGTCGATGTGTTCTGTCACTCTGCTTTATTTGAAAGGAAAACACTGGTTTGGGGCACTGATCTACCAAAAACAAAGGAATAAAAAGGAACATGGCAAGCTAGTGAATGATACAAATTACTCTGGCATTTTCTCTCTGGGAAAAACTCAGCCTTGCCCTTTCTAAAGCAGCTTGCTTACTTACACACACACACACACACACACACACACACTTTTCTCCCCCTGCAGTCGACAACCCCTTCTGCAAATACAGTTTTACTGAATAGCCAGTGCGATTGGGGCTAGAACAAGCCCTGACGAAGAGTGTAGCAAAGGTGACTATACAAGGCTGAATGCAAAAAAGAAAAGGCTTGATTCAGATTTGCATCCAGCAAATCAAGAATTTCTTTTCCAGTGTCAGTCAGTTTGCTAGATTTGAAACTGTCACATACACAATAACTAGTATTAAATTTATTTTCCACTGTGCAGCATTGCAAATGTTTTACACACATCATTAAAAGGCATGGTTTGTCCACAAGCCTGAATGCCAAAGAGGGGACATTTCATTCTCCCCAAAGCTATGGGGCAATTTCTGTGCTCCTAACTTCCTCAGGGCTCAGCTGAGATACAAAGACACTGACCAGCACAGGAAAAAGAAGGGAAATTCCACTTCTCAACTACCATGGAACTTTAAGGTTGTTATATATTATTTTTGCAGTTTGCAAATTGAATTATCTTGATAGTTTAAATAAAATGCATCCACCATATTAAGAGAACTTTACATTTAGATTCCCAAGTATCAAGAAATATAGGACACATCTAGGCACAAGTAAGGACATCACTATCCTTAGTAGTAGTAGTAGTAATAGTGGGGATGAGGGAGAAATTTGATTCAGTTCATGTTTAATCTACCTAATCATCTTTCCCCCAAAACAATACATGAACACAGCCGAACTTCTCCGAATTTTGCAGTGTAAGTCTCTGGCCACATGTACATATGTACAAAATGTACCAATGTACATATGTACAAAATGCATATCCTATGGTAAAGTATACATAAAAATGCATATATTCATGAAAACATACATCTGGGGAAAGTTGCTTTGCAAAAAATATGTATATTAGGCAAAGTGACATACAAAAAATGTATATATTCTATATTAGGAGAAATTCTCACTAAAATGCTGGTGAACTTTTTTAAGATTTTTTAAATAAAAAAGTCACAAACTGACGTGGATAACTGAACTTAAAAAGAAAGTGCGAAAAACTGAAATTGGCAGATTTATCCATCCCCAAGCAGGTATCCTTCTTTACTTGTTAAGTACATGATAAGACTCAAATACTGGAGAAGCTTCTTTCTCAAGCTTTGTTGAGATCAGCACCCTCATCGTCACATTGGCTCATTTTCTGTCATCACATGTGATCAAGAAACTTCCTGATGCCAGAAGAATTGTAACCCTTTGGATTTGAGCTACAGGTAAGTAGAAATGGCTGTTTTTCTTAAGGAAATAGCTCAAGATGACTCAGACAAGCAAACCATACTAAACCAAGCAGAAGACCATCCATCTCTCTCTCTCTCGGGTCATAAGCTAATCAAACCTTGAAAAACAACCAGAACAGAAGTCATACAAACACCGGCTGGTATTGCATTACAAGGAACTACATAGGGTCATTCCTGCTATCAAGATTTATTGTACCTCACAAGACCGCCTTCAATTTTCTTTTCATATCAGAACAGAAGATATAAGGCAGTGTCTGCACCTCCTACATCATTCATTCATTTCTCATACTTTCAAGTAAAATTCAGTCAACACTAGATGAATCCTTGAGATCCTTTTCACAGTTTCAACATAAAGTGAAATAAATAAATGCAGTTGTGGGACATGACAAGATCTGGGACAGATCTGGGCTATACAAACTAGACTTTAATTTTAGAGAGATGAGGACCAGCCAGTGCTTCTTATCACAGAATCCTAGATATCTGTAGCACTTGAGAGGTAAACCTATTCATTCTGCAATCTCCATCTTGGAGGTTCATGTGGGAAGAGGCGGGCTTTCAGTTCAGTAGGAGCATAGGAAGCTGACCACTGTAGACCACTGTCTACACTGACTGGCAGTGGCTCTCCAGGGTTTCAGATAGGGCTCTCTCCCAGCCCTACCTAAAGATGTTGGGAACTGAACCCAGTACCTACTGCACACAAAGCAGATGCTCTACCACTGAGCTACGGTCCTCCTAAAACGGCCTTGGCCTCCAGAAGCAAAGTCAGCTCAAGCAGCACTCCCAATAATGTGGACCAGAGCCCTCAACAGGAGTACAACCCAAGTCACAATAGGCCATACATTAAAACCCGGGTCAGCTGTCCTACTTACTAGAAGCATTTCTGTCTTATCTGGGTTACAACCCAGCTTATTAGCCCACATCCAATCCATCACTCTGTTCAGGACCTCCACAATGTCATTGGCATTAGAATAAAAAGAGACAAAGAGCTGGACATCATTGGCATACTGATGACATTCGGCTCCATATCCCCGGACAAGACAGAACCCAATGGAACCTCAAGAGCCACAGGACTCAACAACAGTTCTTCCACACCATCTTGTGGGACCTGCATGCTAAGTAACACTGGAGACATCATAAAGCAGCACCTTCCAAGTTACTAAGAATAATGCTCCAGAAAGGCATCCCATATGCCATTAAGTTGTGCAGGGTATTCCTTTGCATACATTCCTCATTCTTGAGGTGCCAATTTCCAAGCCCATAAAAGTTGTTGCTTGGCAACCAAGGCGGCATGTCGACTCCAAGTCACATGCATTTTCTTTAGGGCCCATTGGGCCGTAATGTATCTAAGCACCAATTGAACAAAAGGAGAATTCACAGCCTATGCTGATTCAGAGGGTTGGTTCATTCCTTGACAACTTTTGAGGGGAAAACCCCTACAAAATTACTTTAGAGGCATCTGTATCCAGAGCATAGCTGTTAACGTTTCCCTTTTTTAAGGGAAATTCCCTTATTCTGAATAGGATTCCTCGCAAGAAAAGGGAAAAGTTGACAGCTATGATCCAGAGTGGCCTCTTAACTCTACACATCTCCAGCAAGCTGAGCAGGCTGGGCCAATTAGCTTGACCAATCCTGACCAGGGCTAATGAACTTGCAGTAACGCTTTCTGCAGCACAACTACAAGTCAAGCAAGAGCAAGCCTGTTTCTCCGGTTTCCTCACCTCTTCAAGAAGGAGACCCTTCATTAACACCTTATTTTCGCACACTGCAGCATTGCAGACTTAAAAATATATATAACTTTCAACCCCTTTTGGCTACAGCCAACACCTTGAGGAGTTAAGCTTTTGTTAACAGGCACAATAAATACAGCACTCAAATGCTTATTCATAAGCAAGCTGTTAATCTAATGAACGATAGCTGTAGCCACATTCTCTTCACAGTTTAATCTTCACTTACAATGTCAGAATACATTTGTTCTTCTCCGCTGCACTGGCTGATCCCTGTTGCACTCTCTCCCCAGGACTTGTGCACACCAAACACAAAGACATATATTCCAGTCCATCAGATTCAGACAAGTTACCAAAGAAGCAAAATTAATTTATTAGTGTTTTCCTCCCTTGTTTCAAGCTGCTGTTGGTGTGTTTTGTGCATAACACAGAAGGCCTGGTGGGACCAGATTAGGTTTCATCTTAAGGATGCAGAGGTATCTTAGCAGCTAACATACAGGCCCTTTTTACACAGTCAATGTGTGTATAGAACAGGGATGGGGAACCTCTCCATATGGCCTTTGGGACTTTTCCCAAGCCATGCCCCTCACCAGCTCACCTCCATACCCTCCGTGAGCATTTTTGCCTGTATGAAATGTGTCCTTGAATTGTGATGCCTCTTACTTGTCTGGTTGAGCCAATCAGGGGAGCAGCAGGGCCACTTGGCCTGTGATCTCAAGATCAAAGGGTGCCTCAAATTTAGACACTTTACATTTGATGAACTTTGCAACATACTTTTCGGTGCAGTGGACCAAAATATGAAACACAGCTCAGAGTTGCAAATTTAAGCAACAAAGAGATGTGATTTGTTAAAGGAATTACTTTTTTGGGTTAACGGATATAGATTTTATCATATGAAAGGATTTGACATGTTCATAAATTTTAATAAAAAAAACCTGTTCTGATAGCACAATATTAGGCCATGACGAAGTATCCAGACCAGCTGATTATATAAACAAACCACTCTCTCTTTTTTGTGCCTTATCTTGTTTTAATTTGTTGTCATGTTGCTGTTGTTTACTCACTCTTCACTCTAAGGTCCCAGGGCAGGTTTCAGCAATTAAAACACAATGTTAAAAACAGTTTAAAACAACTCACAGACATAGAATGTATCCTAAAAATTACATATCCATTCAAGAGGGCCTGCTATGCCCACAAATGTCATCCAATCCAAACAGGGGGAATGTTATAGCCTTTAAAAAAAACAAAAACCCAAAACACTGCCATTTTAATGACTAGGCAGAAATGAATGACTAGGCAAATAGTCCCATTTGGGGTGTGGGACCAAATTTGGCAGGCTCTGAATTTATCAGAACTGAACCAAACTGTTTTCTGAAGTGCTAAATCAGGGTCCAAACCAAATTATTGTGATCTGTGCATGCCCTTGGTTCAGATATTTTGGAATCAGTTTCTGTTTAGGTCCCTGAAATCATCCAAATCAGCCATGAATTGAAGTAAAGGAAACTGAATCAGGATATTGATCCAGGTTTAATCAATCCAATGAAGGACTCAGTCTGCCAAACCATACTTTCTACCTTGAAAAATATGTGGCCACATGTCCAGAGATAATCATGGCATATTCATAGTTATCTATTATGCAAAATAGGCTTAGCATCCTTCATGGATCACTGCCTTGTCGTGGCAAAGGAGCTTGAATAACTCAGGGAAGCTATGAGCTATGCCGTGCAGGGCCACCCAAGATGGACAGGTCATAGTGGAGTTTTGACCAATCGTGATCCACCTGGAGCAGGAACTGGCAAGCCACTCCAGTATCCCTGCCAAGAAAACTCCATGGACAAAGGCAACAGGCATATAAAAGTTATGAATAGATGCTTTTGAATTTGATGCTTTTGAATTATGGTGCTGGAGGAGACTCTTGAGAGTCCCATGGACTGCAAGATGATCAAACGAATCCATTCTTAAGGAAATCAGCCCTGAGTGCTCACTGGAAGGACAGATCGTGAAGCTGAGGCTCCAATACCTTGGCCACCTCATCAGAAGAGAAGGCTCCCTGGAAAAGACCCTGATGTTGGGAAAGATGGAAGGCACAAGGAGAAGGGGATGACAGAGGACAAGATGGCTGGATAGTGTTCTCGAAGCTACCAGCATGAGTCTGACCAAACTGCGGGAGGCAGTGGAAGACAGGAGTGACTGGCGTGCTCTGGTCCAGGGGGTCACGAAGAGTCGGACATGACTAAACGACTAAACAACAACAAATTATGCCCAAAAAAAATCTAGCTTCCTTCAACATAAAGGCAAGATGACAATTTGCACGGCCAGAAAATATCCACATTATCAAGATTTTACTGGATGGCAGAAAGGGGGCTCCCCCCCCTTACTGCATTACACCCAGTGAACTAGAAGCAGGTAAAAATTGAAAGTAAGTTCACAGAAGGCACTCAGAGGCTGCAAATCAAGTGCAAGATCAAATATTTGGTATTCATCAGTGATGAACATAGATTACATATTCATTCAAAATTCCTTAATGTACATTGGCAACCTAGTAATGTTACACCTAGAAATGCATCTGGGCAAAACTGCAGAACATTTTGCTGCTCCTCTGTCCCTTGCACCATCCTATGCACTGCGCCTTTCCCCACTGTGATTCTTTACTTCTTTTCCCAGTTCAGGCCATTTGTACCTGCAGGCTGGTTGTTCACACATCTCCCCACCACTTCCCTAGCAATAGGGTCTTAACTTACTGGTGAATAAGTGATTCAGCTATTAGATCAGGTTTAGCAGACAGTGGAAACAACTGTCATCCGAGAAGCGATTTGAAAAGCTTGTCCCAGCCAATCAGCAAAATGATTTAATCAAAGATATTTTAGCTACCCAAGCAGCTTGAAGGGGAAACACACAAACAAGCTGTCAACAAAGCCAAAAGGATGCAGAGACGGTGAAGCAAAGGAAAAGAGGCTCAGACAGAAAATGAGAGAGAGAAATGGACAGGCATGCATCATTTCAGTGGTGACTGTAGATTTTAGGCATGTCAGATAGACTTCTGCAATGCTCCAAAGATTTCTGCTCCCATTCCCTTTGCCCTGAATGCACACTATTCTGCACCTGCCATCCTTGGCAAGGACAGGGAGCTGAAGCAGGTTGCAGCCCTTTGAACACCTGCGCCCTGTTTCTTTGCTTCTCTTCTTTGTCACAAGAGCCATTTGGTTTTACAACCTGTAGGAAGTGGCAGGCAGCCAGTAGCTCCCCGGCCTTTTTACAACGAGGATGTAGTGCTACTGAAAGCTGCTAAGCTGCCAGGGGGATGCTAAGCCTACGTGCTTGCACAAGTCAGCACAGGATGCTGGAATTTAGATCTGTTTCATTCTTAGCTCTGTGGTACCCAAATCTGTTTGATTTGGCTGGAGCCTATGCTCCCTATATCTCCAAGCATTAGGCTACTGGCATTTACCTTTCTGCAATGTGGTAGAGGGTGTTGCCCAGTGGGTTGTTCTTTTTGTAACTGTTTTGGATCAGCCTCAAAATTGTTCTAAATGTGCTCTTTCAAAGAAAGAAGGGGAGGACCTGGAGCTTTGCCAGTTACCTCTTCCAGCAAGGGAGTCGAGCCAGAGAGTCTGACTGAGGGGCAAGGCAAGAGGAGGTCAGATCTAAGAAGGCAACTGTGCCAGGTTGATAAGCAGGAGGATTAGCAGGAATGAAGAACCAGAGAGGGGCTTGTAAGCAGAAAATAGGCACAACCAAAACAGAGAGCAGACTTTTGCCAGTTGGTCACAACCGATGTTTTGTTACACAGGCCAAGTCTGCTAAAAGGAGTCATTTATGTAAGGACAGAAAGGGTCATAACCAACTAGTGGGAAAAGATTTAACAAGCAAATAGCTAGTTACAAGCCTTCCTATGGCAAGAACCCAGCAGTTTAAGCAGAAAGGCTCCATCCTCATAGTCCCCCAGTTTGAATCTGCCCAATGGTAAAAAAGTAAAGGAGCCCTGGATGGTTACGTCCAGCCAAAGGCGACTATGGGGTGCGGCACTCATCTCGCTTTCAGGACAAGGGAGCTGGTGTTTGTCCACAGACAGCTTTCCGGGTTATGTGGCCAGCATGACTAAACCACTACTGGCACAACGGAACACCGTGACAGAAACCAGAGCACACAGAAACGCCGTTTACCTTCCCGCCGGAGCGATACCTATTTATCTACTTGCACTGGCGTGCTTTCAAACTGCTAGGTTGGCAGGAGCTGGGACAGAGCAACGAGAGCTCACCCCGTCACGGGGATTTGAACCACTGACCTTCTGATCGGCAAGCCCAAGAGGCTCAGTGGTTTAGACCACAGCACCGCCTGCGTCCCTTCTGCACACGGCTAGGCAATGAGCTATTTACAAAGATTTAAACATCATATGCATATGAGCAGCATCCAGTTTGGTTTCTCAAAAAAAAGAAAGAAAGCTAATCCTTCTTTGAAACATGTTTTACTCACTAGGGAACTCACAACTTTGAAGTGCCCAGGCCTACCAAACTCGTGATCCTGTCCACTGCATGGTCTACTGCCTCGACCTTTATGGTGCATCTCCTCAGCAAGACCCACCATCTAGCCATCCTTAATCTCACGGGTATCTCTAGCAAAGCCAAAAGTTGTTTTTCCCCCCAAAAGTGCAATTCTTCCAAGGATGGAAACTTTAAAAATTCTCCCTCCAAGTTAGATATAAATGCCAGAGAAATGCATTTTTTAAGACTGACCATTAGCAACAATGTCCACAGACACTCTTAAAACACAGTACAGTACCCTGATTTAGAGGCTGTTATTATGCCTTGCAAATAACAATCTTGTTTTGGTCATACAGTATATGAAATCTTGCTTATAATGTGGATGGTGGTTCATATCAGCTATGCATGGCCTTGTAGTGGTACAACAAGACCAGCATTAGCCACCAGAAGCAAACTTGCCACCATTGCCATTCCCCTCCTGCTGCTGCCAGTGGATTTGTTGTGCTACAGCAACAGAATGCTTCAGTCCATTTTAACTCTGCAGATCTAAATTTCCGGTATGCACTCAAATCCCACCTGCAAAATGCAAGACTGAAGCTACTTAATGATGGTATATTGTCTTTCACCTCCACCCAATGGTATCTCTCAGTCCGTCCCTACCTTAAATGAAAGCTTGGCTTTTCTCTCTCGCCTTGCCTGTTTTTCTAATTTTGAAAGGTTAAAGCAGCACTGATGCAGGTTATTTGGAGCCAGGCAGAGCCAGCTCGACATGAGGAAGTACTTAAAAACAATTGCTTCATGAGTGGGCAATAAAGTATCCAGATATAAAACTGAGTAGATAAATACCTACATTTTACCTTCAGTCAATACCATTTCAGCACAACTGAATGCTGCAATCCAGCGCTGCAGTTGTACAAAACCTGAGGGCAAAATCTATACCGTGGAAAGTTTATGTACCATTTTCCACAGGACTTTTAGTACATCTGGCCAAGCCTTGTCAATATACACATTCCATCGGCATTTGGAAGCCTGAGTAATGCAGAGATTGAATCCACAATTGCAGAGATCCCATTGCTCAGTTCATACACTAAGCTGTCCTGCCTTCTATACAGGTCGGCATCCTGACTGCTCGACCTTTAAGGGTAACCCTAATGGAAGCCTGATGAACCTCTCTAGGATTGTCAAATGGTCTCACAACACTGATCTTCATATGGTGGCATAGAAATATTGGGTTGCCATGTAAATACTGGGAAACATGCAAACAAGCCCCAGGAGATCAATTTGAATCAAATGTTTCAAGAACTTAGGTGTTTGTTTTTTTCTTCTACTAACTGCTTTCTGTTGGAAAAAAAGTTGCACCAATTTGGCCTGAAGTGTTTAAAAATCAATGTGCTTGACTCCAGGGTGTGTGGAAACCTCCATTCTTACAGCTACCTCCTGGTTAATTACATTTAGAAATTTAAAGTAAGTGGAATAGATCCTCAGCTAGCATAAATAGTCATTGATCCCAAAGGAGGCTGAAGAATTACATTGAGTCACACCATCTGACCTAGTAACTTGAGCTGAGAAGACTATAAAAGTAGATTCGAAATGTAGACACAGAAGACTCGACAGTCTGGCAAGGTGACATACTTCCATAAAAATGGCTTTGTGTTCTGACCTAGAGAACCACTATAAAAATGTGAGGAGAAAAATTAGAACAACACAGAAAGCCAAGAACCAGTCTTAAGATATATTTCTGTCAGCTCTCTATTTGAAACAATGGTGCTTCAGCCGGCACATGAATAACTTAGAGGGCTTGCCCCCAAATTGCTAGTTTACTGTGCATAGTGAGGTGTTGTTGTTTTTTTACATTGGGAAGCATTCAGGTATTTGGTAGCCCACATCCAGACGTTCCTCAAGATACCATAGGCCCCCAACTGAACGATAGGGAAATTAGAAAGTGAAGGCTTAGAAAAGAGCTAAAGAGCTGAAATCCTATAGCCTATGTGCCCATTCATGATCTGTACTCATTAATATGTACTGCAAGCAGCATCATGGGGACTGCAGAGCATGAATGGAAGGAAGTTATTCTGGCACACATGCAAAGAAACAGCCATCAGGCATGTTGAGTTAAATTGTGGTATGATTTGTACAGGGTTAAATGATGTTTCTTTTACTGTACACTCCAATGTGCTGCTCTGGTTGGTTGGTTGGTTGGTTGGCTGGTTGGTTGTTTGGCATCTGTCTCAGAAGACAATGGAGGAGTGAGCCTTTGGGGGTGAAGTCAAAATTGTTGGAAGGTTACAAAAATTGTTGTGGCTGTGGAGACCGATATGGGAGCGACATGCTTTTGCTGCAGCTGAGGCAAATGCTGCTCTAGTAAGCACATACAAACTGCATGTGCTGGGCCAATTGCACAATTCTCTCCACCTTATAGTCTGTAGGTCACCAAGCTGTGTCTAAGTGAACTCCATTTTCTTCTTCTCAGCAATGCCCCGTGTGCTCTGCTTCCCCCTTGTTGCCATTCTTCAGACTGTTAACTCAGTATTCCAGTATCAGCCAGTCTGGGAGTGCTGTTTTACTGGCCCATACTTATTTAGGACATGGGTGGCACTGTGGTCTAAACCACTGAGCCTAGAGCTTTCCAGTCAGAAGGTCGGCGGTTCGAATCCCTGCGACAGGGTGAGCTCCTGTTGCTTGGTCCCTGCTCCTGCCAACCTAGCAGTTTGAAAGCACTTCAAAGTGCAAGTACATAAATAGGTACCGCTCCAGCGGGAAGGTAAATGACGTTTCCGTGCGCTGTTCTGGTTCACCAGAAGCGGCTTCGTCATGCTGGCCACATGCTGGCTCCCTCAGCCAGTAAAGCGAGATGAGTGTCACAACCCCAGAGTCGTCTGTGACTGGACCTAACGGTCAGGGGTCCCTTTACCTTTACTTATTTATGAATTTGCTGACCATGTGTCAAAATGGAGTTCCAAGAGTGGGCATAAGTCTATTCCACATTTTGGTGGAGCACAGCACACTTCTTCCTTCCCAACTGTCTTCTTAATATGAAATTCCATGCTTGGCAAATCCCCACAGCACAGAATTGGCCCCTACTGTGCCAGTCTATGGCTGATTAAAGGCTTGTGAAAGAGCATTGTGGATCTGTGATGGATATGATTTACATAATTAATCCAATCTCCCTTCATAATGAATAAGATGGGAGGAAATATTTGCTCAAAGATGTCTTTCTAAGGTTTCTGCAGATGTTCCATTTCCCATATGGCCCTCCATATGGCTTGGCTGTCCTAGTTTCTTTTAGGATCTCGTCTCCTCGGATAGCAAATCCACTCCCCTCTGAATAGCAAGTGAGTGATTGATTGGGAAACAGGTAATTCTGCAAGGCACTTTGTCATTTTCTGATAGAAGTGCTGAGCAGCCAGGTCTAAATTACAGCTATCAATCTCCAAGGCTATGTATAGATACATTAATTATTTCTTTCTTTCTCTACAGAGATGGAGATTTAACAGTTTTCTCAGCACCGGCTGTGTTTGCATTGCAAAGCAAGGCTGGCTTCTTAGACTGTTTTAATGTCTTTATTGCACAGATGACATCTTTCAACATCTGATAGAATATCCACAGGGAAGCAATAATGATATAAACATTTAATACTGAGAGGCTTAGCTACACAGCACACAAAAAATACATTTTATGTTTAGCACTACAGTGGTGCTGCCAATCCAGTATCATTGTTGGCACCTGTCTGTCTCAAGAGACCATGGAGTGTGCCACGGAGGAAGAAGTCAAACTGCTAGAGCAGGGGTCAGCAATCTAAGGCCCATGGGCCAGTAGTGGCCCACGGGGCTCGTCTAACCGCCCCGTGGCGTCCCCTGCCGCCCCCCACTCTTACTGGCGCGGTGCGGCATGGGGACCAACTTCCAGGTTGATGGTGCATGTGCACATGCTCATGGGTGCTCCTCTGACCCGGATGTGCACCAGAAATAGCATGTGTGCATGCATGCAGGACGAAGAAGTGCCGTGGGCATCTGCACACGCTATTTCCGGCGCACATCTGGGTCGGAGGAGTGCTGGAAATAGCATGGGCGCACGTGCACGGGTGCTCCTCTGACCTGGAAGAGAGCACGTGCGCACACGCTCCGGCCCATCCTCTGATGGACAGAGCATGAACCAGCCCACCGTCTGGTAAAGCTTGCCGACCCCTGTGCTAGAGGATCACAGCATCTGCTGCGGCTGCAGAGACTCATAACTCATAACTGCTGCCTCACAAGTTGTTTCTAATGCGTTTGCATCAAAGTGACTGCTCCAGGATGCAAGCCTGGGCTGTGCAAATGGAGGTCCTGGACTGCCCAGATAATAAGACCCCACCATCCTTGGCATCACTACTATGGACAAAAGGAAAGCAGAACAATACATTTGGCATCAGCTTGGCTGCAAGAGTTGCAAGAAGGAGGCGTTCAAGTCACCATCCAACCATCTTAGGAACTCCACTCCAGATTTGTGCAGGGTTTACTCCTTAGTCTTTTCTTCTCCCCAAGATGTCCCACAAAGCAGCAGATACAGGTTTTCTGTCGGGGTTTACTCCTGAAGGCTTTCTTGTGAATGTGTGTAGCTACAAGGCAGCAAAGGTTTAGGACCAGAGTTTTCTTTCTTCTAGATGGGCTAGCTTTCCAGGTTGACGAGCCCCACCTGCCTCTCAGTTCCCTCAATAGCACATGCAGTAACAGCATTCTTGATTGTTGGGCCCACTATTGGTATTGTTTGCTCAATCCACCAGAGCCTGTCTTCGCATGCAGGGGAAGTCCCCGGTTTACTGAGGGTTGGAGACCTATTGGCTACCCTCACCTGGTTTAGCCAGGCATTCAAAACCATTCCTGGCTGACAGCTTCTAGAAGCCACAGGCGAGAGCTGAGAGCAGGGTGGGGACCAAAGGTGGACAAACTACCCCAGAAGGAGCATGACATGTCCCACACCAGAGGTACCACCTTTTCCCTAACACCCCATAGACCCCCATCAAACATAAGAAGTGTGGTATACATTTATAGGCAAGGTAAATGTTTTCGCTTTTTTGAAATGTTTGGTCAGAGTTTTTATTTGTTATCATTTAGGAGTGAACTTTAACAAGCTGGCTAGGCTACCAGAAACACACTCCTATTCTGCATGGCAAAAGTAGGGAACCATTGGTCCATGGACCTAATTAGGTTTGTCAGTCCTACACCCACCTGCCCACCACCTGATGTCAGGTGTGGGGAAGGCAAAGCCATGGCTTAGTCAGGCACCAAAGTCAAATGAATTGGAAGCTGTTCCAGGTGTGCTCCTGATACTTCATGTGCAGCCACAGCTTGAATTCAAAGTAGGGCTGCAAAGAAAGGGTCATCCTTTGAGGCTGTGGCTTGAGTTCTTCAAAGGAAAAATCAGCAGTGTGCTTGCAGCAGACTCCTGATCCTTCCTCTGCAGCCACAGATTGAAGGTGCAATCACCTGAAATCATGCTATGTTGGCTTACTTGTCAAAGTAGCCTGTGGAAGGCTGTCCACCTCTGGATCTGGCCAGAAGGATTCAAGTTTCTCACCCCTGCTGACAGAGTTGTGTCCACACTCTGCACCACTTTTGGGCTGCGAACAGAGTAGTGACCTTCTTTAACTCTGGAAGAAGAGAAGTGATTCAGAGTGAGGAAGACAAATTTCTTGGCTCCATCTTCCTAATGTCTAATCAAAACCAATTCTCCTAGTCACCCCCAAAGTCAATAGAGTGCTAAAAGTGACTGTACCAGACCACCAGGCTTGGCCTAGTCTATTTCCCTCTTACAGGAAGCATTCTACTCATTCCACTGTTCTTTCTAAGAACATACCAGGACCGCCCCCGCCCCCGCCCCCCCCAAATGGGCATGTGTATCACAGGCAATTATTTCCTCACTGCTTCCAAAAATGCTTCCAAACTAACAGCTTCCTCTGGAATTGCCCTCCTCTGGAATTGTCCACTTTCTGAAATGCTTTTTGCACCTTCCAAAATTCTTTTTATTGAATATATGTATACACACACACACAATTGTTAAAACATGTAGAAATATTGTCATTGACTTCATAGGATCACCATATTCCCATCAGCTCTGTAAATCACCCTCCAGTTTTCTGTGATATGCAGGTGAAATCACAAAGCTATAGATATATTGAAATGCATATATACTGATTCTGTGTTCTCAGCACCACTTTTTTCCTAAGCAGAGAGGTAAGAGCCAGTTTACTATCACATTTTTCTTTATGTTTCAGTTCCACTTCATTAGACCTATAAGATACTCTATCTCCAGAGTGCACTTCTTGAGCTATTAAAACCACAAGTCTTCGACCTTGTGCCTTATCAACACCACCCAAGACACACTATAACCATGAAGAAATGCACTGCCTGTCATCCCTTATTACTTAATAAACTTGCCAGCAGGTCTACTGCAACAAAATTATGAAGCCAGATTATTGCATTGGGGTCAGTAAATCTAGGGGCAAAGTCTGCTTTAGGGTAGAGAAAATCTAACTGAAGAAACTGAGGGTGTGATGAAGGGATCCTGTCAGTTCAGCTAAAGTTTATAAACTGTAGGAACCAATTGCTTTAAAATTAGCAAAGGAATGAGATTCTAGTCACTAAAATATAGTGCAAAGAAGTCCAAGGGAGTGGAGGTGGGCAAGCATCGTGCAAATTAGTTGTATATTACCCTGAGTACAAATGCGGGCTCTAATTTTAAGTGCATATACACATGAACACACAAATAAACCAGCATAACAAATACAGTATGATTAGAAATTTATCTTCCTAGTTGTGAGATAGCAGGGCATGCTACAGCACTGGACTGGAAAGTTCTCCAAAGCATATGGACTGTAAAATGGTTCACAGGACAATCCTTTACATGTCCACTCGAAAACAAGTCCCATTGTGCTCACTGGGATTTTCCCCAAGGCAACTGGGCATAGGGTTGCAACCTAAATTGGTTGTCCAGTGGCCCACAAGGATGAGCGGGCCATGGCTCAGTGGCTTTGCATGCAGAAGATCCCAGGTTCCATCCCTGGCATCTCCAGGTAGGGCTGAGAATGTCCGCAGTCTGAAATCCTAGAGAGCCATTGACAGTCAGTGTAGACAGTGCTGAGCCAAGTGGCTCAATGGTGTTACTAGGTATAAGGCAGCTTCATATATTCCTATGGTAAAACCCTTTTGATTTTGTGGATGATACCCAAGTCTATGTATCCTGCTATGTAGAGGCCTTACTTCACCTGGCTATCTAGGTGTAACATTTTAAGATGACCTTCTTTCAGGCCTTCGCAAAAGCCTGGCAATATCACATGGTAAGGAGAAAAAGATCTCTTATCTACAAAAATGTCTGTCTATCTGCATGTCCTTGTATGCGTGTGTGCCCGCCTCTATGTGTTGTATGAGTGTGGAGTCTTTATGTGTGTACTGTACATGAGGTGTATGTGTAATGATGGTGTGTGCATTTGTCTGAGTGTTCCCTCAGACCATGACAACTGGTGGGATATGGCCTCTATCAGGGTGGTCAACCTTCAGTGTGGCCCTCAGGTTGAAAAGGGTTTGCTATCCCTGAATAAGATTAATGAAAAAGATGGTTTACAGATCAATACATTTGCCTTTGCAGAAGGAGATTAAGGCAAAACCATCCTTAAATATTTCTTTAATTCCGTTCATGGTCATTAAAGATTTTCTGGCTAGATGAAATATATTTGATTTCAAGAAATGACCTGCCAAGATCGGTGTTGTTTTAAATTCTTGCCTGTTGAAATTCTGCAGTCTGAATTGAAGGATAGAGGATGACAAATGAATAGCTTTTAATTGGGGTGAATAAACATCCATGATTGGCAGATGTGTTATTCAAAGGCCTACCAAAGATTCATCATTCCTATCAATTTCAGTTGTTGTCATAGTAGGTTACTGAAGGAGGTGGTCCATGGAAGGTATTTGAATGGAGATACTTTAAAATCCCATTAAAATATGTATTATATACTTCAGAGGTATGCAAACTAGGAAATACTAAAAATAACCCCAGCCTCTTGCATGTGTTGAGACTCTAGAATAAATTCAAACCTCTAATAAGCTCCTCTATTTCTCATTTTACAATAGACTTCTATTCAGAAGACATAATCCAAACAAAATTATGGGTGTCTTTTCCACTTGGATTGGGTGAACATGAGTTAGATACCAATATTTATTTAAAAACAATGTTTGCTAATTACTATTCTCAGAAGATAATGAGAATATATTAACCCACTTTCAGTTTCTTCAAATGAGACGCTATATATTAACCAAATCAAAACAGTAACTATATTTTAAAATTGGAAAAGGTGGGTGTAAAAGTAAAGAAACTCACCAATCTACAAGATCATAATGGGAGTTAAACCTTTTGAACTACGTAATGATATATAGTAATGAGAAAAAGATATGGGACATCAAATTGAAGAGGGATTTTGGAACGGAATCTGAAAGCTAACTGTTGTTTTTCTTACCCTGTATTTCACTATCAGAGCAACCCTTACGGAGGTTAGAAGAGTCCATGGCAGAAAAACCATGCAAGGGAAAATAACTACACCAGCTCCAGGGGTAGAATTATGTCATAACCTGGCAGGATGATGGGGAGGAGGGAAAGGATTCTGGTGAGGGGTGTAGCAGAGACTGGGACGCACTGGGGCAAGCAGGGAATGAGGGAAGTGTTACAGATATTAAATATTACACAGTTTACAGCCACAGGAAGCGTAAGAACTGGCTCCTTTTGAAAACAAATATTATTTAAACTTTTACCGGCAGAACTTTCTTTAAAACAGAATTAAAACATTAAAAAATATCCATACAATGTCTTGTGCTATCCAGCACAGGCTCAGCATCTTACAAAATAGGAAATAATTCAAACAGACCTATAAGCAAACAGACCTACAAGCAAAGGTCTCTCTCTCTCTCTCTCTCTCTCTCTCTCTCTCTCTCCCTACTTTCCAGCCTTGAGGCTGTTCACTCTCCCTTCAAGACAACCATTTGCATGCATTGTTCTCCCAGTAGTGTTCAGAGAGACACTCTTATTTGCATCTTCAGTCCATTAATTTTGGTAGGCAAAGACTCAAAGTAACTCCTTTCAAAATGGCGATTTCATCCCAATATCTTTCACATGATCCCAGGTTACAACCTTCACGTGTTAGCTACCAGAGAACAACACTGAGTCCCTAAATCATTCTCTCTGTAAGAGCTCAGAGTCCTTTATAAAATCTCTTATGGGAAAAACCTGTGTTAGCAATATACATTTAGCCATTTTCCATTTTAAATCTTCATTAATAAACATTTTTCATTTCTGTGTGAATTAAACCACCAACAGGAAGGAAGTACTCACAGAGTGACGGAGGATGGTGAGGGGATGGGGGTCAGTGCACAGGAACCAGAGGAGCAGGTCCCATCACCAAAGCCAGAGGGGCTCCTGTCTCCACAAACATGGTAGTCTCTGAGGTGTAGGGAGAGCAGAAGGGGCGCTCTAGCAGACTGGGCCAGGCAAGGACCTACAAACCAGCTCCCTAGCTGGCCATGTAGAGCTTGCTAGCTCTGGGAGAAGGTGTGAGATTCCTCAGCTGAAGTAGGCTTGGAACAGGTGAGGGTCACTTGCCTCGTCAAGCCCAGGTGCTGCAATCAGCATGCAAAGTACCAAAGGGAAGCAGAGCTGAGGGGCTGTTTGGTATACTTGTTGACTTGTACAGCTCAGCCATTGTGTTCACAGGTACAGCGACTCTTCACTCAATGAATGCTTCCTGTGAGTTACTGCACAAGTGTACAGTTCAATTATTGGTGTACACAGGTGCACAGATAGTACACTCAATCAATGTAATTTGTGAATACTGCTTCCAGGGCTAAACAGTCACATACATAAAAGTAAAAAGGTAATGGACTCCTGGACAGTTAAGTCCAGTCAAAGGCGACTATAGGGTTGCGATGCTCATCTCACTTTCAGGCTGAGGGAGCTGGCGTTTGTCCACAGACAGCTTTCCGGGTCATGTAGCCAGCATGACTAAACCACTTCTGGCACACGGAAGACCGTGGCAAGTGCCAGAGCACACGGAAACACTGTTTACATATATACTAGTATGGTAGCCCTACCCCAAAACAAAACTTGATTGAAAAAAGTATTTATTAATCTCCCAGACTGTTTTGCTGGGTTATTTTCATGATGGTATCAGCAAAGTCAACTTGATATCCTCACAAACATGTCATTCAACCTATTTTTTAATTGTTTTGTATCTTACATTGTAATTAATTGCACATCCCAATTTCTTTCTCTTTTTATTTCTAATTTCCCCTCAATTGTGTTTTCAGTAACTCCACCATTTCTTATTATACTTGAGTGACTCTTCTTCAAAGTCCTTGACACAAAAACATAAAGAAAGGTAATGATGAAAAGACAAGCTAACCTGAAAAGCTCTACACAAAACAGAAAATGTGGAATTGTCACAGACTAACATGCCTACTCATGGGAGTATTTTCAGGGCGAGTCAACAACAAAGTAAACTTTTATCTTGGCATAGTTTTTGTGAAAAGTATTGCAATGGACCAAATGCAAGGCTCCCACCGGTATACCCACACCATAGGTCTCACCAGGGCTATCTCGGGGGGGGGGCTGGGTGCCGAGGCACCCACAAAAATTTCACTGTGGGTGCCCCAATGCCATGTACTCATGACATCACATGGCGCACCAAGGCCTGATGGGGCTTGTCACAGCCGTGGAAGGGTACAACAGGGCCCGTTGCATCATGTGATGACATGCATGTAACGTGCGTGACAGGCACCCACAATGTGGCGGATAACCCAGTGTGCTTGATCTCGCTGCGACTCTGTTCCAGTCCCCTCCAGGTAAGCTGGACTGGAGTGTGGCTTTGTTCTACCATATAGGATTCTATCCATATAGTTATTCAATTTACTAGCATGTTTGTATTATCACCTACCTATCACTTGTGAATGGTTGCTGATAATGGCATGATTGATTCTGTCTGTACTTTATGCATTTCATTTCCTTTGGCCCACAAAAACGTTTTCTGTGATCATTTTATTAGTGGTTAAGATCCACAGGACTCTTTGGTTAGTTTTGCTGCAGTCAGTGGTGCCAACTTGAATAAGGTATTGGAGGAGCGCCATGCTGGAAGATTGCCAAAAGGATAGAGAGAGGGCGGCTGGAGCCAAGTGAGCATGGCCCAGGCTGAGCCCCCCTGGTCTGGTGGAGGCTGTGCTGCTGTCCTCCCTCACCCAGTGCTTCCAAGGCCTGGGCAGCTGGGCTACGGTGCAGGACACAGCACTGCCTGGGGCCAGTGCTGGGAGGCTTGCTGGGGGACAAGGGCAGGCCCAGCCCATGCACCACCCCCTCTTCTCCCCAACTGGACCAGGAAGCCAGGCTGAGGCCACCGAAGGGAAGGAAGGAAGAGGGAAAGGGAGGGTGCCCCAGGAGAGAGGGAGGCAGGTGGGCAATCAGGCACCTTATCTGCACTCTCATGCACTAATGACGAAGGAGGCTGGGGTAGCTCGGCAAGGTGAATTTGGATGGGGACAAATATTTGGGTGGGCAAAGGGGTCTGGGCCCCTTAGAGTTGGCGCCTATGGCTGCAGTAGACTAGATTCTGGAAACTGCAACACCCTGGAGATTCAAAACCATCTGTGGTTAATTAAAAGGTCATTAAGCATGGTCAAGGTCCCTACCCATGTAACCTCTTAATTTATTTGCAAGAAAAGCCTATTTATTTTTGCAGTTTTTAATGGAAAGGTGGAAATCAGTGCTTTTTTCTAGAAAAATAGGTGCTGGTATTCTCCATGAAGTTGTTACAGTAAGTGCCACACTTTTCTTTAACAACAAAAGGAGATGCCAGCACTGGGTAGAAAGCTTTGGTGTAGCACTGAAGCCCAAATGTATGTTCTAGGCTGTCTCTTTTAAAACAGGATTCTAGATTCCTCTGCCCAGATAGGATTTAAAACATATCTTTCTTTAAAACTTGTCACTGTGGTGGCTTTTGCAACCATCCCCTCCTGCAGCTGAGTGCCTGGCCCTTCCTTGCCTGTGCACTGCTTCTCTCCTCCACTGTTTAACAAGGTAAGGGAGGACACAGCATGGGATAAATGCTGCCAATTGACCAAATGTCCTAGGGTTCCTGTATATGAATACTCCCTTGTGCACAGCAATTACTCAGCTTTGAGCATAAAAGCAAACCCATTACATACTGCCTTGCTTGCAGAAGAAGAACAAGAAAGAGGGAGGGAGGCCTGCTGGAAATAGTTAAGGAGACAGATATAAAGGCAATAACACTAAAAAAAATGATGTGGAAATCAATGTGTATAATTCATTGGAGTTTGCCAAGTTAATAGAATTTCTCATGTTTAAAAATCTCTGCCCCCACTTTCAGGACTAGGAAGGATGAGTGTGTTTACAGAGAGTTTCTAGGATGTTCTCGATTTTTCCAAGACTGACAAAATGAGACATTCCTACTCCTGCTGAGCCTCTCGAGGATGATAGAAAGAGTGGAAGTAGATGTGGATAGTGATGTGGATACTACCGTAGGGTCAATTCCATTGTTTCAGCACTACTTCCTGGTTGGTCAGCTAGGCTCAAAATGGCTGATAGGGTTTGTTAGTGTTTGTAGAGAGTTGAGGGCAGTACTGACCCAAGAAACTTTGCTGGTCAAAATACTGCCCCACCCCTCCTTTGTACAGAAGGTGCCTAGACTGGCCATGAAATACTACTTAACACTGAGAACAGGGCAGCATTCCCAGCTACACCCAAAGGCGGCAAATTAGAATAGTGGACACTGAGCAGGCTGCATGTCACATTCAGATGCGTCCTTCAATACCTTGCCCCTGCCTGTCCCTCTGCACCTGCCATCTAAGACAGGTGTCCCATGCTGTCTAATGGAAGGACCAGCTCTGGTTGAAGGTAGTATGATAAAGATGTCATTGCCTGTAGCACTTCCCAAACATGCAAACCTGTTTGGTTATAGAAAGGCAATGTCTATGTTAGATTGCATGAATACCATTTTCAACCCTTTTAAAATGATGGTGCCTTCCACAGTACTTACACAACAGAAGGGAAGAACCATGGAACTTGCATGTGGATTTCAATTTAATAGAAAGGAGCAGCATTTTTGGCTCCTTTTGTGGTTTTCTGGTGCCAAATGCAAACAATCAGGTTTGATACTGTGGATATAACAAATGAGTTTGGCAGTTCAGCTTAATTGCAGAAGGTGCCTCAGGCAGCAATATTATTATACAGTAAATGCTCTGCTGGAACATAAGTAAGCTTGAAATATAAACAAATGCATTTGCAAAGAGTGCAATGACCATTATATTTTTGTGCATCTTTCCCAGTCCTCTGCATGGGCTTTTCCCTTTGCCTCTGATTTTTGAGCATGGTCGGTAGGAATGAGAGTCTGTCAACTCAGTGATTCAAAAATGAATTATGGTCTAGAGATTCCCCCCCCCCCCCAATATGGACAGACTATGGCTTTTGGAGATTTAATTTTTTTTGTTCTGTATTTTTTTTTAAAGGTGAAACAAGTGCATGGTACAGTGGTACCTCCAGTTACATATGCTTCAGGTTACATACTCCGCTAACCCAGAAATAGTGCTTCAGGTTAAGAACTTTGCTTCAGGTTGAGAACAGAAATCGTGCTCTGGCGGTGCAGCAGCAGCAGGAGGCCCCATTAGCTAAAGTGGTGCTTCAGGTTAAGAACAGTTTCAGGTTAAGTACGGACCTCTGGAACGAATTAAGTACTTAACCCGAGGTACCACTGTATAGGGAAAGTGTATTGCCCCCAATAATACTAGAACTTGGGGTGAACCAAAGAACCTAAATTATGGGATATTCAGGATGGTAGACACATATGTGAGCAGCTTGCCTGGGAGAATTTTGTTGTTGTTAAGTTCACACAGGACAGGACTAGACTTGTGTAGGCCAGGGGGAAATGAAGTGGGATTATTTCATTTTGTAGGTGGGAGAGTGGGGGCATTTCATTTCAAATTATGTCTGTCTCAATACTATCCATTGCAAAGAAGTGAGGTGGTTTAAGCATAGCCTGGGAAGAAAGGGAATAGCCTCTCACCTCATTTCACTCAACTTTGAGTATAGACTCAGGGTCCATGAGTTCAAACCATTCTGCAAACAAAGCCCTCAGAATGCAAGAGATTCTGAAAAGAGTTCCAACAGTTGCTGAGAGATTTGCCTTTGATTCAATTATATATATATATATGAAATTATCTGTTCTTTTTTCCTTTAGCTTTCCTTTGGTGGCTTTGAACTTGCCTTTTAAATTCCCTTGCATCCCTTGGCCTACATCTTCTGATCAAATTTTTAAAAAAGAAAGATAAAAGGGAAAATTGCTCTAAATGACTTAGTTATTCCCAAGAGTAGCATTAACTACCTGCAAGCTCGAAGCCACAAGGAGCCTTTCAGTACGAGAGAGAGAAGGAAGATTAAATATTACAATACATGGAGGGAAATCATATCCACTGGTTTTTCTGGGCTAGGACCTCTTCATGGAACTGTAATAGGAATCAATTGTAACTGAACTGCGTTTTGAAAATAAGGGAAATTTACACCACTAAAAGTTCATTTCCCAGATTGGATTCCCAGAACAAAAGTGGCCTAAAGGCTAATGCAACTGGCCCCACCCATGTGGTAGTACTAAGGACCCCTGACCATCAGGTCCAGTCGTGGCCGACTCTGGGGTTGCGGTGCTCATCTCGCTTTATTGGCCGAGGGAGCCAACGTACAGCTTCTGGGTCATGTGGCCAGCATGACTAAGCCACTTCTGGCGAACCAGAGCAGCGCACGGAAACGCCGTTTACCTTCCCGCTGGAGCGGTACCTATTTATCTACTTGCACTTTGACATGCTTTCAAACTGCTAGGTTGGCAGGAGCAGGGACCGAGCAACGGGAACTCACCCCGTCGTGGGGATTCAAAACGCCGACCTTCTGATTCGCAAGTCCTAGGCTCTGTGATTTAACCCACAGCGCCACCCACATCCCTCTGTGGTAGTACTATTTGCACATATTCCCTGATGTTCCCACACTGCTATGCACAAAGCAGGGTTGTGATAAATTGGCCAAAAAGGTCCCTCTACTGCATTGTTTCCCAAACTTGGGTCTCCCACTGTTTTTGGACTACAATTCTCATCATCCTTGCCCACTGGTCTTGCAAGATAGGGATCATAGGAGTTGTAGTTCAAAAACACGTTTGGGAAACACTGCCCTAGTGGAAGCCTGTGCAAGGACAGCAATCCAGCAATGTCTGGAGGCCACCAGGTTGGCTATCCCTAATGTAGGAGGCTTGGGGATGGAAGGAGAGAGACTAGATATGTCCCAAAGCAGGGGGGGGATATGGTATGACAGTGTTGCACCCAACATTGCTAAAAATAGGTGGCAGGGGAGGATTCTTGTGAAAAATCCTGAATTTTAAAAACAGCTTTAAAAACATGCAGGTGGAAAGAGACACCCCCCCACACTGAGTTGTTGCCGTTCTTGTTGATCATCCCTTGCATTTCCCTCCTGCTGTTTGAGAGGCAATTTCCCCTATCCTACCCTCTCACACAGCCAATTATCTGATTATGGCTGTCTGAGGAAGATGTGCAAGTTCTGTGTTCTCCACACTTTGCTTTCCCTGCATCTCCTCCATTTTGTCCTTGAAGGAATGAGGCCTGTCCTCCAGAGCCCTCTTGCAGCGCATCAAGAATATACAAGAAACTGAAGCTTTGGTTTGCTTAAACAGGAAACAAATATTTTGTTAACTGAAGTGTGGGGTGGAGTGGAGAAAGAAAAGTAGCATAAATTAATGGTGGTTGGCAGAGGGGCCATCTTAAGTTGATTGAGGGGGCCCAACGTGACATCCTGACATTGCATGAGCAACGTTGCAAGGAGCTTGAGGGTGTTGTCAAACACCCTCTGAACATTGAGGGGGCCTGGCCCCCTAAAAAAAAAATATTGGAGGAGAACTGCCTTGGCCCCTAGGAACTGACGCATATGGTGGCTGGTAGAGGCAGTTCTGAACATAGCTTTGTAAGCCTCTGTGGAGTGCTGAAGGGACAGCAGACAAGACAGGTTTGTTGTACTCTTTCAGAAAGCAACTAAAGCAATGGAGAGGTGAGGCTCAGTGTGAAGTCTGAAAGAAAGCTGCATTAGTAACCTTCAGAGCCACATTAATACTGGGAGACAAGGCCTCCATTCCTGTCTTAGTTTGCCCTTCTGATGTCCACTCTAACATGAGGAAGCTGGTGAACTTGGCTTGCATGGATGGAGAATGTTTAGGAGAACAAGTAGAGAGCCAGTGTGGTGTAGTGGACTTGCAATCTGGTGAACCGGGTAAGATTCCCCGCTCCTCCACATGCAGCTGCTGGGTGACCTTGGGCTAGTCACTCTTCTCTGAAGTCTCTCAGCTCACTTACCTCACAGGGTGTTTGTTGTGAGGGAGGAAGGGAAAGGAGATTGTGAGCCGCTTTGAGACTCCTTAGGGTAGTGATAAAGCGGGATATCAAATCCAAACTCTGCTTCTGCTTCTAGAGGAGGCATGCCTGCCGTGTACAAATGAGATGCCTCTTCTAAGATGGCACCTCCTGGAGCTGGGTGGTGACCCAGATGCCACCACTCTCCTTGCTTTATCACCAGAAGGGCTGGCTCCAGAGTCTTCCCAAGCCTCACACAGAAGACCCAACTTAGCTCTATTCTACCAGACTGCCTGGCTGGGATCTCATAATGAGGATTTCCCCTAACTTAAGAGAGAATGACAATGGCCTCATTAATACCATACTTTTAAAGCACTATGATACCTCTTCAAGAAGTTGTGGTTTCCCCCAGAGAATTCTGAGAGCTGTAGTTTAAGGGTCCTGAGAGTTGTTGAGAGACCTCTGTTCCCCTCCCAGAGCTACAGTTATGAGTAGCTTAGCAATCAAGGAACTCTGGCAATTGTAGCTCATTGAAAGGAACATGAGGGTATCCTGTCAACTCTCAGCAAACCCTTAACAAACTATGACTCCCAGAATTCTTTAAGACAAGCTATGACTGCTTAAAGTGTTTTAAATGTATAGTATGACTGGGGCCGTGTGCCTCTGTGGTATACAGGGCCAGATCGTGCTTCAACAGAAAATCAGCCCGTCATAAACACACAGCAGACCTCAGAGTCACGCTACTTAGAGACTCCTGTGGTATTTTAGTCACAAATGTGTCAGGCACAAACATTTGCCCCCTCTTTCTCTCAATGAATCGCTTCTAAAATTAGAACAATACCTCACTGGGCTGGAGTGGGGCTTAATTAATAGTTGCAAAGTAAACAGGAGTCAGTTGCAATACTTCACTTGTGTTTACGTTTGAAACCGGCACTGCAGCAAGGGGCAGGTGGCTTGGAAGTCATAAAGTATCAGGATCAGCAATGAGCAGATGGCCAAATGCCTCCCTTTTCCAGGTACCCTCCCTCTATTTTGGAAACGGCCTGCCCATTGCTAATCAGGAACCGGCTGGCCTACAACTAAAAGCTTATTTTGTCAATGCAATGAGCTAATCCTCCCCGCATAATATAAATTAAGCAATTATACTGTTGCTACAACCTATTCCCTTTTATGTGCATATCTAAATGATTATTGCTTTCCCTCTGCATAATGGTTTTTGCTACACGGGATGCCTCATTTGTTTATTTTCTTGGCTAGCGCTCTTGTCCGTGGAGAAAAAGGGAAGGCGCTTTAGGCAGTTATTGTCATCAATGCAATTTTCATGGAGAAAATCTTCATGAAAAAGAGACTTATTTGAATGACAAAAAAATAAAAAAATGGTGGAGTTCCCTCCCTCCATTATAGGTTATTTATTCCCCTGGGCAACTGGGGGAGGGTAAGAAAGGGATTTTTTCAGTGAAACACAATTTTAAGCAGCTGATAATATTGATAAAGAACAAAATCACTTTAGCTTGGGACAAGAAGAAGTACATAATTTGGTTCCTGGCAAGGCAATTAAAAGAGACAATTTAATGAAGCATAAAATATTGTTTGAGGAAAAAATGGATCTTTCCCTTTTGCAAATAAAAGTTACATTTTCCATATTAAAAAAGAGATTAGATTGGAATTTGTCAAGCTAGAATTGTTAAATAAAATTTGCCCAGCCCAGTAAAGAGCTATATAGAATTGAACAGTGGGGAAATGTATTTGCTCATGTAAGGCATGTATTTCTAAGTTGAATCTCCAACAGCTTAGGTTTGGCCATAGCAAAGCCTTTTATCACAAACAGGGATACACAGGAGACAACAAAATGTTGCCGTGTATCTTCCTTCCTAAAAGGAAGTCTCCTCTTCAGGGTACCAGCAAGCTATTTCCTCAAAGGAGGGCATACAGTTTTTCTTTCAGAATTGCTACTCAACATAAAATCCATAAAGTAATAATAATTTTCCTGCTACTGTGCATGCTCATTCCTCACTAATTTCAGTGGCTTGGATTTGTTTTTATTTTATTTTTAAATGTGCTTATGCAAACCTTGTGCTCCCTTCCCCCCCCCAACTCACACTGATACTTCTCTCTTGTATCCTTGGGGCCCTTGTTTGGGCCACAATCCTGTTGACACTCAACACCTGAGTTTGCTAGAAGGTGTGTTGTGCTAAAAGCATCAGGTATGCAATTTCCCTCAATCAAGCTATTCTGGAAGATGCAAACATCAATAACTTTGAGGTAGGATGAATGTGCAGGAAATTCACCCTAATGACTTAAACACCTCCAGTATCTTAAATTTCCAAAGCCTGGAAGGGGCCAGAAATGGATAGATTGCTTTGTCATTGCCCTCTGTTTTTAACAATTTTAGAAATATGTCACTCGAGACACTGCTGGAAGCATGAGTCCTGGACTAGATACACTCGATTGCCTGTCCCATGAGAATTCCTTTTTATTATTATGTTCTTGATTCAAAAAGACTGTTCCAATAAACTGTAGTGCTTAGCCTGCGGTTCTTTGTCCAAAACAGACTATACTCCAGTCCTGCACTGCTGTGACATCCGATAATCAGAACTGATACACTTAGTCTACCAGAATGAGCTGCCCTCATGATTTCCTGTTTGCTTGTGGCCCATTATCACAGTTCCATCCTAGGCTGCCTCCTTGCCCTTCACCAAACAGCAACAGCAACCAGTGACTACAGCGGGTGATGCCTGGTTGCCATGTACTCATTCTCACATTGGTTTGAATGCATGTCTGTGCTGTGTCCATCCTTCTTCCTGGAAGCAAAGAATCCGGGAAATGTACAACAAATTGGAAACAATTTAGAAACCCAATCAGGTGTATTATCAACTCTGTAATTACAAAGGAGATAGAAAGCCATGTCAACCCATTAAAAAAAGAAAAAAAGACTAGGAGGTGTTAGGATAAGGCTATCAATGGCCATCAACCATAACTGACAAATGGGATTTCCATGTCCAGAGGCCCTATGCCTTTTGATACCCAGTAGAAGGTGGAAAACCCAGGGAAAGGCTGCCACGTTCATGCCCTGCTGGTGAGCTCCTTATCACTAGCTGGAAACAGGACACTAGACTAAACCGACTAGCCAGTCTTCCTCCAACTCCCATCATCCCGGACCATTACCCATGTTTGATGTAGTGGTCAGAGTGTCAGACCAGGACCTGGGAGACCTGGGTTCAAATCTCCACTCAGTCATGAGGCTCACTGGGTGACCTTGGGCCAGTCACTGCCTCTCAGCCTAACCTCCCTCAGGGGCTTTTGGTGGGGGATTAAATGAGGAGGGGGGAAATGGGGACACCACCTTGAAGAACAAGGTGGGATATAGATGCAATTAATAAAACAACCAGAAATACATACATCTTGTCTGGGGCTGATTGGTGTTGTAGTCCACAACATCTGGAGGTCACCCTGCTGACTGCACCTCTGCTTTTTAAAAATTCAAGCAGGGAGAAACAAACTTCGACCCTGGTTTGCACTATTGGTGGGATGTTAAGAGTCCATTGTCCTAGTCCAACCTTCAGTGGGATTTCACCCTGATCCTGCTCACAAGCCTTTGATGCTGATCTTTCAGAGTACAGTGGTACTTCAGGTTAAGTACTTAATTCATTCTGGAGGTCCATTCTTAACCTGAAACTGTTCTTAACCTGAAGCACCACTTTAGCTAATGGGGCCTCCCGCTGCCACCACACCGCCGGAGCACAATTTCTGTTCTCATCCTGAAGCAAAGTTCTTAACCCTAGGTACTATTTCTGGGTTAGTGGAGTCTATAACCTGAAGCGTATGTAACCCAAGGTACCACTGTGCTTGATGTAGTGCTTATCAACAAAGTTCACTCAGCATAGAGTTAAAACTATGGAGCTCACTTTCATGGGAGACAGTGAAGGCCGCCAACTTGGAATGCTCTAAAAGAGGATTAGGCAAATTCATGGAAGACAGCACTATCAATGGCTACTAGCAAGGATGGCTACATCCTGCCTCTCCACTCTCAAAATACCAGTTGCTGGGAATCATAGGTGGGCAGAGTGCTGTTATGCACTCATCTCTAGCTTGCAGGCTTCTCAAAGGCATCTGGCTGGCTGCTGTGAGAACAGGATGCTGGCCCAGATAGGCCATTGGCTTGATTCAACAGGGCTCTTCTGCTCTTGTCAGTGCCCCTATCTGAATGATCACAATGTCCCTAGTGGTAAGCTACCGGTGAGAAATGCTCCCCACAACATGTAAGCAGTAAAGGAAAAAGCAGGGTGTGCTTTTCTTATATAGACATTAAGGGGTGTACATGGGGTATACTTAAAAATTGCATACTGTATGAGAAGCAACACAGAGGTAAGCTCCCCTGGGTCTAATGTGAACATCAAATCCATTTCCTAGCAGTTCCCCAAGGACTGTTTCTCCCATCCTGCTCTGGAGTCCAGGTTTTCACAAGGACTTGGAAATTAAGGACTTTCAAGCCTTCCGAGTTCAGCTCAAGAGGTGAAGATTCTGCAGTGTCAAGAAAGACTGTCAGAGATAAGAAACGAGCAAACAAGGCATCAATCAAAGTATTCAGCCACTTAATCAAAAAGCAATAGAACTTCAACTAATCCCTCTTGCTGTTTCAGAGGAAGTTTCTGAGGCTATAATTAGGATGAACAGAGAAGAGGAGAAAGGTGGGGATGGATCCAGCCACGGCAACATACCAAGATCCTCTCTTATTTACCATTTCTAAAGCAAGCACTGGCGTGGCCCATGCAGAGGATATCGTTTGATTGCTTAGACTAGCTGGCTTACTCATCCGCTTTAGCTTTGGAAAATGCTGCAAAAAGGCAAATTCCCTGGCAAAAGGGGCAGGCGAAAGCAGGAAGCAAAGCAGGAACAAACAAAATTTCCCACGTACCATTTAGCTTCAGAAAGTCACCGAGGAATGAGATTCCCTAAGCAGAGTAAGTTTGCTTATTAGAATTGTTAGGGAACCAATATCCTAGGTCTCTAATTTAATTATTATTATATATTTACTTTATTTGTTAGTCATTCCCACAACCATAGTTTCCTGGAGGATGAACCGTCAAGAACAATTTGAAAACATAAATCCAATTTAAAAACCCAATACAAAATCCAATACATTAAACAACCACATCAGAAGGGGGCGGGAGAATTTCAGCTAAATCTACTAACCACAGTGAACCACAAAAACATCTTTGTGGGGCGAAAACCAACACCCTAAGCCAACATGAAACACAGAGGATAAGTTAACATCAATTTTTAATAATATTTTAAAAGCCTAGAGAAATAATAATTAGTAGTCCTACTTATTAATAGCGCCTGGTCCTAAAAGACATGAAAGTTGGGGCCAGGTGAGCATCTCTGGCAAGAGCGTTCCACTACAGAAAAGGAGAGGCTTTCTCCCTTGATGCCTGTTGCTAGCTGCCCACAGAAAAAAATAAATCTGCATTTTGGATTTTAAAAGCTGGAAATTTACATTGATTTACTAAATAGACATGAATCATTCCCTTTTCACTGATAGAGTATCAGTGCAGTGTGATAGATTACCACAATTAGGGTTGTCAACTCCCCCCCCCCCAGCATGGCTCCTGTGGCTTTAATAGATGTATGCCAAATGGAAATCCAGAAAGTGAAGCTTTCCTCGGCTGGAAATGGACCAGTTTTGTTTCCTCTCAGGTCCTCATTCTTCCCGTCTTAAATTTGATTTGTCCCATTTCCACATATATATTTTCCACATTTGATTCCAACAGCAAAGTGTTCATGAACATGCATGTGTATTTTGGCACATGCTTCTCTCCATATACATGTTTTTGTACGAATGCCTGTTATATCCATTTTAAAGCAATTTCTCCCATAACAGAATGCATTTCTGTACATTATTTTCACCAATGTACACATTTGGGCATGTACGTTTGAGCAATATGTGCATTTTATATGCATTATTTGATTGGAGAACTGCATCACAAAATTCAGATACGTGCATATTTTGAAGGAGTGTTGTGCTTTAGTTCATGTATTAGTCTGAGAACTTATTTGGTACATCTGCTTTAAATTTGGACTGAATGGATTCCCTCCCATCCCTGTCCACAGTACTGAATCCAAACTGAAAGATTTATGCAAGTTTGCATTTTATTCTAATTCCAGAATATAGAATCATAGAATTGGAAGAGACCATGAGGATCATCTACTCCAACCCCCTGCAAGGCAGGAATCTTTTGCCCAAAGTGCGGCTCAAAACCACAACCCTGAAATTAAGAGTCTCATGCTCTACCTACTTGAGTACTTGAGCTATCCCTCATTAAGTGTGTGTGTGTGTGTGTGTGTACAAGTAAAAGTGATCTTGAGTATTGCCCCTCAGGACTTAAGAACTTTGGGTAAGCTCTTTCATTAACAGCTCTCCAAAGCAAAAATACTTTGCATAAATACCAACATGGTTTTGAAAAGCCAGCCATGCTATGTGGATAAACCATACTGTGTCGATGTCCCGTTGCATGCAGAAAATTATCCCTTGCCCTTGACATTCTTATAGGATAAAACCTGAGAACTGGTACATACAGTGACCATTAGCTCCATGTAGACTCTGCTTCTGAGTACTTAGAAAAATCCATCAAGTGATTTAGTCTTTTCACAGACATGGTGCTGACAACAACAACAACAGAAAACAATTTCCACCACAGTGGTATATATCAAAGCTGCGTCACTGCAGCTGTACCCAGGAACAGACCAGTTTACTCATTATATTCCCCATACAAACGTCATCCCCAGGTGGCTGGCAATATTTTTGTATGGAATCATTTCCCACCCTGCAGCAGGCTGGTCCTAAGTGAACTTCTACCAGAGGCTGAAACTTAGAACTGCAGCCTTCAGTTATGAAAATTAGGAACCTCTTTGGCATTGCACCTCCTTCATGAGCTTCTGTGATCATATCCTTCTGTGATAGATTATTTTTTAAAAAAAATAGTAATGAAGGTTTCCAACATAGCTCATTTCTTAAGAGAGGGAAGATGAATTGAACGACACAAAAAAATAAATCTTACACCATTCAAGGTTATTTTTAACCTGACATTTCTCTGATGCTTTCATTGCCTAATTGATGACACCTCCTGGTAATCTTATGTCTGACTTCAGTATTTATAGTTTCACAATTATCTGGGCACTCCTAATGAGCTGCTAGCTGATGACGAGGGGCCTCCAAGATACTGGTCCTTCTCTAGTACGAATCAGCAAAGGGGTGGTCTATTAGGCCATTTGTGAAGCTGAGGCTCCAATACTTTGGCCACCTCATGAGAAGAGAAGACTCCCTGGAAAAGACCCTGATGTTGGGAAAGACTGTTGGCACATGGAGAAGGGGACGACAGAGGATGAGATGGTTGGACAGTGTTCTCAAAGCTACGAACATGAGTTTGACCAAGCTGCGGGAGGCAGTGGAAGACAGGAGTGCCTGGCGAGCTCTGGTCCATGGGGTCATGAAGAGTTGGACACGACTAAACAACAAATTAGGCCATATTTGCTTAAAGACCTGGGCTACATACTTCAGTTCTCTTCCCCCCAAATAATAAATCCTTCCATCCAAAACCACTCACTATTCTCGGAAGGAGACACAAGAAGAAGCAAGTATAGTGATGATTTGCTCTGTGATGCAATGGCAGCCAAGTTTCTGTCTATTTTGACATGCTTCCATCATTTGCCAACAGCGTTTTGCAATGAGGATTCAAGCACGATGCAACAGGCAACCTTCAGCGCCCACCAGCAAAGACAAGAACAGCTGTGGATAGGATGTCAAGCAGTGCAGGAGAAATCAATTTCCCTGGTGTGATGCTACTAACTATGATACGGGCACAAAGGAAGTATTCTGTTCAGATTTGTTTTTCCTCTTTTGAGGCTACACAACTGTGCAAAAACAAACACTTCACAAAAGAGGATGGCTCTTGAAAATTATACATCTTTCAGTCCTAACTTGACTGATGATGGGAAAAAGCAAGGCTTCTATACTCGTGAAATGGTGGTTTGGGGTTAAACCAGTATCCTGACCCTATAACACAGGGAACTTGAGGCCTGGGAGCCAAATGCAGCCGCTCAAGGATCACTGTCTGGCCCTGCTTTGCAACTTTCTTTTGCCTGTCGGGAATGTGCCCTTAAACCCAGATGACGCCACTACCTCTCTTGGGCAGAGGACAGAGAGGAACATAGGAATGTGAGTAGAAACTGTACAAAGGTAACATTTGCATCCATTGCTCCACCTACTTTGTCTCTGGCCATGTCACTGGCAGGTGGTTGAAAAAGATTACCCACCCCTACTATAGTACTTAACAGTTCAAAAATCTCAGGGGCTGATGATGAGGTTTCTCCCTCACCTTCCACAGCAAAGGAGAGTAGACCTATGGTCACCCAAATGATGTTGAACTCCAACTTCATTAGCTCCAATGACCATGGACAGTGGTCAGGGATAATGGGAAGTATCACCCAGCAGTATCTGGAGGGCTACTAGTTTTGCAGCCCATTCTACAGCAGCCACAATAGGTCACTGCTCTGTGTGGACAAAAGATATCATCATTAAGCTTGCTGTTGACATTTCTGGGAATGATGCATAAACTTCCCCATTCCCTGGGGGGTCCTTTATTGCTGCTATGAGCCCTTTCAGGTATAAAGGCCATATCTGTTTCATATTAAATTCTTACAACCTGTCTTGGGGATAGGACATGCTCTGAGAATCACGAGAACCTCTTTCTTAGGCAATGAAAAAAAGTTTCCTAAATATAAATGTCTAGAAGAACCGATTTTCCACCAGTGGTAAACACCAAATACGCTCAGGTGTTTCATTCCTGCCTTTAAGCTGTGTAAATGTGAGGAATAAATGCAAGCTGCTACAAACACTTGAACTTTTATTGTACAGGTTAAATGCTCAATAACTTTAACAAATAATAAAAAAACCAACCACATTCCTCACTGAATAGCAAAATGCCAGGCCATTTAGATTAGCCATGCTCAGATTCCTTCTGCGATTGGGGTGTAATTGTCCACAAGCAAAGAACAATCACTCAAAATTAGTGCTTGTCACTGAACTCCACATTGCCTCCAGTGGCACTTGCAAATGTTCCTCGCTTCAATGTGTGCTGAAACCCGCTACTGACCCAAATCAAAAGGAAAGCCTCTCTCCATTTCTGCACTCCCCAAATGGGCTAGCTTTGGCCTTCTGCAGCAATATTTGGCAGAAGCAACCGGTGGACTGTACTGAAAATTCAGCCACAATTCATATATGTACAAGCAGACAAACCTATACAAAAACCTCACCCTGCAAGCTCTGAAGTTATATGGCAATTTAGCATTGGGCAGGCATAGAATCAGAGAGGAGAAAAACAGGCTGAATTTAAAAGGTATTAATACTGAATGAGAATTACAAATGGGTAGAGTTGGGACTCCAGACATCATCTAGTCCAACCCCCTGCAATGCAGGAATCTCAACACTAGATCATACATGACCTAGGTTCATCTCTGATTATTACCTCCAAGGAAGCAGCTCTCCAATAAGCCAGACAGAAACATGCATCCACTGTTCAGTCACCCCCAATGAAACTGACTGCTAAGGCTGACATCAACCATGGTCGACTGCTCCATCCAAGAGGGCCGTCTGACAGTCACACTATGCCAGGAGGGTAATTGCATAGTGGTACAAATGGGCTCAAGCAAAGTCAGATGAGCATTCAAGAGATGTTATTAGCATTGAACCGAACTGGGTAGGTAGAGCTTTGTGAACATTGTCACACAGTTCTTGAAAAGAGCTTCCACTTTTCAATTTTCCAGCAGAGTGAGGGAAGAGACAAAAATGTTGAATGTTCAATACATATATACTTTTAAACCCACCCATTTATGTGAATGGGGTTTCAAATTTTATTGTACAGGTAAATCCATCTAAAACATATTTTTTTTAAATGGAAAGCAAATAAAAACCATATGCAACATAGCTGTCAACTTTTTCCTTTTCTTGCGAGGAATCCTATTCGGAATTTTCCTTTTAAAAAGGGAAAAGTTGACAGCTATGATATGCACGCATTTAAAAACAATTATTGTACATACCCCCACAGTTACTACTTTCAAGGTTGGCACAGTCGGTATTTCTCAGTCATTGAATCCTTGAATAAACAGGCACATCTTTAGATTTCCTCTGAAAGTCAGAAGCAAGGGAGACAGATGCACCTCACCAGGGAGGGCATTCCACAAATAGGGACCCACCTGGGAATTTACACTAAGTTGCTTCTGTTTTGTATTATCACAGTTCACCATGTTTTGTATATTCTTCCAGCTTGTTACATTCAATATTAAAATCATATGCAGTAGACATTGTTGGGATTTTCTGGAGTGAACAGTTCCTTGGGAAGCACTGCACTTTCTTTTTTCAGTTGTTCTTTCTTAATCCTCCCTCATTTAAAAAAAATCTAATCTCTGGGTAGAACTGTGCTTTCTAGGATCATTGCATTAAATAAGTATTTCCTGTGTATTTTGAGATGGCCATAGCCCCACACAGACTTGTTATCAGGCATCATGCTGGATATTAGAGCTAGCTTTCAACTTGCCATTGGAGATCTTCTTCAAAAATCCAGTTTACCTAATTGAAGTTGATACAACTGATCCCCACTTGGGTGTGACTGATCTGCAATTTGAACAGGAGATCAAACCAGGTCATTCTATCCATGACTCCAAACCTTTGGATTTTCACTTTATTGTGGCTCTCTCCTTTGTTATTAAAAAAAAACAAAACTTTTTTATTACAGTTCTTTATCACAAACCATTATTTCTTCCTTTATGGAGCCTGGGACAGCTAAATGATCAGGCTTTTAAAAACAAATCTTTCCACTCCATGTGACTGGTGTGATTTCCGGGATGTGAAGATGTAACTCTGCCACTTCATCAGGAATATATATATATGTCAGGGAACTGACATCAGAGGGAAAGGAGGTGATAGGGCTCCCAGAGACTGGGAGAGACTCAACAGCCAAAGCAGGGACCAGCAGGGGGAGCGCGGGGTCTCTGGAGGAGGATCTCAGGGATACTGAGAGAGATGCAGCAGCGCAGGCAGGAAGCAGGGGGGAGAAAGGGGTGAGAGACACGTCCAGTGAAAATAGTGGGGAGGTGTCAGAAGCAATTGCAGGGAGACCCATGCTTCGTCGGAAGCTGTCACGTCGTGAGTCCAGGAGACGTGTTTCCGTTAAGGAACTTCTTTGTTGGAGGCGTTTCCGCAAACAGCCACTGTCGGACTCTAACAGTGACTAGAGCAGACATGTCTGAGGAGCTCTGTCACACACAGAGGTTTGTGGGGCCGCACAAACTCTGAAGGGGCACCATTTTAAGCACAAGCAGCTAATCATCCCCTAATAGCAGTCCGACAGTCTCTGTACGCTGCCTGTGCAGGAGAAAGCATCATGAGCGACCCAGCCGGAGCCGGAGGAGCTGATCCAAGCTTGGAAGAAAGATGCCGAGCATTGGAGGTCCAACTGGCGCTGCAGACGGCGAGGCTCGAGGAGAGGAGGGCTCAAGATGCAGACAAGAAGGGGAGAACCACTCAGTTCCCCAGAAAGGTACCAGGATTGGTGCAGAAGTTTGGGGGGGACCCCAAGGATTACCATGCCTTTAGGACTGAAATGCAATATGCCCTGAATGTCCAGTTTGATGAGTTCCCTGATGAGGAATCTCGAGTTGCTTTTGTAATTGGGCATCTTGAGAAGGGCGCGCGAGACTGGGTTCGACCCCTGATGGCAACGCACAACGATATCCTAAAGGACACTATGAAATTTTTTCGTGCAATGGATATCATGTTTTCCAGCGACGTTGAGGAAGGGGCGGTGCGCAGACAGTTAATGGCTTGCAAGCAGGGAAGCAGATCTGTCCGTGAGTACTGGACTGAATTTACCATGCTGATTCACAGATTGGGGTGGGATTTATCGGCAGCACCCATTCAGATGCTATTTGAAGAAGGTCTTTCTTCAGCTGTGAAAGACGAGCTGGCCAGGAGCCCCAGGGCGGTGTCTATGGATCAGCTGACCAAATCTGCGCTGACCATTGGAGCGCGCCAGGAGGCAAGAGCCTTGGAGAGGCGGGAAGGGAGAGGGGAACGTTGGAAGGAGTTACGCATTCCAGACATTCCTGAGCCAGCTTTCCCGCCGGCAGAGCCGATGGAAATCGGAACAGCCCGCGCGCGCGCAGTTTCAAAGCCCAGTGAGGGGGCGAAGAAGGAGGGAAAGGGAGCCCGGAAATGCTATCTCTGCCAACAGCCAGGCCACTTTGCCAGAGTCTGCCCCCAGAGGAAGGAATGGCAAGGAATGGTGGGGGCTGTTGAGGGGGAAGAGCAGGGAGAAACGGAGCAGGTAAAAGCCAACGCCTGGTTGCCATCAGGGCACTGCAGCCAGGCCAAAGAGCAGTGAAAGTGCCCCTTCCCCAAGTGCCAGTGCCAGAAGCTCCTCGACCGGCTCTAGTGATTGAAGTGTCGCTAGAGCTGCAAAATGGACACCCCCTAAAAATAAAGGCACTGTTGGACTCAGGCAGCTCCTGCAATTTTATGAGCAAGGAGTTTGCTGCTGAACACCAGATACAGACTATCCCTTTAAGCAACCCCCTGCAGGTGACCACGATCGATGGCAGGGAACTGTTGGGGGGAGGAGTCAGCTTGCAGACCATCCCAATGATAATGAGGGTGGCAAGGCACACAGAACTGATAGCGTTTAATGTGGCCACCTTGGGAGGTGCTCCCATTATTTTGGGAATGAGCTGGCTAGCCCTACATGATCCGCTGGTGGGCTGGCATCAAAGAGTGGTTTCCTTCGGTTCCGCACATTGCTTAGAACACTGCAGGGGGGAAAAGGGGTCAGCAGGGGCCCAAGCCACCCTGGCAGGGACTGAAGTAGTGGAGAAGGGGAAGGTGCCACCACAGTATGCTGATCTCAGCGACGTGTTCAGCGAGAAGGAAGCTGACCAACTACCTCCGCATAGACCCTTTGATTGCCAGATCAATTTACTCCCTGGAGCACAGCTTCCTGTAGGCAAGTTGTATGCCATGTCAGACAGGGAAATGCAGGAGTTGCGAGCGTTCATTGACAAGAACCTGAAGAGGGGCTTCATCAGAGAGTCCAAGGCAGCGGGGGGTAGCCCAGTGTTTTTTGTGGACAAAAAAAACACGGACAAGCCGAGGCTGGTATGTGACTTTCGGGCCCTAAATGCAGTGACAGAGCCGGCGGCTTTTCCTATGCCCAGGATTGATGATATTTTGACCAGGGTGCGGAAGGGAAAGATTTTTACAAAGCTGGACCTAAGGGGGGCGTACAACCTGATACGTATAAGGAAAGGGGATGAATGGAAGACCACCATGTTCACCCCTTTGGGGGCATTTGAATACTTAGTTATGCCTTTTGGATTACAAACAGGCTCCGCGTGTTTTCAAGCTTTCATGAACCACGTACTGGGGCCTTTGCTCTACAAGAATTGCGTGGCCTTCTTAGATGACGTGTTGGTGTATTCGGAGAATGAGGAGCAACATGTGAGAGACGTCAGAGAAGTGTTGAGCAGGCTGCAAGCCAACCGACTGTGGGTGAAACTGGAGAAGTGTCAGTTTCATACCAAGGAGGTGGAATTCCTGGGGTACCGCTTGTCAGACAAAGGGTTGGCCATGGACCCCGGCAAGGTTCAAGCGGTGCTGGAATGGAAAACACCCAAGACCAAGAAGGATGTGCAGAGGTTCCTAGGGTTTGGAAACTTTTATCGTAAGTTCATCCGCAACTTCGCCCACCTGACGGCGCCCATCACGGACTGTCTCAGCAGCAAAAAGAAGTTTGTTTGGACGGGGGAGGCGGAGCGAGCGTTTGAGGAACTGAAAAGGGCCTTCGCCTCTGGCGAACAACTTCTACATGTGGATTTACAAAAAAAGCTGAGGGTCGAAACAGACGCGTCGGACCGAGCCATAGGGGCGGTGCTTCTTCTGCAGCCGGGGAAGGAGGGGTCGGAGTGGCGACCGTGTGCCTTCTTTTCGCGGAAGCTGAACAAGTCTGAGAGGAACTACACGGTGTACGACCGGGAACTTCTTGCAATTTATGAGGCCTTCCGGAGATGGAGGCACCTACTAATTGGTGCACAACAGAAGGTGCAAGTGTGCACGGACCATAAGAATCTAGAGTATTGGAGAACTGCGCGAGTGCTCAACCAACGGCAGTTGAGATGGGCCCAGGAGTTCTCCAAATTTAACTTTGAGATTTGTTACGTACCAGGCCCGGAGAACGTTAGGGCGGACGCTCTCTCACGCAAACCTGAATATTTGGAGGGAGAGGGTGTACCCGAAGAGACCCATGTCATTCCCGAGGACCGCTGGGTGTGTGGGGCGGCATTGGTGGGGCAAAGGGAACTGGTAGAGGGAACGGGGCAGGATGTATACGCCCAGGACAAACTCAGGAGTCTTAGGAGGGAGGGAGACAAACCCGGGGGTTTTGAGGAGAGAAATGGGGCGTTGTACTACAAGGGAGCGTTATACATACCTGAAGGGGAATTGAGGGAAAAGGTACTCAAGCAACTGCACGATAACCCCACAGCAGGGCATTTTGGGCAACACAAAACCATGTGGCTGGTTACCAGGGAATTCTGGTGGCCCAAGGTCAGGGAAGATGTGCGTGAATATGTGAGAGGGTGTGACCGTTGCCAACGAGCCAAGGGGGAGAGGCGGGCACCGGCAGGTTTATTAGAACCACTACCCACGCCGGAAAGACCGTGGGAGGCAGTGGCAATAGATTTTATGACTGATCTGCCCAGGTCCAAAGGGAAAACAGCCATTATGGTGGTGGTAGATCTGTTAACCAAGATGGCACACTTTATAGCCTGCTCACATGCGGTCACAGCAGAAGAAACCGCCAAATTGTTTGTGGAAAATGTGTTTAGGTTGCATGGCGCCCCCTTGAGGGTGGTTTCGGACCGAGGGAAACAATTTACTTCCAGGTTCTGGAGGAAGCTCATGAGCTTACTGCATGTAGAGGTTAATTTCTCTACTGCCCGTCATCCAGAAACCAACGGGCAGGCGGAAAGAGCTAATGGTGTCCTCCAGCAATATTTGAGGTGTTATGTTAATGACAGAGAGAATGATTGGGTGGAGAAGCTGGCGTTGGCAGAATTTGCTTACAACAATGCAGAGAACGTGTCCACGGGAATGAGCCCTTTTTTGGCCAATCACGGGTGTCATCCCCGAGCCTTCCCAGGGGGGGAGGGGGAGAACTGGAGCGTTCCAGCAGCAGAACAGTTCGTTGAAGAAATGGAAGCGATCCATCGCCAACTCCAACTTAATTTAAACCGAGCGAAGGAGGAATATAAGAGGCAGGCAGACAAAACCAGAAGGGAAGGGGAAAGCCTTAGGGTGGGAGACCAGGTGTGGCTGTCCACCCAAGGGTTACCATTTAAAGGAGGTTGTAAGAAGTTAAGACCCAAAAGACTGGGCCCATTTGAAGTCACGCAACAGGTCAACCCAGTGGCTTTCAGACTCCGGTTACCGAACCACATGAAGTTGCACCCAGTGTTCCACAGATCGTTGCTGTCACCGTATATAGGGGACAGAGAGGGGAGGGTCAATAGGGGACCAGCGATGGAGGAAAAAGAACACAGCTACCATGCAGCGGAGATCCTAGATTCCAGGTGGAAAGGAGAGCAAGTAGAGTATTTGGTAATGTGGGAAGGGGAACCGGAGTCGGAAAACACCTGGGTCAGGGCAGAGGATGTAGATGACGAGGTTCTAATTGAAACTTTTCATCAGAGATTCCCTCGAAAACCCCAGCCAGTGGCGAGGTTCCGGAGGGAATACTTCGCCACCACAGACGAAGAAGAGGAGTTGGAGGGGTTCTCTGATTCCGAGGTGGAGGAGGATTCAGCGAGTCGGAACAAAGACCGATGGAGGGAGATGTTCGAGACGTCGGAAGATGAAGAGGATTCGTTTCGGGGTTTCAGCTCCTCACCGCCCAGAGGAGAGGGAGGGGGCGGGGGGGAAGGGGGCCCTGGAGGGGAGGTGGATGTCAGGGAACTGACATCAGAGGGAAAGGAGGTGATAGGGCTCCCAGAGACTGGGAGAGACTCAACAGCCAAAGCAGGGACCAGCAGGGGGAGCGCGGGGTCTCTGGAGGAGGATCTCAGGGATACTGAGAGAGATGCAGCAGCGCAGGCAGGAAGCAGGGGGGAGAAAGGGGTGAGAGACACGTCCAGTGAAAATAGTGGGGAGGTGTCAGAAGCAATTGCAGGGAGACCCATGCTTCGTCGGAAGCTGTCACGTCGTGAGTCCAGGAGACGTGTTTCCGTTAAGGAACTTCTTTGTTGGAGGCGTTTCCGCAAACAGCCACTGTCGGACTCTAACAGTGACTAGAGCAGACATGTCTGAGGAGCTCTGTCACACACAGAGGTTTGTGGGGCCGCACAAACTCTGAAGGGGCACCATTTTAAGCACAAGCAGCTAATCATCCCCTAATATATATATATATATATATATATATATATATATATATATATATATATATATATGCAGTATAAACTTTTAATAGGGAGGGTTGATGTGCTCCTGTTCCAAAACTGATTGTAAGAAGCATAAAGTGCCATAAAGAGAGCAAGCCAAGGATTTGTCCTTTTAATTCCATAATTCTTCGTGTGATAATGTCAGTAAAACTCTGACATGTTGAGAAAGTACATTCTCTACAAAGATATGGGATGGGGAGCCTATTATTAGAACTGAAGTGAGCTGCACTTTTCAAACGGGTTAAGGTATTTTCGTCTTTATCGCTTTACTTCATTTGTCGTATTCAAATATGCAACACTTGGGGAGCTTTGTATCCAAACCAAAGAGGTAAACCATATTTCAGTATAATTTTTTTTTCTTACCAATTTGGCTTTTAGCTTATGTCCAGAGATTATTATTCTGAAATACATTAAACTGCCAAATAATTTAGTTATGGCAAGCACTACACCAGAGTTTACACTTGTGATGCTACGCTCATAATTATTTATTAATTTTAAAGCATTTATAAAGCACCTAGTGTATTTTTTTTCACAAAAGCATGAATGGTATACAATGTAACAAAACAATATCCTTGAAACAAGAATACACCCTAATGCCAATAAAACCACAAAACATATAAATTCATGTAAAAGCATACAAAAGCAAATAAAACGATCTCGCTCAGGTGGCGCAATGGTCAGCGCATCTGGTTGCTAACCAGAAGGTTGGTGGTTCAAGCTCCCCCAGGGATGGCTGTGGGCAGCATTCCTTCATGGAAGGTTGTTGGACTAAATGACCCTTGGGGTCCTTCCAATTATACAATTCTATGATTCTATGAAAACACACATAGTGCAGGGGATTCAAACACATAAGACAGCATCTAATCTTATGGGTCAGGGAAAACCTGGGCAGAAAGGTAAGTCTTTAGAGAGCCAGTGTGGTGTAGTGGTTAAGAGCGGTAGTCACGTAATCTGGGAAACCGGGTTCGTGTCTCCGCTCCTCCACATGCAGCTGCTGGGTGACCTTGGGCCAGTCACACTTCTGTGAAGTCTCTCAGCCCCACTCACCTCACAGAGTGTTTGTTGTGGGGGAGGAAGGGAAAGGAGAATGTTAGCCGCTTTGAGACTCCTGAAGGGGAGTGAAAGGCGGGATATCAAATCCAAACTCTTCTTCTTCTTCTTTATAAGTCTTTGTGTTCTTCAAGCAACAGAGTAAAGCACAATAATAGCAGTGGAATAAACAGCCTATGTGGCAAGATTCCCACAGTCTCTAGCACCGAGTGCTATTTTGTCAGCTCACCTCAAAAAGGATATTGTCGAGTTGGAAAAGGGCAACCTGCTTATTCTGATGAGTGGGGCCCTGGACATCAGCTACAAAGTCCTCCCTTGATGGCACAACCTGGATATTCTTTCAATTTCATATACAGTGGTACCTCAGGTTAAGTACTTAATTCGTTCTGGAGGTCTGTTCTTAACCTGAAACTGTTCTTAACCTGAAGCACCACTTTAGCTAATGGGACCTCCTGCTGCTACTGCACCACCAGAGCACAATTTCTGTTCTTATCCTGAAGCAAAGTTCTTAACCTGAAGCACTATTTCTGGGTTAGCGGAGTCTGTGACCTAAAGTGTATGTAACCTGAAGCGTATGTAACCTGAGGTACCACTGTACTGTTTCAGCACTGCAATCGTATTTTCATCATCGAGGACATAATTCTTTTTTTAAAAAAATTATTAATATTTTTCTTAGAGTAAGACATATGTACAAGCATTTCTCCTGATACACAATTCCTATGTAGGTGACATAATAATTTTCACTATGTGATCTAACAAGACTTAAAAAAGAAATATATTCTTGTTATTGAATTGAAAAATGAGACATTAGACACTGGAACAGGGACTGGAGACAGGGGTATTATAAAAATAACCACACTGGTTAGCAAATTGGCCACAGGAGCCAGGGGGGTGCGGCAGGAAATCATTAAATAACCGACAGAGAGAAAGCCATGGATGACTTAAAGATAAAGCAGTTTAAACAAGCATAGAAAAATAAGTAGAGCCAGTGTGGAGCCAGTGTGGTGTAGTGGTTAAGAGCGGTAGTCACGTAATCTGGGAAACCGGGTTCGTGTCTCCGCTCCTCCACATGCAGCTGCTGGGTGACCTTGGGCCAGTCACACTTCTGTGAAGTCTCTCAGCCCCACTCACCTCACAGAGTGTTTGTTGTGTTTGTTGTGGGGGAGGAAGGGCAAGGAGAATGTTAGCCGCTTTGAGACTCCTGAAGGGGAGTGAAAGGCGGGATATCAAATCCAAACTCTTCTTCTTCTTCTTCTTCTAGTGAAATGTTTATGGGATTTGAAATGGTGACGCATTTGTTTCCCAGGTTTGCTGGGCATCTAGCGCCTTTGTTTGATACTTGTCTGGTTGCATTGCTTAAAAATGTTGAAAAATAAATATTTTTCACGGAACCTGTAATAAGGACTTTGGTGAGCAATATAATGAGCATTGTCCTAATGAAAACATCAGCTCCTTATTCACATGGCAGAGGCAAGTCTTCCAAAAAGACTGCAGGACCGGAAGCACCTTAATTGTTGGAAAGAACACTAGCACCTAAAAGAACAAGAAGTTAATGTAAAAATGGCCATTGTGCACAGGAGGATGATAGAATCACTTGGATGTTTTTTTAAAATAGAAGCTATAGTGAATTGCAGGTGTACACGTGAAACAAATATTCCACATACATGAAGCTCCTCTTGGAAGCTACGTCTGATGAAGAACATGGTAGGGAAGCTGTCAAGAGGCACATTACAACAGTGTGTCACCCTCTCTTCTTAAAAAAAGTAATTATTGGGAAGCCACAGCCCAGGGAAAGATTTACCTGAAATATAGAAGGAGCCTGGGGTAACTCATCACTCGTTGGGGAGAGGAGGACATAAATCTCACACTATGGATCATGTACCTTCTCCTGCTACTACTACCAAAGAATACAGTGCAGTGGAAATGATTTGTCCTAAAAGACATAAAATAGATCTTGGTCAAAATGTGCCAGTTGAAAGAGAAATGGTCTATGTGTAGATGAAAATTAGGAAGAATAAAGGACTTTAGCTTTCAACTTATTTAGTACCCACCAATAATCTACAGCACGCCTCTAAGCTCTATGAAGGGAAAGAAAGGCTACCAGCAGACTCACACCATTCATTTAAAGCACACTCAACAAGTATTAAAAGCACATACCTTTCCCCAAAGAATCTAAGGAAGTGTAGTTTACCCTTCACTGAGATACAACTCCTAGCACCCTTAACAACAGTTTCCTGGATGCATTAGGGGAAATCATGTGATTTAATTGTATGGTGTGTACCTGCCCTAAGACTGCAATCCTCGTGCCATGTACCTGGGAGTAAGCCCCATTGAATTCAATAGGACTTACTTCTGAGTGGACATTGAAAGGATTGCACTAGGAGTCCAATTTCCACCATGTTTAGCACATCAGAATGGGCCTGCACCCAAAGCTCTCTCCCAAAGTCCTTAATAGCTTGGTTTATTTTCACATTGTTCTTTGTTATCCTTATCATAACCATCGTGCATCTGCAGAACGTTCAGACCCCTGCTGTACAGCACTGCGAGCATATGATTGTTGTTGTTGTTGTTTTAAAAAAGAAAATAAGCACTGAACCACTCAATTCTCCTCCTCTATGCCTGCACCTTATAAACATTTGTTGAATTTAACTTTTATATCACTTACTTTATAAGAACATGAAAAGCCCTGCTCAGTAGCACTTACCTTGAAATGGTTCCCCCCACTTCCATTCCGAAGTGACCAAATAGCAAAGCTAACCTAAATCCTAGCAATATCTCATTGATTTGTCCACTTTCTACAAAGTTTGTGTTATTATTTTTTAAAAATATCTTTGCAGACTTTGCAGTTTCCCTCTCCTATACTGGAATGTGCACAAGGTAGACCTTATTTTTAAAAAGTGAAGGGGGAGGGGTTATCACACTACAATTATCCCTCTACAACTGGGTATGGGGACCTTTTACTCTCCAGATGTTGCTGAACTACAATCCCCATCATCTCTGGTCATTGGCCATGGTAGCTGGGACTGATGGGCTCTGTAGTTCAGCAACATCTGGAGGAGCAAAGGTTCCCCACACCTGCTCTAGAACTATGTCAACAGTCATTATATGTGGAAATGCAACTGCACATCTTAAAGGTCATAACACAAAGGCTGAAATGCTATTAGAGCTTGGCCTGAAACTCTGGCTCTGGCCTCCTTCTTCTCGCTGCCCTCGTACCTCCCCTTCTTTTTCCATCAAGGCCAGGGGTAGGGAACAGGATCCTCCCAGCCAGTCAGATCCTTTGACTTCCCTGACAACCATCTTCCATAGGTCATTTTGACAGCTGGGTAAGATCTCCCACCTGCCAGTCATAAAATTGTAGAGTTGGAAGGAGCCCCCAATAGTCTAGTCCAACCTCCTGCAATGCAGAAATCTCAGCTAAGGCACCTCCCTGCAACTATGGGCTATACTTTCCCTTTGTGAGTTCCCCTTTCTTGCATTTCTTATACATGCCAGGTTTTTTATTTCAGCTCATTTGTAAGCTCATAACGCAGCCTCGCTGGTTTCTTTACATGCGTCTCACTCTTCTTTCTTGTTAGAGTTGTCTGCATTTGTACCTTCAGTATTTCACCTTTAAGAAACTCCCATCCAACTTTGACTACCTTAAGCTTTCACTTCCCTGTGGATCATGAAACCCAAGAGGATGTGATCACTTCCTCCCAGGGTTCTCTGTACTTTTACTTCAGTGATGAGTTCCTCCCTGTTGGTGAGGACCAGGTCCAAGATAGATGAGCCTCTTGCTAGAAAATGAAAGTGTCAGTGAGGCAGTAGAGGAATTTGTTGGACCTTACATTCTTGGCAGAGTTTGAGTTCCATCAGACACTCACAGTGTGGTCACTGTTGTTTTCCGCTCCTACATCTTTTACCCATATACTCTCAATCTGCCATCCGTGTTCCCAGGTCATGGATATCCTCACAAGTGTACATATCCTTTACTCCTCCATGCCTTCAGAGGAAGATTCCTCGCATTCAAGTCTAAAGCTAACGTAGTGTGATCAGAATAAAACAACATACAAACATGCACACAACAAAAGAAAGGGAAAGCTGTTTTGTGCTCTTTGAGGGAGTGAATGGGGCTCAAAATTGTGGTAATTAAAAGGGGAGAGGAGTGGTAGAAAGGAAGCAAATAGCTGACAGTAATGCTATCCATCTGAGCAATGCGCACCAAAATCATGGAAGTTCCATTATTGTCTAAAAGCCACTCAATGTTTGCTATTAGGAGAAATGATAACTACTGTGGCCAGCTTTGCTTCCACACAAATCAGTTGTTAATAACTTCGCTGCTGTGACTCAATGCACTGATGATGCACTGACTCCAGGCATCTGTTAGGCGATCAGCACTGAAAAAATCAGAAGGGCTCCCAGGTCCAAGCTACTTATTATGCTTTTGTGAGCATCCCAAGATCACGCTCCCAGAAATAGCCTCCCCATGAGCAGGGATTGTGACCTAGTATGGAATGTATGGTTTGCTAAAACTCCGGTTGGGGGGAGCAGAATACAGAAAGTCTGCTAGGGCTGCAATAAAAACAAGCCAGCTGGTATAATTCAATTAAGGCTTTGCTGGCACTCATAAAAATAAAGAGAAAGTGAATCAATCTCCACTTTCTGGAAGGTCATGTCCCCAAACTCTGCCCCCCAATTGCTGCTGAAACACCTCATTTCAGGGGTGATAGGCTAATTTTCAAGAAAGGAGGACATTATTGCCAGGTCTGGATATCTCTGGCACTAAAAAAATATTCAAAACATTAATGAAGGAAGCTCCTGGAATTAAAAATTCTACAAACCTGCTATGCCGTATTTGCTTACTTTGCATTACAGTGGTACCTCGGGTTAAGTACTTAATTTGTTCTGGGGGTCAGTACTTAACCTGAAACTGTCCTTAATCTGAAGCACCATTTTAGCTAATGGGGCCTCCTGCTGCCGCAACGCCGCCAGAGCACAATTTCTGTTCTCATGCTGAAGCAAAGTTCTTAACCTGAAGCACTATTTCTGGGTTAGCAGAGTCTGTAACCTGAAGCGTATGTAACCTGAGGTACCACTGTATTTCTACTAGCACAATATTGGGAATGTTTTATAACAAAGGCCAGTGATGGAGGGAAATTAGAGGGAGGGGGGAACTGGGGGTCTGGGGGTGGAACAGGGTTGCCAAACCAAAGTTGGCACCATTGCCTGTGGAGGCTTTCTTCTTCTTCGTTTGCATTAGCACAGAGTACATGGCCAAGCATAATATGGCTAATGGGAAAAGCAAGAGATTACAAAACCCTATTATATATACACATACCAGGCTAACAGCAGATTCAGATGGCAATAAGAATTAATTTGAAAAATGGCTACCATCTGCTGCCTAGTACAAGTTTTCTATACCAAGGACTTCTCAGAAGATACAGCTGTCTCTCTGAGCTTATACATTCTAGAACCATTTACATTTAGTTCCAAAAGGACTTTCTTTGCATTAGGCATTGATTGGATGTCATCTTTTTAATATATTCTAATATGTACAGTATAATTAATGTTCATATTAGCAAAAAAAAATCAGGGTCTCTGATAATGCATGGTTCCCAAACATGGGGAGACCTTTAAGCATGTTTTTATTAGGTATTTGTAGCATTTATATCCTACCTTTTCTTCAAGGAGCTCTTCCCACTCAACACAGAAAGGGCACAAGCGGAATGGATGGAGGTGTTGGGGACAAGGCTGGCATATGCACTGCAGCCTCATGGCCCCTACTTGGGTTGCCACTCCCTCTTCATGCATAACACCTGAACAGAGCTTGGTAGTGAAATTAATCCCTCCTACAGGGTTGCCAACTTTCCAACCAGTCTCTGTGAGTGTGCCCTCAACAGCAACACTGCAATTAGCTGGTGATAACAGCAATCTCTATGCCATTAAAAGCTTTACCAGCTAATTGCTGCATATCAAGATGTAGTTACAGTGAAAAATGTTAGTGGTTCTATCCTCCTACAATCCCTTGATAAAATTTGCTACACTGCCTCTGTTGTCATCTGAATATTACAAGTTGTTCATTCAGAGAACAATTCAATACATTTTATAATAAAAGATGAGTAAGCAACTGTATTTGGAGAGAGTATACTAGCAGAGAATGGCAGCTGAAAATGGAGCAGAGGGAGAAGTTACTAAAATGAGGCAGGGTCAGCAGATTTTTGTCAGCAGATGTAAACGGGTAGCCAAACAAACCTGGAATCAATACACTTTATGAAATCAATATGTTAACATGTTTACCATTGTACAAAACCGAAGACAAACCATTTGCTATTTTTAGATGCCTCTTTATTATGCACAATGCATTCTTCTCCTGTGCGTCCATCACCAACACGATTATCTTGTATGCACTTACACCGTTTGCTGCAGTCCTTGGGAAATAAATCAGACTGCGACATTAGCTGCAGTCACGTCATGAAGGAAGATCATGCGCACAGGAGACTTTTTGAAACTCTTTATGCCTGCTGTATTTATCTCTCTCTGCCTATAAGAGTATATAGATAGGTAGATAATACATAACATTCTGCATGACACCCTTGTATGATTTTTCAAAATTATTCTTATTAACAACAATTATCCATGCCTCAGAAGGCATAGCTGCAAAATGGGAAGAGGCAGGAATGCAGTATCGCCAATATACAGCAATTCTTTCTAATCATGAAACGAATGTCTCATGTTTCCTTCTCAGTCGTCCTCCTCACATACAACATCAATTGAAAATGTCACCATCCACCCTGTAACAGGCACATAGATTTGGCTTTGACTCCTCTGCCTGCTTTGTCCCCCATATTAAGTCCCTCACCAAATCACATTGCTTCTCTTATTCAAATGTTTCAAAAACATGTCCTTCCTTTCTGTCTTCTCAGTAAAACCCTGGTTCCTGCCCTGGTTGTCTCTCAGACTAAAGGAGTTTTCATTGTTTCACCTTGAACCCCTCATCTCAATCCAGCATGCTACTAAGCAAAGCATTCACTTCTCTTGTTGCTCTGATCATGACTTTTCACGATATTTCTTTGTCTCATAATATTAGAAACTGCTAAGGCAGCCAGTTAATGAACAATTATAACAATTAATGAACGTTTAAAACACCTGCACAACTGTTACTTGGCAACAGTGGATTTGTTGAATAAACAAACAACTTTAAAAAAAGTCAGTTCAGTATTGCTAGCTGAATAGACACTTATCACAGGTCTTTTCAGTCTATCAAGAGCCAAACCTTCTCTCTGCTTCATCTACGGTATCCATTTTCTTTCCTTCTCTCTTCTTCCTTAGTTCTCTCTTCAGTTTCTCTACTCCACTGTTTCCCCTAGTCTTTGCTGCTCTCCAAAAGCTCCTTTTAAACCAACATCACAATTTCTTTTATATCTATTTTGCACAGCCCACAATCTAGGATCAGGCATTATATATCCACCCCCGCACGACAATACATACATACATCCTGTCCTGTGTCCTGTATCCTGTATGTGTTAGTCCTCTTAAAACAAGGGCAGCTGTAGTGACCTCCTTATACAGTGGTACCTTGGTTCCCAAATGGCTTGGCTCCAGAACAAATTGGCTCCAGAACGCCGCAAACCTGGAAGTGTTGCAGTTTGCGAATGTTTTTCATAAGCCGAACATCCAACGCAGCTTACGCAGCTTTCGATTGAGTGCAGGAAGCTCCTGCAGCAAATCAGAAGCTGTGCCTTCATTTTCGAACAGTTTTGAGAGTCAAACAGATTCCCAGAATGGATTAAGTTCGAGAACCAAGGTTCCACTGTATTGTTAAGACTCCAGTTCCCATTAGTTTCAACCAGCATGGACAATGGCAGTTACTATCCCTGCCTTAAGGCATCCAGAACCACTTGTCATTATAATTCCCTCCTCAACGTAATGTGTCCATGTACCAACCTACTAGGAAAAACAAAGTTCATGGAAATTTTAGCCCTTTCCCAACACATGCTATTTTTTCGTGACTCTGCCCTAAACCACCAGATTCCTCCAAGCACCATTTGACCCACTGTGTTGTTCCTTGTTGCCACCCAAGGAACCAGTATTTTGTAAATAAATACTTGGCAATCCAATTCACACACAAGCACTCTCACATAGTAATTGCTAGCAGGGCTAGCAGTCCAGGGTACCAAACCTGGGAACGGGGCACTCTCAGGCTGTTAACAGCTGAAACAAGTAGTATGAACAGCTGTAAAACTGACATTGCTGACCTGTGTTGCCAACATCATACTATCATTGTATGCGTGGGAAGGGGAGAATTCACATCATCTGTGCCGGTTCATCAATTGCTGTGCATGTTAGGAATTCTGATGTGATCCATGCATGCACGTTATCACCTTCTGTTATAGGGATAAATCATGCATGCAAATCATGCATCCAAGTTGTGAAAGGAGCTACAAATGCCGTTCTTTAAAAAGATAAATAAAAGTTGAGTAAGTGGAAGAAGTGCCAAATATATCCTTGTCTGGGCACCGTTTGATCTAGGCCATGTCTGAATGGTAGTCAATTAAAAATGAACTGGGGGTCCAGACTTGGCCTCTGCTCAAACAAATGCATTGCATTTCTACTGTTTAGACTCAATAACTCAGAATACACCGCACAAAACTGCAAGAAACTCGGAAAGTCCATTCTCCTTTTTTATTTACTTTTAAACTTTAATACCAATCTTAAAAATAATCATTGACTAATAATGTTTAAGACTTCAGTTTTGTTTTCAGAGAAGTGGGAGGGACAAATAAATTATTGGACAATAGTGAAATAAACCTTTCAACATCAAACCAATTTACAGTAAAACACAGTAAAATGCTGCCTGATTGAATATACATTCCAGCTTTAAAATACTTTATCTCAGTTCATACATATAAATCTAATACTAGGCCTGAACTCTGATAGTCATGAATCTTTCTTTGCAAAACAGTACAAACATTAATGATTCACTGTATTTTTGAAAAGAAAAAAGAAAACTTTGTCCACGCACTATTTCTCCACAGAAAAAGCAGTGGAATAATCTTAGCATGCCATACAAATGTTCTTCTAACTCTTTATTCTTGTAACTTTTTCTGGGACTATAGCTGTGACAAAAAAGCCCTTTCGCTAGAGTTTCTCTCTAAATTGAAACTGAATTTCAGATGTCTGGAAAGCTAACTGACCTAATCATATGCTAGCAAACAGCAAAAGTGTTTCAGGAGTTGTCACCTTGTATCTCCAGAAAACTCATTCCAAAGCAACCGAGAGGCTCAAGTTGTCTTTCTGTAGCACCACACTACAGTGACCCCCACACTGGCAACCTCAAAGTTAGGCTACTGTAACTTTCTCTGTGTGAGGCTTCCCTTGAAGCTAGTTCAGAAGCTGCATTTTGTGCGTGATCATATTGCCAACGTCTACAGCAGGCATAGGCAAACTCAGCCCTCCAGATATTTTGGGACTACAACTCCTAACTGTTGGAAAACAAGCCTTCTCGGGAGAGACTGGCAACTCTCCCAGACTCCCAGCTTGTTTACCGGTGACCTCCCTGGCTGCAATCCCCGCAAGTCCAGGATAGGTCTCAATAGGCGACATCTCCCAGCATGGGAAAATGCACACCCCCTCCCTCCTTGCTTCCCAGCAGGGAAAGGAGATAGTCAGAAAAGTCTATTTACATCTCTTTATTTCTGACTTTGCAGCACTACATATAACATGTTCGATCAGTTCAGACTTCAGCAAGCAAGTGACGAAGACTTCCTCTACAAACACAACAGGAAGGTCTCATATTACACACTGAGCAAATTCCGGTGAATTGCCCTGTGAACTGACTGTAACATTGTTTCCCACAGTCAGCCCCATCATGTGATGTTTTCACCGAGCTGGTTTGCAGCTGTGTTGCATTCATATCGTAACCCTAGCTAACAGGACCAGTGGTCAGGGATGATGAAAGTTGTAGTCCCAAAACATCTGGAGGACTGAGTTTGCCTATGCCTGGTCTACAGTCTGGAAAGGTTTATAGATTGTTTGCCAGTTTCATCAATACATATCAACTGTAATTAGCAACACTTATGCCATGGGTTGCAGGTGGTGCTGTGGGTTAAACCACAGAGCCTAGGACTTGCGGATCAGAATGTTGGCAGATCGAATCCCCACAACGGGGTGAGCTCCCATTGCTCGGTCCTGCTCCTGCCAACCCAGCAGTTCGAAAGCACGTCAAAGTGCAAGTAGATAAATAGGTACTGCTCTGGCGGGAAGGTAAACGGCGTTTCCGTGCACTGCTCTGGTTCGCCAGAAGCGGCTTAGTCACATGACCTGGAAGCTGTACGCCAGCTCCCTCGGCCAGTAAAGCAAGATGAGCGCCGCAACCCTAGAGTCATCCGCGACTGGACCTAATGGTCAGGGTTCCCTTTACCGCCATCCATATTTTGCTTTCTTTTCCTCAACATAACTCTCTCTGCATCACCACCACTCCATTTCCTTCTGTGGGTCTTTTCTCTTGTCAGATGGAAATGTGCATAGAGTGGGGTCCACAAAGGAGGGTGAATTTTTTTTACCAAGGGCAGTGTCCAATGAAGTACTTCCACTACCCCAAGGATTTCTGCTTGCGCAATAGAACTTCCTGCCCTTCTCTCCCCACAAACCCTCTGAGCCCTCAACAGATCTGCTCTTGAGGGTTGGAAGGAAGCCCCAGAACATATTTATGGTGACACGTAGAAAGAGGAGAGGGAGGGAACATTCTGTTGTGTAGGCAAAAAAACTCCTTCTATACTAGTTGAGCTAGTACTTTGCTGGATACCACCCCAACATTTTACAAGTTGGCAAAAAGTGGGTTGGGCACTACTTCCACTGGTGGACCCATGGTTTCCCAGCAACTGGTGTTCAGAGGCAGACCACCACCAACAGTGGAGGCAATTCTTAATCATCATGGCTAGTAGCCATTGATAGCCTCGTTCTCCATGAATTTATCTGATCCTCTTTTAAAGAATATCACAAACTTGATATTCTTCACCTTAAACTGTCCTTTTGGGGTGTTTGTGTACCAGATATTGTGCAATTTTTTCCTCTCTCTTTCTTAAACTCTGAAAAGTTCCCAAAGTGCAAATTGTTCTCTTTTTTTAAGCATCCAGCACATTATTTTCTCCAGCACTGTTCACATTCTGAATTGGCTTTCATACCACACCACTTTCAAGACGATACGATGAAATTACAGGGGAGTTACGGTCCATCTGTCTCTGGAAATAGTCTCTCTGTTTGTATAATTTGCCCGTGACACTCCATTCCCACCTCTACTATTTTATCTCAATCTGCCTCGATGAAAGGAGGAGCTGCAATGTGTGAATTTAAGGAACTTGTTAAATGTATTTAGATCCCTCAAGCCCCGACCATCTGGAATCCACTGGATGAGGCATCTCAATATGAACATGCTAAGCAGTACAAGAAAATACTATAGCCGTAAGATTTTAAGGTGACTATATTGCAGTGTAACATGGAACTCATTTCTTGGTTTGCTTTTGAGGAAACCTTGCTAGGTCAGCTAGACAATTGCTCATCTTTGTCTTAGAAAATGAAATCACTATTTTAGAGTGTGCTACATGCTGCTGTTTCTCACTGACAGTCCAATGATCATTCAGTGCTACAAAAGCCAAAGTAGGACACAGAAAGTGTGGCAGCAATGTTAAGCTACCTCTTTTTGCTGACTTTTCCTCATCTTTCTCTCACCTCCTGAGTCTGCACTTGCTTCTTTGTTTGTGGCTTCTTGGTTTTTGTTTTGGTCTTCAGGCTCATTTCTTTGGTTCTGGCTTCTGAGCTCATGAAGTTCCATGAAACTGTGATGGTAAACAGGTTATGCAACATAATGCTCTTTTATCAGTGGATATTCAACAGAAAAGTGGCGGTCATCTTCATGTTTCTCAGAGTGAGGCAGGGAAGCTCCAAACATTGATAGCTCCTCTGTGACTAACTTTAGATCACAGCGGGAAACAACTCGGCGGGATCCCCTGGACATTATCCATGCTACATAAGTTTGTTTCCCACTTTACCTGGTTTATAATGGTCAACATTGAGTTCTATCTTTAAAACAGAGTAGGATTGGCCCAATTTGCTTCTGGTTGGCTTTTGGCTTGCCGTGACTAGCTTCCTCTTGTTTCTGCTGCAATGCTTAAAGTCTCTGTTAACTAGCACTTAATAATTTAGGTATGCTTTCACAACATTTGGACTCTGTATTCTTTTTAGCTGCCTTGAAGACATTTAGTTTAAAAAGCAGGTTACAAATATTTTAAATAAATAGGTGGGGCTCAGATAAAACATAATCCATAAAAATCATATGGATGGAGAGGCTATAATTCCACTGAAGGAGTTCTTCTGGATTTAGACTTGTCATTGGAGTATCAGATGGCTTCTGTGACCAGAAGTGCTTATGCCCGGCTTAGGCTGGTTCATCAGCTATGTATGCCTGTTCCTGGATCAGGAAAGCCAGGCCTCAGTTGACCATGCTTTTTGTGACCATCTGCCTTGACTACTGTGATGTGCTCTATGTGGGGCTGTCTTGGAGGCTGCAACTAGTGCAGAATGCTACTGCTAGGTGAGTAAGTGGGGCAGCCAAATGGGACCATGTGTCACTGGTCCTTAGAGGGCTACACAGGCTGCCAGTGAGCTACTGGACCCAATTCAAGGTATTAGTAATTCAAGGCCCTAAATGCCTTGCACCCAAGTACCTGAAAGAGCATATAAATGCTCAGAGGCAATTCTCAATTCCATCTAGCCACTGTCAGTGCAAAGAAGAGGGGTATTTATAATACTTGAAATTCAAGCACAATGTTGTACTAAGTAGAGATATAGATATCTATTAGGCACTTTCAAAGGTGAAAAAGCAACAAGATTAGGCAAGCAATTCTTGTAATAGAACAAACAGTATGGCACTGAGCAGACATGGTCAGATTCAAAGTACCGTATTTTTCGCTCTATAGGACACACCCAACCATAGGACGCACCTTGTTTTAGAGGGGGGGGACAAGAAAAAAAATTCTCCCCCTCTCTGCTCAGCACCCCTTCAGCGAAGCAGCAGGAGAAACGGAGCCCCTTCCATTTCTCCTCCCGCTTTGCTGAAGGGGCGCTGCACAGCTCTCCCTCTCTGCTGAAGCCAGGAGCCGCCTGAAGCCTTTGGAGCGCAGGGGGAACTCACACTGCACTCCAAAGGCTACGGGTTCCTTTCGCTGACCCGAAGCCTTTGGAGCGCAGCGACCACTCTCGCTCTCCAGGTTTCAGCAAAAGCAACGCAAAGCCTCCGGAGCACGGGGGGAGCTCTCCCTCTGCACTTCAGAGGCTTCACGTTGCTATCGCTGAAGCCAAGGAGCCTGCATTCGCTCCATAGGACGCATACACATTTCTCCTACATTTTTGGAGGGGGAAAAGTGCGTCCTATAGAGCGAAAAATACGGTACATTAGAAGGCATCTTTGGATTGATGGGGCTTTACATAGAGAAAATATCTTCATATCCCAGTTCACAAACTGCAGTAGAAGAGCACATTGGTTAAGAACCAATGGTACTTTAGATAGCAAATTACTTCACTTTTTAACTGTGGTCCGAAGAGTGGGTTCAGTTGAGCCAGGATTGCAATCAGCCAGAAGAGTTAGCAGTAGACAGCACATGTCACCAACATTGTGTTGATAACACTCCTTGGGCACAAACCATGGCAGGACACCGCCAACCACTGCCCAAAACATGCTCATGATTGCTGAAAGTTATGTACCTGGCAATCCTGAAATTAATAATTTCGGAGGTGATTACTTTTAGGAGCTTTAAACTGTTTTTTTAGAAGTTTTAATTGTATTAGTATTGATATGTTTGCTGCCCTGGGCTACTCTGGAAGAACGTGCAGGGTATACATCTAATAAATAAATAATATGCATTGTCTTGAACTCCTTGAAAACAAATCCCCTTGCAATAGGTGGCTCAGCTTGAATCATAGAGCTATTTGTTTTGCAAGCACCCTCAGGCCTAGGTGCCAGATTAAGACATTTTTATTTGCCCAGACATTTTAAATTGTTTTTATGGTGTCTGTTCTGCTTAGTAGTTTTGCATTTATGTTGCCTCTCAGTTTTATTGTTGTTTAAAGGACGTTATTATATTGTATTTTTATGATTGTGCATTACCCTGGAAGCTGTTGAATGAAGGATAGTTTAGAATATATTTTTTTAAAAAATAACTAACTAAAAAAGAGTGAGAATCCTTGCACTTACCTTGTTTGGAAGAAGAACAAAACTTGGCATCCCATGTTTTCTCTCAGGTCATCTTAGTGGATCCAATACTGCATAAACATCTGCACTACATGCAGAATTTTTCTTTTAATCAATTGCCATAGACTTAGACACCAATATAATCTAGCGGGATTATTGTTCAAGATGTTCCTTCCCTGGTTATTCCAACCAAATAAATAATAATAATAATCCATTCTACTGAGCTTGTTTTGGGATTCCTGTCTCCCTTACAACTAGTCTTTCTAAAATCCATTTTAAACTAAATAGCTAACTAAATAGCTTCATAAAAGGCCCATTGTGAAAAGTAATTGGTTTGTGGGACACCCCAATAAAAATAATAAAGAGACTGCCAAAGGCAGTTTCCTGAGGTCAATTATCTTTTTGTTCCTGAAAGCTGGCTAGTAGTCAGGTCTAGCATTCCATTTTACAGATATGTTAATCAGTTTCCAGGTGGTGACCTACAAATCTGACCTCATCAACTGCCATAGGAAAAAACGAACCATCAGAGTAAATTCCTCAGGCTATAAACAGTGGACACGTGCACCTTGACAATCACCTCACTGAAACAGTGCACAAACTCACCTGAAAACAGACATGGTAGTGACATGTTGTGTGGTTAGCCTGGAATTCCAATTTGGTACTCAGGTTACCCTGCATGTGTTGCATCTTTGGTAGGTATCTCAGGAAACCACTTCCTGCAAGGACAGTGGTTCTTGATTGACATAATGCCACTACCGAACTTCAGGAGGGGGGGTTGCGGGCTCACGACCCCGCCCACACTCCCGCGGGGCTGGCCCCAGCCTCGCGGGAGCCAGGGATTCCCTCAATTAGCATACCCACGCACCGCCAGCCAATCGGGCCTTCTAGGGGGCCTTCTAGGGGCCATTTAAGGTCAGGGCAGCCCTCGGCTCGCCCCTTTTCTCCTCTTACCCGACGCGGTTTCCCACCCACCCGCCCTTTAGGTTCGCCCTTGACTTTGCTATGGGTTTCGACTGGTCGCCGCAAGGGGCCTGGTAGGAGTTTTTCCATTTGGCTAATTGGCTGGAATTTAAAGCCACTTGGTTTTTTCGCCTACCTCGTAGCAAAACGTCACAACTCCTGGGTTTTGGCGGTAGGCATTGGCCGGGGTATTGTCATGCAGAGGAGATCGAGAGGAGGAGCGCCATCACCTCCCCCAAGGCTTGGAGGGTAGTTCGTTAAAGGACTCCGAGGGGCGTCGCCTCGTCCGAAACCTACGGAGGCTAGGGCCTAAAGCGCGCCCCCGAGCGGTAACCCCTCGGGGAGCGCCTAGGGATATGCATCTCGGGTGGCTCCCCCTGTTGGTGCTTAACCCTCACCGGTTAGACCGGTTAGTCTGGTAGGGCCAATGCCTAAAGCCAATACCACTCTTGCCTGTAATCAATAAAGTTGTGGCCATTTTCGCCCATTAACCTAAAATTCTGGTGTCCCGTGTCTTCATTTTCATCTGTGGAGGGGGAGGGAATAGCCACGCAATACTGTTCATTTAAATGCATGCACATTCTGAATTACCACTTACTAGTGAAATAAACTTTCTAGTAAAGGTAAAGGGACCCCTGACCATTAGGTCCAGTTGTGAACGACTCTGGGGTTGCGGCGCTCATCTCGCTTTATTGGCTGAGGGAGCCGGCGTACAGCTTCCGGGTCATGTGGCCAGCATGACTAAGCCGCTTTTGGCGAACCAGAGCAGCGCATGGAAACTCTGTTTACCTTCCTGCCGGAGCGGAACCTATTTATCTATTTGCACTTCATGCTTTCAAACTGCTAGGTTGGCAGGAGCAGGGACCGAGCAAAGGGAGCTCACCCTGTCGCGGGAATTCGAACCACCGATCTTCTGGTCAGCAAGCCCTAGGCTCTGTGGTTTAACCCACAGCGCCACCCATGTTCCAAACCTTCTTGTAAGGAGGGGCAAAACCAAAACTGTTCTAAAACTGGTCAGGTGACAACTGGGTTTGCTATCAATGAAACTGATTGATCAATGTACTTTGGCCAGAAAGAAAGGGAGAGAGGGAGCTTCTAAGTTGTGCTAGCATGTTGCAGTAAAGCATTAAAATAGTCCTATGCCTCTAAGGGTAGCCCTATTATTAGACAGAATTGATGTGGGTGTCATGAAACGGCACCAATTTGTAACTTTAAAATTTACTACTGATGCATTTTCTTTCCAGAGAGGGGTGCTTGTGGGGTTTTCTCTCTCAGGTACCACCATAACTTGCCAACCTGCACCTTGACTTAGAGAAACAGCAGCACAATTTGCTGTTCTGTCTCCTGAATAAAAATACCCTCAACTGGCCCCAGGTGCCCCCTTAAGGATCAACACATTTAATGTGGCAAAAGCGTTCATCTTGTCTACAAAAACTCATGCCAAGATAAATTTGTTAGCTATTAAGAGCTCACTGGATATTTTGGAATAGTGTATTCTGAAGGGGATCTAATCACAGAGTTGAAGGTATTTACTACAGACCTCAGCATATTCATCTAATCCAAACCACACTTTGCCACATGCTGAGAAAATGTCACAGAGGTAAATAAAACAGACAAAGAATATTAGAACTGCATTCTGGGCCTGGAGCTGAGTTCAAGGGATACCAATGTGAAAAGGTGAAAGGTGCCGAAAGCACACACTGCTCACAGTAAGGTTGCCTTGCTGGCAGATGATAAAGGCAGATGGAAAATCACTTACCCTGAAGCACTGAAGTAAATTACGAGAGAGATCCCCTGAGAAGACATGAGGTGAAGCTCTTGATCAGAGAAACAACACTGGCATGCATTTCCCCTTGATACTCCTTGATTTGAATTTTCAGTTTTGTAAAGGGCACTGGGTTGACAGCCCTAGAAATGTGCATCTGTTCCTTTATAAAGCAAGCAGTGTTGAGATGCTGGCACTTACCTGCTGTCCACATGGCCCCAAACCAGACTCCAAACCTGACAGCTTCATCCCCCTCTTCACCTTTATGTCCATTCCCTAACGTTTGACCTTTAATTATAGTCTAATGCAGTGTTTCCCAACCTTTTTTGGGCAAAGGCACACTTGTTTCATGAAAAAAATCTTGAGGCACACCACCATGCCAGATGGGGAAAGGTCACTTTTTACTTATGTAAAAAAAAATAAAAAAATAGTAACTTCCAACGAATTCTGTAGGTCTTGTTTCTGAATCATTAAAGCTGCATTTGGGAAGGATTCGTAAGGGCGCACAGCAACTCAGTCCCACCAACTCCACAGCAGGGTTCTCAGGTTCAGTGAAGGGCTCCCTCAGGGGGGCACATATATACACCTGGGCTCCCGAAAAGCTACCGCAAGAGCCCTTCAGGAGTTCACATAGCGCAGGCCTGAAGGCTGCAGCTTCCCACTTAGCATCCCGCCACAGGAGGAAACCTCAAGTGGTCGACCTGTTTTTTTCCCCTCCCGCCTCCCTTTTGGAGCGCAGAGTTTTGAAGGCCGGCATCAACTCCGTTTTCCCGGATACTTCCCGCTCGAACCGAGGGCTGGGTGAAGCAAGGGCGGCGCTGCGCATTTTACCTCCACGGCGCAGGGGCTCTGGCTCGCCTTCAGCCACCGCACGACAGCGCTGGCTGCCACTTCGTCCTGCAGCAACAGCTCCAAAACAGCCGCCATGCCCACCTCTCTCCTCCTCTAGCACTACCGCGCGGGCGAGCCTCCGGGACAGGCACACAAGGAGCGTGGGCGCCACCCCTCGACGCCGTCCCAAAAGCCGCCAAAAAGCCCTAAAAAAAGAGGAGCAGCAAAAAAAACACACCACACACGGGGTGTGTGTTCTAATTCGCTTCTAACTCCGGGTTAGAGCGCAGCACGTGGAGGATGGGTGGGGAAAGAGAGAGGAGGCGCACTGATAGAACGCCAGGCACGGGGGCCGCCAGGGAGAGCCAGCGCGTGCCCCACCCCGGACGCTTGCGGCCACCGCCGTCCCTCCCTCCCAGGGAAGGCGGGATTAGAGCAAGCGCCCGGGCAGCAAGAAGCGCGCGCGCCGGCCCTGCCCTGGATCCCTCAGAACCGCCAGTCTCTGGGAAAGTGGGCGTGGCTTCAGAACTCTCAGGCAGCAGCGCCCGCCGCCCGGCAAGGCTTCCCATTGGGAGGCGCGAATGCTTTAGTGGGCGGGGATTGGCGCAAATATAGGCAGGGCGGGCTGAGAGGAGGAGCCGCCGCCGAGGAGCAGCGGCACCAGCAGCGTTTCCTCTCCCCCTCCCCTCCCGTGTCAACAAGCGGGGCGCCTACACCGGGGGTTTGCGCGTCAGGCAGGCAGGCAGCCAGGCAGGCAGACGGCGAGAGCCCCGCGCTGGGCGGCCTCTCCTCGCCGCCGCCGCCCCGCCTCTCGCCACCCAACTCGCCCGCCTCCCTCCCATGGCACACCAGGCAACGTCTGGCGGCACACTAGTGTGCCGCGGAACACCGGTTGGGAAACACTGGTCTAATGAATGAGGTACTTTTCTGAGCAGAAACTGCTTTATAGCAATTTTCCAAGAAATGAGCTCAACAAATGTGTCTTGTTTGTTTTTAAAAAGATACCCAGCACTTTTTACTCCCACTTTTGCCCCTAACACCCTTTGGAAATGGCACTGTGAAAGTCTCACACCATATTTCAAAAAGTAAAAGCCAGGACACACGGAAAGTTGTTGAGCTTTTTAAGAAGACCCCGAATTTTTGGAGTTTCTTTTATATACAAAAATGCCAACTTGACTTGCCTTTGAAATCCTGGTAATGCGGATGTTTGGCAGCCCTAACAACATCTGTGTGACAAAATCAGGCTGCCTGTATAAGCTGTCCTGCATCATCCATCCCTTTTTGACATGTGAGATTAGCCAGCTGCCATTAGGAGCCAAGTAAGAAATTTTGGGGTGACTGCTGAAACCATCTTTTTTCACCTACTCCATACTGCAAATCTGAAGAGCTGTTGATCAATTCAGTTGGCTTTTCCAGCATAACAGGCATGTAAGTGCAGCCATGGAGGGGATTTGGCTTCACTTCAGTGGTGAGCACTGATGTTTACCCACTCCCATCATTATAGCTGACCAACCTTGTGGAGAGTGGATATGGTGCTGATGAGGCCATCCCTCTGAATGCTAGACAGCAGGAGGAGATGGTTCTGCTCCTTAGCTTGCAGTTTTATGTGAACAGGCTACCAGGGCACTGATCACTGATCAGTTACCAGACAGGTTAGATGTGCTGCACATGGATGGTATAGGAAAAAGATGTTACTCTTCACTAAGGTAGATGACCCACACTTTTTTCTAGTTTTTTTCCCTTGCAGGTCCTTAATTAAATTGTGACCTTTAACCTCAAAACCAGCCTCACATGCTCATTGCTGGTGTGGAGGCAATTTGACAGTTTGCATTTCGTAGATATGAATTGCCAAATAAAACCAAGACAAACCATTCTTACTGTGGAATGATTGAAATCTGAACCCCCGTCTTTCTAATTGAGCACTTATTTAAGTGGGCAGTAGCCATACATCACAAACCCCTTTCCTTTTTTTTGCAGAACATCAGCAAACACAGCTTGACCGTATCAAAAAAAAAAATCATATTCACCCAACCTTAAAATCTGCTGGGAATGATCCAGCTGAAGTAAAGCACTTTTCAGCTTGCTCATACATATGCTTCCTCTGAAGTTTAATCCTCTTGAGTTGAAAAGAATTTCCTTCCTGGTAAGTTTTATTAGGAACTGTAGCCTTACAATTTCCACTGACTTAGCACATGATTGCCTATCTCAGTTGAAATCAACAGAGGTTAAAAGTGCTTTTCTTTAGCTGGATCATGCTGACATTATACAGGACAATGACTCAAATATCCTTGGAAAATATGAACTCACTAGGAACCTGAGATGACGTTTCAGTTATGCTTTTGCTGCTTTCATTAGCAAAAGGGTCAAGGTGTAGGGGGAAATGAGAGCAATGATTCTGCTAAAGTCAGCATACATCCTTTTATCCTACGAGGAGCCACCTGTCTATACAGAAACATGCCAGATTACCTGCTGGTATTAATAAACTTAGCTTTGTTGACTCTGGTGGCATTGTGCCAGGGTAAAGCAGCTACACCTTCAACTATGTATTGTTCCAATTTGTACTGAATGGAGACAAATTTCAATATAAAGAAAACAAAATAAACACATATGCATATAATAGCATTTTAAGAAAGTTGTGAAGATGTTTTGGGAAAGAATATAAAAAACCAACATGTCTAAGGGCTTACCCACAAAGCTGGTTCAGATGTTCTTTTTCTGATTGCATTTAATTCACCAATGCAGTACTGGTAAGATGGATGCTCCAACCTAAATCAGTCTCTGCTGCTCCATGCAGCTGGTGCAGCAAAGATACTAGGAGTTGTACATTGCACATTTTGTTTATAGTGGGTTGATTGTTATGATGGTAAGAAAATGGTAAGAAATATAATTTTAAGTATTCACTGGTATCTTCAGGAAACAAGACACGAAAGACAGAGACCCTAACAAGAATAATAATTGCTTCAGAAATTAAAGACAATGGCAATTCCTCCAATAACTAAGTATCTTTGTCCTTTCTATAAAAGCAAAATGATTCCCCATCACAGATTACTTGATTTCTGTGAAATAAACACTTAACATTAATAGTTTTCCAAAGGGGCTTTAATATACAATTCTGTATTCCACCAAACAAAAGATCAATATCTTTGCAAAAGTTTTTTTTTAATGAAATATTTATCAGGCTCTCTCCTGGGAGTTTTTCATCCCTGAAGCAAGACTACATCAAAGACATTTTATTTTAAACTCTTATCCCCATTCTTCAGCACCTCACATATTGACATTATTAAATGGCTTGCTAATGAATGTTAATTAAATCTCTTTGGTTGAAAAGGTTTTGGTGCGGGGAGGTATATATGATGTAAAATGTAAACAATCTTTAAATGTTGCAGAACTAAATCAGTGTCTTCCTTTTAACAGGTTCGAAAATGTAAGGTTGGTTATATTTGGATTCTAGATTGAGAAACAAATTAATGAAAGATAGGCATAATCTAAATGTACAGACTGAGATGTACAGTCAAAGATGTTGCCATCATACTAGCTAGCTAGCATAAAAAAGGAAATACATTCACCAGTATGGGCTTAATGTTATCGCATACCTTCCCAATGTTCCTAATCAGTTTTGAGAATGACTTTAAACTTTCACAGATTAATGTTGTTCCGATAAAGTGATGAATTCTAAGCTTTATATTTTCTTAAGCTAAATTATTAGCATTCTAGTTATTTTTCATGTTTTTTCATGCTGAAGAAGAGGTAGTTTAAGCCAATATAGATATGGATATTTTACAGTTGATTACAATTTTATATGCAATATATTTACTTGGAAGCATGTATCACTGATTTCAACTGAACTTACTTCTAGTCTTGAGTACTTTGAAGTACAACAAAAACTGTAAAATCGAAATATCTGCTCCAAATATATCTATAGGATGGGGAGTGACTTCATTATGCGCAGCATTCAACTAACTGGGCATAAAAAATAGCATTGCCTATGCCAGAATGCTGCCTTTAATGAAAGAACACAGTAACCTCGACGAAATATTTTGCTACAAATTATTTTAAAAACCATAATATTATCTAATCTGTATTCAAAAACATTTTAGTTCAGCTGGACATGCCAATGTCTCTTTTCCATTCTAGTGGATGAGGTTTAATGATGCAATAGTGTTAGGCTACAATTTTGGGAGGTGGGTTGTTAAGCGGGAAACCACCTCCGGTGAAGCGTGAAGCTCTGGCTCTCGTTCCTTGGTAGTCATGCTCTATGTTACTCAAGGCTCTCTCCTTTTCCCTTAGGGATGGAAGTAGAAAAGAAAGAAAGAAAGAAAGAAAGAAAGAAAGAAAGAAAGAGGGCATATTATTACATTTTTTATCTCAGTATCATTTTGAAAAGTTCCAAAAGTTTTAATAGCAGCAATAGCTCTATCAGGAGATCATTAAAAATAAGTTGATGAAAGCTTGTTTAGCTAAACAACCACAATTAGATGCCTGTTTGGATCTAATTAGGTGACTGCTTACGGTACGCAGAATTATTAAAAATTAGAACTAAATGAGCTCTTCTAATGTTACCCCCTCAAAATGGTCACAGTTTCTCATTAAAAGAATAATAAATGTAAGACTTGGAATTTCTAATCTTGGCACTGTTCCTCCAAATGATTATTTGTTTTTCAAATAAAAAGCTGAAATCATCAAAGGCAAAAAAGGGATTCCCCCCCCCCTTTGTTGAATTTTAATGAAGAAATTGTGTTAGCCATTTTCACCATTTAACAGATTTATAGAGATAATTATCCAGGTCTTTTTACACAAAGCCAACACTGCCTATATAACTTTGAACTGATAGGTGTGACCGTTAGACTTAAAGCCATAGGAAGAACAATCACAACTTGAATTTAGCAGCCTTAAGAGAAAGCAGCATAGTTTAACTATCCACTCAGATATTTAATGAGGAAAGGGGGGGGAGCCAGGAGAGCAATGTGAAAGACACATTTTCCTGAACTGAGATGTAAAATTACATAAATGGAGCAAAATATTCAAACAAATTTATCAGATCACTGTAAACTGGTGGTAACTAAAGCACAAAAATGCTGTATTATATTTTTTTCTAACAATTTTTAAAAAATCTTTGGACTTTTTATGGTACAGATCAAAGCCTCAAAAATGTCTGAAGCTAACAATAGGTTGTATGTAACCAGTGCTAGTTATCCCCAAAGCATACCCACTAAAATTAATGGGCACGTCTCACCTAAGGTCCATTACTTCCACTGCATATATTTTGAGTAGAACTTAGTTGGATACAACCCTATGGTTCAAAAAACTAAATAGTTTCCTGGAGAACATTTTAAATTTGCTTCCTAGTAAATGTTTTCTTTTAAAAAGTAATTCAAGGACTGTGGCACTGAGGAAAAGAGAAAGGGTGAGATTGTTGCAAGCATGTATGCAACTGTGCACCAAACTCTCCTAAATAATGACTAATGTGCTGTGATCCAAACATGCAACAGAGAGCAAGAAGCATAAGAGAGCTTATGATGATTTTCTGTAGCAGTCCCACAATCATGCCCTACACTGCAAATTTATTCAAGCTGTAATAGACACTGGACTATATACTACACTAGAAAGAAGTAGCTAAACATGTGCAGGTCCCCTTGACTACATGACTATTTTGGAGGCAGAAGGAAGGAGAAGGAAATAGTAAGAAAAAAATAAAAATAAAAAAGAAGAAAGGAGATAGCTTAATTCTCCTTTCTGGACTTATAAACAATTTACTATGGAAGTGCCATAAAACTGACAAAAATGAAAACCTCATAGTACTGTATGTAATTCTCATATATATGTAGGCGTAACTCTATTCCTTATAGATGGTCCATTGCCCTTTAAAAATATAACAGTAGCAGGAAATGAAATTCTAGAAATAAAATACGGCAGAGTGAATTTCGTTCCCTGTAATGCTGAAATGGAAAAGCTAAGCCCAGGGTTCAAATTCTAAAGATTATAGCTGTTTTCAAAAGGACACTTAGCTGTTGGAAATGGATCGCTAGACATTATGGTAGCTTTGTGTATTGATCATAAAGCCCCAGGAAGGCCATTAGCAACGAACAATTGTTGCTAATTCCAAACATCAAGGCAACATTATGCCATTTGCAGATGGGCAGAGGTTTTGCTAATTCAATCATCAGAACTGTTTGCTATCTAAAAACATGAAGTTTGGGTGGTAAAGGAAGTAACTAGTTTGAAATCAAATTCTGTATTTCTAAATGGGTACTAGTGCAGGTTCTAAAAATCACGTTCTAGCACAGGAAGGAGCGAAACAGGAATATATTAAATTATTTGAACTGCCTGATGCACATCTAATTCATAGATGGGGAGAAGCATGACTGCAAAAATCAAGACTGGGTGACTGAGAACAGAATCAAGAGACTATTAGATCAGGTAAACAACATGTACATGCAGCTAAATAGGCATGTGTGTGATCACATGAAGTTCTAAACATGGGGTTTCTCTCATGTTAAGTGGTTTCTGCATAAGCAAATTGCGATGTTTGAATGGTTTTGAATTGACAGGTGTGATATTGAGAATTTCTAGAAGCAGGGATGGTCCAGGACATGGGTAGGCAAACTAAGGCCCAGGGGCCGGATCTGGCCCAATCACCTTCTAAATCCGGCCAGCAGATGGTCTGGGAATCAGCGCGTTTTTACATGAGTAGAATGTGTCCTTTTATTTAAAATGCATCTCTGAGTTATTTGTGGGGCCTGCCTAGTGTTTTTACATGAGTAGAATGTGTGCTTTTATTTATTTATTTAATAATAATAATAATAATAATAATAATAATAATAATAATAATAATAATTTTTTAAAAGCATCTCTGGGTTATTTGTGGACCATAGGAATTTGTTCATTATTATTTTTTCAAAATATAGTCCAGCCCTCCCCCCCACAAGTTATGAGGGACTGTGGACCAGCCCCCTGCTGAAAAAGTTTGCTGACCCCTGGTCTAGGGTTTTGTGATATGTAGCTGATTTTGGAAGACTGACTATATACTCTTTTCAAATTCCAATGTGAAGGAACAAAGCCCTCATCAATGAGAAACAGCAAAGCAGTTATTGGCATCCGTCTGTCTCGAAAGACAATGGAGTGCACCTTCTGGGGTGAAGTCAAACTGCTAACACCCCATAGACCAAACAAAGCAGTGATGGGATGCAATTCAAATAAGTCTGGAAATAGCAAACTCAGAGAGCAATTCAGCATCAAGCTATTATGATCATTATGTCAGTGCAAGCATTTTTTCTTGGAAGATGAAATGATCTCCCCTTTCCTTCCCCTACAGCCAATTTGGGGGTGGAAGTGGGTGCACAAGGTATGTACAGGGGAGAAGGGGGAGCCCTGTTGCACTAGCAGGACTCATTGCACTGTCTCCTGCTAGTGCAACTGTTTACTTGAGTCTGGACCAACATAAAAAGCCCAGAACAGAAATTAAATGCGGGGGGGGGGGGCAGGATGTGGCTGAAAAAAAGAGTTGCAATTAAAGGATTAAGAAAGCTGGGCACTGACATGAGAAAAGAGATAAAACTACACTTGGGGGAATTTTCACACAAGTGACTTACAGGAAGTACTCAATATTTGGCAATTTCACATATCTCACCAGGGGAACATGTATCCACACACATGAGATTGCTGTCATAATCCGATCTCAGCTGGGCAGTAATTTATTATTAAATAATGTAATTTTTACCACCACTGGTACTATCACTTACTTGTTTTCATGTTCCTTGCGTTTTTGGGTGAGGTATTTTTTCTTTACATTTAGAAGCTCATTGGCAAGTCTTTCAATTTCATATTTGTATTCTTGACTCTGTGATTCATACATGTTCAATTCAGAAGACAAAACCTTTAAAAAAACCAAGAACAAACAAATGCCATGGGTGCTTTGTTGTCTTCTTGTACCTATACGGCTTTTATAAATAATTGTTATTTAAATCTGTCCCTGCACTGGGTAACAATTCTCTCATTCTGCATCATTACAATGCATTAATTTATATACTGCTTAGTGTCTGGATGTTTGTAAGCAGTTTACAAAGCATAAAAACCAGTTTCACAACATGGTTAAAATACAGAACCATTAAAAGCATGCCATAATTAAAATACACAATGAACAGCTTAAAATACACAATAAAACAATCATTTAGTTTCATTGATACCAATATTGATAGCAGTTATTATATACAAACTATTTCCATTTGCACAGTACATGAATAGATATACTATACTTACTGTGACATTCTGATCTTTTGAGAAATTCAAGAACAATATTCAAAATCATAAGGCTTAGAAAAGAACAAATTTAATGTTTTGTTCTTGTGTTTTTGTTTCTCTGAGGTGAATCAGACTAAGTTACAGAGTAAACCCCCTGAAATTAATGCACACGGCTAACGTAGATTCAAGTAGGTAGCTGTGTTGGTCTGACACAGTTGAAATAAATAAAAAATAATCCACTAGCACCTTAGAGACCAAGTAAGTTTGTTCTGGGTATAAGCTTTCGTGTGAATGTACATTTCTTCAGATACCAATATTGAATATTGAATATTGTTCTTGACTATCTCAAAAGATTTTTCATACTATCAGAATGTCGCAGTAAGTATAGTATATCTATTCATGTGCTGTGCAAATGGAAGTAGTCTGTATGTAATAACTGCTATCAATATTGGTATCAATGAAACCAAATGATTGTTTTATCGTATCTGAAGAAGTGTGCATGCACACGAAAGCTTATATCCAGAACAAACTTAGTTGGTCTCTAAGGTGCCACTACACTTTTTTTTAATGACTAACTTAGGTCCATTAATTTCAATGGATCTGCTCTACCTTTGTTGGCTACAACTCTTTGACCATAAGCATAGACTGCTATTTTAGTTTCAAACATTACTCTATGAGCCCACAAACTTTAAAACAACCCAGACAACTAATTGCTGTGTTTTATCCAATGTCTCCGTAATATGTTGAGTGCAAAAGCCAGCACAAAAACCTTAATAGTCATCTCCTATCCGAGGTATAAGCTGCAGCCTTAGTTATTACCACCTATGGCAAATGGGTATTACTTTTCACACTGCTTTCCTTAGAATGCGTAAACAGGGATGGGAGGAGGGGAAAGAATGTATTGTATTTTCATGCAATGAAAATGAAGGAAGAGCACTACATTACATATTAGCTGTTGCTGCTTAACATGGTGCATCAAGCGGTTCCAGGAGGCATAAACAAGCTTTTCTCACCCAAGAAATCCTGTCTTACAGTGACAAGGGGTTAAGAAAGATTACTCTTGTCAGCCCTCTAATAAGATGCGAGACTAATATAAGTCAATGCACCATTAGAGAAAAATGAAGGATTTAGCAATGTTTTCTCAATCCGTTTCTGCTAGCTTGTTAAGGACAGAAGGAAAACTGTTTTGACGGGGATGTTTAAAAAAAAAAAACTCATTTAAAAAGGAAATTAAGTCTCGTATAAAAATCTGGCAGCATCTCCAAAGACCCAAGTGGGATGCACATTTATAGTAATAGGCTGTAAATTTATGCTCTAATTAGATTTTAATTTCTTAATTTTATAAACAAATATTATACCACGAAATGCAAACAACAATGTTAGGAAATTCATACAATAGCTTTCTTCAGAACTGTATGTGTAAAGAACTCGTGGGCATTTCCCAAAAAGCACAGTTCATGTGATTCATAAGAATAGTCATGCTAAATTATGGATCACCAAACTTTATGATAGTAGCAGGTTTTTTTCTGTTCTATTTCCTAATGATCCCAACATGGAATTTGCTTTTTTCAAAGCTGCCACACACATCTTTATCAAGTTATCCACTATGATTCTAAGTCCCATTCCTAGACAGTCACCATCAGTTCAGATCCCATTAGCATATATGTGAAATTAATAATTTCCCCCCTATTGTGCATCACTTTACTCTTGCTTACATTGAACTGCATTCCCTTTTTATTGCCCATTCAACCAGTTTAGAGAGATCCTTTTGAAGCTCCTCACAGTGCATTTCCATTTTAACCACCTTGAACAATTTGGTGCAATCAGGAAATTGGGCTGCTTCACTGCTCATTCCTAAGCACATGTCCTAATGCCTATCATTGTGGGAGCTCCACTTTCTACATCCCTCTGTTGGGAGAACGGTCCATTTACTCCTACACTCTGCTTCCTGTTTCTTACCCAGTTACTGATTAATAACAGAACCTTTAGTCATTCCATAACTGCTAAGCTTACTCAGGAGCCTTTGGTGAGGTATTGTTTCAAAAGTATACAATATCAACAGGTTCACCTCTACCAATACATTTGCTGACACTCTCAAAGAACTCTAAGAGGTTAGTGGTACAAGAACATAAGAACAGACTGCAGGATCAGGTGAAAGTCCCATATAGTCCAGCACTCTGTAGTCCGAGTGGCCAACGAGCCCAGGGAAAGTCCACAAGCAGTGCAGCTGCATTCTCTCTACCCAACAGCTGGTATTCAGAGGCAAACTGCCTCTGAAAAAGACTTTACCAAAAGCATGCTGCTTCTGCTTCGATATGTTACTCAGAAGAATTCTGCCTCTGAATTTGGAAGTCCCATTTACCTTTCTGGGGTGACAACATACTTGTAGTTCTATTCTTAAAGTACTTATCCATGAATTAAGAAGTATACCTTCAGGTTCCAAAAACTTTTCAGAACACAAGTCCTTATGTCCCTGACAACAATGATTTCCTACTTCCTGGGGCTGCGGAATACAAGCTATCTATTTCTACACTCACTATTTATATAATGAATTATTGGAAATGACTCTTACTTTAAGCTGCTTGGTCTTCTCCCGCAGAGTGTGCCGATACAACTGCAACTGCTCTGCTGCTTCTGGTCCAGGCTGACGGGCCAAGAGGTGCTTCAGCTCTACATACAGTTTCTCCTTCTCCTAGGAGACAAGGTGAGATGAAACCAATTTGGAAGTTACGATTGTTCACTTGCCACCTTAGAATGTATGTAAGGAGAGGGAATGCAAAGACATGAGAACAGAAATATAAAAACAATCCAGACCATAAAGATTTTCATAAGCTAACTGTTTTGGTTTAGCTGTGGTGCTTTACTGCTTCTCAAACAAAAAAATCGTATCTGCTATCTTAGTAAATATGGTTTATCCTGAGTCAATTCCTCCAACAAGTGAGTCCACTTCTACCGATGAATCTATTTTGCACCTGTACTACACCAAGTGGCTACCAGCAAGCATATGAAAATGTTGCACAGTATATTAATGAAAACTGTAAATCACGCTGTAAGACAGTAATGAGATAATCCTTTCTAATTTTCACAAGGTTTTACAGTTTAAAAACTGATCATACTAAGAGATTATTTTATTTATATTTTTATCTTAAAACATTTGCTCTGCCACTCAGTATCATAGTGCTTTTAAGCCAGCCTGCAAGAATAATCATATATAACATATATAACAATTAGCCAAGCACTAATATTCCAAAAACCCAAGAAAGCTAACAACATAATTAGAACAGGGCAACACAGATTTAACAACCACCATACAAATACATAATTATATGGATTACTCATAGGCACAACACAGAACTTTTATCAAGAGCATATGCGAAAATATAAACATGCTGGCCTATAATGCTGATTGAAGCAAAATAGAAAAGTTTTGCATCTTTTCACTGTTAATTTGAGCTGAATTTTGCGTCTCTTTCACTATAGTTTTGCGTCTCTTTAACGAAGTATGGCAAATGCATCTCAAACCATATGGTTCTACTTTTGCAGGTATTCATGTTTATTGAGGTGGCTAGTGCAGAACTCAAGGCTTGAGTTCGCTGATTGCAGTTGCACTTTCATCCTTTTCCCTAGGCTATATAATTGGGCTTAAAACCCCAGAGTGTTTAACATATCATATTGAAGCATACACTGCTGAAGATAAATTCAAATTCAATCCTTTGTTGTAATTTTTAAATTGATTTTATTATCTTTGAGGGGGTTTTAAATAATCAAGCTGTGTGTAAATTCTATAAAATAAATAATAATCCTAGCCACTGGCATTTTTTACATGCAGAGTTCATCTTGCAACATGCTTAAGATTTGCATTACCAAATCCACTCGTAATGTACCAGTATTCTATACTTAGTTACAATCACCTGCTCAAAATTAATATTCTGTTGAAACAACATAATGCTTGAAATATGCAATGATGTACTAACAAAACTGATTTAGTCTTCCCTAATTTTCATGATCTTGATCCTGCCCTTTCTTCAAGGAATCTAGGCAATGGTTTGAAAGAGAGGTGAATATGTTAGTTCTGTAAAACATGCCCTCACTATACAGTTTTTGACAGATGCTGAAGACACACCACTTTACCCTGGCCATTGACACTATGCTTTTGGGACCCACACTATATTTGTAATTGCAATTTGTTTTAAACTCTTTGCACTGTATTTTAAATTGTTGTGACCCACCCTCAGATCTTAGAGTGAAAGCGTGGTAGAATAATAATAATAATGTAGAGAATACTTGTATGGGTAGGAATCCATACACCTGCAAAACCTTTGAGTTTGGCCACTGTTGTATCCCAGTTTACTTAGACTTTTTTTTACAACAATCAAAAAGAGTGCCAGCAATTATTCACCAAAAGTCACCAAATCTGGTCTCCCTTTCATCCTACACAAAGTTCTTTTAGTTTCGGGCTTCCTGTTTCCGGTGCGCCAGGAATGGAGCTTCTCTCAACACAGATAATGATGGAGGAACTTCATTATCTGCATTCCTCTTCGGCTGGAAGAGGAACCAGGCTCTCATCTGCCATTTGCTTGGCAGTCTGGCACTCGCTTCCCCATGAATGTGATGGCAGGCAAAGGCACTGGGTGCATGGAACACTCTGGCTGCTGCGACACCCCCCCCCCATCCTGTCCCTGGAAGCACAGGTTATCCTGTTAATTGGGCTTTAATTGGAGTAAACTACAGACACATGCCAGAGACAATGAGATAAGAAGCTGCAAAAACAACGCAGCTACAAGGATGTGAAAGGTTTGGATTGAGAGCAGATTTCATTTAGTGAAAGAGACGGTGGGGGGAGAGGAGCCCATGGTTTGCTTACTCAAGGTTTTTCTCTACATTTATGATACAACAACCCCCAACCTAGAATGCAAGTTTTATTTTAAAATATCAGCACAAGTGAGGATGGAATAAATTGGGATAGAATATGGAATTTAACAAAATTGGAAATGGGTATGTGAGAGAAAGGAACTGAAAGCTATGCTTTGAAAATATAGAGCAAAATCCTCCCTAATCTCCATTATCCATAAAGGAATGTGTGTGAGATAAGGTTAAATGGTCATAAATCAGTGGCAGGGAGGAAATGAGCCTACCAGCTGCGAGAATAGAAGTTTCTAGATTGACTGTCTGGAAAAATGGTGAAGACGGCTTGTTTACTGGAAGCCAAATCACGGGATGAAGTGATGCAGTGACTTTTGGAAACTGTGAGATAACAGCTTCTCCCATGACATGACGGGAACCATCAACAGTTGCAGGAATAACGGATATACCACCATATATGGATGGGGAAACATCATGGGGAAAATTGTCACATGTAGGAAAGAATAAGGAGTACAGCTAAAGTTCCTCACTTGAAACTTTATAAATTACCTATTATGCCAACACTAATTGAAATCACAAGACTGTAGCTGTTATATAAGGGATTATTATATCTGGATGGAATGGAATGGAAATTATTAAATTTTTGGAATGCAGAAAAAATGTAGAAGAATGAACTCATCAACTCTAGCATGTGAGGGAGCTAGTTTAATTGAATCGTATAATTTGACATATGAATATTTGGCATTAATAATTGTATTAATTGGATAAAATTTGTTTTGTTATAATGAGGCTGTTATTGGAATGATATTGGAGAATCAATAAAAAATATTTTTTAAAAAAACAGTTCTTCTAGTTTCTCCTTGAAATGATAGATGCCGTAGTTAAACACTTTGCTGGAAGAAAGTCTTTCATCTTTGTCACTGATCTTTTCACTCATATTTTGCATGGATTCTTTCTGCTTTAAATCCAGTCTCATTTTGCAATATTTGACAATGTCCTTACAATGTTCAAACAAAGTGGCTGCATCTTTCATGGTTTGCTTTGTGGCCAGTTAATCGGAAACTGAAAAGCAACATGACAGAGCAGAAAAGACAGTTGCTGAATGATGTCAAATATGCTTAAAGCCTTTTTAAAAAATGCTTTGAATTTTTCTTTTTGTTTGTGTATACATGAGAAACATTTTATTGCTGTTCAGAAAACTATGCATATTTTTGTATCACTAACTGTCATGGGCTCCAGAGAGGTGCACTTCAAACCCCAACCAAAGAAAGACAAAGAAACTCTAGGAATAAGTTGCAATTTACCATTTCTTTATCCCAGTTGGAATAATAATAATAATAATAATAATAATAATAATAATAATAATAAATTTAATTTATATCCCGCCCTCCCCAGCCGAAGCCGGGCTCAGGGCGGCTAACACTAAAATAGTGCAACATTATAAAAATTAATTAAAATCAAAATTGATGGCAACCATAAACTAAAGTTCTGTAAAAATTGCCAAAGGAGGGAGTCACGCTGCGCCCCGACCAAAGGCCTGGTGGAACAACTCTGTCTTGCAGGCCCTGCGGAAAGATGTCAAGTCCTGCAGGGCCCTTGTATCTTGTGGCAGAGCGTTCCACCAGGTTGGAGCCGCAGCCAAAAAAGCCCTGGCTCTAGTTGAGGCCATCTCTGTGGCATGGGACCTTCAAGATGTTTTTATTTGAAGACCGTAAGTTCCTCTGTGGGGCATACCAGGAGAGGCGGTCCCGTAGGTACGAGGGTCCTAGGCCGTATAGGGCTTTGAAGGTTAAAACCAGCACCTTAAACCTGATCCTGTACTCCACCAGGAGCCAGTGCAGCTGGTATAGCACCGGGTGAATGTGATCTCGCAGCGAAGACCCCGTAAGGAGTCTCGCCGCGGCATTCTGCACCCGCTGGAGTTTCTGGGTCAGTCTCAAGGGCAGCCCCACGTAGAGTGAGTTACAATAATCCAGTCTGGAGGTGACCGTCGCGTGGATCACAGTGGCTAGGTCAGGGCGAGAGAGGTAAGGAGCCAACTGCTTAGCTTGGCGGAGATGAAAAAATGCCGCCTTTGTTATAGCTGCAATCTGCGCCTCCATGGAGAGGGAGGTATCAAAGATTACACCCAAATTCTTAACGGACGGTGCTGGCACTAATTGCACCCCCGCAAGATATGGGAGTTGCCCCCTCAATCCCATTACGTCCCGTCCCAGCCAGAGGACCTCTGTCTTCGAAGGATTTAACTTCAACCGGCTCCCACGTAACCATCCAGCCACAGCTTCCAAGAATCTGATCAGTGTGTCTGGGGCCGAGTCAGGATGGCCATCCATCTACAGATAGACTAGGGTGTCATCAGCATACTGATGGCAGCCCAGCCCAAAACTCCGGACAAGGTGGGCGAGGCGGCACATAAAGATGTTAAAAAGCATCGGGGAGAGTATCACACCCTGGGGCACTCCACACACCAAGAAGTGGCGCGATGACAATTCCCCCCAAGCGCCACCCTCTGTCCCCGACCAGAGAGAAACGAGCGCAGCCATTGAAGGACTGTGCCCTGGATCCCTACGTCGGCAAGGCGGTGGTCCAGGAGTTCGTGATCGACCATGTCGAAGGCTGCTGACAGGTCTAGAAGAATCAGCAGCCCCAACCCGCCTTGATCCAGCTGCCTGCGGAGATCATCTGTTAGGGCGACCAGAGCCGTCTCGGTCCCATGACCAGCGCGGAAGCCGGACTAAAATAGATCCAGAGCCGATGTTTCATCCAGAAACCTACCAAGCTGTTCAGCAACCGCTCTCTCAATCACCTTACCCAGGAATGGAAGATTCAAAACCGGGCGGTAATTGGATAGATCTAAGGGATCTAATGATGTTTTCTTTAAGAGCGGGCGCACCACTGCCTCCTTCAGTTCCCCTGGGAATGTCCCGGTGCCAAGGGACAAATTGATGATATCCCCCAGGGGGGCCCGCACCTCGTCTGGACACGCTCTAATTAGCCAAGACGGGCACGGGTTGAGAGGACAAGTGGTGGGCTTTCCAGCTCGGAGGAGTCTGTCCACATCGGCTGGGGATATCCGGTCAAAGTGGTCCAATACTGGACCTGAGGACAGTCGAGGGGCCTCTAGTTCCTTTATTGTATCCAAATTGGCAGGGAGGTCATGGCGGAGCAACAGGACCTTCTCCGCAAAAAAGCTCGCAAATGCCTCACAGCTGTGTGTCAAATTGTTATTTAAATTTGGCTGTCCTTCGAGGGACGTTAAAGACCGAATTATACTAAATAATTGCGCCGGGCGAGAGCTAGTGGATGCAATGGAGGCCGAGAAGTAGGACTTCTTAGCGGCCTTCACTGCCATCTCGTAGGTTTTCATAAAAACCCTATAAGATGTTCTTGAAGCTCCGTCACGGGTACCCCGCCATACTCGCTCTAGCCGTCTGAGGTCCCGCTTCATTTTCCGGAGCTCCTCGGTAAACCAGGGAGTCCAGTTTCTGCGGGGTCGCAGAGGGCGCTTGGGTGCGATCTCATTGATGGCTGCCAGTAGCTGGGTATTCCAGCCCTCAACAAGCTCAGTCAATGAGTTGCCAGGGGGAGAAAGGTCCCGCAAGGCTTGACGGAATCTATCAGGGTCCATCAGCCTCTGCGGGCGAGCCCAAATCCGCTCGCCACCTAAGCAGGGTGGGGGTGGAACGTCAATCCTGGCTTTCAGAGCATGGTGATCAGACCATGGCACCTTCATCGAAGGAAACATGATCATATCTATACCGACGCCAAAGATCAAATCCAGCGTGTGGCCTGCTTGATGTGTGGGGCCCGAAACAAACTGGGAGAGCCCTAGTGTCGGGAATCTGGGAATCTGTATTGGATTTAAAATAGTTTTCGTATATGTAACTTTCAGCTGTTTTTATATAAATATGTTTTAATATATATTTTTATATAGGTTTTGTGAAGTTGCCACTAGATGCTTCATAGGAGGTGATTAATAAATGAAATAAGTGGTATGTTGTGAACTACCCTGTTATCTCTGGATGAAGGCAAAAATCTCTGGATGATATGTGCAAAAATCAGGAGTAAATATAGCTCTGCTCAGACCTCCCTTGGAGTACTGTGTTGGATTTGCATCATAACAGTTAAAGGAGGATGTTGATAAACTAGAAAAGATTCAAAAGACACCAAAGCTTATAAACAGTCTAAAATGCAAGCCATAGAATTATGAGGAAAGTTGTGCTTTGAATGGAGCTGGGAAAGGGGGTTAAGTTGACTTCTGTGGAATTTAAAATGTTATTAAAGAAGATTAACAGTTGCTCAACATTTTCTATAAGGATAAACCAATGGACTTGGACTACCAGAATACAGCTTTCAGTTAACATTGGAATGGGTAAAGACAATAGCAGCTTAGGAACAGTCTAGAGAAGCTGTGAAAATTTCTTCTCCTGTAATTTTTAAGAGATTGGGCAGTCATCCATTAGGAATTCTTTTGGCATATGTTATTCTCCAGAGCAGGCATAGGCAAACTCGGCCCTCCAGATGTTTTGGGACTACAACTCCCATCATCCCTAGCTAACAGGACCAGTTGTCAGGGATGATGGGAATTGTAGTCTCAAAACATCTGGAGAGCCGAGTTTGCCTATGCCTGCTCTAGGGGCATATGTGATCCCCTCCAATTCTAAGATTCTGCAATTTAAAGAATATAGCTAAAACCTAATGGAAAGGGTTTATTGGCCCTTGAAAAGGTTATTATGAAGAAGACTAATTCTGAGTTCGGACAGCACAGATTTTTCAAATGAAGCTCTGGCATGTCTTTAAAAGCCAGTAGAGGGCCAAACAGACACAACTAGCAAGAGCCGGTGTATGTTAATCAGTAAAATCAAAAGGTCTTGGGAAATTAAATAGCAAATACATGGCATAGCTTAGAAATGGCTTAGGTGCTAGAAAACAAAGAAACAGAATGGTCTCAGTGGCTTCAGAATGCCTCTTCATATGGCTTCCTTCCAGTTACAATTTCTTCATGGAGCAGAAAAAAACAAACACGGTCCCCAGATTTTATCTGCTAAACCCAAGTGTTCTTTTATGACAGATGGGTTATCATTGGCATCCAATTGCTATATTGGATCAGACCAGCGGTCTGTCAAACCCAGTGTTTTTTTCTTGGAACTGTGGCCAATGTCAGATTATGCTGTGAAAGAGCACAGCAATGGAGTATATTTAAAAATCTAGTATTTATTCAATTAGTCCTTTAGAAGCTGAACTGAAAATGGAGAATAATCACTTTTTCCCTTCCACCATAAAAAGCATTTCCCCTTTTTTCTAGGGCAAAGTAATTTGTTGTCATTTGTTTGCGAATTCACCACTTAAAAAGAAGGGGGGGGGAGGCAGAGACATCACCTTGCCAACAAAGGTCCGTATAGTAAAAGCTATGGTTTTCCCAGTAGTGATGTATGGAAGTGAGAGCTGGACCATAAAGAAGGCTGATCGCCGAAGAATTGATGCTTTTGAATTATGGTGCTGGAGGAGACTCTTGAGAGTCCCATGGACTGCAAGAAGATCAAACCTCTCCATTCTTAAGGAAATCAACCCTGAGTGCTCACTGGAAGGACAGGTCCTAAAGCTGAGGCTCCAATACTTTGGCCACCTCATGAGAAGAGAAGACTCCCTGGAAAAGACCCTGATGTTGGGAAAGATGGAGGGCACAAGGAGAAGGGGACGACAGAGGACGAGATGGTTGGACAGTGTTCTCGAAGCTACCAGCATGAGTTTGACCAAACTGCGGGAGGCAGTGGAAGACAGGAGTGCCTGGCGTGCTCTGGTCCATGGGGTCACAAAGAGTCGGACACGACTAAACGACTACGCAACAACAGCACACCACTGACCCTCATATTTCAATGCACTCCATTGTGAGCCACTTCAAAGCCCCAACTGGCTGCAGCTTAATAATTTTTTCCTTCAAATACACCTTATTCTTCCTAGCAAGAGTGACCTAATCACAAATCTTGTCGGATTTCAATACATGACTACACTACTGACAGTAAACAAAGTCCTAAAAGGCATTAAGCCATTCTTAATTAACTTTCACTGTATTATAGAGAAAGCTGATTTTTAAATCATATGAATGGTGCTGAAGTGACAGTCAATTGGGGCTTCCAATAAAGCCAACAGGTCTGAAAAATATAAGCTTGAGGGTTGCCTTTTGGGAAACTTTGTGGGTCTCCCGTGTGTGTGCTGAAAATGGTTGCTAGAAAGCATTTCAACCGAACAAATACTTAAACAAAAAATGTCCTCTGCTTTTCCATTGGTGTTATTCTTTTAAGAAATCAGTAGAGATATCTTGCCCTTCTATTAAGATAAGGGGTGATATCCATTGTTAGTCATACTCAAAGAAGAACCATGGAAGTCAATGGATTTAAAGAACCTACCGTAAGTCTGTTAATTTCAGTGGGTCTACTCCAAATATGACTTAGTCAACCTAGAATCCCAGAATCTGTCTTAATACAGGTTTAGCACTTCATCAGAAGATTTCTGTTCTAATGCAACTGTCTGTTAGAAATGAAACCCTAAACTACTAGTTTCTGGATTACCTTAAAAAATAAGCACTGCATAGTAAACAGACAAATATGTTGAGAATCTGTCAGTACCATAAATGACTCAGAAAAACAAGAGAAAAGGATGGTAATGTTAAAAGGGACATCCTTGACCAATTTTTTGCTTGATGTATTTAACTAGTAATGAGTTTCAGACCCGCATTTCTGTAGAAAGCTTTGCATCATGAGACTTCAACCAGAAAGAAAGAAAAATATTTTAAACAGAGATGTAGAAGAAGAAGAAAGATTGAACCCACATGGATATTTTGCTTCACATTTAAGCTGCCTTTGCTGATCATCCTCTTTGCCTGCTTTTCTTGCTACTATGTAGCACTATAAGTCTTCCTGTCAGACTCCTGGGTGTGAATAAAAAGAATTGTAGAAAAAACATCTATCTACAGTACACATACTTCTAGTTAATCACTCAATTGCGTGGAGTGTGGCCAATATTTTCAAAAGCAATTCATGATTTTGAAGCCTGGAGCCAGAGTGGCTGCCCTTGTTATGAATAAAACTTACCTAGTTTTAGACTTTTTGGTATCCATGAACAAAGATACCAAAATAAAATGAAAAATATCAATATCATTTACAAGATACATTTTCTTTCACAATACAACCTCATAATTATTACAGAGATCACTGTTTTGAAATTATCCCACAACAAAAACCTCTAGTTTACTCATAGGTGAAATTCCATTATGCAATTCAAAATAGGATTGAACTGTTTTTCATGCTGTTGGCTTTTCCATTAATTGTGACTATAGAAGATGGCAACTGTTTTCACAACCAAACATGTCCCAGCCTTGAATGTTGTACATGTTTGTATTTTGTAAGAGGGTCCTGGTAATATAGATAAATAAGGAGCAGCTGATAGACCGCTGGTCTTATTTGCAATTGGTTTCCAATTTATTTCTCTCGTAACCCTCAACAAGGGCCAACCAAGTCCTCTGAACATTGTGCAATGGAGTGGATAATAACCCCATTTAGAGACAATGCATACATTTCTATTAGAAAGTGAAATCTATCCTATGCAGCTGAAACTGGTTTCCTCTCCAATATGTATTACTGTCATCATCTAGCAGCAGCAGAACCACATGTCTTGTATTAAACCCATTATTATTATCACTAAACAGTATCTATTTCTTTTAAGTCTTGTCATTTAATTTGTCACTGAGTTAAGATCACCAAATGTCAGGGAAACATCAAAAGGAAGCCCATTATACTTAATTCTTTCTTCTTCAAAGAAGAAACAAAATGTGTGTTAACAGTGGTCATTTGCCTACATTCTGTTACTGTATTCCAGTAAGCCAGAAGTTGCACGGAACAAAGCGGACAGGACTCCTGAATCCCATTTGACAGAGTTTATCTTTCCAATTTACTTAAAAACAAATGCAACCAAAATTATAGATACTAAAGAAGTTTGGTGTCTCTCTGTGTGCAGGCTGAAAGGCAAATCTCCTCCTCTCAAAAAAAGAAGCACCAAATCAAACGAGTCCCATACCCATTCTAGCTTGGATATAGCTTGAAGAGGGGTTTGCCTCCAATCCCCAACTCTTGCCCTCCCTGCTTCAAAGGCAAACCACACCATTTTTATTTATTTTTTACATAAGTGGCAAAAAAGGCTCATTAACTCCATTCCGTATTTGAAACGATACACCAGAGAATGGGTAGGCAAACTAAGGCCCAGGGGCTGGATATGGCCCAATCGCCTTCTAAATCTGGTCCGCAAACATTCCGGGAATCAGCATGTTTTTCAGTGGCGTAGCGTGGTGGGTGCAAGGGGGGCCGTCCGCACCGGGCGCAACATCTGGGGGGGGGCGCTCGCTGCCTCCGGAGTCGCCGAAGAGCCTCAGGCGCAGGCTGTAGCAGAGCCCCATGTCTCACGGAACTGACGAGCTGTGCGCGCGCCCGGGCTGAAGGCGTCCGGCAGGCAGCGGCTCTCAGCGCTCATCGCAGTCCCCGCGCGTCAGGGCCGTGGAGAACGCGCCAGGCAGCCCCTCCTCACTGCCCCGCCTCCGCCGCTGCTACTGCAGCTGCTGGGCCATGTTGCATTTTCCTCGCCTCTCTGCCCCCCTCCTCCTCCGGGCAAGCGGCGTCGTTTGGGCGCCAGCGCCAGCGGCAACTCGCCTCAGATCGGCAGGTTAGGGGTTGGGGGGGCACAAATTACTTGCCTTGCCCCGGGTTAGGGGGCGCAAATTACTTGCCTTGCCCCGGGTGCTGACAACTCACGCTACGCCACTGATGTTTTTACATGAGTAGAATGTGTCCTTTTATTTAAAATGCATCTCTGAGTCATTTGTGAGGCATAGGAATTCGTTCACTTTTTTCTTCTTCAAAATATAGTCCAGCCCCCCACAAGGTCTGAGGGACAGTGGACTGGCCCCCTGCTGAAAAAGTTTGCTGCCCCCTACCCCAGAGCATGCTTGAGGCTTTGAGAATTTGACATGTCTGCACAGCTAACATGGAGAGCTCTTCCCCAATTAATATACTCTTGTGTTCCCTTCTGGCTTCAGACTGCCCACAGCTTGGACATTCATTCGCAAGTTTCTATTAAATATTTTCATTTTTTGGATGTTTTATGCCACTTTGCTTCTCTAAAGCCTGACTTATTGCTGCTCGACATTTATGAGAAAAAATAATATAGGTTGTTCCAAATTAAAATGCCAGTCATCCCTGAGTGAAAGTTCTTATTCAGATTTAAGTAAACATAATATGCCCTCTGATCATAAGATGGTCTGTCCCAAGCTAAATGCAGCTCATCTTTAAAACTAAAGTTTACTAAAGTAAAACAAAGCCTATTAATTAGAGAATCATTGCAGAATCATTGCAGAGCAATGTATACCATATAAACATTAAATTAAAACAGAGTAACAGTATTCTCATTAGGGAGCTTAAAATAAAATACAAAAAAATGTAATAGCCAAGTACTCAGATTGCTTTATATGTTGATGTCTGCCCTATTCCTTTGAAAAAGGATGGGCTATATGCACAATTGAATAAATTAATGATGAATTATGAAAAGGGGGACATAACAAAGTGGATCACCACTCTGTTAACAATAAAGACAGAGCAACGAAAAATGAAACAATACATAGAAAAGGGCTACAGCAGAGACCCTGTATCCTTGATAGACTCCTACCCCATTCCCATAGTAAATAATGCTTATGAGAACTGCACATCAAGGAGGGGACTCAGACTGAGGGTTTGAGGCTTTTCAGCATTTCTGCCAGTGTATATTATTTGTATAAATAAACCTTAGGATTATTTTTAGCAAATCCTGCCAGCCTGTAAGATTTGTTTTTCCAGTAGTGCTCGAAGAAGCCCATGGATCTGCCTCTAGGCTAAACCATGACAACATATTTCTGAACCTGTCACTCCATTTATTTTAATATTTTGTGTTTCCTTCTTCTGAATGTGAACTAGCTGCCGTCTTAATCAGATTTTGGTCCTACTAGTGCCTTGCATGAAACAAATTCAGGATACAGAATTTCAGCTACTAAATTGCACACATGCTGGTTGATGGAGGCTAATATAACCCAGGTCATTGATCTCTGCTGTACAACGCAAGCCTGCACAACTTGTGACCCACAAATAGTGTCAGTTCTTGGAATGAATGAATGAATGAATGAATGAATGAATGAATAAAATATAGGGTAGGATCCAGAGTAGAACCTTTCAGGAAAGGAACAGAACTTCCAGAAAAAAAGCTCTGTACTACAGCATGTTTACCTGTCCACTACCACCTAGCAACACACCCACAGGCCAGCACAAATAGCTCTCTCCGCAATCCAGACTACAATTCTATTGCAAGCAGAAAAGGAGAGATAGAAAAGGCTAGAAGTCTTACGCTAAATATATCATTCATTTGCAGAGGAACATTACATTTGCTGCTTGCTCACTTTGCTCACTCTTCCCAAGCCAAGTTGATTATCAAAGGCCAGTATCTCAAGCCTTATGAACTGCATGCTCTTGTAGTCCTCTTCTTGCAGATAACAGAATGCTGCCCAGGGAAACACCAATGCAGCAGCTAACAATTCTGAACACACAAGGGTGTTCACTTTGATGGGGGTTTTTCCTGAGTCAGGCTGTTGCACTAGTCTAGAAAATGGCACAAGTGCTAACTCTGTCATTAGGAAGCCCAGTCTGTCATTTTAACTAGAGTTGATCAACAGTCTCACTCCTAATGAAGATTCATTCACAGTCCAAGAAGTCACATTACAATTCTAGTCCTCCAATGCTGCTGCCTTGGTTACATATTTCAGAAATAACTAGATCCTTGTTAAACACCAAGAACCTCTCACTACATTTTGCAAATCCCTGCTATATATTTATTCTGCTTTGCAGGCAGAAATGTGCACTACATATCTTTGTAAAATGCATTTTTTGTTTTACTTGTTGTTCTTGGACAACTGCAGGTCACTGCAAACAAAAGTAATCTTTTATGCTTTCTTTTATCTATATGGTGGGACATTCAATAAAGCATTTGTAGAATATCAGCTATTAACAAATATACAGACTGCACAAACATTATTTTGGGTGCTATCAAGCATTCTTCTTCTTCCCCTATCAGTCCAGCATCAGCCTCCCAAGAATTCTCGTCATCATTTCACATTAGAACCCGAAACTGCTTCTCACATTTTTCTTTAGCAACTACCATCCTAAACTAATATTTCAGCACACTCTGCTTGGTGGTAGATACAACTTCTAGAGTGATTCTGGGTATTTATACCCAGAAAAGAATTTATAGCAAACAGAAAGGAGCCAGAACTGCTGCTATTCATCAGAGACTGAGACTAATGTCATAATCAAGGTTCCAGCATTAAGAGCAGAATTTTAACAGAAAGTTTAAAATATTTTAAAAGCTGTGCTGCTTACTGTTCTAAAAAGAGTCCTAAAACATTTAATCTTACAAAGACTTTAATTGCAATTAGTGGAAGAATTACAGTGAGGTTTGACATTGCATTGATGAGGAAAACAAAACCCTCTGCTTTGAGGGTTTCATGTTTATTGGCATTATAACCAAAATGTCAACTACACTGAACTCCAGAACTATTTGTTCATGATGTAATGAAGCAGTGAAAATTCCAAGTGGGCTAAGAACCCTTCTTCAAGATATTACATAGGAAGCTGATACTAGTTTAAATGCAACAATGTATAGCCCTGTTCAGTTTACTTCTATGAGCATAGTGAGGTTGTTTTCTTCTTTTTAAAGTTTTTGCATAATAAGAACATTTTCAGCTCAGGATGCCTATGATGAAATGTTTTATGAGGCATATGAAAAATTAGCATACAGTAACCTTCACTTTTTTCTTTTCTTTTACAACAATGGGGAAAAGTTGCCTTAAGCTTTTCAAGATAGCTGCAATATGGATATTCTCAAAAAACTCTTCTTAAAAGGTCTTTCACTTGTGATAAATTTCAGCAAACACTTCTGAAAGCTGCAACGTTTCAGTTCATATAAATCAAGAAATCCATGAACTTCACTCATTGTCATGTGTGTGCCATATTTGGCTTCCTTTTTAAAAGCTATCCCACCTTCCTTGATCAGCATTGAAAAATCATATTCTACAGAAGAGAAAAGACTCTTTGAGACTGAACCTTCAACCTTTATGTTTCTTATTTTGCTTCCTATCTAGAAGCCTTCCTATACGCTTACACCTCGGACTTATTTGGTCAGCTGCAGCCCCTTCCTGTTTCGAAAAGCTGTCTCTATGACTTTCTGCGCCTGTTTGGGCTTCCGGGGAGCTTTGGCTGTGTTCCAGCTTGCTCTCTGTTCCTCCCTTATCAGCCAGCCATCTAAGGTCAGGGGGAGTCAACGCTGGCAGCTGTGAGCTCTCCTGTGCTGGCTTGAAAGCCCAGCCTCCCTGTTCCTGACTGCATTCTGCAGACGGCTGCAAGATTACACTTGGAGCTGGTGTGTTCATGACACGCAAGCATCATCCTTTGCTAGGTTTTCTGTTTTAACAGTTGAGAAATTAGCCCTCAGTTACCCCATGCTGAACTGATGTCATAGCATGGATATCTGAGAAGTTAATCCAAACGGTGAGACCCAACTTGAAGCAACTTGAAGGAAACATTTTCTTGCAGCTGGATTCATGAACTTCACTATTGCTTTCTAGTGAGGGGCATACAGCCAACAAATTCTAGTTTGGCAATATGACAAACTCCTTTGAAAAGAAGCTACTTATTCACTCAAAGCAATTTCAAGATGAAAGACAGTCAGACCCTAGAGCCATATTCTTCTTTCCATAATAACAATTCCTCTAAGAGTATATCCATAGGATCTGAAGCCAATTCAATATGGTTTTAGGCTTGGACTTGTGGCTACTCTGGTTCCCCCAGTGAGTAAGAACACAATAAGAGTGCTAGAACACAATAAGAGTGCTGCTGGATCAGATCAAAGGCCATCTAGTGTCACTTTCTGTTCTTATCGTGGCGTGCCTGATATCAGTGGAAATACTGATAGCACTCTTTCGCTCATGAGTCCCAGCAACTAATATTCAGGGACATTAAGCCAGGTACTGGAGGTAATATAGCCACTAAGATTAGTAGCCATTATTGACCTATGATAGGAGATAGAGAGTTTTATCCTTTTGATTTTCCAGACATTTCAAAAGCCTTTTTACCATCAATTATGATAAATTAAGCTGGAAATAGGAGCACTACCCTGCAGTAGGTCTGCTCTTACCGTTTTACCTGTGCTAGATAGGCAAGGATATTTGTGCAAGCTTCTTAACTACTTTACAGAATTTGAAAGTTTAAGATTGCTCTTCAGGAAGGAACTTCATTTAGTTAGAGTCATTGATAAAAGCTGTCGTATTTTCATAGGCAAGCAGCTCCATACAGTTGTAGGGATGCACAATAACAAGGGTTTAAGGAACGACTAGTAAAACAACCTGCAGCCAAGCAAGGGGAGATTGGGGTGGTTTCTCTGCATCGGATGGAATGCATTGTAGTCTGTATTCTGCTACATCCTTGACATGCCTCTCTGTCTCTCCGAGTGCTTTTAAGTAGTAAGTTTGTCCCCTATGGCATGGAGCAGATTGCACCAAAATGACTAACATTTTCAAAACAACTTAATGAGAGAAGAAGATACCTTACAGCCTCTTAGAAGATGTTCACCCTCACCTTGTCTTCCAATGACACGAGTTGAACGTACTATCACTATACTCAGCATGTTTTCTAAAAAACAAAGTAACACAGCAGTTCTTTTCTGCATTTTTGTTGGCTTGCCATCTTCTTTTGTTATGGGAAGTAGGAGTTTTCCATTTACTAGGACAACAAATCAATACCTCCAGTGCTCTCCCACACAAACACAGCCATGGAAGGCAAATAGCTGATAGTTAATTCTTTAATGACAAAAGCAACACTTACAGCACTTCCTAAGGTGCACCAGATGCACACGTGCACACACTTCTTGCACCAACATAGCTGGCATTAACTTTTCCAGGTTCACGCCTGGTGGAGCAGTTGAAGCAACAGTAGGAGCATGCCCTCCCCTGGGCTTATGTATCCTTGTCTGATGGTGTGCATGCCTGTAACCTGAGACGGACTTCTCCTGCACAGAGGTTGCCCCTCCACTTCCCTCTTCAAGATCCTCCTGGTTCTAGGAGACAGCAGGACAGGGGATGATGGGGATTTGACCAGTTCACCCGTCACATGAAGAGCCTCTTTCTCTGCTTCTGACACATCCTGCCCCCATCTCCACCTTTGACTGACCCTTCCCCTTCCCTCTGTCCTGGCTGCTGCGTTGTGGGTGGCATCAAACCCCATAAATCACTGCCCCCCTCTCCTGGGTCAGCCTCCAGACCCCCTGTCTCCATCACACACTCACCAGAGCCCTGTCATCCCTGACAGGCTGTGACCTGTACACAACTAAATGGGGGTAAAATCTACTGAACACTGTAGGATTTTCTTCCAAGTCCATGGACAGGGATAGCCTGATGACTGCAGTCCATGTGTTGGTAACCTTGAGGTTGGATAACTGCAATGCACTCTATGTGGCAGCCATTAAGTCGTGAGCCACCCCAGAGCTAACTGCTTTGGTATGGATGATGAAGTCCCCCAACACTAGCAGTCTGGAAGTCCTCAACACCACCTCCAAGATCAGCTCAGGCAGCAAGACTGCTGGGCAGCAAAGTGGGAGGTAACCAGCAGAATCCCTAATCTGTCCCGATTACGCAACACCAGGAACAAACACTCTGGACCCCCACTGAACTAGACAGAGAGCCTGGCGAAAGATAAATATATAAATTTATTTATGTATTTTAAACTATTTTATTCTCATTTTTAAGATGCATGCAAAACGGAGCACATCCATAAAAATGCAGAGAACAAAAGCTTTCCTTGGCACCCATCCATCAAGAATAGGTAAGAAGAAATTATATAAATCCCATGTGATGCAATGGGTGCAATTTTATGACCCAGTAGAATTGCCTTTTAGCTCCAATGAATCTTTTAAATTCCCTTAAAACATAAAGGAGATTAAATATTCATGGAGCTTTCCTAACAATAAACTCAAACTAATTTCTCTTCCGGCTGCAACTTTGTCTTCTTTGTAACTGGCACCTTTAGTCTGAAAATATCTCATACTGAGATCCCATCAAAATAGCTAAAAATGGTGAGGATTCCCCAGAGTTGTAATTTTGATCCAATTTTGTCTAATTCTTCTGTCAAATTTGCATCTTGCTGTTGTCCAAAAGAAGATTCATCACACAAAAAACCCTCTTCTCTCTTTGTGCTCTTAAAGAAAAGGTACAAAGATTCACTAAGACCTGAAGTGAGGAAGTTTTTTATCACAAATTCTTCATTTGGGTGCTAAGTGATCTGCTTTATTTTCTCCATCTCTTGATGCTAGATTAACATAACTGGTTTTTATTGGAAAACAATTTTCCTTTTGTTAAATTCAGCTGATTACCTCTAATAGATGAAGTTAAACTGATCATTGCCATTCCTTTTTTAAAAAGCACAGATTTAAAAGTGTTGCCTTCTCCTGAAGGTTTTGTTCTTTGGGGAGGAAGGAAAAGTTAGTGCCAACATCAGAATGCTTCTCAACTTAAAAACCATGATGATTCTCTCCCCCCCCCTCCCTATTTTACACACCATTTCAATATGAATTGGAATTAGAAATAATAAGGTGGCAATGTGAACACACCCTTTAGTCTCTTCTGCACAATATCATGTTTCTGTCCCATCTCTTGCTCTATGTGGTATAGCTCACCTCCTGCCCAAAACGATTATAATCAAGGGGCTACCAACATTGCAGGGGGGGGCAACTGGAAAAGGGGGAAGGGAGGGCCAAGTTCAAGCAACAGCTCCCAGCCCAGCTAGAACTGACTCTCCATCCTAGATTGCATCTCGAGGACCAAGGAGGCTGCCCAATCCTCAAATGGGGTTTTGCAAAGGTTTTAGAAAACTTTAACAAGGGATCAGAAAAGAAGCATGTCAAACAATTTGAGATCCCTGAATGATTTAGGGAATAACAAATGCCAAGACTTAAAAGCAAGAATGTGAAGTGTAACAGGCCTATATCAGTGAAGCTAAACAGGGCTTATTCCCTCCGTGCCCTGCCAAATCTGTTCTGGGGGTACCCTGGGCATCTGGAAAGATTTCGGGCATAGACAAAAGTCCTTGAAACCAACAGGACTTCACTGGATACAACCCATCAAACTGAAATAATACAGCACATGCTCCATAACCATTTTTTAGGTTCAGGCTAAATCAGATATCAAGGTGAAGTACCAACTTCAGGCTGAAAACACTGCTCAGAAATATATTTACATTCTTGAATAGAAATCCCAGCATAAAGATTTGTTTGATTAAGGGTACAAGAGTCCTCTTAAACCAAAACAGTTTAAGGGTTCAGGACTTCAAAATTCACTATGTAGATTTTAGAATCAGACTTTGGGAGTGGGATGCTACCAAACCTATGTGAAATATCTAATATGTTGAGGATTTCACAATTTATTCTGGAATACAGAGAGTTCTTTTTGCACTGTCTCTCAGCTAAAGCCATTCTTTTTCCTGCATATACCTTCTTTATGATCATGACAAGTCTTTAGAGAAGATGATTGACAACCAGCAGGTAATATGATGTCATTGCACTATTATCTGGTTTGAATGTGCAGATAAGTAAACCAGACTGTTAGTCAGTTAGACAGAAAATCAAATTTAGAAAGGGAGTTTGCTTTAAAGGGAGACGGCTATATTTTTAAACAAATAAAGACATGCATAATTCACTTTTTCCTCAAGCTATGCTAGCTATATCTACAAGGTAATTACTATTACTTTGTTCATTTACTATTTGTTATTTGCTCCCTTACACAGTAATAGTACATACTTCTTCATTTGAGATTTGTAAGCAGTGGCTGGCCACATAGCATGGATGCTGCAGTGGCAGGTTTCCTGTACTGTCAAGAGATTAGACTAGACTTTTGAGGTTCCTGACATGATTCTGTGAACATAAGAATTGTAGCTGAGCATATCATGAAGCAGAACATTCTAGAAAAGTCTGCCTCTCCCAAAGTTTAAAGTAAGGAAGATTCCATTTAGGTGCATAACCAGTAAAGTTGCACAATTTGATTCAAAACCATCCTAGACTGGAAACTTGTACAAATATATGCATTAACAAAACATTACATGGGAAAAACCATGTGTTCACCCAGAGGCATCCTTCTGACATCTTCCAATGCGCCCCACCAGGGGGCGCATTGGAAGATGGCCGACAATAACATCTCTCCGACCCACACGAGGTAATTAAGAGGCTGATATGGGGGTACACAGCCTCCCTTACCCCCCCAAGGGAATGGGGGGGACTGCCTTGCCAGCGGTGTCCATAATTCACCCCCGGATTCGAAAGAAGGGGGTGTGGGCACTTGGCATGAAGCCCTCGAGTGAGGCCGGCTCTCCCGGACGCTGTCTCTAATTTGCGCACTGGTTCGCATTAGCTCGGAATATATAACTGGAAATATATAATTGGAAAGAAGCTAATGCACATACATGAAGTGAAGATCGGGAGTAAAGACTGCTGATTAATGGATCTCTGTGAGCGGAGCGAGGGGGTAAACAATAAATCAAGTGAAGAATCATCATTAAAAGACTGGTACGTTGGTGTGAAACGGAAAGGGGGGGAGGAAAAAACTTTCCTTTTTTTATCTTATGTGAGTACCAATAACCCTCCCCTCCAGAGAGAAGAATCGTTGCAAATTATTAATCACAAGCAGGAGATCAAGAACTGTGTGGAAATGATCAAAGAGAGGAAGTTTTATGACGCAGTTACAAATGGTGTTTCGCTAAGACAGGCTTGCCTATAGAAGGACGAGGGGGAGGAGGACCAGGGTCATCAGAATGTGAAAGTATGGTTATCGGAATGTGATCTTGACCTGGCAGGGCCCCCTGAGATATGTTTGGCAAGCCTGAGGAAATCAACGGACAGAAGGAGGGAATGTTCTTTATGGAGGTGTGGAAATGGCGCCTGTTCTTTATGTGATATGATTTTTGGAGAGTGTAAAACCCACACAGAGGATGTTTGTTTTCAACCCGCTTGTGAAGACTATCAGAGATCGCAAAGAAAGGAATATATGTTAACAACAAGAAGATGAGGAAAGTAACAAAGAGACTATCTGGACAGAACTGGATAGAACTGTTTAATTAAAGCAGCAACATGAGTGATGTTTGGTCCCCTTTCGGAGCTTGATGTATGGGTACCCCCAACAAAAATTTAAAAATCTGGCTGTATAATTTGGAATTAATGTGATTTGGAATGATTTGATTGGCCTGTTAATAAAAACTATATTAAAAAAAGACATTTCTAGTGCAGTGAGACAGCACATTCCACAGTATCATCCAAGGAAGGATTGGAGTTTTCCAACTTGTTCAAGCCCTTATAATTATTATTAGCATTAGTATATATTGATTTATATACTAAGGGATGGGTAGTACCTCTGGTGGGGGGACACTTTGTGCTCCTCCTGGGGTAGTTGGTCCACATTTGGTCCCCATCCTGCACTCAGTTCTCACCTGTAGGTCCTAGAAGCTGTCACACAGCATGTGACAGTAGCCACACCCCGGGAACTGCTTCAACTGGCTAGCTATACCAGGTGAGGATAGCTGATGGGTCTCAAACCCTTGGTGAGATAGGGACTTCCCCTGCATGCAAAGAAGGCAATGGCAAATTGAGTGGACGAGACCAATAGTGGGTCCAACGGTCAAGAAGGTGGTTTCTGCACATGCTGTAGAGGAAAGTGAGGGGCAGATGGGGCTTCTCAACCTGAGAAGGTAGTCTATCTAGAAGAAGGAAAACTGATCCACTGCTGCCTTGCAGGATATCTTCAGGAGAAGAAAAGGCTAAGGAGTAAAATTTATACGAATATGGAGTGGAGTCCCTAAGATGGTTATATATGCCTCCTTCTGGCAACTCCTGCAGATAAGCTGGTGCCAACCATATTGCTCTGCTTTTTTTGGACCACAACAGCAAGGCCAAGAAGGGGATCATGTCGTCTGGGCAGCCCAGAACCTCCATGCACACTGCCCAGGCTTGAACCCTTGGAAGGTCACAGGAGTCTGCCTTTCCTCCTGGGGGACACTCCATTGTCTCTCAGGACAGAAGAATGCCAATAATATACCCCAACTTTTTTCCTGAAAGCGACTCAAAGCAGCTTACAGACAAAACAAATGAAACAGCTAAATAGACAAATGCTCACTTTCGCCTTGGAACTTTCTCTTTATAATTCCTCTACAGTTACAAGCTTTGGATTACTAGTATCCCTTTGTTCTTGGTTTTGTTGATGTCCTTTAATGTAGGGTCAGAGCTTTCTTCAGTCTGTTTACTGGAATTACCCAATTATCAGCTCCTGCCTAAAGCTGCAAATTATCTTTAGAATAGCCATTAATATACCGAGAGTTTCTGGAATGTGTTGAAAGCTCCTTTCCCCCCGGCTTAGATCCAGTGCTCACACTCTCATCAGCATAGGAGCCACAGCTGCACAACACCTTCCAGCTCCACTGCAGTAACATAGGATACAGGAGGAAGCCATGCAAGCATCTATACCCAATAACATTTGTTTATGGGGGCAGGGGTCTCCCATGATTCTCACATTATATGGGAATGAATCAACTGCTATGGCTCCTGTACCAGTGGAAAAATGCAAAAACCCAGTCTTAAATTTCTGTACAGAAAACTTAGATTCTCTGTCATTTATTCTACTGCTTCTACTGGACAGTAAGCTTACTGGTCAACTTCTCTTTTTTTACAGGAATCCAAATGCCTTACACTCTTCTTAGGAAATGTCATATGGCAGTTGAGCTGAAAGCCAGAGAGGCATGGCACAAAATCTGGATGGAGCTGTGTAGTACAGAATAACAGGCTTTTACTATGAGGCAAGAGGCCTCAAATTCTACACAATAAGACAAAGCTGGGTCCAGAGAAAACTCAGGCAAGCAAGGGCAGATTAAGGTTGTTGGGGGCCCTGGTGCAATTCCCAAAAATAGGCCACCCTTCCCTCCAAAAAGCATACATGCAATAAGGTACCACAAAAAAATCTAGTGGTATCTTAAAGAGTAACACAATATATTCATTATGGCATGATGGGGAGGACCCTGAGCACATGTAGTTCACAACTTTTAGCAAACTAAGAACTTTTGGGGTGGGGGGCAAACCTTAATAAACAAAAAGAAAATACTCTAAGCATATGCACTTAACTCATCATTGCTTTTGCTCATTTCCTGCATTGGGCCTGTTGTGAAGGTGTAGAAGGAAGTATAAAATGGTGGCAAAAGGAAACTTAAGACATCATTGCTTTTGTTCCTTTAACCAGACTAATGCAGCTTTATTCCATAAGGGGTCATTATTTTCTACTCCTCCTCCACCCCACAAATTAGTACAGTTCCAAGGCTTCAACCATTCGTACTCTGCATGATTATTGTGTGTTTTAGATTCCTATGTCCCAATGAAAAAAATAAGGGGTAAGGAAACAATTGGGAACTGCTCTTACTTTTATTTTATCTTCCCCATCCCCCAATTTACTAAACTAGACCAGCTGAAGTACTGAACTGCTGAAGAAGAAAAATGAAAGAAGAGTTTGTTAAGACACTGAAAGATCTTCTGTGTTTCTGCTCTCCACAGTAGTCACAAAGCATCAAGCAATAAAGGTGCTGGCTCTATCCTTTGGCTTGTGCTAAAAGCACAACAAAGCATCTATCTGAGAGTCAGGCATGGTTCCTTTGACACTCCCTTCTCCCACAGACACACAGGCTGACAACAACCATTCAATATAAATAGTACTACAGACTGCACATACGAGATAAATCAAATGATGATTTTTAGGGATGAAGAGGTGACTGAAATAAATAGGGGTTAAGGGACACAGATGCTTTATTAATTATGAGATTTCTCATTTTTTCCCTGTGGAAGCAGTTTATTGCTGCTGTGAGGATGCTGCACAATTGAAAGTCTCCAGACTTTGTACATAATCATAACTAATAGAGTAAGCATAAGGGGGCTTTCTCTAATAGTCATTTTTATTATGAATAAAATAAAATCCCCAAAGTTTATTTAGCATTACATCTAATGATACACCCAAAATACTATACTATAGCAGACAAAAGTTTACACACACACAAATGAACAAACAAACACACACACACACATTCACTGTATCTTTCCAGTTTTCAAAAAGTTACAATAGCTCTTTCAACAAAAACGCTTTCTCCAAAATACTGCAGCCTCAAATTCAGAGTATTCTAGAGAATAAAAGTACCACACTAGCTAGGCTCTCACTCTGACCCAATCTCCCCAGGCTTTGGAAACCAAACTGACCTGAATGCAATGAAAGACCCATAAAAATTCATCTCCTGTTGGAAGTGGCAAATCTTCCTGTAGCATTTACAGCTGTGGTGTATAGGGACCCATTTATTTCCAGGTTATCACCTTCCACCCACAGCAACATAAAAGAAAGGCTCAGAGACTGACAGGAATCAACAAAAGACCTCATTTCTTCCTGCAATGGCAGAGCAGCTCCTGGGAGAGCTGGGCAATTTGGAACAGTAGCTGAAGGTGGGAAAATGTCAACTATCTGTGAACACAAGGGCCTTTATCCAGATTATTTACAACTATATATAGGAGCTTCTGAGCTATGCTGTTATGCACAGCATCTACTACCTGGACAACACTAATACTGATTACAGTTCAACATTTCAGTTCAGCTTCATGAACAAACTATCATGTCCAGAATAAAACAGGAATAAAATTGCCATGGTGTATGGGGCATTCAGATCTTCTGCTCAGTTCCTTTATTCGTAGTGTGAAGTGGTCATGAAGCCCACTAGATGACTTAGGGCAGTCACTGTCCCTCAGCCTAACCTACCTCAAGATAAAATGGAGAGAGAGAGAGAGAGAGAGAGAGAGAGAGAGAACATCAGGTGGGATTAAATGTATAAACAAACAAACAAACTAGGGAAAAGTTTTATTTATTGACTTACTTACTTACTTTGTTGTTGTTATTTTGCCCAGGAAAACCCAAAGCCAAAAAAAACACCCCACAAAGATACATTAAAGCCAAGAGGAGGGGAAATACATTAAAAACATCCTACCCACTTCTGAAGGGACGCGGGTGGCGCTGTGGGCTAAAGCCTCAGCGCCTAGGGCTTGCCGATCGAAAGGTCGGCGGTTCGAATCCCCGCGGCGGGGTGCGCTCCCGCTGCTCGGTCCCAGCGCCTGCCCACCTAGCAGTTCGAAAGCACCCCCGGGGCAAGTAGATAAATAGGTACCGCTTACCAGCGGGAAGGTAAACGGCGTTCCGTGTGTGGCTCTGGCTCGCCAGAGCAGCGTTGTCACGCTGGCCACGTGACCCGGAAGTGTCTTCGGACAGCGCTGGCCCCCGGCCAATAGATGTGAGATGGGCGCACAAACCCCAGAGTCTGTCAAGACTGGCCCGTTCGGGCAGGGGTACCTTTACCTTTACCCACTTCTGAAAGGCCACAGATAGTTAAAGGCCAAAGGCATGGTTACAGATGAAAGTTTTTGCTTGGTGCCTAAGAACATATTAGGATGGCACCAGGCGAGCCTCCCTGGGGAGAGAATTCTACAAATGGGAAGCCACCATAGAAAATACCCATTCTCATGTTACCAACCTCCAGGCTTCTCATGGAGGAGACACAGGAAGAAAGGCCTCAGATGATGACAGCAAGGTCCACCTTGGTTCATATTAGTCTCTTGATGAGATGAAGACCTCAGGGTATGGATTCATGATTGTAGGAAATGTTGCCATTTATTTAAACATACTGTGTTGAAAAACATACATCTTATAATTTTGTATGTCGGGAGGTACCAAAACCAGGGCTTTTGATTAACACCCACCATCCCATTCTGAACTATCAACCATATATATGCCAAAAATTTGGGGGTAGAGAGGAGGAAAGTGAAGAGGGGAGGAGAGAGACACTGACCTCCAGCAGAAGGGAGCAAACTTGACTTTACACACTAACTGATTTAAAGGACAATGTGCTAAGCTGGTCTTCAAAAATGAGCCACAATGCAGACTGGGCAAGTCAAAAAAGTCAAAACCCGTTAAATTTAAATCTCATGCTGGCTCATGCTAAACTAGCAGCAAGGGAGTGACTCAAGAGGAGTCAAAACAAAACCCTATAAATGATCAACAAGCTGATGATAAGAGGAGGAAGGAAGAGGTTACATCTTAGTGTAAACTGAAATCAAATTAACTCTTCTGACCATATACTAACTGCTATGTTTTACCCATATACACATGCTGAACCTCCTTAGGAAATTTCTAAAATGATCTCTTTCTTCATTAATAGTATGCTCCTTGTGCTCATCAAGTGATAAAATATTGAACAGGAAATTCCAAAAAATACCTCATGCTACTTAAATAAGAGGAAAACTCCCGTTTCCAATTTGCATCCTGTATCCCTGCATTTTAGCAACATAAGATTATTCAGGCAATTAAAAATTTCTGCTTACCTGATGCATTTACAATCACTGTGTAGAGACATAAAGCACAAGGCTTAGACTATTCTACTTAGAGGGAGAACATGTATGAACACAAGCGGCATCATTCCACCAGGTCAAAGCATAATCCTGCATCTCTACTTGTATTTTCTGTGTTGGGAAAATACAGACTGCCTTTTGGGACACAGAGCACTTAATGGACTTGCATACTGTGTGAAATGTAATACAAAGCAGAGGTACATCTTAAAGATGTGCAACCTTCCCTTCAGATTTTAGGGGCATTCCCAAACACATCAATATGTATGTACCACAAAAAAAATGAACTACAGAACTAATGTGCAAAAGGAGGAAATACTTAGCGTCCATGCAAGAAAAACCAGTGATGCAGAAAACACGTCTTACTCTTAAGTCATAAAAAACTCACTGAAATCTTCTACCAAACGCCATAATAAGCAAAGTAGGAAATCCAACAGGCATTATTCTCTACTGACCTGGTAATTAGTGGCATGATCAAAATTATTCAGAACGACCTGACCAAGGAAATAATGCTGCCTTTAAAGCTGGCAAAATTGGTGTTTTGATTGTTGTTGTTGCTATAAGTGGAAGTAGAGGGGTGGACTTTTCACTACATTTTTTATTCTGAAATGTGGGTTGCAGCAACAAAGTTTCATGTAAACAAACTTTATATGTGAATAAGTGCTGCCATCTAAAGCTAGTTACTGGACATGCACTGTGTTTAATTCCATAAACTGAATACCAGAGTATCTGAACAGCACTCAAGGCTTTTGCATACAATCCATCACATTTCTTCCTTTATTCTATTAGCTTTCTCAGAGATCATTTCTAGTCAGATTTGATTTGTGCAGTGACGGTACCATGGCCCTGCTCTATAGTTTTGCTGTAGAGCCATTTTTAAACAAAGAACAGCATGGCTCTGTACCCCAGAGAATTGCTCAGCTGGAGGAATATAGGAAGCTGAGATGCCTCAACTAAGACTATTCCCTTCCATCTAGCATACTACAGCTGAGTGGTTCTGCACTGGTGATGTGAAGCAAAATTGTGTTAATCTAGCAAAATTATGTATAACAATGTGTCAGAAGGCAGCAGGAAGCCTTTTTGATTTAGACAAGTCTTCTAAGGAGTGTGCTCATTAGAAAAAGAAATTAGCCAGCAAGGAGCTCTGAAGACAAATAGATCTCTGTTCCATGCAACCATTCACATCACATGCACTATTCATCACACCAGTCATTCATACATCCACATTCCACATGATCCCATCACCACTGACTGCACTAGCTGAAGGAAGTTTGCATTTTCCCAGCAACACAAGATACTTTTTTGATTGCTTGGGGAGTACAGTATTCCTGCAACAGAAGCACAGCCTTGGGGGATGATATATGGATCCCTCAAAGCAAATAAAAAGAACACCTGTGCAAAAATGAACCCAATAATATGGAAATGACCCAAGAGAAACACATGTATGTAAGCAGGATACATCCAACATGCCAACTGTACCTGGAGGAGCAACTCTTTTTCAACTACTTCTTCCGTCTTGCTAATAAGTCGTTTCTGCAATGCATGTATCTTCTGTATCAACTCATAGGTATTTGGGTCGCTGGCCTGCATGATAGGAATACAAATTTTTAGTTGCAAGTTCTGTGCCTTGTAGTATGCCTAATTGCTCAAAACTTAAATGAATACCTTCCACACTAAACATGGCCTTACATAATAAAACTTAAACTTTAAAGCTGTTATTTATTCCCCTAGCAATATGAACAGCCCAGGCTACCAATCTAGACGGTAGCAGGTTCAAATTGCTTCCACACAGAGCAGTCATGGAGATCTGCCTATGCACCTCATTTAGGATTTGAGGAAGCATCAGTTTCTTTGATCAACAGAACATGTGCAAGCAAGCACATATCTTGAACACAATAGAATGTAGTCACATGATTGTCGTCTTCTGGCCAGTAGTACCATCTTCTGAATTGTAACATTCATGCTACACTTTGTATTATTGGGCTTTCAAAGAACTTTTGATATAGCCCCTCAATCAATTTTTATTGCGGTCAAAGACCAGACAGCAAAGTTAACAATAACAATATATGCCACATCCACATGAAGAAGTGGATGTAATTAAAAATTGCCTATAAACTTATTTACATTAAAAATAACACCCCTTCAGCTAAAATCTGAATTCCGGAGATTAAAATCAGTACTCATTCGTCAGCCATCACTGTCACCATAGCCTGTCTTGTCCTTGTTGCTATAAAACAGAGTTTTGCAACAGGCCTGATGATATCTAGATTTTTAACACCAAGAAGTTTCCTCTAAGCATCCAGGAAATTTCGTTAATAAAGGTAAAAAAAGCTCTCTTCAGGTACCACGGGCAGTGTAGAAGAACGTGCCCAATGGATTCAATCTCATTAGAATTGCATGGACATAATCTTTGTTCAGCTGGGATGTCATGATATCTGCCCTCTAGTAGTGCTGAAGGGAGAACATTAAAATGGGCTCTGGAAAATGTCCAACAATGTTTAGCGTTTGCTGGATGGGATATTTGAGATTTGTGCAGAGATTTATAGATTTTAGAGGATCAGAGAAAATCAGTTTGGAATTCTATGTCCCAGATTTGTTCTTTGATTATATATCTGGCCCTCCCCATTTACAAACTATTCAGGAGAAAGGCCATAAAAGGACAGTTTTCTTGTAATGCCCTTCCACCATTTTGTTTGATAGTTATGAACTAGCAACAAGGGAAACAGCACAGTTGGAGTCTTATTAAGTCTTAGCCATGTGTATAGAGTAACTAGCCACACTTTGGCTTCAATCCTATATAGGCCCATCTCCAGTCACAGGGCTGCATTAGGGACACATTTACGGGTTCAGAAAATTGACCTAAGAAATCCTGATTGTATTTTTTCATAGGAGTTCAAATTAGAGAGGGGAACTAGTTGTGTACCATATAATAGTTGTGCTATAGATTTTTCAGCAAATAGTTTAACAGCAGCTGGAATAAAATTTCCTCCCTTTGCTCAGTGGAATCTTAAAATTGCTGCAGTACTTTTTGGGGCACTTGGAATACTGTGTATAGTTGTGGTCACCACATATCAAAAAGTGCATTTTAGAGCTGAAAGATGTGCAGAAAAGGGCAACCAAAATTACCAAGCCGCTGTAACAACTTCACCATATGAAAAGTTGCAAACAACATTTGAGGTGTTTCAGTTGGGGGTGGGGAGGAGTGAGTAGTAGAAGTGGTAGTAGTAGTAGTAATATATTATTTATACCCCATCCATCTGGCTGGGTTTCCCCAGGCACTCTGGGCAGCTTCCAGCAAAATATTAAAATACAATAATTCAGTAAGGGAGGACATGATAGAAATGATGAATAAATTATACATGGCGTGGAGAAAGTGGATAGGGGAATGCTCTTCTCCCTCTCTCATAACACTAGAACCCAGGGCCACCCAATGAGAGCTGAATATTGGAAGTTTCAGGACAGAAGTATTTTTTACACAGTGCATAGTTAAACTATGAAATTTGCTGCCACAGGATGAAATGATGGCTACTGAATTGGAGTTTTAAAATGGGTTTGGACAAATTCATGGAGGATTACAGTATCAATGGCTATTAGTCATGATAGCTGTGCACCGACTTCAGAACTGGAGGAGGAATGTATCTGAGTACCACTTGTCGAGGAACACAAGTGAGGCAAATGCAGTTGCACTCATATATATCCTGCTTACAGGCTTCCCATAAGTATGTGGTTGACCATAGTGCAAACAGGGTGCTAGTCCACATGGGTCTGTGGGCTGATCAGGGCTCTTATGTTCTTATTCTGGTAGTTTTGGAATACATTGGCAAAATGCTACAGAGAGACTACTGTCATCAATTACTTCCAGAGGTGGTGCTCACATGGAAAATTGTGTTGACATGCACATTGTCTCAGAACATTTTATCAACAGTGATCAACATTGGAGCTGTTTGCCCTGGGGCATCTGCTATTTTGCTGCAGGGCAGTAGTGTGAAAGTTTAGTCACTGCAACATGCTGCAAGAAAAATCTCCTATGACAGCAGGGTCCCAGAAGCAAAGGGGGTCCTATAACAATGCGGGCAATTATAGGGTTTTCTAGCACAGGACGGCGAGCGGAGAGAGGGATATTAGCAAACCACATTTTTCTTATATATGCTATTGCTATTCTATCTTCACACTTGAAAAACAAATGAGCCCAGTGATTCCTAGTGAGACAGACTGCAAATACTTTTTCTTGTGTTCTACAACCACAAACACACTGGCTCATAATACTGGCCCTGTTTGCATTCCACAGTATGCCAAACTATGTCTTACAGGGGTTGCACAAAGATGCTGGCTCTCAGAGAAGAGCTCCCATCCACTTTACTCCTCCCTAGTCCTTTTAGCACAATGTGGCAGTTAAGCCAAGGTTTGGCTCAGCATGTCATCTGAACCTGGCATCACAGTTTAGGTCTCTGCTCCTTAACAACAAGCTGCAACCACTGAACAAATGTTTGCATGAACCTGATAAGCCATTGTTTGGCTTATTGTAAAATGTGAACCAGGCTGCCGATAGCAGCTTTCTAGAATCCTCCCATCTGTTTACACAAACATGTCCAATTAATAAATTCCTAAGGACTAAAGCATAGATGCTTCATGCCTTTAACAGCCGAAGTGTTGATTTGCAGGAATTGTTCTATTTTTTGTTCTGGAGATGAACTGAGGCACTGTTACAAATTATTTCAACTGATTCTATATACTGGATGATCAAGCTATTTCAAAATGATTCTAGAATTCAAAGACTTCATTTTCTGCAAGTATCAAATTGTTGCTTATGTGTAAGATTTAGATGTATAGCTGACGTTATCCCATAGGCTATGGACAGGCTACAGTAAATATCTCTAAAATATAAGCAATTTCTAAGCATTTAAATTAAATTATATTCTATATTCTATCTGCTTCTAAAGGAGAAATTCCAGAATACTTTATCAGATGAAAATAAAGCATCAAAATATCAGAATTGTCTGCTGGGCAAATCAATACAACCAAAACATTCAGCTGGAGTTCTTCAGAAACTTGAATATTGCTACCAATTTGAGAGGTCAGCTGAACAACATTTGGCACTGCATAAAAGACCAACATGCATGCAAAACAGAAATTTCAGCAGCTTGAGAAATGTTCAAATGTATCGTTTCTGCTCATGGATTTAGCTTATATTAAAGATCTTTATTTATTTTGCTTTCAGTTGTGAAGCAAACGAGTGTACGTGTTTATAATAGACTACACAGAATGTTGTACTGGTTACTAAGATTCTTTTCTTTCCCAAATTTATACATGCCCTTTCTGCTTCAACTCAATTGTTCTCTCTTCCGTTCTCTGTAAACTTCATCCAATGCAGCATTTCACATTTGACCATGGAAGAGTCGTTCCTTCTTTAAGGTGGGTGGGACTCTCTTTGAATTGTTTAATACTCTAGCCCCCTGTCCAAGTTAATCAACTCTCTCAATCTCACCTTCAGACCTTTCTCTTCTCTTTGGGCTTTATCAGTTTTCATTCTGCAAAACTTTCTGCAATCATACATCATGGAAGCAACACAAAAATAATCCCCAAATGCCTTGTGCCTATAAAGCCTGTCTGCCATTAACCACTATAGAATATGGTGTGGAAATTTTAGCCTGTCTGCCCTTTTTAATGTCAGTTTGCACAGATTAAAATATGCTTTGCACCATGCTATCTATTTGAAAAACCGGGTCTCTTTGAAAGGTGACACTTTACCTCTAATTTTCTCCATCTGTGAACATTCATGGGGTTCTCAAGCTCTTCCTCCAAGGCTCTACAGCGGGTCCGTTCCTTTAGTAACTCCTTCTGCATATGATAAACTTCTTGCCTTCAAAAAGTAAGAAATACAAACACCATGACCTCTGCAAAGAACTTAATATGAATATGGCAAAACGTTTATTAACTCTTTTATTTGGTGTAAGAGAGAAACATGTAGCCATCTCTCAGTACAATTCTTCTTTCGCATGTATTTACTAGTAATTTCAATTACTCAAGCAAACATTTCCAGCACTGGGTGCAGAAGAGTTTCATGATGTAATGCTATTTTCAGTTATCCCATTCGACTCTTGCCAAAAGCAATGGCAAACTTTCCCTATTTACACAAGGCAGTCATTCAGAGGTCTGCTATGCAAAATACCAGCATTAGGCTTGTCACAAAGTATTTTTTTTACCTAAGAGATCAAAAATTAGAAGTCTTGTTTCAAGAAGCAAAATATGGTAAAAGGAAATATGGTACAATCAGCATGCATTATTTAGGACTTGAGATGAGGTAATGAGTGGCTAGTGATAACAAAACTATAGTTGAAACTGTCCAGATGTCATACATATCCAATCATGCCCACTACCACAAAGAGATAAATGTAATGTCCCCAAAGCAACCTAAGTGACCTTGTTGTCGAGTATTTCCCAGACATTCCATCTGTGACTCATGGAACTTCATGGTAGGGCCGGTCGATACATGAGGCAAGTTGAGGCAACCATCTCAGGCAACAGGATCCACAGAGGCAAGAAATTCTGATGTAGATATTTATTCCCCTTTGTTCCTAATGTAGGAACTTCACTTATCCCTTCTTCCCTAGTTGGGGGAGGGCACCATTTTGTGGTTTGCCTCAGGTGCCAAAATGTTTGGGGCTGGCCCTACAACATGGTACGGAGCATTCATCGAAAGATATAAACTGAAGGCTGTTTCAAAGCAGGCAGACTTCAGAAGTTTATTGTAGCTGAGGAAACATGCATTAAATTGTTCCTTTGGGCAGCTTGAGGAAGTCCCACTTACATTTCTATTCATAGTGTTCCAGCTAAATATCGGAACTGAAAAAACTCCCACCTATCCTCATTATCTCTTCACCAGACTTAAGAGTAAAAATATACCTATAAAATATATTAAGGCATGCCTAAAAATGTAATCTATACACATGAGAAATGTGTATTTTCAGTCATGCGTTTTCTACAAATGCAGATGTCAGTGCACTCGGCTCTCTGTGACTTCTTACATGGCTGCAACAAGAAATACAACATTTAGTTATTGCCAGCTCCATTAGACCTCTCCATCAACTATCACCTGGTAACGGTCATTCCAGCAGGCAGTAGTGGATCTGGTCTTTCAGCAGAGCTGAAGGAATGAGCTCTGCTTTGTGTCTCTGAGGCAGCCTACTACTGTTCTCCTGTCTTCCCAATGCTGGACATCACTGCCACCAAGATGCAGGGGGACAAGGCAACAGAAGCTCAGCACAATGCAGGTATATTGGATTGGACACACCACTGCCCATACCATGCCATGCTAAACACCTGCTGCCCTGCCCCTCGACTTCTTGGTAAATGGCAGCAACATACAGCATTGGGAAGACAGCAGAGCAACACAGCCCCTCCTGCACAGCTCCACCAGCTGCTACTGCCCGAAGACTGCCTTAGAGATGGGGAACAGCTCATTACCTCAGCTCTGCTGAAAGATCAGCTTCATCGGGTGCCTCCTGCCCCTGAACTTTTTCCATTCCAGCTAGTCCTGAGGAGGACAACCTCCCAAGTGTGCTTTTCCCCTCTTCCCCTATCCCCTTTTCTTTACAGTGTCTTTTACACTGTATGCCTGTAGACATACAGTAGATGGTCTTGTTTCATTGATCAGACATAAGCCATCATTGGAATCTTTTCGGGTGAGGAGCAAGGTATAAATGCTCTGATTAAATAAAAACATAGTGGAAGTCTCTTTAGCTTCATATCAATTTATACACCATGATGTAAGTGATTTTCAAAGTTCTTATTGTTATAATTTTAGTTATATACCTTATATTTCATTTCTATTTCCAAGTATAAAAATATTAATTATTAGTGCCATAAACAGGATGCATTAACAATTTTACATTTTACATTTGTAATGTATGAAACGATTCTTAGATGGATGGGCCAAACCCAAAGAAGTAACTGTACTACCAATTAAAGCAGCTTAGCACTGCAAATGATGAAATAACTATTTTCTGGCAATTCTAGCAATGATTGGGGAGTTCATTAAAACAGAGAGCTGCTGATGCCATTAACAGAAGTTAACCTTGCCACAGTAGCATATACTTGAATTTCCACATGGTAATCAAGCACCCAGCCCAATACATTTCAGCCCAAAATCCAAAGTGTATCATTGACCATAGACAACAAATAAATGCCACATCTTTCTAGAATGCTTAAATCTAAATAAAATCTTAAATGAGGGCGGGAAGGAACCTTCAAGTCATCTCTCTCAAGTTCTGCACTGAGACAAAATCCTCTGTTAGGACACTGAGACACTGCACTGAGACAAAATCCTCTGTTAGGACCTCTCCCCATATATTAAAACCACTAGCCAATTGGGCCTAGAGGGGGGAAAATATCACACACCCCACAAAAAGGTATCAGTCTACTAAGCCGCTCAACAGAAATTGTTAGTTCTCAAATATCTAAAGTTCACAATAAAAACATCACATGACCATTGCCTCTCTCTACAGTAGTTTCCAAAAGAGAAAAAAAAATCTGTTCATTATAGCCACCACTGGCACATTACCTGAAAAATCTTTTAAAACTATCTTAGGCTGCATTTTATATACACTTACTACACAGTAACATCCACTGATTTCAATAAGATTTACTTTTCAGGAAGCACCCTGTTATTTAATTGCCTAAAAGTCATTTAGCATTTGAGAATTAGCTACAGTAAAAAGTTCCATGAAATTTGCACACTCTTTCACCCAAAGAAATAAGTCCAATTAATTAAAAAAAGCACCTTACCTATTTTATTGTTCTTATTCTTTGGGACTAGCAGAGTAACTCTCTAGAGCAAACCTTATTAATGTCTGTGAAGTTTTGCCAACAGCATAAATCTTACTTAACAGAAGACAGAACTAAATCCTCCTTTGCCAAACCAGTAACTCACTGAAAGCAGTCCTTTTCTTTAGTCTATTTTCTTACAAGCCCACAGTGACTATATAACAATGTTTTCCCAAAAGAACAAAATATGTCTCAAGTATAGCAAGGTCTTTTTTCTTTTTCTTTTTAAAGTATTAGCACAAAAAAGGAGGAGATAAATCTAGCAAGCCCATAAAATTTTGCTTTGAGGTAAACACAATCTCGAATGAAAATTTAAGCAAATCTTTCTACTAGGATCAAGCTACCTGATAAATCTAAAGGACAAAAAACTGAGAACATATTAGGGCTTGTTATAAATATGTCAAATGTTCTGTTTCCACTATGAATTACCTAATAAAAAACAGCTCTGCTAATGTGGGTCCTGGGCCCCACTAAGTTATTCACTGAACTCTGAACACTTTCCCCATTGCAGCCTGTCAAGTTTTACGTTGTAGCAATTGTAGAAGTAAGTAAAGTTTGGAAGTGGGATAGTTTGGTACCAGCAACTTCCCTTTAAAATGATGTTTCTTTTTCCTGGCTATTGATTGGCTTATTTGCTTGAATTTAAATCTAGTATTGTACGAGGTCATGTGAAGCAAATCATTCCTTGAAATAACTGATATGTCAACACAAATCTTTGTCATGCATGAAAACAAACATTCCCCAGTGTCTCAAAAGCAGTGTCATGGCCGCAGCCACAAGCAAAATTGATTCATTCTGTCTTTCTACCTGAGTTCTTCCACATTAGCTACACTCTTGCCAAGTATTGCCTTCTCCCGACGAAGTTTCTTGATCTCCAGCTTGAGTAGTCGGATGTCTTCCATTCTTTGCCGGTACTGCATTTCTCCCTTGTTCAGAATTGATTGCTGGATTTTGATCTTCTCATATAGAAGAGCCAATTCATCGTTGCGACGAACCAGCTGGCTCCCCAGAATGTCTCTTTCACTGATAACCTAGAAAAAGTGGCAGGCCAAGACAAGATTCTACAGATGGGCTGAAAGTATGAAAATTGTCAGTCATAAAGCATAAGGGGGAGCACTGCCTTCATCAGCAAAAAAAAACAAAAAACCATAACACCAAAATGTTGCATATTGTCAGTAAATAAAAATATTACTGAAGAGGGTCTGAAGCAGTCCTGACAGTAGGCCAGATCTTCAACTAGGACAAGTTGGCATCCTTCTGTTTTATAACACTATGGTATGTTAAAAGGGTTGATGCCAATTTGCTTCAACTGAGTCACATTGGCGTAAGTGCCACTGAAGCAGTGCTTGTATTACTTACCTGGTCTAATTCCTTTTTTTGCCTGATCCTCTCTGCATCAGCTTCAGAAATAATTTTCAAGAGTTTTCTTTCTTCTTCCTCTTGTTTTTCAATAAAGTGTTTAGTCTCCAGAGCTTGTTGTTTCATTTTAAGCAGTTCACTCTGACAGAAACAAAAGAAACAGGAAATAAATTGTGTTTATTAACAGCTTCCGTCTTTATAAACCTGGGAATTTAGGATTATTAAGATTTAGACAATCTTGTACTCTTGCTTAGGTTCTCATGTTTTGTTGGATTCAGTTTGCTGGTTCTCAACAGCAAATGAGAAATACCACACAAATGTACACTAAACTCTTATAAAAGAAAGGTTGTGTCAGGGAACTGACATCGGAGGAAAGGGAAGTGGTAGGGCTCCCAGAGACTGGGAGAGAGTCAACAGCCAAGGCAGGGACCAGCAGGGGGAGCGCGGGGTCTCTGGAGGAGGATCTCAGTAATGCTGAGAGAGACGCAGCAGCCCAGGCAGGAAGCAGAAGGGGAGAGAAAGGGGTGAGAGACACTTCGAGCGAAAATAGCGGGGAGGTGTCAGAAGCAACTGCAGGGAGACCTATGCTTCGCCGGAAGCTGTCACGTCGTGAGTCCAGGAGACGCGTTTCCGTTAAGGAACTTCTTTGCTGGAAGCGCTTCCGCAGACAGCCACTGTCGGACTCTACAAGTGACTAGAGCAGACATGTCTGAGGAGCTCTGTCACACACAGAGGTTTGTGGGGTCGCACAAACTCTGAAGGGGCACTATTTTAAGCACAAGCAGCTAATCATCCCCTGACAGCAGTCCGACAGTCTCTGTACGCTGCCTGTGCAGGAGAAGGCATCATGAGCGACCCAGCAGGAGCCGGAGCCGCAGGGGGTGGAGCTGGTCCAAGCTTGGAAGACAGATACCGAGCATTGGAGGTCCAACTTGCGCTGCAGACGGCGAGGCTCGAGGAGAGGAGGGCTCAAGATGCAGACAAGAAGGGGAGAACCACTCAGTTCCCCAGCAAGGTACCAGGATTAGTGCAGAAGTTTGGGGGGGACCCCAAGGATTACCATGCCTTTAGGACTGAAATGCAATATGCCCTGAATGTGCAGTTTGATGAGTTCCCTGATGAGGAATCCCGAGTTGCTTTCGTAATTGGGCATCTTGAGAAGGGAGCGCGAGATTGGGTTCGACCCCTGATGGCAACGCACAACGATATCCTGAAGGACACTATGAAATTCTTTCGTGCAATGGATATCATGATCTCCAGCGATATTGAGGAGGGGGTAGTGCGCAGACAGCTAATGGCTTGCAAGCAGGGAAGCAGATCTGTCCGTGAGTACTGGACTGAATTTACCATGCTGATTCACAGATTGGGGTGGGATTTATCGGCAGCACCCATTCAGATGCTATTTGAAGAAGGTCTTTCTTCAGCTGTGAAAGACGAGCTGGCCAGGAGCCCCAGGGCGGTGTCTATGGATCAGCTGACCAAATCTGCGCTGACCATTGGAGCGCGCCAGGAGGCAAGAGCCTTGGAGAGGCGGGAAGGGAGAGGGGAACGTTGGAAGGAGTTACGCATTCCAGACATTCCTGAGCCAGCTTTCCCGCCGGCAGAGCCGATGGAAATCGGAACAGCCCGCGCGCGCGCAGTTTCAAAGCCCAGTGAGGGGGCGAAGAAGGAGGGAAAGGGACCCCGGAAATGCTATCTCTGCCAACAGCCAGGCCACTTTGCCAGAGTCTGCCCCCAGAGGAAGGAATGGCAAGGGATGGTGGGAACTGTTGAGGGGGAAGAGCAGGGAGAAACGGAGAAGGTAAAAGCCAACGCCTGGTTGCCAGCAGGGCACTGCAGCCAGGCCAAAGAGCAGTGAAAGTGCCCCTTTCCCAAGTGCCAGTGCCAGAAGCTCCTCGACCTGCTCTAGTGATTGAAGTGTCGCTAGAGTTGCAAAATGGACACCCCCTAAAAATAAAGGCGCTGTTGGACTCAGGCAGCTCCTGCAATTTTATGAGCAAGGAGTTTGCGGCTGAACACCAGATACAGACTATCCCCTTAAGCAACCCCCTGCAGGTGACCACGATCGATGGCAGAGAACTGTTGGGAGGAGGCGTCAGCTTGCAGACCATCCCAATGATAATGAGGGTGGCAAGGCACACAGAACTGATAGCGTTTAATGTGGCCACCTTGGGAGGCGCTCCCATTATTTTGGGAATGAGCTGGCTAGCCCTACATGATCCGCTGGTGGGCTGGCATCAAAGAGTGGTTTCCTTCGGTTCCGCACATTGCTTAGAACACTGCAGGGGGGAAAAGGGGTCAGCAGGGACCCAAGCCACCCTAGCAGGGACGGAAGTGATGGAGAAGGGGAAGGTGCCATCACAGTATGCTGATCTCAGCGACGTGTTCAGCGAGAAGGAAGCTGACCAACTACCCCCGCATAGGCCCTTTGATTGCCAGATCAATTTACTCCCTGGAGCACAGCTTCCTGTAGGCAGGTTGTATGCCATGTCAGACAGGGAGATGCAGGAGTTGCGAGCGTTCATTGACAAGAACCTGAAGAGAGGCTTCATCAGAGAGTCCAAGGCAGCGGGGGGTAGCCCAGTGTTTTTTGTGGATAAAAAGAACACGGACAAGCCGAGACTGGTATGTGACTTTCGGGCCCTAAATGCAGTGACAGAGCCGGTGGCTTTTCCTATGCCCAGGATTGATGATATTTTGACCAGGGTGCGAAAAGGAAAGATTTTTACAAAGCTGGACCTAAGGGGGGCGTACAACCTGATACGTATAAGGAAAGGGGATGAATGGAAGACCACCATGTTCACCCCTTTGGGGGCATTTGAATATCTCGTTATGCCTTTTGGATTACAAGCAGGCTCCGCGTGTTTTCAAGCCTTTATGAACCATGTACTGGGGCCTTTGCTCTACAAGAATTGCGTGGCCTTCTTAGATGACGTGTTGGTGTATTCGGAGAATGAGGAGCAACATGTGAGAGACGTCAGAGAAGTGTTGAGCAGGCTGCAAGCCAACAGACTGTGGGTGAAACTGGAGAAGTGTCAGTTTCATACCAAGGAGGTGGAATTCCTGGGGTACCGCTTGTCAGACAAGGGGTTGGCCATGGACCCCGGCAAGGTTCAAGCGGTGCTGGAATGGAAAACCCCCAAGACTAAGAAGGATGTGCAGAGGTTCCTAGGGTTTGGAAACTTTTATCGTAAGTTCATCCGAAACTTCGCTCACCTGACGGCGCCCATCACGGACTGTCTCAGCAGCAAAAAGAAGTTTGTTTGGACGGGGGAGGCGGAGCGAGCGTTTGAGGAACTGAAAAAGGCCTTCGCCTCTGACGAACAACTTCTACATGTGGATTTACAAAAAAAGCTGAGGGTCGAAACAGACGCTTCTGACAGAGCCATAGGGGCGGTGCTTCTTCTGCAGCCGGGGAAGGAGGGGTCCGAGTGGCGACCGTGTGCCTTCTTTTCGCGAAAGCTGAACAAATCTGAGAGAAACTACACGGTGTACGACCGGGAACTTCTTGCGATTTATGAGGCCTTCCGGAGATGGAGGCACCTACTAATTGGTGCACAACAGAAGGTGCAAGTACGCACGGACCATAAGAATCTAGAGTATTGGAGAACTGCGCGAGTGCTCAACCAACGGCAGTTGAGATGGGCCCAGGAGTTCTCCAAATTTAACTTTGAGATTTGTTACGTACCAGGCCAGGAGAACGTTAGGGCGGACGCTCTCTCACGCAAACCTGAATATTTGGAGGGAGAGGGTGCACCCGAAGAGACCCATGTCATTCCCGAGGATCGCTGGGTGTGTGGGGCGGCATTGGTGGGGCTAAGGGAACTGATAGAGGGAACGGTGCAGGATGAATATGCCCAGGACAAACTCAGGGGTCTCAGGAGGGAGGGAGACAAACCCGGGGGTTTTGAGGAGAGAAACGGGGCGTTGTACTACAAGGGAGCGTTATACGTACCTGAAGGAGAATTGAGGGAAAAGGTACTCAAGCAACTGCACGATAGCCCCACAGCAGGGCATTTTGGGCAACACAAAACCATGTGGCTGGTTACCAGGGAATTCTGGTGGCCCAAGGTCAGGGAAGATGTGCGGGAGTATGTGAGAGGGTGTGACCGATGTCAACGAGCCAAGGGGGAGAGGCGGGCACCGGCAGGTTTATTAGAACCACTACCCACGCCGGAAAGACCATGGGAGGCAGTGGCAATAGATTTTATGACTGATCTGCCCAGGTCCAAAGGGAAGACAGCCATTATGGTTGTGGTAGACCTGTTAACCAAGATGGCCCACTTTATAGCCTGCTCACATGCGGTCACAGCAGAAGAAACCGCTAAATTGTTTGTGGAAAATGTGTTTAGATTGCATGGTGCCCCCTTGAGGGTGGTTTCGGACCGAGGGAAACAATTTACTTCCAGGTTCTGGAGGAAGCTCATGAGCTTATTGCATGTAGAGGTGAATTTTTCCACTGCCCGCCATCCAGAAACCAACGGGCAGGCGGAAAGAGCTAATGGTGTCCTCCAGCAATATTTGAGGTGTTATGTGAATGACAGAGAGAATGATTGGGTGGAGAAGCTGGCGTTGGCAGAATTTGCCTATAACAATGCGGAGAACGTGTCCACGGGAATGAGCCCTTTTTTGGCCAATCACGGGTGTCATCCCCGAGCCTTCCCAGGGGGGGAGGGGGAGAACTGGAGCGTTCCAGCCGCAGAACAGTTCGTTGAAGAAATGGAAGCGATCCATCGCCAGCTCCAACTTAATTTAAACAGGGCGAAGGAGGAATATAAGAGGCAGGCAGACAAAACCAGAAGGGAAGGAGAAAGCATTAGGGTGGGGGACCAGGTGTGGTTGTCCACCCAAGGGTTACCATTTAAAGGAGGTTGTAAGAAGTTAAGACCCAAAAGGCTGGGCCCATTTGAAGTCACGCAACAGGTCAACCCAGTGGCTTTCAGACTCCGGTTACCTAACCACATGAAGTTGCACCCAGTGTTCCACAGATCATTGCTGTCACCGTATATAGGGGACAGAGAGGGGAGGGTCAATAGGGGACCAGCTATGGAGGAAAAAGAACACAGCTACCATGTAGCGGAGATTCTCGATTCCAGGTGGAGGGGAGAGCAAGTAGAGTATTTGGTAATGTGGGAAGGGGAGCCGGAGTCGGAAAACACCTGGGTCAGGGCAGAGGATGTAGATGACGAGGTTTTGATTGAAACTTTTCATCAGAGATTCCCTCGGAAACCCCAGCCAGTGGCGAGGTTCCGGAGGGAATACTTCGCCACCACCGACGAAGAAGAAGAGTTGGAGGGGTTCGCTGATTCCGAGGTGGAGGAGGATTCAGCGAGTCGGAACGAAGACCGATGGAGGGAAATGTTCGAGACGTCGGAAGATGAAGAGGATTCTTTTAGGGGTTTCAGCTCCTCACCGCCCAGAGGAGAGAGTAGGGGCGGGGGAGAGGGGGGCCCTGGAGGGGAGGTGGATGTCAGGGAACTGACATCGGAGGAAAGGGAAGTGGTAGGGCTCCCAGAGACTGGGAGAGAGTCAACAGCCAAGGCAGGGACCAGCAGGGGGAGCGCGGGGTCTCTGGAGGAGGATCTCAGTAATGCTGAGAGAGACGCAGCAGCCCAGGCAGGAAGCAGAAGGGGAGAGAAAGGGGTGAGAGACACTTCGAGCGAAAATAGCGGGGAGGTGTCAGAAGCAACTGCAGGGAGACCTATGCTTCGCCGGAAGCTGTCACGTCGTGAGTCCAGGAGACGCGTTTCCGTTAAGGAACTTCTTTGCTGGAAGCGCTTCCGCAGACAGCCACTGTCGGACTCTACAAGTGACTAGAGCAGACATGTCTGAGGAGCTCTGTCACACACAGAGGTTTGTGGGGTCGCACAAACTCTGAAGGGGCACTATTTTAAGCACAAGCAGCTAATCATCCCCTGACAGGTTGTAACAATATGTCCAACATCTTTGTATTGTACATCATACCCAGGAGAAATGTCAGTGTGGTTTAGGCTCAATTTGTAATTCTCGGGCATTTCTTAAACTTACAGAGGGGGAAAATGAACAGTAGTAGATAGTGGAGAATTCAGTTGCTTACAGTAATAACCCACCACTATCTTTATAATTTATCAAACTTGTCTGGAATTGGTGCAAGTGAAAGTATACATTTTCTGACACAGAAAATTCTGACACAATCACACAGACGGTTGATTGATCATGAAATCACTACAATCAGATGACTTAACAGCATTACCCCTGCAGTGGACAGAGAATACTTTCAGACAAAGCCCATAACCATGGAAGCAGTCCAGGTCACCTTCATTCAAGCTGCTGACATTTTTATAGTATGCTTGGAACAGCATAGAGAACTCAGAAACAAAGATTCAAGGATAGTACATAAGATAATATTATGTAATACTGTAAGCTACAACACGTTCACAGTCAAGAGTTGAGGTGATAAAGTTTGCACATAATAGGGCTGTTATTTATCTGTAATTTATTGCTTTTGCCTTTAGCAAAGTTGTATCATTCCTAGATACATTGCTAGTACAGTAGTTCACTGGGAGAAACTCAAGGTGTGCTATTTTCAAATATGATAATGATACCATGCCAAAGGAACCACCAAATATTCTGTGGTGCTTCAATTGTTAAAGGGACAATCACTTTGTTAAAGTGATAGAAAGGAAAAGGCTATTCCTATTGATTCCTTAGTTGGGGAATATCTTTAAAAGCAAGAAACATTTGCGATATATTTTCAGGACAGGATGTTTTTCAGAGACAGAGACATTTGATCCTGCTCTGTCACAACAGATTCTGAAAAGGGCCGGTTCCAATAAATGGGGATGTGTGTTTGGTCTCTTGAGAAAAAGCAATGCAACAACAACAAAACTGGTTGCGAAAGCAATAATTTAAGAGAACTGGTAGAACTGTTCTGTTATACTAATAAAATACCTTGCTCCCGTGTTGTTTTCTTTAATAAAACTTTTATTTTCCCATATGCACAATATTTGCACCACACTTACTCCAGTTTGGACACTAATCAAACTCTATCAGCAGAGCAAAAATGGATGCTGCCTAGTATTAAATGCAAGCAACAGCGTGTAAAAAGTAATTGTCTGGAAGAGTAAAACTGTTCATGTGGTTCAGCATTGCTGAAACATTTTTTTAATATCAAAACGCTATCCTTTTTGTCACAGAATATACAAGCTGTAAAAAAGATACAGCTTTAGATGTGGGCTATTGATATAAGCAAATATTCTGGTTCAGATGCATTAAGTGCATGAAAATCTAAGCTATCTTGCAAAGCAAAATCTAAACAACTACCAGACAATCCAGGAGCCCCATGTTAGGCAGAAGCCCTAGAGGTGTCAGAAATCTCACAAAGGTGTGATCTAAATACCTTCAGGTATAGGATCTGCACATTCCCATGTGACAGGAAACACACAGTGCATGGGTAAGCTTTCCCGCTGATCCACTGGATCCTGGCCAAAGCACCAAAGACAAATGTAGATGTTGCATACTAGGACGCCCACTGAATTGAATGCACAATATTTGGGTTGGGGTTGGGGTTGGGAAAGTTGTAAAAGAGGGAGGAGGAAACTCTTAGCATTCTAGGTATTTAGCAGAAATTCTGTAGGCATCAGAGCAGAATGCCCTCAAGCCAGTTACTAAAGTGAGGATAGGCCACAGACACTTTTGCTGCTGAATAATTGAACAGGTAAAAGAGCACAGCAATCAAGCTGCTGTCAAACTGTTGGTGGATGGCTCCACAGTGACAAGGCGGCATTAGAGGCTAGTTAAAGGAGACAGTTTTGCACAAGAAGTAAAGTTCTGAATGCTTTCTCCATAGCTGATATAACAACTCGCAGACAGACCAAGAACCCAAATTCATCACCCCTTTACAGAGTTCTATTGACATTCTGTCATAACAGTAATGTGCTGACAATAGCTGAAAACCTACAGAGTCACTGGAGCGTAGCATAAAATTGACAAAAAGAAAGCAAAGCAAAAAGGAGCAAGGAAGGGATCTCCCCCTTTAGCGAAAATAAAAATGACCTGCTATGGATGCTGTTTCTCTTGATCTTAAAAAGACAAAAAAAGAGAGACTGAAGTTGAGAAAGTTACATTTCATGCAGCCAGATTCAGCTACATTCACTGTAACTAAAAGAAGCACTGACAGTATTCTCCTACTTTCTTTTTGATTTAGCACAGATTTATGACTTTCTGCTGCTCCTCAAAAGTAAATTTCCACCTGACCAGAAATCCACTCATAGGGAATCTAGTTATTTGGTAATGAAAAACTAAAATCTCTCCATGTGTGTATTTTTTCTTCTTTCTTAATATACTATAGGGAAGTCGGAATTACTAACTTTGCACAGCATTTCAAATGTTAATTGTTAAGTATCCATCAATACTAGAAATAAGACTATGCAAAGAATAGTATTTCCACATCAGCTTCCAATAGTGAACAACTCCAGAATCCTGGATATCTCTGCTCTATATTAGGTTTTGCCTCTCTATTCCTTTTGGCCTGCTCTCCATATTCAACCAGTTCAGCTATCTCTCTTCAAATCCTTGATCTTCTTTCCCCCTAAAGTTACAAAAGATCAGTCTGCGGTTATGCAGTCCCACCATTCACCATACCCACCATTCACCATACAATTCACCATACCCATCCTTACACCTGGGGAGGGGTTTAGATTTGGTGGTGGTATCTCACTTCCCAGCTCTTTGGACTCAGCCAGACTCCCACAGGCTGTCAATTGTGCAAGTAGGTATGAAGCTCACCAGTGGGAGCCAGCAGAAAGCCCTGGAGTGGGGCATTCAAAAGGATGAAGGGGGGGGGCTGTGCCAGCTCAGGATTGACTGGATCCCAAGTCAGTTTTACAGCCACAGCACAATGGCATAGGGCCCAATCGCTGCACCAGCTTGGGCTGGCACAGCTATCACATATGGATGGGGCCTGAGCATCCTCCACCATCACCTGCCTCCACAGGCACCATGAGGGCTGCAGATGCAGTGGTGGCCCTGCCACTCCACAAAGCCCCACTGGCCAGAGGCAGGAGGTGGGAGTTTGGACTGGGCCCTTAGCCTTATTATCTAATGATTAAGCAACAAACTCCTCAAGTTAATTTGCAAATATTTAACTCTAGAGATCTGTGCCAAATATCAGTGTAGTCTAGTACTATTAAACTGGGGTTTAATGGGTATATCCACACTTACAATAATAATGTTATGACAGAGCAATCCAGACACCAATAGTTCAGTGGATTCCAAGCACAAGTGGCTAATGAAACATGAATGAAGGCAGTTGGCTAAAATGGCATTGGTACAACCTGTCAAGAAGGGAACTAAGACTACAATCCTATATATAATTACTTAGTAGTAAGATTCATTGGCTTAGTATCAGACAGCTATGTATGTTAAGCTAAAAAGGAACCATTTCCAGCAAAAGTATTAGATCTCTATAATATTCTTTATTATGTTTTTTCCTGGCAAGATCGTAAACTTTTTATAGTTGCATGGCCAGCAAAAATTCAAGAACTGACAATTTTCCATCTATGCATCTCCATGCCAGGAATCACACAAATGTTAAAGGGATACAAGCCCTGCCAGAAAAATGAGGGCAACCATGGAATATTGACTCTACCCTGCCACTTAAAGACTAGGGAACTTAATTTAAAATACTCCTATCCTACAAATCCGTTAAACAGAAGTTAATTCAACAAATGTAGACCAAAAAGTATGATGAATAACCAGCATGGGCCAGCAGAGAACTCAGTTTGAATTGTAGAGTCTTTTTGAGGAACCCCAAGTGTTAGTAGAATCAGTTATTTCCCAATCATCCTAGGGCACCCTGGCAGGAAAATCCTCCAGAGCTCTATGGAATCCAACGGCTTCCAGAGGAGGGACCATTTTAATAGGTGCCCCATCCTTGCAGGAGGGGAAAAGCTCATGCAAGCCTAAACCTAAGTAGGAAGTGAGTTTTCCATGACAAGTTGATAGACGTTAAATCCCACCAACCCCTTTCAGATCACGATCTAGCTCCTTGATCAAGTGTGTTCTATGTTGAGTTTGGTGACGTTTTGGGACAGCCCCACTGCAGCCATTGCAGCCATTAAGTCCTGAGGCACCTGGATCTGGCAGCTTTAACATGGATGCTGAAATCCCCAGGAATCCACAACACCAAATCGGATACCACTTTTATCAGCTCAGGCTGATGGATGGAGCACAGCAGAATGAGCAGTACACCAACATATGCCAAGTGGCAGGGCCTCTTCTGGGCAATGGAATGGGAGACTTCCAGTTCTCCCTGCTTTCACTGGCAATGACTGCAGGATGCACTCCTACCATTACTAAAACCATAAATGTTCCACAACAGCACTAGTGCAGCAGCTCCTGCCCTTGGTCCACTCTGAAGAGCCACACAAGATGAAATATATTTTAATACTGCTCTTCAACAGCTATTGACAGAAAAAAGATGTCTTTTATATAGACAATAAAAAAGTCTATTCAAGAAGGTAAACAGGTACATTTCTGCCAATTCAACAACTTAAAACCAATTCCTTTACCTCTGATCAATACTGGGACACTTTTCCTAATGGAAGTTCCTTACCTTTAAGGCCTCTTTCTCTTTTTCTATCCGCTGGTGGTCCAGGTGCATTTTCACAAGAGCTGCCTCTTTAGCAGAGATCTCTTCTTTCAGCTGGTCTACCTGGTGTGTCATAATCTTCAGCTTCTTTCTCATTTCATTGATTTCATCCTAACATGACAGAATTGAGGGCTTACTATATGCAGGTACCAATGGCTCTAAAGCAATGATAAATATAAAACCCACATTTTTCTTTCAGCATAGCCATAGTCCACCCCAGAGCCAGTCCAGGAGGATACCATGAACAATGCCATCAAAAGCCAGAAAAATACAGTGGTGCCCCGCAAGGCGAATGCCTCGCAAGATGGAAAACCCACTAGACGAAAGGGTTTTCCGTTTTTGAGCTGCTTCGCAAGACGAATTTCCCTATGGGCTTGCTTCGCAAGACGTTTTCGTCTTGCGAAGCAAGCCCATAGGGAAATTCCGATTTTTTTCGCTCCCCCCCCTTTTCTAAGCCGCTAAGCGGCTAATAGCCTTTTAGCCGCTAAGCCTTTAATAGCCGCTAATCCGCTAAACCGCTAATAGCGCTAATCCGCTAAGCCGCTAATAGGGTTGCTTCGCAAGACGAAAAAACCACTAGACAAAGAGACTCGCGGAACGGATTATTTTCGTCTTGCGAGGCACCACTGTATCAAGAAGCAGGAGCAAGGTCTCAGGCTCCTGCCTGATATAAAGGTATAATACAATGACAAAATAAGAGCTCTGGTTCTCACTTAGGTAAATGCAACAGAAGAAATATCACACACACACACAAACACACACATCCTTTGAAACTAGAGCTTATGATGTGATATACACATCATCACTCATGTAAAGAGAACAGGAGAAAGCTGAGTATAATCCTAGATATGTTACAAATCCTCATGAAGAAAGCCAGCTATTTTAAAAGTTGGTATGCACATATGTTTCCAAATCTACTACTATGGTAATGAAAATGGAAAAGCTCCCATGAATTTTGCAAAGCTTGAGGTTACATTCGTTTAAATTAACAAGCAACAATTCCCAAAACCAGAATGATCCAAAAATGTGAAACCATTCTAGCAAGTACTGAAATTCAGCCAACAACTCCTTTATCAAATGGCTTTACTGTGTCTGAGCTTATGATACCCTGGAGATCAGAAGCAGTGTGAACAGGATTGGGCAATGGGGGAATTTTCCGTATTAAATAAGCTGAAAATGCCTACCAAGAGGTTTGCTTTCTCAAACAAGCTTGCACCAATTAAGCTTATATCCCAAGAGAGATGACAATTCTGCATAGTTTTTCAGATAAGACCATCTTTGTTTTCATGGCTGGCTGGCTTGTTACTGAACTATGAATGATGGTCTTATTGCTATAGCATAGCTTGACTATACTATAAAAGTTATGTTCAGCTACAGATGTTTTCTCCTACTCCTGAATTTTGCAATTCATGCTAACTGAATCCTCTTGCTCCCCACACTCTTTTGAAATAAATTAACACCTTATAGATGCCATAATTACCCACTTCCATTTGGGCCAGGGCTATATTCCTAGCCAGGTACAAGCCTGTGCAAGAAATTCCCTGGTCAAATTTAAATTATGTTCTCCTTTGTAGCTACTTCCTTAATAATTTGATGGGCTAACTTTCCCTCAGAAAAAAATCTGTATCTTTTTCCTTCATGCTGCAACGACAGCTTTTCCCTACTATAGAAAATAGTTTGTTGCTTAATATTGGTTTATACATGTCTATTGATTCTTCACACAAAGCTGAAGACAAAAGGAAATTGATGGTTGAGCTACCAATCTGATACAGTCTTGTTTGACTCTCCTGTAGTCCCCTGGAGCTTTGGATGCCCCTTGGCAGACACTTTCAAGGCATCTACTTTAAAACAATACTATATTCAGATAATCATATCATTCAAGAGCATTTATTTCTAATGTTCTTGAGCTAGGCCATCTGAAAAATGGTTCCCTTCTCCACTGGGTACAAATTTCTAGATCATCTTTGGAGGACATCTGATATGGAAAGCTCTCCTGTAATCCAGAACCACCAGAGACTTGTCACTTTCCTAATTTGACTCCTGACATCTCTTCATCTTTCAAAGACATACATGTGAAGATAGTATCGTGGATGGTTGCCCTGCAGCCACCTAGACTCTATGTTCTAGAGCAGAGCTTTCCAAACTTTTCATGTTGGTGACACACTTTTTAGACATGCATCCTTTCGCAGCACAGTAATTCAGTTTTACTAGGAAACTAGAGGTTAAACTAACCCCTTTCCAGCCCCAGGAGGAGCGTGGGGAGCATTCATGTGACACACCTACACACTGCAGCTGACACGTTAATGTGTTGCAACACACAGTTTGGAAAGCTCTGTTCTAGAGTCACGATTGTTTGCATAAACAGTCAGGTCAATGTGGCTGAGGTTTGTAATATAACTTTTCCCACAGGAGGGACAAAGATATGAAAACAATCATGTCAACATTGTTATATCTTCTAGATATTAACCGAGAATGGGTGGCTCAAGTGGAGGCTGGGCTATAGGACCACAGCCCTCCTACTGAAAATATCAAGCCATTAAAAATAATAATAATCCTCAAAAACTCAAAGCCACACGCTTTTTCCGTCCCACACACATTTTATACTGTCTTTAATTTACAGTCATTTCTGTCAATCTGAAAATTGCAGCCCTCCCATGTCAAAATGTTACCAGCCACCACTGAATGGCTCAACTAAAATGGGAAACAAACTTAGTAAGAGAACTGCTTTTTAGTACCTGGGCTTCGATCAAATTTTTACTGTAGAGGTTTCTGTCTGATCTCACAGCTTCATAGAGGTTCTGTTGCTGTTTTAATTTTGTTTCAGACTCTGCTATCTGCTTTTTATAGTCAAAGATCTGCATTTCCCGCACTTTGATATCTTCCATGTGATGGAGGACCTGTCAGAGAAAGCATAAAATAAATATCATTAAACCATCCTTCTATGACGACTAGCAGTGCTCTATATACAGACTTAACTGCAAATACAAAGATTTCTGTTCAACCAGACAGATTTGGGCTAAGGTCTGGGTTATATTTACAGACTTTATTGTGTTGTAAAAGAATGCAGCTGCAATCTGAAGGAGGAGACTAGCATGGGAAGGCAGGATCATAACCTTTCCCCACACACCATTTTCCCACTGAAAATTGTCTCTACTCAGCTTTTCCCCAACAGGATCTCCCGAGATCTTTCCCCCAACAGGAATAAAAGCAGCTGGGAAGAGGTCAAGTCCACTCTGCAATTATTAAAAAGATTTTTGCAGTGTAATCTTATACATATCTACTTGTAAATAAGTTGCATTACATTCAGAGGGATATGCTCCTAGGTAAATGGGTACAGGATTGCAACCTCTGTGTAAAGGTAAGGTAAAGGACCCCTGGATGGTTAAGTCCAGTCAGAGGCGACTATGGAGTTGCTGTGCTCAACTCACTTTCAGGCCAAGGGAGCCGGCATTTGTCCACAGACAGCTTTCCAGGTCATGTGGCCAGCATGACTAAACCGCTTCTGGTGCAAAGGAACACCATGACGGAAACCAGAGTGCATGGAAAGGCCATTTACCTTCCCGCTACAGCAGTACCTATTTATATACTTGCACTGGCGTGCTTTCGAACTGCCAGGTTGGCAGGAGCTGGGACAGAACAACAGGAGCTCACCTCATCATGTGGATTCTAACCACTGACCTTCCGATCAGCAAGCCCAAGAGGCTCAGTGGTTTAGACCACAGCACCACAGCGTCCTGCAACCTCTGTGTATATGTATATGTATATACACGTGTGCATATGAAATGAAACCGCATGTTATGAAGAATGCAACATTGCTGTCTTTCTCTCATTTGTAGTGACCCAGTTGTTTGAACTGTCTATTGACAGATTTCAAATTTGTTGCTGAAAACTAGCCTATGAATCAATACATCACCTTAGTAATGAAACTTGCCCTCTGCCAAAGTGTGAAATGGTTGTCTTAAGGAGCTGCAATTATTTTCGAATAAAGGAGAGCAAAGTACGGTTTTTTTAAAAAAGGGTGTCTACATGGATCATTTTAGCCAATGAATACTCTTTATACGGTCAGTGGAATTTAATAATCTTGGACAGCTCTGTGTTATAACTTCAGGTGCGCATGAGAATCCTCAGTATCTGAGCTACTATGGGCTCTTGTCATTCTCATTTATCATAACTGTCAATCCGGATATCCCATTGTACTCCATACCTCTTTGCAAGGATAAAAACAGCCAAAATTATTTGCCTAATCATATCACAATTCACCTTTCTTAAGGAAAACAAGCATTTGGAGAAGAAAACATGGAGACAATGAGTGGAAGCAGATCATCTGGAATGCACTGGACAGTTTGCCATGAAGAAATTTAAGGTGTCACAAACACTTAAATCTTAATACCTCTCCAGTATATTTTTTTACACTATACTATATTGATAGGGAAGAAGGAAAATTGCCTTTTTAAAGAGCAGGGCACATACGAGCTCTCAAATTAAGCAAGGAGAGCATAGAAGCTCCAAATAGAGACGTTCGTAAGATATGAAACCGGCAAGAAAAACAGTTTACTACTACAACTTCCTCTTGAAAAATATGCATTCATGTTCGTCTCTGCCATGCAAGATACTGGAAGAAACCTATCTCTAGCACCAAGGTTTTTTGTGCTTTCTTGTACAAAATCCCCCCTCCCATATAATTATTTACATATATGCTATGTAGTTTCCACTTCATTTATCCAACTGACTGGGGAGAGCTTTACAAACTTTGCAGTAATGAGAGACATGGGAATATTTTAAAAATGTATTTTCACTAATAAAACTCATAAGGAGAAGCCAGAGAAATCTGATAAATTTTAAATTTCAGATATCTGAGGTTCTGGAAATGGTTTCTTCATTACCTTGACATTAGATGGTAATGAAACAGGTTGCTGGAATTCGTCCACCCTGCCTAGCTTCCTTGCATTGAGGCCTATTGTTTAAATTCATAAATTTATGTTCATGAACCTTCAAAGGAAGAGATAACATTAATGTTCAAAACAGCTACTCAGTAGTAGACCTTGCAACCAGCACATTTGTCTATGCTGAAAGAATTCAAGCTTTGCTAGTGTATAGTAGGGTTATCAGTGTGCAAGCTTTGGGGCGAATGCTTAATTAATTGATTACCAGATACCTCTAACCAACTCAGGAGATAAAGCACATCTAAATATAGAAAGTTTTATTGCAGAAGTGGCAATGGTACTCAAGTGCATTTGTTGCTGACTGCAGAGATGCCTAAAAACTGCTTACAGTTTAAAACAAAAGCAGAGATCCAGCTTATAATTTAACTCCTACTCCTACCTTTTGCTTTTTCCTGTTAAAAACAAGTTGCCAATAGCAATAAAAGTGAGCTCAAAATCAATAATGTGTATTTCAAATCTGAAGCCTAGCTTAGTGATTATATAGGCTGAAGCAAAATTAGAAAACAGATCACTGAATTGTAACCATGCATCTTGGGAGTTGATGAACAAAAGTACAATAATAAACTACTTTACTATGTTTTACAAGTTGGCATCCATGGTTCTGAGGCTGACTGTGCTTTCATAAGAATTTATAAAATTGTTGCGTGGGAGTAACACCTCTCCAATAACTCTCAAACTGGAACTGGATGAATTAATGGATATTTTATTATGAATAACTCAAGAGTTGTCAATTGAGATTAGGAAAACATTTCCCTTACAATGCTGAGTTCTTTTTTTTCTGAGAACTCTGTAATAATCTCCTTTACAGATAGCATGTTGGGAAGAATGCACAAAGTATCACTTGATGAGCTTCAGTAGAGTGATTTTGCATTGAAGGTCAGATTTTCAACTGCCATACATACATGAAGCTGGATCGGAACAGACTGCTTACTTACTGACACAAATATCTGTCTTCTTAGGACAATGTGCCATGACTCAAGTAACTTGTACCATCTGAAATAGTTTTACTAATTCAAATGCATTTTTAAAATTCTAGATTCACTTTTGGCATAGCACCTGTTATTCACGCTTGGTCAATTTGCTGGAGGTTGTCATCTGTAAAGGTAATCTGAATCCTCTGCTCTTCGGCATGATTCAATGAACTAATGAACTCTTAACATTTCTTCATCAGAAACTCATAGGAAACTGTAAATACTAAACTTCCTGGATTTCAATGTACTGATCTTGTACAGGGTGTAATCATCTCAGACTGAAAGCAGTCAGCATCCTTCCACTGTGACTGGGTCCACAGTGCACAATGTACATCAAGCAACCTATCTAGCAAACTGATGTGCCTAAATTGGAATAAGAAGCCTGGAGAGGGTTGTTTCTCTCACAAACAATTTGGCACATCATACATTATTTGCAAATCAGTATATAAGTTTTGGAAACTGATCTACAACATTAAAAAATCTGAAAGAAAACCTCAGTTGTGACTAGATCAGTTGAAAAAATAGACTAAATTATTTGATCCTGGGAAGCTCTCTGGGGTCAACTAGAACAATATAAAAAGGCAATTGCTTCTGAGTTGCTTCAAAGCACAGAAGTATTAGCTCTATAGCCGGCCACTGGTTCTGTCAATATCCTCATACTAGGAAGCCAGATTTAGGACAATTTGCATTAGTGCTTTTGTTCGGCCCAGACATCATGTGCCATGGTGCTTCTCCTACCTTTGCCATAGCCCTGATCAAGGCTTTTTGCAGCAGGAACTCACCAGAACTTAGTTCCAGCACCTCTCAAGTGGGCACCATTGCCATTCTAAGAGAATAAGGGAGGTGTTCATGGTGAGTTCTGGCACCTCTTTTCCAGAAAAATACCACTGGCCCTGATCTATTTGTATTTTGCTTTTCACCCTCCATTTTCACCAACTACTGTGCAATCCTAAGCATGCATACTCAGAAATAAATCCCAGAATTCATTAAGTTTTACTTTCCTGTAACTATGCTTCGGAGTGCAGCCATTGTTAAATGAACTAAGTTGCTTATCACAAATTCTGCATTGGATCTACATTATTTGCTTCACTTACTACTAAGCAATCTTGTCTTTCAGACTACATTTGAAAGGTTACTTTGCAGAGCATTACTTGTACTCTGGGGACCAGGATATCTAAAGGATTGCCTTACCCACTATATACCCGCCTGGCAACTGCATTCCTCAGTTGAGAGTACCATACACCCCAGAAGTGTGCTCATGCTATAGCAGAAACTGGGCTTTTAGTGTTGTCACACCAGCTCTGTGGAATCACATAAGATATGCACCTAGAGTGATACTGTTTAGGCACCTACTAAAGACATTTTTGTTTAGGAAAGTTTTCCCTAAAGCATAATTAGTCATTTATGAAGATCAAGATCAATTTTATATTTAATTAAATGGTATCATTGTTTTTAGAGTCTGTACAGATAGTTTTATTGTTTTAGAATTCTGTTTTTACTAATACACTGCTTTGATGGCTTTATGCCATGAAGTGCTCTATAAAAACATTTAATAATAATACAGTGAAAAACAGTAATAAAGGAAAAGATATATTAATTGTCCTGCATAGAAAATTAGCCCTGCAATGTGTGCCCACATGAATAGCTTTATCTTCCATCAATCTTCTTTTAATTAAACTATTTATTTATTTCATATATCAAGTTCTTGCAAATGCATTGTGTATTATGTGGCACCTAGAGTAGTGCCTATTCTGCTGAGCTAAAGCAGTCTATTGGTACATGTGGCATAAGGTGATCTCATAGGTCTACTTCTTCCAAGTTGTTAGGGTCCTTATATACAAATAGTAACACCTTTAACCCAACCCAGCCCAGTAGCAAACCTGAAACCAGTGCAGATCATTCAAATTTGTGTCATCACTACAGGTTGTTGGAGCACATTCCATTGTTTCAATTATGTGCTGTGTGGAGAAATACTTTGTCCTGAATCTTTCAACATTCAGCTTCTTTGGATGCCTACAAATTCAAGTGCTATGTTATGCTACTTCCTTGACCTAACAATGGTCACACGTTTGGGGCTTTATACACTGAATTATCAGTATATAATATCAACAACCTCAGATATGCAGATGACACAACCTTGATGACAGAAAGTGAGGAGGAATTAAAGAACCTTTCAATGAAGGTGAAAGAGGAGAGCGCAAAATATGGTCTGAAGCTCAACATCAAAAAACCTAAGATCATGGCCACTGGTCCCATCACCTCCTGGCAAATAGAAGGGGAAGAAATAGAGACAGTGAGAGATTTTACTTTCTTGGGTTCCATGATCACTGCAGATGGTGACAGCAGTCACAAAATTAAAAGACGCCTGCTTCTTGGGAGAAAAACAATGACAAACCTAGACAGCATCTTAAAAAGCAGAGACATCACCTTGCCAACAAAGGTCCATGTAATTAAAGCTATGGTTTTCCCAGTAGTGATGTATGGAAATGAGAGCTGGACCATAAAGAAGGCTGATCGCTGAAGAATTGATGCTTCTGAGTTATGGTGCTGGAGGAGACTCTTGAGAGTCCCATGGACTAAAAGAAGATCAAACCTATCCATTCTGAAGGAAATCAGCCCTGAGTGCTCATTGGATGGACAGATCCTAAAGCTGAGGCTCCAATACTTTGGCCACATCATGAGAAGAGAAGACTCCCAGGAAAAGACCCTGATGCTGGGAAAGATGGAGGGCACTAGGAGAAGGGGACGACAGAGGATGAGATGGTTGGACAGTGTTCTCGAAGCTACCAACATGAGTTTGACCAAACTGTGGGAGGCAGTGGAAGACAGGAGTGTATGGCGTGCTCTGGTCCATGGGGTCATGAAGTCGGTCACGACTAAATGACTAAACAACAACAACAACATACTGAACTAAAGATTTTGAGAGTTACTATTATTTTGGAGCTTCCAGATGGATTGTTTATTCACACAAAACCTGATTGTTACACAACAATTTATAGCACAAATATCCCATTACCTTTTTAATAGCAAAATGTTTGGTAAGAAAGGTGATGGAAAATTGCACTAGAAAGTATGGGATAATAACCACTAGTTGGCAATATCATAAAACTTCAACACAAACATATCAGAATGAATACTCAATAAACAGACAATACTGTATAATTTCTGCTCAAGTTGTGTGTTAATATGTCAGCATGATTGCTCAATAAGCAGCTGGTTTGGAAAGTCCCCAAGTCTCCTAAACATAGAAATTTGGCAGGCAGATCATGCTTTGTTATGGATAAGCTTCTCAGACAAAGGGAAGAAGGGAAGAAGCACTGAAGGGAATGCAGTAAACATCAAAATCACCAAAATTGTATTCATTATGTTCTTCTTTCACAGTTTTATTTGTGCAACCTATTGGCAATTTTTAGGTATTAGCATTTTTGCTCCTTGGTTTTTATGTGTAGCTAGAGAGTACCATATGAAATGCATTCAATGATAAAACAGATCTTGAGCTAATTCTCACTTGAAGTTGATGATCTATAAATATCCTGATATTTTTGCAAAATGTGTTTGCACCAGCTATGTGCCAAGGCTGTCCAAAGTCAGAATTCACCTCCAGTGAAGAAATCAAATGTATTTTTTTCTTGGTTTATGATTTTCCATTTTGGACTGGCATTACATATACTCAAACTTGGACAATCACCTCTAGTTATAAGGTCCTTTCTGAGGTGTCAGCAATGACTGATGTGCCTTGTTCATAACAGGCCTCAATAATCTTTTTTAAGAATACCCAAGAGTTCTTAATATTCCTTCCTATGGTTAACATCAACTGTGGTGGAGCACTGAAATGGCCATGGCTCCTGTTGTTGGCATCCATCCGTCAAACATGCATGCATACATACATACATACATACATAGCTCTTTATCTCTAGGCCAAGGAAGTAGGCCAATGTAAATGTAAAATGTAAAAATCATGCTACCACATAAAAATTTCTCTTCTTGCTAACTTAACAAATCAAGAGCCTGTGGACAGGTGATCACGTCAATTTCTCTCACTTTCCACACACACACACATACTGATACACAGTATGTAATGCTATTGATAAGGATTCACTGCCATAAACACAAGACAATTTAAGATACCAAAATAATAACAAATCTTACTTAAATGGAATTGTTATTACAAGGAATTTATACATGCTGTCATACAAGAAGGCACCTATCTGTTAATCAGATAAAGATACAGAAAGTAATCATAAAGTGAGCAGGGAATAACAATGAGAAGAAAACAGACTGGAAGCTAGCATGCCTGTCAGTGAGTTTTATGTAGAGCTCGTCAGTCAGTTCTCAAGCAAATAACAGAGCATTTTACAGTCACATAGCAGGGCAAGCAAGCAAGAAAGCTCCACCTAACCAGCTTGAGTGAACAAAACAGGCTATGACATAGCTTCTGCAAAAATTCACAACTTGTGTTTTGTTCAACAGATCAGATTCAAGTTACATACTGAGCAGTAACAGCTTTTTATGCAAGAAGATAAGTCTAGATATCCGCATGGCCAATCTAAAAAACCCTTCTTAATTATAATGCCATATCCTTTATATTACTGAGAAAAGAGTAAGTTATTTTATAGTGGATAAATAATTAATACCCAAGCAATTTCACCTTAAGTGCACGAAGCCAGGAGATATCTGTGTATAAATGTTAGTGTTTGAGGTATGGGCTGTACTACAAAAGCAACAAGCTAAAGAGTGCAGGGTAAGGTTGGAGGAGAGCAAGGGGGAAAGCTTTTTCCCACTTGCCCAAGCTTTCAGATAAAAAAAATGCAAAATAAACCTTATATAGTCATTCAGGATTTAACAGCTGTAAGAACCTAGCAATGTCTCTCAAATGGGAAGAGAAATGAAGGGCAAGCAATTTTCTAGGGAGCACTTGCCTTTCTTTGTCCCTCTACATGCTATCTGAGGCCTGATAAGACATGCTCTGCGCAGCTCTTTGTAATCTCTGCAGGCTCTTCACCCCTTTTCTCCCATTTCCGCATGCCTGCTAATTCACAAAATCCCATGCATCCTGCTCATATGTTCCAACAAAAACAAAATTATTCTGTCCCCAACCAGCAAATTTTTCACATCAAGCAAAACATGCTAGTTAAGTAAAAAGATGTCAATTTTCTTAATCTGCATAATTTACTCCCATCACAGAATTAGAGTTTTTCTGGCAGCATAATTAAGTATGTTTATTTTAGATCCTAGATCTCTTGATTAGCCAGGCAACAGGAGGGTTTTTAGGACACTAACTGTAGATACCAGAATGTATGCTTAAGTGGACTCTTTAAGATGTAAAGAACATGCAGAGAAATAAGTATGACTCACTGGAACTTGATTCTTGTACCCTAAAGACCACCGAGAGGACCTTGGCAAAATTCGTATAGAAAGTCAAGAACTGAAAAGAACATCTTGTTAGTTCTGAAAGGCAAAAGTCTGCAAACAACTCTCTCATACCTTCTGTGTGAGATCACTGGCTTCATTGATATAGCGGTCTCTCTCTTTTTCGAGCTGAAAGATTATCTTTCTCTGCTTCTGAGCCTCATCCTTATAATTCTGAATTTCTTCTTCCAGGTTCTTCTTTGACTGTTCATGGAGCTTAACAAGGTTCATCTGCTTTTGAGTAACGGTAGCAGCCTTGAGCAAGTTCTGCAAACAAACGGTGAAGATGGTTAGGGGACACATTGTATAAGAGTGATTTCACAAAGCCTAATAATACCAAGCACTCATGTCCAAACATGACATTACATGGGAGATACATGACATGGGAATTTCCTGACTTTTTCTTATTTATAGAATCATAGAATCATAGAGTTGGAAGAGACCACAAGGGCCATCGAGTCCAACCCCTTGCCAAGAAGGAAACACCATCAGAGCACTCCTGACATATGGTTGTCAAGCCTCTGCTTAAAGACCTCCAAAGGAGGAGACTCCACCACACTCCTTGGCAGCAAATTCCACTGTCGAACAGCTCTTACTGTCAGGAAGTTCTTCCTAATGTTTAGGTGGAATCTTCTTTCTTGTAGTTTGGATCCATTGCTCCGTGTCCGCTTCTCTGGAGCAGCAGAAAACAACCTTTCTCCCTCCTCTATGTGACATCCTTTTATATATTTGAACATGGCTATCATATCACCCCTTAACCTCCTCTTCTCCAGGCTAAACATGCCCAGCTCCCTTAGCCGTTCCTCATAAAAATTTAATGAAAAGCAGCCATAGGAGGCAGCAGTAGAATGAAAGTAACAGCAGAGGAGTTGGGGTGGGGGAGAAGACTGCTTAATTATGTCTCCTCCGGCTGTTTTCCTGCTCAAATCTTCCTAGCTCCTTATCTAGAACAGTGTTTCCCAACCGGTGTTCCGCGGCACACTAGTGTGCCGCGAGACGTTGCCTGGTGTGCCGTGGGAGGGAGGCGGGCAAGTCGGGCGGCGAGAGGCGGGGCGGCAGCGGCGAGGAGAGGCCGCCCAGCGCGGGGCTCTCGCCGTCTGCCTGCCTGGCTGCCTGCGTGGCGCTGACGTCACGGGGCTGTAACGTGCCCCACATAGGCACACGCGGGGCGGCGAGCGAGCTCCCTCCCACATCCCATCGCCAGCTCTGCACCAGGCGGTAGAGCTCGGCGAAGTCGCCGCGCTGGAAGGCCAGCAGCGCGCCCGCCTTGGCCAGGCTCTCGCCCGCCTGCGCCTCCAGGCACGGCACCTCGGCGTCGGGTGGCAGCGAGCCCAGAAAGCGGCCCAGCCGGCCGGGGTCGCCCGCCTGCAGCAGCGCCTCGCACACGCACGAGACCTGCTCCGCCGAGAAGCGCGGCAAGCGCGGAGGATCGGGCGCGGCGGAGGCCAGCCCCGCGCTTGGAGAGGACGCAGCAGCCGTCGCCAAACCCGATCCTCCTCCTCCTGCTCCGCCGCCGTCCTCTGGCTCTCGGCCGGGAGGAGCCTGCGGCGACGGGGCGGGCGCCGAAGTTGGCAGAAGTTGGCGCGCCTCCTCGGCAGCGCCTTCGTCCTCCTCCTCTTGCCTCTGCTCTCCTCCAGCGGCGGGGGCGCGCCGCCCTCCCCGCCGGGGGGCTCGGCGGGGCCCGCGGGGAAGGAGGCCATGTTCGCGGCGCGCGGGATCGCGGCCCCCCTCGCCCGCCTCCGGCCCGCTCCCCTCCCCCTGTACGCTGCCCTAGCCGTGCGGGTCTCCTCCCCCTGCACCGCCGTGCCCTTTCCACATCCTAGGAGCCGCGGTCCGCCTACCGCCCCCGGGCCGCGGCGCGGCTCCCAGCCCGGGCTGGCCTCCGCCTCCTGGGACGCGCGCCCACCCCCGCGGCCCCCCAAACTTCGGAGCAACTGAATGCTTTCCCATGTAGAACAGTCCCTGCAAATAAAAACCTAGCATATTTGGAAGAGGGATGCTAGCCTAACCATTACCTTCTATGCTGTTACTATTTTTAAATTATTTTTTTTAACATAAGTAAAAAGTGACCTTTCCCCATCTGGCATGGTGGTGTGCCTCGAGATTTTTTTCATGAAACAAGTGTGCCTTTGCCCAAAAAAGGTTGGGAAACACTGGACTATGTAACATATAATTTGACTCTCATTGCCAGAAAAGTACATAAATCATCCCAAGGTCGTACTCTTAACACCTGGTATTTCATTTTTAAAAAATGCTTGTTCCCAAGATGCAAGACACTCCATTTAAAGTTTGCATGTTACTACAGATAGTGGACAAAGTTTGCAATCCCGGGCACAACTGGCATCCGTGAAACTTCGCCAAACAAACTGTCTACAGAACTTTGTTACATTTATATCCAAGAATAATTCTTTTCAATAGGGATGGAGGATAAATTTGTTCAGTCTGCATTATGTCACAAACCAACTAGTCCTGGACTTACATGGATCAGAACACAATCCGCAAAACCAAAAAGGAAACAGACGTATGACTGAGTGCATGCAAAACTGACATGGAACAGAAATAGGCTGATCCAGTCATCGCTAATGATCAATAGATGTATATCTGTCAGACTGATTTTTAGTTTTACCAATAATGCCCCTGTCGTGTTTTTCCCATTGGGCCACTCTCAATGAGAAGGATGCTGCTGCTGTCCATCAGGTCACCTGATGGAACGGCAAAGTTTTTTTCCAGTAAAAGAAAGACTAAAACTCTCTGCCACCTCATTTCTATTATGGTATGCCACATCACCCACAAAAGTAAAAGAATTTCTCCCAGCCCCTGCCACCAAAAATGCAGCCCTTTCATAGAAGATTGATGGGCCCAAGAAAGGGGAAGCATTTTCCAGCAGCAGTGTGCATATTCATACTTGACCAAATGACTACTAATGACCACAACTAGGATTTGGTTTTGTACAAATGACTGAGAGATGCATTTTCTAGAGTCAGATGTACACACTCACCTTGTTCAATATGTCCCTTTCTCTTACCAGCTCATCTATAGCTTTTTTGTCAATTTCAGTTTGTTTTTTTGCACCGTCCAACTCTAAAACACAGGAAAAGTTGATAAACCTTGAGGTCAGAGTCAGACTGCATAACTTGAACATTATGGGATGTTATTTTTTAAACGCAGTTTTACTTTAAAACTAAAAGTCAATATGATTATTCATTACTTCTGACAAGGTGACAGCAGAAAGGCACTAACTTGGAGGTTTTGCCCCAGTGCACACTTTACTCAGAAGTAAAGGTAAAGGTAAAGGTACCCCTGCCCGAGCGGGCCAGTCTTGCCAGACTCTGGGGTTTGTGCGCCCATCTCACATCTATTGGCCGGGGGCCAGCGCTGTCCGGAGACACTTCCGGGTCACGTGGCCAGCGTGACAACGCTGCTCTGGCGAGCCAGAGCCGCACACGGAACGCCGTTTACCTTCCCGCTGGTAAGCGGTACCTATTTATCTACTTGCCCCCGGGGGTGCTTTCGAACTGCTAGGTTGGCAGGCGCTGGGACCGAGCAGCGGGAGCGCACCTCGCCGCGGGGATTCGAACCGCCGACCTTTCGATCGGCAAGCCCTAGGCGCTAAGGCTTTAGCCCACAGCGCCACCCGCGTCCCTACTCAGAAGTAAGCCCTGCTTAAGTCAATGGCCCTTTCTCTCTGATGTGAACATGCAGCGGCACACACTCTGGAAATTGGTCAAGGCAGGAGAGAAAACAGGGGAAAGCGAATCAGCTATGGTGAATTAAAAGCCTCAACTGTTACCACATCAGCCGAAAAGCCGCTCTCAGGGCAAACAGAGGGAGCAGGGGGGGGGGACAGGAGCGGCTGCCATGCTAGGACAGCGGACCAAGCAGCAGCGTCCTTACAGACAGTACCACTGCAGACTAGGGAGGGGGCTCTGCAGGGTTGCTGCATCAGCCCATGCCATGTCAGGATCGTTCCGCTGAGGTGCTGAGAGAGCAGCAATTGTTGTCCATCAACCCTCCCCCCCACCGAGTCTGTGGCCTTGGCAGGTGCTAACCTAACCAACCTCTAAGTATGTCTCTGCCAAATTAAGATGTATGGAGGCCCAGGAGTAGTTCCAACAATAAGGTCTCCTAAATGAACATGCCAGTGGGAGGTTTCTTTCCAGGGCTTACTGCAGCTGCAGGGAGGTCTGATTTTGTTGGGCTTACTGTAGGGTGCAATACAAAACCTTGCAATACAGAATAAACCTGATGAAATACACTAATCCATACAGCTGGTAATTGAAAAAATATTAATTCATTAATTCACTGGCAACACTCAAAATCCATACAAAGTAGAAGACTCTTGATCACAAAGAAAGTCTAATCAGATCAAGTGAATCCATGGCAAGAATTTAATACACAACAACCCCCACTTTCCATTTCTTATTTTTTAAATTACTATTTCTGAATTAAAAGTTTGCTTTAATAATTATTCATTTATATAATGAAAGCATGTATCACAACAGGATACAATACTAGGCAAATACTAGGGGGTTATTGGGTTGGTTTTGTTTTTTATTTTGATTCTGTATTGTGTGTTTTTATATTGTGATTTTATCTTGTTTTCACTCTGTTTATCTCTTGGAAAAGCTCATTTGGTTTCTAAGACCGAGAGAATGAAGATTCAACTTCGCCTTTATACAATGAAGTATTTAATATTCCATTGACTTCTTTCATCTCAGGACACAAGAGATAAACCTCTGGTGGATTCCTGCCAAGAGAAGTGGACCATAACTACATATTCATAGCTGCTCCCACAACTTGCATTGTATTCCTAACCAAGAACTAGGCACAATTCTCAGCCCTGCTGCATCAAAATTCTTGGAATTCTGCATTCTGCTATTTTCTACTAGAAACTGCAAGTTCCTGCACCTGCAGGGAACTGCTAATAGCAGATTTCCCAAGCATGTCAACCAGGTCTTTTCTGAAATGGTTGGAAAGAAGACTCAAGAGATACAAAACGTATGGAAAATACTTGCAAGGGGAACTGCAACTGCCCACATTTCACAGATGCATGTTTGCTTTCCCATACTTCCTTCTAACATTACAAAAATAAACAAGAATTTGTTTATTTTTAAGATATGCTGAAGCGCATTGTCATACCTTCAACCTGCCACCACCAACTAAACAATAATAAACCCACAATTGACATATCATGGGAATTCAGGAGCTTGCCTTTTTCTGTAACACTTGAAGTATAGCTAAGACATATATTGGGGGGAAATTGTTTTGCCCAACCAAATTTCCATATCACTGCATTAAATTTGACTCCTACCTCTCTCCAGCCCATTTATCTGATTTTTAAGGGTATCCCTTTCGAATTCAGCATGAGTCTTTTGCTCTTCTACAGCACGTAATTTTCGCTGCATAACCTCTCTCACTTTAGAAAGTTTTGAAATCTCTTGACGCATCTGAGACACCTCATCTTCTCTCGACTACAGAAAACAAAAGAACAGGAATAGAGAGGCAACAATTAGTAAGGTATATATCAACTTTTGCTCCTACTGCAATGTGTTGGGTAAAAAAAATATATAATAGCCATTGTCATTTGCAATAAATGAAAATATTCAGAGCCCTGAAGGCTTTACAGAGCACAGCTTTTGTTTTTCATCCTCTTTTCTCTCTATCCTTTTTCTTCCGCTGCACTCTTGAGCTTTAGTACCAACACTTGCCTAATGACAGCTGGACAGAAGAACTAACAGTGCACTCCAAACCCAAGATTCACCAGGATGAGTGAGTTTGGACTAGGAAGATCCTGGGCTGTCCTAGTTCAGCTGCTGTAACTCCCTGATTGTGGCTCAGCTGGGACTCAGCCTGCAGAACTCAAACGTATGCAGTGGTGGGGTGGGACAGGATAACAAGACACGCTGATTCTTAACCTTTTAGTTCAGTCACATGACCTGGCAACTCAGCAGATCGTACACTGGCAAAAAGAGTGGTGCAAGCCAACATCTATTTTAAAGTATTATATTCCCTCTTCTGGGCTCTGGCTAATCAGCCAACAGTAGCCCCACTCCTGAAAAGAGTTTAGAATATTGGTAAATTATGCCAACAACAAGAAGGTTCTATGGCATTTTAGGGTGTAATCCTATGCACCTGGAAGTAAGACCCATTAAACTCATTAGGCTTACTTCTAAGTTGACACTCATAGAACTGTGCAACAGAAGCTTTCGTAGGCTTGAGTCTACCATGTATCTGATGAAATTTGTGCCACAATTAATTTTTTAGCTTTTTAGGTGCCCAAAGTCTTGGTTCATATCCAAAGGAAGATCATCGGCTGTGATAATAGCTTTTGATAATGACTTTTTTAATAAACATGAACATAGATCAGAAAATAATCGTGATAGCCTGAAACTCTGAAATGGAATCCTCTTGCTACACCAGATAAATATTTTTATATGCTTCTAGAACTTGCTTCCATTGTTTTAACCAACCAGGCCCCTTGGAAGCAAACACTTCATCAGCAAATGACTTCTTCTATTTAGAAGAACAGGTTGTACATTACTAAAGCTCAATAAACTATTGGTTTTCTGTCCTTTTCTTTAACAGAAACCATGTTGTAACTGCAGATGTGTTCTTGACTGGAGATTAAACAAAAGAGATGAACAATGGCAATATCTTAGGTATATATAGTGCCTTTCATCTCAAGGAGAGATTGGCCTATCTTGGAAAGGCAGGAATCTGTAAGATGCCACAAAACCAATGTAAAAAAACACAAAAGGTTGGGGAACAAATTGGAATAGAAAAGAGGCCGTAATAGGAAGAATAAGGTTTTTGCAGAAAATAAATTGTATGAGCAGATTATGATGTCACCACTTCCAAAGTTTGGGCTATCCTGGATGTCAGTGCAATTCATGTGCATGTTTTGTAATGTAATTCTCACTGGGGGTGAGAATGTTCTGTCCCAACAAGAATTGTCTTTCCATATCTGCTATTTGTGTTTCAAAGGAAGCCTCATAGCGATCAAACATCTAGACACATAATCTAGTAGTCACACACCTACTAAGCAGCCATTTTGTACAATGCAGTTTTGAAACTGGGATAGTATCTGATGTCATACTGAACTTACTCTCAGCTCCGTGGTTTTCTGCTGGTTCTCCTGCATGAGTTGATCAATGGCCAAAGTATGCTGTTCATTTTCTTGCTGGAGCTTGAGATTTCTTGCTGTACACTGTTCAAGTTCTTTTGTGGCTCTTTCATTCAGAATCTGTGGAATTGTGGCACAAAGCCATAAATGTATTTATAATATACTAGTACCACCCTCAACTTCTACAAAGATTCTAAGGAGAACAGAATTCCTTCACCTTTTTTTTAATCAAATGCCATTTACCACCATATTAGTAATGTATCCTATTTGAGAAATATGACAATTGTTCAGAAACTGGGAATGAGAGTGGCAGCTTCTAATGAATAACTCAGGGGGTATAATCTTTTTTGTAGGATCTTTGTAAGCCTCCCTCACAGGTAGCCAATAAATATTTTAATGCCTTATTGACATTTGGTAGTGTACAACACTTCCTGTAATCACTGCAAATGAGCAATAGAGTCAAATGGTTTTTATCAGCAATCATGAAAATAAATTATAAATCTTAACAGACATATGCTACATTAATAAAAAGCAGGGACTATTATGAGATGGTAGACTACATATTGTATCACTGCAGAAGATCCCAGGCTCAATCTCAAGTATTTCAAGGCAAAGGATTGCAGTTGGTAAAGCTGGTAAAGACTGCCCCTAAGACCATGATACACCACTGCCTGTCATAATATTGGTCTAGATGGGTTGGCGTCCGTCTGTCTTGGGAGACAGTGGAAGAGTGCACCTTCAGGGGTGCTGTCACAATACTAGTCTAGATAGTATTTTTAATATAAAGCAACTTCATATGTTCAACATGCTCATAATTACTTGAGTCCATAGAAGTGCATATTCCAGTGAAATTCAGTTACCTCAATAGGAAGGACAGAAAAGGGTAGCAAGACATCACTATCTGACAGACTGATTAAAATCAATACACACAATACATTCTGGGAGCAGAGAAGCATGTTAGTAAAGCAAACTTGGCGCCATTCTGTGGCTGCTAATAGCTATGCCAGGATTGGCCCACAATTACCATTCGTAATGTGTAAATGGATCATCACACTATTTTAAAAGGCTACATCAGGACCAAGGTATTTGAGAGAGACAATAAAATTTTCCTTTCAGTTCTGCATATACACTGAATCTGTGCTTGGTTTTATTAAATACTTCATCTAAATGAACAACTGTCACAGACGTCTACCCAAATACACTCAGGGAATGGAAGGAAGGACTATACATTTGCATGACACAAGCAACTCCAGGAAGACTTTTGTTCCAGGAAGAAACTGCTTACAATTACCAAACCTCTTTTACTGTTTACTAAAATTGCTTCTCATAGGGCTTTGCAGCATCAGGGGAAATGGAGTGAAAAAACAATCTAGACCATTTTAAGGCCTGATCAGAAAAATGCTAAGAAATGATATTTTGGTTTTTAAAAATGAATACTTTGCACTTTGACAGCAACTTCTGTCTAAAGATCTTTACCAGCATTCTGACAGCTAACCTCACAAGTGACAGATAGGAAAATATTATTGTCATGCTTCCCTATTTATCTGCAGGCTTCAATATTTCAGAGGGAAATGAGCAACAATTGTATGTTAAGAAATATACTAGTATGAAATGACAGTCTGGTGAGCCATGGCATCAGAGCATGAACACTGTTTTAGGCAGAAGTGAAAGTCCATTCTTATGTTTTATTAGTTTGAGGCAACTGCAGAAAAACATGAGCTTCTGCTACTCAAGCTGCATCAGTCCACACCGAGACAGTCATACACATGCTCTTCTCAGCCAAAATCAGCTTCTGGCCCAACACCACAAATGTGGTGGCGTGGATTATCCCTTTGCACAAAAAAAGCAGCATTCACACAATAATAAGTCAAATAATAAGTCAGCATAAGCTGATTTTTCCCCACAGATGCCATGCTGCTTAAACCAACTGTGTGGGAATATACCCTGAGACACTGAAATTTCCAAAGTTAGTTCTTGAAGACCTACAGAAACTAAATACATTCAAGTGAGTTTTCTGATAAAATTCATTTATATACAAGAAAATATGGCATATTCATTTTAATGTATCCACTAAAAAGGTTCAAACGCATCTGAATCAAGTTCATAGAAATATTCAGTAGAAAGCCAGTAGCCCATTTAATAAGACATAAATGCAACTACTAGTCGCTATCTGGAGCTGCTACATTTTCAATGCAACTTTTTTTTTTAAGCAACAAAGGAAAGACCATAATTTCAAGAACTATCAATGGGCTCATAATGGGTATTGCTAGACTCACATATGTAAAACTGTGTTATGTGCTGCTGGATAATTTTACAAACCAGACATGAGTCCCATCTTTAGAATCCTTCCTGATTCCTGCTCTCTCATATTTGTTCCTTGGCAGACCTCAGAGGAAACAGGAAGTACCCTGTCATCTTACAGTGGGGCGGGGGGTACAGTCCAGATGCTGTTGGATTGGAAGATGGAGTCCAACAGTAGGGAACCATGTTTGCTTCCCATGTTACAGGATCCCACAGTTATGCATTCATTTATCTCATGTCATGTAACTAAAGGCTCACACTCAGAGATACTTTTAACAAACCCAGGGGACCAGGATGTAATTTTGTGCATGTGGCTTTATTGTCTTATTTTGCCACAAATCTTTAGAAGGCATTCTCAAATTACTTCAGTGCGAGTGAGGGAGCAGGTGGGATTTTTGTCAAAATCTATATTAGCCGTATATGACCGAGAAAAAGAAAGTGTTTAGTTTCCCCAAGTGTTTTCATTCTGTCCTGAAAATCTGACCTTGATCTGAAGAGTCTATGTGTGTGTGTTTTTAAGGAAGTTCAATGTCAGACCCTACATTACCTTTTGCTCCTTGAGCTGCTGTTCAATTCTCAAGAGTTCCTCCTTGTTTCTATTCATATTCTGCTGCATTGCCTTCATTTCAGCCAATTTACTGTCTAATTCCATCTGCTGCTGTTTTAGTTCCCTCTCCATTTTTTCTTTTCTTCGGGCCTCCCTTGAAGCCTCATTCTGACGCAACTGGATTTCCTGATTAAGCTGCAAACAGCAATACAGGAGGAAATGGCAAAAAAAATGTTTTTCTTTTAATCAGAGGAATCAGTAAGTGTATATTTTACCCACATATAAGTTCGGCATTCTACTTTTTGCTATTTAAACAATTTACACAGCATCTGGACAGTAAGGTAAAGGTAAAAGGTAAAAAGGTAAAGGACCACTGGACAGTTAAGTCTAGTTGAATTTGACTATGGGGTGTGGCGCTCATCTCTGCTTTCAGGCCGAGGGAGCCAGCATTTGTCTGCAGACAGCTTTTTTCGGGTTATGTGGCCAGCAAGACTAAACTGTTCATGGAGCAATGGGACACCATGACGGAAGCCAGAGCGCACGGAAACGCCGTTTACCTTCCTGCCGCAGCAGTACCTATTTATCTACTTGCGCTGGTATGCTTTTGAACTGCTAGGTTGGCAGGAGCTGGACAAAGCAATGGGAGCTCACCCTGTCGCGCAGGTTCAAACTGCTGACCTTACGATAGATAAGCCCAAGGTGGTTTAGACCACAGTGCTACCCATGTCGCTACACAGTAAAATTGATCAGAACCCCAGCCAGAGAACTTACAATCAGTATTGGGCAAAATAGGGCTAAGGAGATAAAGTCAACGCTTCACATGAAGAATGGAGGTGAGGTTGAAGCACAGTTGCTTAAGGAATGGTTTTGTGAAACAAAATATGTTTTAGGGAGATTTCAGGGAAGACAAAGAAGTGATCTGATGAACAGTGAAAGGAATGTTTCAGGAGTGAGGGGCAAGAAAGTCTAGAGATCGCTGAACACCCCCACTATCTACCCCACAAACCCATATGGGTTTTACAAGTACAAGAAAGAAATGATCACAAAACTCAGATGGGATGCCAGATGGGATGCAAGCAAAAGGGATGGAACCAGCAGAAGAAGGAACCCTGGTTCTCAGGCTGTTCCCCTCCCACTCTACCTAAAGTTAAAAACCTACTCCTGGCTCCATTCTGCCCTCTCCCCTGATGTCTCCCCTCAATCTAATCTAGATTATAAACTCAGCAGGGTAGGAACATGTCTTCTCAGTATTTATAAAGCAGCAGCTCCAGTTGGTGCAGATTTGGCAAACATTTAAGTCCCCTACAGAAGGAAAACTGTTCTGAAAAAGATATGTCAGAGATCAATGAAAGAGATTAAATGCACTGATGATGCTCTGTCACTGAAGACTTCTCACCAACCCGCCTGGAAAAGGTTTAGGAAGTAAAATAGCAGGTGGTAGTTAATAGAGACAAATTGGCAAGCTTGGAAAGCCTTCTAGACAAAGACAAAAGTGACAGCAAATAGGGTTTACACAGACCTCAGCAATGGTTTGCTCCGCCACAGTTTTTGTCATTTCTGCTTCGTGCTGTTGATCTGACATATTTGTTACGTTTTCACGTAACTTTACAACCTCTGACAAAAGCTGGTCTCGCTCCTTTGTTACTTCTTCCTTGAATTTTAGCAATTCCCGCAGGCTGTGGAGGAAAAAAAGATCTAAGTCAACTTCTCCGTGTTCTCCGCAAAAGGTGCTTTCTGGGAAATGATAGTGTAAAGATATACCGTATTTTTCGCTCTATAACACGCACCCGACCATAACACGCACGTAGTTTTTAGAGGAGGAAAATCTGTAGGCATGCCACCCGTAGGCATTCCCTCCATAACACGCACAGACATTTCCCCTTACCTTCTAGGAGGAAAAAAGTGAGTGTTATGGTGCAAAAAATACGGTAACTGCTTTACATGAAACTCCCCTTCTATTAGCTCACAAAACCTGTCAACTAAATTGCATGTCTGTGAACATTTACTAAAAACACCCTATTACTACTTAGTAGCAAAAATCATAACCCAGTAGTTTTTATTCTTCAGCTGAATTCATGATTCAAACTTAGTTCCTTCCAACCTAATGATCAGAACTCTAAAATGTCATGCTCTGCAGCATGTTCACTGTATGCCCGCTCCTCTAGTCCTGTCTTGCCGTTTTTTGGGTGTCTCCCTTTGGATTTGAATAGGTTGTCTCAGCTAATCTGAGATATTACATGACACATAAACGTCCAGGATCCAAGAAGTGTACAGACAAGAACATAATCTGCCACAACCACATACAGTACTGCAGTGCTAAAATTTAGATTGTAAGCTCTTCAAAGCAGGGACCCACAGGGAAGGTGCCATGAGCACCTACTGCCTATTATTGTTATTATCAACAGCAAAAGTTAGACACACTGAGTAACAATGAAAGACACTGGGTTCCAACTGAAAACCCATGTGGAAGGCAGCTTGAATTTATGCTCCAAGTATGCTGGCAACTGCTACGCAACTATTACACAGGTGCTCCCAGCAGCAAAGCTAAAATCACAAGATTAACAGTACAAATTAAAGCTAATATAGCAACACCAAATGGTTGTGGCAACTGCTTTCCCATCTACCAATCACACTGTTGCACACTGACAATTTCTTAACATTTTTCATGCATTGAAACCACTAATCAATGCAGAGATTGAAGATGCCCCCATGGCCTAACATTCCCCAGAACATAAATCCTAGATCAGGGGTGGCAACCGCTTCTGGGCTTGAGGGCCACATTCACCTTTGGCAAACACTCTGGGGACCACATACCAGTGGTAGGTGTTGGAAAAAATGTGTGTGGGCACACAGCCCCCCCCCCATTACTGCCCTCTCCCCACTCATCATATGGTTGATCTGAAGACCAGGAAGGGGCAATTTGCATCCTCATCAGGGAACTGGACTTGGCCAAGGAGTTTAAACCTTTCTGCCCACCCCATTGCCATGCTGCTTTTATTTGTACCACTGCTAAAATCAGTGGCAGAAAAACTTGCTGGGAGGGCACATAAGGCATCCTGGCTAGGGGATAGACTGCTGTGGCTTTTGAATAAAAATTATCAAGCTATTCTGAGGGTGCAAACACACAGCTTTTCACACATGAAATATATTTTCCCACCTAAAATATAATATGTGCAGGTTTTTGCAAGATTATTTGCATTATCTTTATCAAATGTAGTCTCAATGAATGGCAATTTCTCCCAGCCCTCTCCGGATGCAACTCACTTATGCTCCTGACCCAATGATAATCCAGATCCTTGCTCCACTAATTTAGTCAAGTTCACAATTTCCTCTTTAAGAGACAGGATGGTTTCCTTTGCTTTCTGCTCCTTCTCATAAGCTGCATCCACCATTTTCCAAGCCTTTTCGATCTCCTGTGGATGGTTGAAGAAAACAGTTTCATATATTTAATTAAAAATGAACAATTAGCTAATTAATTTTCCTCCAGGTTAATGAATAAAAGTTTTCAGCCTTCTTTCAACCTTTGGTCTTCATCTGTGTTCTGTTCTATTAGCCAATTCCGTCTGGCCAGTAAATATTAGTACTTTCAATTAAGTAATCCATACCTACTAATATGGAACATTATACCTAATTATATTGTATTTTCAAAGTTACTTATTTTCATCAGCATGAATCTTGCTTAAAGTCCACTGGAATCCGTGGTCAAGTTTATCCATATTTTGCACAACGTTTCTATAATCATAATTTTAAAATCCAGCTTTTCTCTTAAAAAGTCCAGAAGGAGATGACAACTAAACATTCGGGGGGAAACTTTCTGACAGTAAGAGCTGTTCAGCAGTGCAACAGACTCCCACTAGAGGTAGTGGGCTCTCCTTCCTTGGAGGTTTTTAAGCAGAGGCTGGATGGCCATCTGTCATGGATGCTTTAGCTGAGATTCCTGTATTGCAGGGGGTTGGACTAGATGACCCTTGGGGTAGCTTCCAACTCTTAAGATTCTATGATTCTATTTGATTCAAACAAGAAATTCAGGGGAAAGCAAGCTAGTATTTTTAATATTTTCTGCTTATCTCATAAATGTGAATATATGAATATTTGGGAGAATGATTAAAATGCAAAGCAATTTATGGTTAAGCTAGCCCATAAACAATGGGGGTCAAAGGAAGGGTACTCAACCATGACCTGAAGCCATGTTTTGTCATAGAACTTAAAATCTACTGTTTGGGATATTATTTCCAGCACATAGCCAGGGATTTTTTCCCCTTTCTTTCTTAACCATCATATACTAGTCCATCAAATCATAAAAGTATGGAGAGAGTTCAGGTAGTAAGAAGGTCATCCCCTTAATATCTGTGGCTCTTGGGCCAGGAAAGCTGCTTGCTACCACATCTTAGCTTCTTCTCTTCTTTTTTGGGACAGCTCAGAAGGATAATTTGAGTAAAAAGGCAAGCACCCTAAAGGATTCTCATAAAGCTTTTGAAATGTGTTTTCATCTACCATATTTCTTCTATGTTCTGTGCTCTCATACCACATCTCATTATTATGTAAATATTGTTTGATTTTGAAGTGATAATATTAAGCTTACAGTCCAGTTCAATAAAGCATTATACATGTAACTAACAATGTGTTTAAGAACAGAAGAATTAGCCTCAGACGAACTATTTTTGTATTTAGAATCTAAGGGCCAATCTAGATTTGGTTTTAAATGCAGCTTTATATTTAATATTAATTTCTTTAAAATGCAAATAACAGCCCTGCAGTGGGGTGATAATTGTCATGCTCACAGCAGGCAGTGTGATTTTCCTCTGCTTTAGTCCTGAAATCACCCATCTAAAGCTACTATTTGTATTAAAGGAAAACCACTTGTTGGTGCCATAAAATTAATCCTGGTGCAATTCCATGTTTTAAAATAGTATTTAATAGCCATGTAACATTTACATTTGTTTAAGGAACAAATTTGTTCAACAAAGAAGATGAAGGGGAAAATAATATTTTACAGGAATATTCCTTATCCCATTGTTGTTGTTTATTCGTTTAGTCGTGTCCGACTCTTCGTGACCCCATGGACCAGAGCATGCCAGTCACTCTTTATCCCCTTAAAACCCCACAAAATTTCATTGATGTTTTTTCTTAGCACTGCAGCCCCAAAGCAAGCCATCAAATAGATTCTACAGTTCTATGATATCAGTTATTTTTTACAATACTGTCATAATAGTTTCATTAAAATCAGTGTCACCTGCCTAAGTAAAAGGTGTCATATTTCACCTGCCTAAGTGAAAAAATGGTCCAATCAATTAGCCTTAAGCTGCAACTTTACTGTACATTCCCAAAAGTTCCCAAAGGACCACAGTGGCACAACTGGATAATTTGGTGCATAATGTAATTGATCATCTCATCTCCATACTCTTCCTGCTCTCATTGACATAGTCAAAGGAGTCTGTACACTCAGATGAAGGACATCTTAATACCCAAATGGGTTTTTGTTTTTGTCATTTACTTTGGCTAGAGCATGACTATACACAACATTATGAAAGTGTCCTCTTGTTTGTTTGTTTTATTTCAGATGGAGGAACACAAGGTTGTTCCTTTTTGTATCAGGGTAAAAGGACAAAGAAGTATTAATATGGTAAGATAATAAAATAAGCAGTTCAAGTATGACTGATTGAAGATACAAAACAAAAAGATTGCAAAAACCTGTTAGCTCTAACTAGAATTAATCTTATGCTAGCCCCTAAAATTAGATATATAAATACATTTTATTTTTACCAAATTCACACTATAAAATTAGCACATTGTAAATGTAGGTTGTGTCGCTCTGAGCAGTCTGACATACGCAGTAGTCCATTTCCTGCATATTCTTTTAAATTCACTTTCAGCACTTTTGCTGTTATACTGTAAATGTGGCTTCTGTTGAAAACTAGAGGCATGTATGTGATGAAACAATCACACAATAGCTTTACCACATGCCAAACGTTGCATGGGTTCTGTCAGGGAACTGACATTGAAGCCAGAGGCGGAGGGAAGGCTCCCAAGTGATGCTGGAGAAGGACCCAGCAGGAAGAGAGGCAGCTCATCAGCTGGGGAAGGAAATCAGCGCAACACCAGGGATAAAGGGGGGCAGATGGGGGAATCGGCGAGAGGGCTCCAGGACTCTTCGCCGGACACCAGCGGGGAGAGCACGGGTCCTCCGCTACCCACACCCTCCCTGCGCAGAAGACTTCCGCGCAGGGAGAGTAGGAGGAGACTTGGTGTCAAACAGCTTTTATGCTGGAAAAGGTTTAAGAAACGCCCACTGACGGATTCTGCTAGCGACTGAAACAGCCACAAAGTAGAGGGCTGTCCAGACAGAAAAGGTTTAACCAGCCAACCTAGCCAGGAGTGGCGGCAACTTACGCACGAGTAACCCCAATCATTATTACAGGTTCATTTGACCTACATTCCGAAAATGCCAGTTTGATGGTGAACACTGACCTCATTAAAAACTTTTCTAGGAATGTTACAGAAGAAGAACGGGGGAGTAGCAAGGACCCACAACTTCAGCATGCGTACACTACACATATACATTTACATTATACTCTACACATATACATTTACATTATACAACTGTTTCAAGTGACATGAGAATAAAGTTAATGTAACTGAATGTGAATGTATGGTTTAAATATGTATTATTAAATATTTAGTATAGGTGCCGTGAGTTTTTCTGCATAATCTGATCTTCCCTCTCCACCACAGATGATTAACAGAATTAGAAGAGGTGAGATCAACAGTAAAGTGACATCAATTTCCACTACAAACTGTAACTCACACCAAGTCATCATACTAAGGATCATGAAAGTGCTAACATTTTACAGGTTCAAGACCTCCTATGGCCTCAGTTATGCATTTGTCATGTTTTACTTCCTTTACCCTTTTCAGAGATGCTATTGTTGTCTGGTCATCCTGTGAGAGTTTCAGGGCAGTAGCCACCTTAGCCGAATTCACCACAATCTCTGCATTCAGCTCCCTGCATTTTGCCATGAGACGCTTTTCATTCTCATAGGACTTTCTTAGCACCGTGTGGAGCTTCTCATATTCCACGCGAAATTTCTCAAGGCTTTGATCTCCTGTAAGCTCATTGATGACTTCTTGGAAGTCTTTTTCCAACGCTTCAAATATATTTTCTTCTATTGCAGGTTTGTCATATTTTTCCTGGATGAAAGGAAAGAGAGAATCTATCAGTCAGTCACCAAAGGCATCTTGATAAAGATAATGACATATCCCAAGATATTGGTATAATAGCTCCAAGGTACCTCCTTTTGATTAAAACATCTGTGATTATGGCAACTCATACCATATGAAGCTTACATTCCATCCTATTTTAAATGCACAATCCTTTAGGCAAGCAGAGTCTTTTAAACATAACTTCAGCCCATCTATACTTACCATTACACAAAGTATCCAATTATAAAACACAACTTTTAAAGATTCCAGTGTTTATATCACAACTGCTGTCTTTGTTTTCATGATCATATATTCCTTGAAGATGTCACTTCAAAGTATGCTGTTCTTCAATTCTTCACTAAGCAGTTACTTGGGATGGGGTGGGGGAATCAACACCATTTCGGCCTTAAAATAATGCTAGGCTTATCAATACTTTGTAGTCCCAGGAAGTTAGAGAGTACCGGTATATCTAGGACCTGGCAGGTTACAGTGCATGGTTTACATGCCACAGCCTGGAAGCCATTTGTTTGACAATGTTTGTCCTACATTTCTGTACACTTCCTCTGAAACAACTATTAGAAACAAGATATTCAATTTAAGTTGGATAAACCACAGGTCTGAAGAAAAGAAACTGATTTGCAGTATAATCCTATGCATGTTTATTCAGAAGTAAGTCATTTTGAGTTTTTTACATTTTCAATAACTAAGTTGGTCTGAAATAAAAAACCCTGCTATTTGTATTCAAAAGTAAGTAAGCCCCATTGAGTTTAATAGAATTTACCTCCATGTGAGTATAATACTGCAGCCTGAATTATTCTTACATAAAATCACACAGATCACTAAACATCACATTTTAATAAATAGATAAGGAATCCCCAACCTTTTGGGGCTCAGGGCCATACTTAGAAATTTAAGAAACTGTTGTGGGCACCACATAATACCCATTTCATAGAAGAAAAAACTGAAGATTCTCAGTCTCTTAAAAGAAAGAAAACAGGCAAAAAGCAAAACACCTATACACATCTCAAAAAAATAAAAAGTTTTTAAAAACACCCCTAAAAAAACAATCCCTCCTAAACAAAAGAGCACACAAACCCTCGTTTCTTTAAAAAAAGAGACAAGCAGAGGGGCTTGACAGGTAACTAGCGGGGAGGTTTCTGAGGAAGCTGTGGTGCACACAAATCCCACACCGGAAACCCCATCCGTAAGGGAGCCTGAAGGAGTCCAATGAGGACTCAATGACCACATAACGCTGACTGATTTGAGAGGTAAAACATACTGTAAACAGCCCCAACAACTGAATTTCTAAGAAGTGAGAACTGCCTACAAAAATAGAAAAATCCAATATTTTAACCCAGCCAGAACTGTGCACAAGTGTGTCCATCCCAACTCACAAAGAAAAATCCAAAATGGAGGGGGGAAACCCCAGAACAGTTCAATGAGAACCGAGCATGCTCAGTGGGCATGAATGCTGATCAACTGGAAGGAAGTGAGAAAGATGTGGAGAGAGGAGAACAGGATCCCATTTGTTTCAACTAATATATTTTAGCTATAGAAGCCAATATATCACTATTGTATCACCATGCCACCACTGAGCCTATAGCACACAATATTGCACCTCACCATAAAACTATTTCAATTCACAATGCTTAAAATGTAATAGTATTCTCTACTCATGATAAACTACTTGCTGACAGAAAAATATGTGTGAAATCAAACGGAAGTAAAGATGTTTTGTGGGCTAAGGAGAGCAGTGAGGCTGCCTCTGTTTTATTCTCCCTGTCTGAGTTCATGCCAAACTCAGTTATTCAGCCTATAAAGCTTGGTTTATTGCCCCCCGTTTGCCCAGAGTATCAAGAAGCACAGGCTGGGAACATTTCAATTAATAAAGGACAAAACTAAGGGAAAAGGCAACGGCTAGCTGAAATGACAAAAAGATTGTTAGCTACAAGGTGCATAGGACAACTGTACTAGAAGACACACAAAAAATGGCCTCTTAAAGAAACCCTTGCAGAATGTGAGGGGGGAGAGAAAAATAAAGACTTGAGAGATGAAAGAAAGGAGGATTGAAATAATAACAGACATACAAAACAAGAGAAACAAAAAAGGAGTCATTTGTTTATTTTGAGTCTATCTATCCCACCCTTTACCAACTGTCCCCAGGGAGGAAGCTTTGGCAGTAAAATATCGACAAATCATTAAAATAATCTTATATACATAATGACTAAAATAGCATAAAGCATCCTTTAAAACATGAGATCAACCAACCAGTAATAGACAACAAACTCCATCCCAAGTGCCTTAGCAAAGTTGTTATGAGACAGAGAGAGAAGGAAGGTAGTGGGATGAGGGAAGGAGTAAAAGCAGGCAGGGGCAAAAGAAAGATATAAGGAGGGGAAGAGAAAGTGAGCAGTTAGGGAACTACAAACAAGAGACAGAAAAGAGATCCAGCCCTTGTGTTGGAGGGGGGGACCCACAAAAATGGAATAGAGGCGGGGACCTTGGGATGGCTAGTGGTGTTAAATGCTTTCCAGGATTATTGTTGTTGCTGTTGTTGTTGTTGTTGTTGTTGTTGTTGTTGTTGTTGTTGTTGTCATCAGCAATACACAAAGATTAGTCCACATGTTGAATTCTTACTAAACTGACAACCCATAGGATCAGCACATGTTCCACCAGTACAAAAGAGAGTTTGTGCCCCTGACGTTTTTTCTCTCCATTTCAAGTTCAGCACTACACATGTCTGTTGGAGTTACTGTTGTCTGCTCAAGCCCACAGGGGAAATGGTTGATAGGAAAGCAGTGAACAAGGTTTAAAGAACAGTCACCAATATACATAGAGAAGGCATTATGAGAACGAAAAGGGAAACTGAACGTAAGAAGAACCCTGCTGGATTAGGCCAATTGGCCCATCTAGTCCAGCATCCTGTTCTCATGGTGGCCAAACAGACGTCTGTGGGAAATCAGCAAGAAAGGACATGAGCGCAATAGCTCCACTACCCTCTTCCTGTGGTTTCCAGCAACTGGCATTCAGAAGCATTAGTGTCTCTGATCATGGAGGCAAGGCGTAACCATTATAGCTAGTGCCACTGATAGCATTATCCTCCCTGAATTGGTCTAATCCTCTTTTAAAGCCATCCAAGTCGGTGGCCATCACCGCCTCCTGGGGGAGGGAACTCCATAGCATAACTAAGTGCTGCATAAAGAAGTACTTTCGTTTGCTTGTCCTGAATTTCCCAACATCCAGCTTCACTGGACATCCGTGAGTTCTGCTACTATGAGGGGAGAGAGAAAAACTTTCCTCCAGTCCCTGACAGATGTCAGCAAGTGATAATTAGAAGAAATGATAGTAAAAGGCGTAGAAAATGAAATGGAGAATGATGACAGAGATGGAATACAGGGCAGGATGGAATACAGATGTGGGAGAAACAAGTTAAGAGAGTCGTTCTAGGAAAGGAAGGGTAAAACAAATTAGACAAATTCATGGACAGGAATTCTAGGACACAATGATGGGTAGGGAAGAAGAACTGGGCAAGAGGTAAGGCATGGGAAAGTGTGGAGAGCAAAACGCTTAAAATAGGTGTATGATCAAACATGAAAACTTTTCTGGATCAATTAATCCAGAACAAAGTTCTACCTGGCTCCACCACTAACTCAGATTATAATCCCACTTTTTCACCATTCTTAAACCATACTACTTCTGTGTACAATAATGGTGCAAGGTAGTGAGAGCGCATCCTTGAGTTCTGGCGAGGAAATGTGTGGTGTGTGTACATTCTCAAGGGGATGGGATGAGGCGATTTTTGACACCCCATGTCTTTATAAAATAAGGTGAAAGGACATTGTCGTGAGCCTACCTACAAGCGTGCAAAGTTTAGATCTATTAAAACTGGCGAAACTCACGCTATCATGTATGTTACTGCGACTGGCAAATGAAAGAAGATATTATTCTACTTCTTGGTGCGGGGAGGGGTGGAGGCAGCAGAAGGGGGTCGTGGAAATACCTGAGAGGGCGCCCAGTAACCCTTGTTTCCTTTTGGGGGGAAAGGAAGCGATTCCTAGGTATGGATGGATAGGGGAAAATGTGTTGCTAAGGAAAGGTAATAAAGGCGAGGGGGGAGCCCTAGAGCGGCGGAGGGGGGGGGGAGATACGGAAGAGGCTGCACCGTGAGGAAGGGGCTCACCTCTGCCATTTTTGCAGCGGGTGGAGAAACGCAGAGGCCCCGAGGTGAGAAGGGAACGAGGACCCCGCGTACAGGCCGGGCGTGAGGGCCTGTCCTTTTCCTCGCTGCCGCGTTGCCGCTGTGTACACGGGCCGCCGCTCTCGTCTCCTAGCAACCGCTCCCCCTCCCTCCCCGCGTTCGGCCGGGAGGCGGCTGGGCTGAGGAGAAAGGGGGCGCCCCAAAGAGGGGCATCGGAGTAGCGCAGGCGGCAGGCGAAACCCGCAGGGCCCCAGGAAGGCGCCTTCTGCTGAATCAGACCATTATTAGTCCAGCACATCCAGCTCAGTGCTGCTGCTGCTGCTGCTGCTGCTGCCCATTGAGTAGCTCACTGGGAAACAGGGTTTTCCAGTTCCCGGCAAGTGACTACTATGGGCTCTCTCTTTCGTCCCATAAGCTGCTCAGTCCCTCATGACTGCCAGTTCTTGTTTTTTCTCGAATATTTCCGTGCTGCCGTTCAAGACTAAGCCCACTTCAGTACAATAAAACTAGAACTGCACTCTACAAAAACACACCCCAACTCGACACACACCTGTGAATCCAAGCTAAAACAAGAGGGAAACAGTTTTTAAACCAGTGGCAATGTAAAGCATTATATATAGTGCTTTTTTTCTGGGGGGACGCAGGGGCCCACATGCCCCTAAATATGTTGTGAATCTAAGTTCATTGAGGGGTAGTATTTCAATATGGGTAGAAAAATGAGAGTAACCCTAAACATATTTTTAGAAAAAAAGCACTGATTATATAAAGCATGGGTGTGAAGCATCAATTCAGCCCAACCTCTCAATGAGAAGAGTGCCAGAGAGAGGAAGGAAGCTCCAAGCCACAAATCCTGTTTCGTGAAGACTGAAGTGATGTGAATGTCTCTCATCTGGGATAGTGGTTTCACAAATGCAGTTGTTGGGTGATGACCACAATATCAAGCTGCTTTTATACAGCAGGCACCTCCACCTCCAGACTGTCACTATTTTCTGATGGGAGTCCATCAATTAATTCAGTAATTAACTGATTGAGAGGTCTTGCACAACTAGCCTGCTTCCCCCCAAAATCAAACTTTTTGTTATAAGGAAAGTGACAGGAAAATGCACTGGAAAGTGCAGGATAACACTTTCTTGACTCATCATCTAACCTCCCCGCAAACAGATCAGAATGAATGCTGAATAAATAGCTGTCATTGTCTAACCTCTGTGCAAACAAATCAGTCCATAATGATTGATAGCAAAGGGAACAACATTCCAGTTGGCAGCAATAGGAACATTCTGGCATAGTTGGAACACCCATATTCTAACTCCAGTCGTCACTAGATAGGACACCAACACTCAATTTTGCATTGCTGAATGTTCTTCTATGCTATAATAAGATAGCTAGCCTCTTGCAGTATGTTGCCAACATTTCAAATTAGCCAAGCCTGTGAAATGGCAGGCTGTGTACTCCTCAGTACGTTATGTGTTCATTTACATGCATGTACACTGTGGTTAGATGCATCCACTACCATAAAACCTATTCACAACACATAACTAGAACTCTAAATTCTGTAGAAAGCATCCGTAAGTATAGAAGTCTCCCTCCCCACTTCAAAAGATCATGGAGATCAAAATTCAATGCATGGAGGGCTGTAAAGATGAGAAATGTGACATGCTACAAGGTGTAGAGTTTGCCAGTGTACCCTCATTCTCCCTCAGTTAAGGGAAGTAAATGCCCAAATAGAACTCCTGACATTTAATTCCTAGGGTGGGCTGAGGGGAAAAGCTGAAACTTGAAGAAAAACAATTCCATGTGTATGGTTGCTAATAAAAAGAAAAAAAGCCTGCCCCAAAGCAAAAAAGGGACAGTGATTTACTAAGGATAACTACCAGAAAACCAGGGTTGTCATCTCTAATAAATAAAAATAACTGGAATATTGGGATTAGCTGGATCAGTCACCTACTGAAACCCTTTTGGTTGCTGAGTGAGCAGTGTTTGGCGAGTGAATCATGGTTAAAGAGGAGGCTTATTTGTTGCAGAGATGCTTATAGGTAAGAAAAATAAAGTTATTTATTGTAGGAAGTGCATAACTTGGATGGCACATTGTCTAGCTCTAAGATAACTGGTCTAGAGAAGATTGAGGCAGCCTTGCTTACTTCTTTGTTCTCCCAGAGAATAGTTAAAGATGACTTCACATCTTAAGGTTCAAGAGAGAAGTGTGAGGGTGAGGAAGTTGTAAAACAAGATGCAACCTGAGAATATCAGTCTAACAACAAAGAGATAGGTCAGATCAAGAGGTTAAAGTTACATGAATAATATGAGAATCTGGATGACCCTAACTCTTCTGTCTTAATCCATGCAAAACCCCTCTGCTGAGTTGCACACAGACTTCCAACATGGAGTATATGGAGGAATGGAACATGGACAAAGTTATGTTATGTGACTGCTATTGTATCACATTAACAGAGGAATTCTTTGGGGGAGTCCTCTGTGCTTAATTCTAAAACAATAAGGACCCAAAAGTCAGCTCTGCCAGAAAATGGTGTCCTCTAGAGGCCTTCTCTATTATCCCACAGGCACAAGGACTGTTTGCAATTGCTCTGTGCCCTATCATTAGGAAGAGTGGTTGCAAATTCTTAGTTATATATTATTGCTATATTTTCTGCCAGGGAGAAGCACTGGTGGGATTTTCTTGTCTTGGGTGCCAAAAAACTTCACCAGCCTTGAGGACTATGCACTCTGCCTAGGTTGCAGGGCCCTACTTGTTGTTCTGCCTCAGGCAGCTAAATGTCTTGGGCTTCATATCTTCAGAGGCATTGTTTCTTGACCCTGGCTCAAATTAAGCATTGGAGCAAGGGAAAGATTGGATGATCATGGAAAGAGATTTCTCTGCTGCAGGGAAGATTATTCCAGGCAGGAAAGGCTGATTGTGAAGGTGTGATGGAAACTACTGGAATAAATGGTGGGGGGCAGGACCTAATTTGAGTGAGTAAACGGAGAACCTGGTTCTGCCAGAGCTCAGTGCAGGAACAAATTCAATTCAGTTTAACTCAGCTTAAACACAAGCAGCCAAGTATAACTGGATAACTGTGGATCAAGCTATAATTAACATTTATTAAATGGCTGCATACCCAATGATTATTGTGTACACATTAGCTGCATAACCAGAATCTTAATTTATGTTTATTTTTATATACTGTATCTCAATCTCTCACTTTCACTGAACTGTTTGCCTCCCTTCCATTCCAGTCACAGTGAAACTGAACCCAATGAAGTGAATTTCATTAAAATCCATATGGCTCAACAGATTTGTCTGTTAATCAGATCCATTTCTTCCTATTTTCTTTCTTTGCCCTCTCTTCTTCTGTCCTCTCCTTCTTTGCAGATGTTTGTCAATATTGTCTCTTGGATAGATGTATCTGCATCTTCTGACTTAAATAAACATAACACCCTCTGCTGATTTGATATTGGTGACAGGGCTTATCTGCATTGCAACCAGCATTCAGCTGGAACTGAAAATATCTGAGAATCAGTGTAGTCACTTCTATTATTGCACTAAAATTAAATTGCACCAGTCCAAAGAGAATAAGATTCCCTCTTCAGACTAAGGCACTGCAACAAGCATGCAGGCAGATTATTAAGGCTGACTTTTGTTCCTATAATATTACTGTGCTATTAATTATCTCTGTGTGAAATGATACAGCCACTGAGAACGGTTGTAAAAAACGACAATGGCTTTCAACCCTGTATCTTCTGCTCCTTCTCAACAAACCACAGCGTGCATATATGTGTCTGAATGTTTTGCTTTGTGCCAGCAAGGTTTGTAAGCATATGAAGTACTGCAAACATGAAGTATTCCAAGATACGTGACCTGGCATAAAGCAAATGATCTATGCAGGCTGTGGCTTCTTGAGAAATAGCTGATGATGTCAAGGCATATAAGAGTAGAAGAATAAGTTATGTTAAGATTATTACTAATATGCATATGTGTTATATTTAAGTTATTTTTTTCTTATTACCTTGTGCCTGACTGTAACACAGTATGCATTGCTTATATGATTAAACAGAAAAGCAATTTTTAAAAAAGAGAGAAATAGCTGATGATGCAATGTCAATGTGTTATAAACAATGCAAAGTAAGCGATCAAAAATATTAGCAATGTTTTACAGCACAGATATGGCCAACAAAGTTCAGACCAGTTTATGTGATTACTTGGTGGATATATGTGTTTTACCAGTTTTGTAATCATAGCGTTAAGGCAAAAGTTTAATGCCTCAGTTGGATTGCAGTGGCATTGAAGCAGAAAACTGTTCAGGGGCTTCAGGGGCCATTTCTAATACATATACAATGAAACCTCTCTACTGTCTCCTCACCTATAAACTCTATTGGAAGACAGGTTACCCAGGAAAGAGCATTTGCTTATGCATTGTTATAATGAAGAAAAGCACTAGATGGCACTATACAACCATAAGCTTACAGTGGAGATGCTTAGTTTTTGCCTAAATTCTATTTTTTTAAAGAGTAAACTCAATCCAAACCTTTTTTCTGCTCCTTTTCCATTTCAATTATATTCACCTTGTGATCTGATCGTGTTGTGTGTTGTCAGCTGAATCTTAACAATCTTAACTATTACTATCAGGCTACAAACAGCTGTTGATAACTATAGGTTTATTAACAATTTTAAGGTTGTCTGCGGTTTCATGGGAGGTAAGACATCACAAACTCACATGGAAAAGATATGTAAATTGCCTGCGGCCTGCCCATCCCCATTGTCCCCACTGGAAACCATGAAGATTAAATTTAACCATGAAGGGCAAGCATGCAAACATTCACTTACACCTTACACTAGCCACCTGCGGCCTGCCCTTTAAAGGAGAAATTGTGAATTGCAGAATTTTAAATACAGTGGTGCCCCGCAAGACAAATGCCTCGCAAGATGGAAAACTCGCTAGACGAAAGAGTTTTCCGTTTTGGAGGTGCTTCGCAAAACGAATCTCCTATGGGCTTGCTTCGCAAGATGAAAATGTCTTGCAAGTTCCTGCGGGGTTTTTTTCCTCCCCCCCCTTTTTTCTAAGCCGCTAAGCCGCTTATCAGCTGATCCGATAAGCTGATAAGCCGCTAAAAGCCGCTAATAGTGCTAATCCGTCAATGGGCTTGCTTCGCAAGACGAAAAAACCGCTAGACAAAGAGAATCACAGAACGGATTCTTTTCGTCTTGCGATGCACCACTGTACCCGTCATCATCCTTGGCTTCACTCAATTTTGTGTACAACACTCTTCCATTTTTTTCTAGTTGTGAGGGTGGGGGAAGAGGAGGAGGGGCCTCACAAGTGGAGTAGCCTAGAGCCTCTCTTCATCTAAATTTGGCCCTGGGGCCGGTTCACTGTCCCTCAGATCTTGGGGGGTGGTGGAGCAGACTGTGGGGTTTTTTTGGGGGGGGAGAATGAACACATTCATTTGCCCCACAAATAATCCAGAGATGTGTTTTAAATAAAAGGACACATTCTACTCATGTAAAAACATGCTGATTCCCAGACCGTCCACAGGCCAGATTTAGAAGTCAATTGGGCCGGATCTGGCCCCCGGGCCTTAGTTTGCCTACCCATGCCCTAGACCGGGGGTCGGCAACCTGCGGCTCCAGAGCCGCATGCGGCTCTTTAAAGCCTTTGCTGCGGCTCCGGGGCGGTGGCGAGGGGAGGAGGCGAGGGGCGGAGGTGACCAGCCTGCCGCCCGGCGGGCGGGGCGCCGTAAAGCAGAGCGCCCCCCTCGCCAGGCAGACATCCGCAGCGTGGGAAGCCTTGCCGGAGGTCCCGGCAAGGCTCCCCACGCTGCGGATAGCAGCCTGCCGCCCGGTGGGCGGGGCGCCCTAAAGCAGAGCGCCCCCCTCGCCAGGCAGACATCCGCAGCGTGGGGAGCCTTGCCGGACTTCCCGGCAAGGCTCCCCACGCTGCGGATAGCAGCCTGCCGCCCCGCAGGCATCGGCCAGCCCCACAAGCTCGGGGGACAGCAGGGAGGCGCAGCGCTGCCATCCCGCTGTTCCTCGACCTGGTTCGGTTTCCCCGACCTGCTTTTGGGGGGGAAATAAAGGGAATTTTTCCCACTTTATTTCCCCCCAAAAAAACTAGGTGCGTCCTATGGGACGGAGCGTCCTATGGGACCTGGTTCGGTTTCCCCGACCTGCTTTTGGGGGGGAAATAAATGGAATTTTTCCCCCTTTATTTCCCCCCAAAAAAACTAGGTGCGTCCTATGGGACGGAGCGTCCTATGGGGCGAAAAATACGGTATTTTTATAATGACGAATGCCTCATTATTAATTATTATTTACATCAGGCACTGATTATGATTTATGGTACACTGGGGCCCTGATTAATTTTCTATGGCATTTTGGGGCATTGATTATTGGGCATAGCAAGTCGCGGTCACGTGGAATTTGTGCTTTGTGACCGTTTGAAGTGGGGGTTTTTTCTTGGGAGGCTGGGCGGCACGAAGAGAGGGATTATTTTTATAATGACGAGGATGACATTGGGCCCTCATTATTAATTATTATTTACATCAGGCACTGATTATGATTTATGGTTCACTGGGGCCCTGGTTAATTTTCTTTGGCATTTTGTGGCATTGATTATGCAGTCGCGGTCGCGTGGAATTCCACGTGGAGTTAGTTGCCTGAAGCCCCTTTTTAGTTGCTTGAAGCCCCTTTTTAAACTTAAGCAGGTGAAAGTTTGGTGAATTGCTGCCAAGGAGTGTGGTGGAGTCTCCTTCTTTGGAGGTCTTTAAGCAGAGGCTTGACAACCATATGTCAGGAGTGCTCTGATGGTGTTTCCTGCTTGGCAGGGGGTTGGACTCGATGGCCCTTGTGGTCTCTTCCACATATGTATGTGAGCAGGTCTTCTCCAACATGAACTATATTAAAAACAAGCACCGATCACGCCTCACAGATGACAGCTTGCAAGCCTGTGTGAAAATGAAGGTGACGTCTTACAGCCCTGGATGTGCAGACACTGAGCACTGAGGTTCAGGAGCAAAAGTCCCACTAACCTGGTTACCTGGTTGTAAATTAAATATTTTAATTAGCTATTAATTTGTCCTTTTTTCTTGAGATTGACAGCTGACTGCACGATCCTGTATATATAGCATTAAGGCCAGAAACAATATATGTAGTGTTATATTTGTTTTAAATGTTGCAATGTTTTTGCGGCTCCCAGTTGTTGTTGTTTTTTCGGAAACGGGTCCAAGTGGCTCTTTTTGTCTTAAAGGTTACAGACCCCTGCCCTAGACACTGGGGAATTAATAGGCACACCAGCAGCATAAAATCCATATTAAGCCAAAGTACCAACAGGCTTTCTGTATGGGAAGAAACAACAACACACACTATTTTTTTGTGGTCCTTCCAGGGCTGCGTATTCAAATAAAATGTACATTATCACCTTTCTAGGAGTAAAACCTGCTGAAAATTGTAAGGGAATATAGCAGAATTATACTTGTTGAAAAAACGTAACACCATCAAGAGGACTATCACAAGTCAGTCCCTGGGAATGGGGGTGTGTTTTTTGCCACAATCTATATCCCATTCTTTTAGCGTAATCTTTCTCAAGGGTAGTCCCACCCAGTCACTTAATTAGCAGTCTAAACTAATGCTGAGTTATGTGCACCTACCTAATGCCACAGACTTCAATGTGTTTGAGCACCATCAGCTCTAGATAGAACAAATCTGTACAATGCAGGCAGGGCTGGGAAACTTGATGAGGGTTTATAGTTTGGAGAAGAGCTGGTAGTGGCCTTCCCTTCTTCCAGTATGAAAACCTACCCCAAAGGAATCCATGGCTGGTAGGAAGGTGGTGGCTAGCGTAAGGTGTAAGTGAATGTTTGCATGCTTTGCCCTTCATGGTTTCCAGTGGGAACAAGAAGCATCAAGAAGGATTATGGACTGAAGGTATGATTATGCTGACTGGATGAAATTTGGGGTGGAGGGGGGGAATCCCCATCCGATAATAAATGTCCCAAATGTGCTGCCCTTTAGAAGTACTTTTAGATGGAAAGGTTAACAACATAAATATTCCAACAGATCATACTCCCCATTAGGTGTGTGAGTGAGAATAGTCAAATGCAGCAGGCATGAAAACAGATTGGCTTTGTTCTATGAGACTATATAGTTGGATCTCTTTCTCTACCCTGGACATGACTATGCCAAGCTGTAGGAGAAATGCTTCTCTTTGATGTGTCAGTCAGTGATACAAAATGAACAGTATGTTCTACTCTCAACATTTCGTACTGGTTCAGTAGTAGTAGGAGTATACTGTACTAGGCAGAGTGCATCAAGTAGAACTGGCATGTCCAGATAACTGGAGTCTCCATTATTCCCAATAGTACATTTGATGCAAGATCAGCTTATGCCGCGTAACTTCCTAAGTGGACTGCAAACAGTGCTGGATTTACGTATAAACTAAACAAGCTATAGCTTAGGGCCCCACTCTCTTGGGGCCACCAAAAAAATGTAAAGGAAAGAAACCTGGATGTACATTTCCAAAATATAAGATAAAAAACAAATAAAATAAAGCCTACATACCGCAACAGTGTTTTGTGTTGTGTAGGTTCCTATGATGTAAGGAATGGGCCCCGCCAGCTAGCCTGCTCCCTAAAATATCACTGGTAATTATTTCCCTATTAATATACTTCTTATTTCAGTTCAACAATTACTTTGATAAAATACATATTTTGTGATGTGCAAATGGCTTTAGATACCTATTAGGTCCATAAATTAGCATATAGCATATATTCAACACATACAAAAACAGCAACAATTTGTTGTTGGCAAAGGACAGCTGGACATATAAAGGGCCCCATTACCTTCAGTAGCTTAGGGCCTCATCAAACCTAAATCCGGCCCGTAAGTACAATGTAGTAGAATGTAGAATCGGATGTATAGATGCCACCCTTCTTGTGGCCTGTACATCAAGGCAACCAAAGCCAATGGAACAAGTGCTCTGGTGCTAGAGCAACCTCTTTTTGCAAACTGAAAAAACCACACACATGCATTACAACTGATTCTATTGGTTTTAAGAGAATGCTCATTTTAAGCCTAACTTATTATTATTAATCTAGAGCATTTGTACCTCACTCTTCATCCAAAAAGGCTCCCAGAGTGGCTTACATACAATCAGCCCGCAGGCTTGAAATTTAAAATAAAATGACATGGGTACCAATCTACACCTGCTGCTTGTACAGTGGTACCTCAGGTTACATACGCTTCAGGTTACATACGCTTCAGGTTACAGACTCCGCTAACCCAGAAATATTACCTCGGGTTAAGAACTTTGCTTCAGGATGAGAACAGAAATCGTGCAGGGGCAGCAGGAGGCCCCATTAGCTAAAGTGGTGCTTCAGGTTAAGAACAGTTTCAGGTTAAGAACAGACCTCCAGAACAAATTAAGTTCTTAATCTGAGGTACCACTGTATAAGGAATAAGAGTCCAGCATCCTGTTCTCACCATGGCCAGCCAGGATGCCTGCAAGCTGAACATGACACCAACAGCACTCTGCCCAACCTGTGCAGCCCAGCAACTGGCATTCAGAGTTGTGTGAGTGGAGGTGAAATGCAGCCATCTTGGCAAATAGCCATCAATCACAGTTTAAGAAGCCCAATCCTAAGAAGAGTTAAGCACACCTAAACCCTTTGAGTCCAAAGGCCTTAGGCAGGATCAGGCTGTTCATATGCAAAGTGTGGTCCTTGTCTCTTTTGTCCATTATTATGTCTTCTTTCACAGATGGGGGGGGGGGGAGTCTGAGAAAGGATGACCTGCCCACAGGGAGGCCAGGTAGCAAGTTCCAGGCACACGTGACACTTTAATCCAAGCCTCCTGCACCGTCTGCCAAACAAACGCTGTTGCATATTAACATTTAATATCTACTTTAAATTGTTTTAAATGCTTTTCTCATTTGTTTCTTCACTCTCCTCCCAAGGAGCTTGAAGTGTTTTGAACTCACACCAACCCTGGAGGGGAGGGTAGAGTAGACTGCACGGTAGTAATTTCACCAAAGCAAGGCCCACGGGTATTTAACCTGGATTTATAACGTCCAAATTATTGACACCGACACCTGGCTATTATCGATTAGACTCGAGTATAGAGATTGGCAAGCCGATTTTACCAAAAAAAAGGGGGGGTAAGTAATGGAAGAAAGTGGGTTTCTGAATTTTTAGTGGAGGGGGTGAAAACACTGCCTATATAGAGGTAGCAGCGAGAGTTGCTTCAGTTCTCGCTCCGTATTTCATATATATTGCAAGCCACGAGGAGCAAACTCCGGAAAGTTGTTGCGTCGTTGCTTTTCCCCTTTCCTCGCGTCTTGCACAACAAGCAGAATTTAAGGGCGTCCGCGATTTCTTCACCCCTCCGCGAGTTTCTGCAGCGATCGCCAAAGTTTTCTCTTGCTTTCCACCTTAAGGGCGTCCCGGGACTCGACCCAAAGTTGTGCGCGTGGGAGGGGGGGGCGGTGGTTGTCAGAACGAAAAACAGCGGCCGCCAGGAAATGAGTAAGTTAGAAAGTGATCGTCCTAGTAACGCCAGCTTCGTAGCCAGAGAGGAGCGAGCGTGGAGGATGCCGAGAGAAACGGGAAGGAGCTCCGACTGAGCCCTTTGTCCGCCTAAACTTATCCAGCATGAAAGCCGCGTGAAAAAGTCCGGCGTAGGAAAGGACGCGGGCAAAGAGATCCGTGTTAACCGTTTAGGGTCATACAAGAAGTTTGCAGGACGCTGTAAGTATGAAGTTATCTGCCACCAAAAGATGGCCATGCAATATATTGCTTTGGTGTGTGCGCGCGCGTGTGTTGTGTGTCTTTGTGTCTGGAAACGCGGTTCCAGGTTTGAGCCCGTGTTGCTTGTCGAGGAGGCACCTCCATCTTCGCCGGTCGGGGGATGCGAGTCTTGCCCCCTCGCCTTGCCCGCTTCCGCCCTCCCCTTCTGCCTCCTCGTGAGGAAGGGCGAGCAAGGCGGAGCTGCTGCTCCGAGGGTCTGCGAGAGGTATGCGCGATGTGGCCTTAACAAGAGGAAGTTGGGCTTGTAGAGAGCAAGGCAACATCTTTCTTAGTTTCTTGAGGAAATGAGAGCGGAAGAGGCGCATCAAGCGGGGCAGGGGAGAAAAAGCACCTTTTAAAGACGTAGTCTCTGTCCCAAACCCTGCACTTCCCCCACGAAAATAACTTCGTTTTTGTAGCTTGCTGCGCATCCCTTTTTTTTTTTTTGCACACACGCCTGGGTTGTACTAAATGCATTTGCTTAAAAGTAAGCCCTACTGACTTCTGCTTCACTTAATATTAAAGAGATGTGCTCATGGGCATAGCCAGGATTTTTGTTTGCGATTCTGTCCCCCCTAACAAAAGGTCTCCCCCTGGTTTGCTATGGATTTTTATGGAGTTTTATTGAGGGGGGGCAGCTACACCCATGGGTGTGCTTAGGATCAAGGCCTTGAACATGTCATTGACTTGTTAAGTTTCTTGGCTTCCCGGTCATGCAGCCTTTGATTTGCTTATTCAGAAAGTAAGGGCTGCCATCAGATAGTAAATGATACAACATTCTTCAGATAACGTGGGACAAAGAATAAAGGATGTGTTAGTTAAATAACACTGACTTTGTTCTGTCCATCAAACCTGCAGTATGGACTGTTCATATCCAATCTAGCTTCTCATCAGGTAGGTACTATAAGGACCTAATGCTTGGAACTAATTTATTTACAGTATTTATATGCTGCCCAATAGAACTGGCCTCTGGCTGACTTATGATAATAAACCATTACAATGTAATTACAATCAATAAAACAATAACAAGAAGCATAAACATGTCAGTGGCATCAAGAAAAAAAAGTATAATAAGATGCACTGTGTTACTAAGAGCACAGTAGATCTACAATTTGGAGGATTAAGAGTGTGCAGATGTAACAGAGCCTATGAGAATTGAATGGTTTTCACCTGGTGCTGAAAACCATTTTAAAACTCAGCAGGTAAGCCTCCCTGGGGAGGGCATTTAATAACTCAAAAGACTTGGGCAGCAATCCTGCATACACTTATTTGGAAGTGAGCAGCACTGAGCTCAGAAGCGCTTGTTTCTGAGTAAATATGCATAGGGATGGGCTACTAGACTCATTTAATTCTACTGCTTTGGATAATACATTGCCACTTCTGACTAGAAGGGGACTGGAGTATGAAGTCTCAATAGCTACTAGTCACGGGTGGCCTCTGCGATCAGAGGCAGCATACCATGGGATGCAAGGGAGCAACAATGCGAGAGTGCTCTTGTGTTTAGGCCATTCTTGTGGGCTTCCCAAAATTATCTGCTTGGCCACTTGTGGGGGGGGGGAAGGTTACTGATGGTTTAAATATAATTTTCAGCATAGTTCTTCTGCTGGCCAGCAGCACAACTAGTGCTTGCAAAAGTATTATGATTATTGGTGGAAGCACCTGATAGAAACATTAGCCGCAGAAATCAGAGGAAACTAGCCACTAGGGTAACCAAAGAAGGGGCTCAGTGAAATATTACACTATATTTTGCATATTTGGCTTGACCCACTCACTGCTGAACTGAAAAATATACCTGACGCAACTCTGAGAAAAGATGAGGTGTGTGCCTGTAGCTCTGTCTATTGCAGTATTTCCCAACCTTGGGTCTCTAGCTGTTTTGGGACTACAACTCCCATAACCCCTAGCTAGCAGGACCAGTGGTCAGGGATGATGGGATTTGTAGTCCAAAAATAGCTGGAGACCTGAGATTGGGAAACATTGGTCTATTGTATACGTGCAACAAAATGCTTGCCTGTAACTGTGTGTGTGACCATAAAGTCACAAAATTTATGCCCAGCTGCATAGTTTCCATTTAGGTTTTTAATAGCGGAGTGCTCCTGAAAGGTAGACATTCCAGTTCTAGGTTGGGAGCTGGCACAATTTGGGTGTGGCATGGGCAGGGATGCAGCTGTGCATGAGGATGCCTGGCCCACGTGCTGCCAGAAGCAGTAGGTGCCAGCTCAGCTGTATAAGCAAAAGCCCTGGCCCACATTTTTTTAAGCAGAGAAGCAGGATGTGAGGTAAATGGGACAGAATGGAGCAATGTGCAACAAACAAAACAGATACATGAGGAAAAGAACCACATATTCGAAACCTTGCACAACATTAACTTAGTGGAACTGGTGTAAACTTTGAATAATATGCATGTTAACCATGTCTACTTCTGTCAACCGTGTGACACCTTTCTGAGGCACATGTTGCAGTCCAGTTGGCAGTAGTCTAGTGCAGTTTGAACCAACTTCTTCAGCACTATGGACAGTTTTGGAGAAAATATTTTGAGTTGTGGATTGCTGCTGTTTTGCAAGTTTATGTAAACATTTGCATACATGTAGAGATGGCTCATCTAGGCCCCTTCTTTAATATACATTAATATTCTTTAATAATACATTTAATATACATTAAATATGCATTAAAAGCAATACAATGGTACCTGGGGTTACAAACGCTCGGGTTACAAACTCCGCTAACCCAGAAGTAGTTACCTTGGGTTATGAACTTTGCCCCAGGATGAGAACGGAAATTGTGCGGCAGTGGCACAGCGGTAGCGGGAGGTCCCATTAGCGAAAGCGCACCTCGGGTTAAGAACTGTTTCGGGTTAAGAACGGACCTCTGGAACAAATTAAGTTTGTAACCTGAGGTACCTGAGGTATTACTTTAAGCAGTTTAAGCACTTTAAGCAGTCATGGCTGTCCCATGCCCCCTGGAATTCTGGGAACTGTAGTGTGTTATGGGTGCTGAGAGTTGTTAGGCAACACCAATTCCCCTCAAAGAGCTACAATGGCCAGAGTTCCCTAGGAAACAGGATTGACTGTTAAAGAGAATTGTAGCTCTGTAAGGCGAATACGGGGCCTCCTAACAACTCTCAGCAAAATCTTTTCTTCATTGAGAATCACTATCTTCCTGAGGATAAAGATCAGCAACCTAAAGTTCAGATTCTGCAGAAACAGTGGTATTTGGACCAGTCTCCCCAAACCATTTAATAGACACAGTTGGCAGAATCTGCACCTTGTCAGGACAAACAACCAAAACTCTTCCATCTTCAGTAGTAGGACAGGTAACAGCTCATGCAAAAGGCAGAAAATGGTTGCAGGCAAACCTGGTTTGAACATGATTACATAGCTTTGTTCATTCCTGCCACCTACTGCATGTGCTGGTTGTGGCTGGCAGGAACCGTACTTCAAAACAGCTGGAGGGCACCTGGACGGCAAAAATACCCTTAGGCCTACCAGATGCTCTAATCATGTGAAGTGTTTGGCTATCAAGATGTCTACCCTCATGAAAGGGGTAAGATTACATTACTTCCTGCTAGGGCTTTCACCTGATCAAAGACATCTTCATTGATTGAATTTGCTGATTAAATGTATTAAATCTGTACAAGTTAGCACGTGACTAAAACGATAGTACTGAGGAAAAGGAGTGCTTTCTTTGTTTTTAAATGAGGTATGCATGTATCACAGGAGGCAGCATTTTAGAAGTGGGTATCTGATACTGTGTGGGAGTGAAAGGGGAAAGCCTCCTTCCCGCCCTCTGCAATTTTTACCAACCCTTGTACTACAACGAAGCAACACGGGGAGATTTTGTAAATGTTTCGCCCAATTAATTGGGGACACTCATTCATCAAATAATGCAACCTATTAATTGGTGAAAGGTTGCAGCTCAACTTCCTGTATGTTCTCTGTTCAATGAAGAGGAGCTCAAATGTACCAAGCAATAAGTTTTATTAAATAACTGTGTACAACAGGGCTTCTTACCTTTGGCTACTTCCTCTGGCTTCTAGCTCTGTCTCTTGCTTGGGGCTGACCTCTAAATTTGATATGGGAAGTACTCTTAAAGGAGGGGTGTGGAGTCTCTGGCTCACGGGCTAAACTTGGCCTATGAGGCTGTTTTGGGAGAGCCACATGCATCCTCCTCACACTTTACGTTATGTCAGATATGGGGCAGATAAGGGCACGGTTTCAAAGGAATACAGTAATTGGGAGCTTAGTGTGGGCTCAGCAGTGCCTGGCACTTGGGAACCCCACAAGGGATTTTGACAAGTAGATGGGATGAACCACCTGTCAGTCATGTGAGATGTGATTGGCAGGTTGATGCCCATACCCACCTGTCAGATTTGACCCCTAAGACTAATCCTGATAAGCATCTGGCCCATGGAGCCAGAAAGGTTATCCACTCCTGCCTTTAAAGTGTGGCGTTGAATTCAACTAAGTTGTGCTAGCTATTTAACTAAAACAATAACATTATAGCATATGTATCCATATTTGTTAACTGATGTGGTTTAACGCTTGTTGTTGTTAAAAAAATTAGACTGAGTTTTAGCATACATGAAAAACTTAAAACAAATCCTTATTTCCTGAGGGATAGCCTTGGACTGTAATGTACTTTAAATAAAAAATTATATTTAGAAAGATTTTTTCCTCCAAAAGCATTTTATTTTTTAAAAATCCAATTTAAATTAAAAAAATCCAATTTAAATTTTAAAAAATCTGATTATTTTTTTTAAATTAAAAAGTCATTGATTTTTATCCACCCTGCTCTTAACTGGAAAACCGCCCAACTCTGCTTTTTGACATCTGGAACAGTATTATCATTTCTAAACAGAAGGTATAGACATGGCGAGAGTCTCTGTGTCACAGTGAGGCCTTAGAGTCATGATACATCATTTCCATGGTGCTGCAAATTAGCCTTCTAATGGGAGAAGAAGACTTCCATTTGGCTATTCTACAAAGCAATTCTTTGTTGCCTCCTGGTTACAAACCAACCAACCATTTTTGCTCACCACAGACGTGTCCCAGATGAGTAATGTGTTGGCCAATTGCCTTGTATTTGGTGGATCTGCCATGGAGACACATGGCATGGCCCTTCTAATATTTTCTGCTGCTTCTAGAAGGAAGAGGGTGAGTGATATTTAACTAAATTTAAATTATAGACGGATCTAAAGTTTCTGGTAATATCGGGGCACCCAGGGTGCACCTCTGCACACTGCCTCTTCAGTTGTTGCACTGCAGCTCCCATAATTTCTTACTGCTTTTAACTTCTTTTAAACTTTTTAGTAGGGAATTGTTTGGTTTTATGTTTTTATATTGTGGACTGCTGTGATATATTTTCATGATGCAGCGGTATATAAATCTTTATAGAAAGAAAGCAAGAAAGTTATATTGGCATTCTTCACTTTGCGATGAAAGTGGATGAAATGCTTTGGTGAGTCACCACACCTGTCTATTCTTGTACTCTTTATTCTCTGCTTCTGTTAAAATGTATGTGATGCAGAAACTCAGCTCTCCTTCTGGAAACTGCATGTGGTGTTAACAGTACAGTGGTACCTTGGGTTACATACGCTTCGGGCTACATACGCTTCAGGTTACAGACTCCGCTAACCCAGAAATAGTACCTCGGGTTAAGAACTTTGCATCAGGATGAGAACAGAAATTGTGCAGCGGCGGCAGCAGGAGGCCCCATTAACTAAAGTGGTGCTTCAGGTTAAGAACAGTTTCAGGTTAAGAACGGACCTCCGGAATGAATTAAGTACTTAACCAGAGGTACCACTGTACATGTTTAATTTTTGCATCTTTACTACTGGCAAATTCATTGTTCCTAAGGGGCTTTCACTTTCTTCATCTCTTACAAACAGGAAAGGAAAAGCAAATGTCCATCAGAAGTAAACTATTGATTTCATGTGAACTAATTTCCCAAACTCTTCCCCATCATTGCAGTCACTTGTGGGTGTCTGTTTTTCATTTATGGCAAGACCCTTGGCAATTTAAATTGGAGAGGTCAGTTTCTGGAGTATGCTTTTGGTCCCTTCAAGGGCTTTAACATAAAAAGGGAAATCTGGTGACATTCTGATGCATTTCTAAAAATTCTGTCTCATCTTCAAAATCTAGCTTTAATTTATTCTTCTACCTGGTTATAAATCAAAAGGACTAGAGAAGGAGTACCTTTTAAAAGGCTTAAAGCAGTATCTTCTGACACTGTCCAGTGACCAAGTAAAATAAAACTAGAAGCAACACAATTGAGCAAATCAGCTGTAAATGGCTGAAAACGCGAGGTTATTAAGGTATGGTCATGCAGCCTGCTAGTCTTTTCACACTTTAAATGATATTACACTTTATAGCTTTAAAGTTTCTTATGGGCACTGTTTATTCCTGTTAAGGAAAATTCCAGGGTGAGCTGGGCTGTTGCGTATCTTTGCACCCCGAGATTTTCCTTAACATTTCTAATCAGCCATTGAATTCCTGGTGTTAAATCTTTTTTATCGTCTGAGAAATTGAAAGGGATCATTTTAGGGTTTCCATGTTTCAAAAAGTGAAAATCTGGACACACAAGGGTTTTTGGGGGGTGGCTACTGCCTTCGACCACAGCATTCTGGGTATGTCTGGACGTATGGCAGCCCTGTCTGTAGCAGTTATGTTGTTGGCTCTGGAGCTGCTATTGAACAGAGATGCCTGAGTGTTCAGCCCTTTTTATCTGTGATTTGAGATAGATGTTGTAAGCTGCTGTGAATTCCCATGTTCTGACCACGCAGTCTGTAAATGACTGCATATCCCTAGTGGTACAAACAAGACTTCTCTTAAGTTGCCTGAAGGATGAGGAAACATTTGAGCTCTTGTTTACTTTCATACCTAGATCTAATTCTTGTCCCTTTCTTAGTAATTGGCGAGTGTCCAAGTGGGGAAGCTTTTGGTCCAGGAGTGCATTTTGTCACCATGAATTCTCACTGCTTTCTGCCAAGTTTTCTCCACTTCCTCCTTTTGTTTTGACAACTTCCTGTTCCAAGGCATGATCCGAGGGCACATGATGCAGCTACTTTGCTGAAGCAAATCAGGTCTGGATCTGGCTGGTGAATTCCTAGATGATAGACTGCGCTGGAAACCCACCTGTCCAGCCTTGAGTTCCATGATGAAAGAAAGGTGGAAGATGATAGATAGATAGATAGATAGATAGATAGATAGACAGACAGACAGACAGACAGACAGACAGACAGACAGACAGATATAAATGCTGGTAGGAGAAAGGAGAATGGCAAATGGTTGTAAAAAGGAAACCATAAGGGGGTACCCATTCAGCCCTACCTTTGTTTCAGTCCATAAAATGAATGGGGTGGGACTGCCTCTCTGCCTTCAAAAAATGACAAAAGTGGCAAGAATGACTCGTGTGACAAATAGGTAACTGGGCAAATATTTCAGTAGAGCAACTGGATTGGTTCCAGAAGCAGCTGTTTTGAATAAAAGTATTTGCCTTATTGACCAGGAGAAAAATTACTTAAAGCCTGGCAATAATTTTACGATAATAACCCAGTACATTGTTTGTGTGCAGAAGCTCCCCAGCCCAGTGTTGGATATGTAGGGATTTTTAGTCCTATTGAAATACTACAAAAAATTGCTGTATCAGAATCTTGTGGGATCCGCTGGTCCTGGGTCTTACATAGTGTTCCCCTGCTGATAGGAGCACATCTGGCCAGTGGAAGGAAGAAATATCAAAAACTATGTGTAGTGCTTGTATTGACGAGGATTGTTTTTGCGTATGGCCCCTTTTCATAGGCATTGTTATTTTAGGGAGTCCCTACAAGCAATTGTCATGAGACAATGTGATCAAATGAACTGCTGCTGATGCTGCTTTTAAGCTTCTCGTTGAAACCAGAGCAACTTTCATAATATTGCAGCACAGTCCTCAAGCAATAAATGAAAAAAGCAGATTGTCATTTTTGATGCATGTAGTTGTGCCTGTAAAACCTCACGACCGAGAAGTGCTGAATTAGATTTGGCTGGGTGCTAAGATCTTATGCGAAAGGCTGGGCTGGATGAATCCCAAGCCGGAATTAAGATTGCCGGAAGAAATATCAACAACCTCAGATATGCAGATGACACAACCTTGATGGCAGAAAGTGAAGAGGAATTAAAGAACCTTTTAATGAGGGTGAAAGAGGAGAGCGCAAAATATGGTCTGAAGCTCAACATCAAAAAAACGAAGATCATGGCCACTGGGCCCATCACCTCCTGGCAAATAGATGGGGAAGAAATGGAGGCAGTGAGAGATTTTACTTTCTTGGGCTCCATGATCAGTGCAGATGGTGACAGCAGTCACGAAATTAAAAGACGCCTGCTCCTTGGGAGAAAGGCGATGGCAAACCTAGACAACATCTTAAAAAGCAGAGACATCACCTTGCCAACAAAGGTCCGTATAGTAAAAGCCATGGTTTTCCCAGTAGTGATGTATGGAAGTGAGAGCTGGACCATAAAGAAGGCTGATCGCCGAAGAATTGATGCTTTTGAATTATGGTGCTGGAGGAGACTCTTGAGAGTCCCATGGACTGCAAGAAGATCAAACCTCTCCATTCTGAAGGAAATCAGCCCTGAGTGCTCACTGGAAGGACAGATCGTGAAGCTGAGGCTCCAATACTTTGGCCACCTCATGAGAAGAGAGGACTCCCTGGAAAAGACCCTGATGTTGGGAAAGATGGAGGGCACAAGGAGAAGGGGACGACAGAGAATGAGATGGTTGGATGGTGTTCTTGAAGCTACTAGCATGAGTTTGATCAAACTGCGGGAGGCAGTGGAGGACAGAAGTGCCTGGCGTGCTCTGGTCCATGGGGTCACGAAGAGTCGGACACGACTAAACGACTAAACAACAACAAGATCTTCTTCAGTACAGCATACTTTTAAAGACAATTTAGAACAAGATGCTAGGTTTCAGATAAAACTGGTTGAGAATAACTTTGGCTGTGCAATTTTGTTAAGCTATTTTGTTCAGAAAAAGTGGATCATCCTCGCTTCAGGAATACTACACTGCTTTTGTTTGCCTTGTACAGGAAATGTCCTTAGCCTGTTAAACAATATGTCACTCCTATTGTTTTCTGAAAGAACAAATACTTGACCCTGTCTCCATTTGGCTTGCCAGGCATTTGTGCTCTGGTAAAGGCGGAGCCACTTTGAACATCACACAGGAAAAACGTCAAGATTTCCATGAAAATTATTTACCCGTAATAATTGAAAGGGAGGTCCTTTCCAAAAGATATCAGCATGTATGCTGGAAAGAGTGGCCAGGGCTGGCCATGTGACTGACTACTCTGGCAAAAGCAGGATGTTCCTAGTATTTGTGGTCAGTGGCAGCATTTTGGCAAAACTAAAGTTTTCTTTTGAATCTCCACAAAGCTATCTGGAGATGTCCGATCTGCTGTGTACCTATTCCTAATTGGTAGCTTAAAAAGCCACATTGATGGGGAAGGGCAATCACCTCATTATTGCCATTTTTGGCATAGGTAGCACAGGGCCCATCAAAAAGAGTGTTCATAGTGGGAGACAGAAATGGGCATTTCACATTTTTCTTCTGATTGATCCTCAGGTCTGACACCCAAAAGGCTAGTAGAGGAAGTGCTCATGCACTGGGCCCATAGCCAACAGGACCCCCAGACTCCTTTTGAAGCCAAATGTGCATCTACCCTTCTAAGAAATTTCTGTGAGATGAGCCAGTCTGGCTGTTCCTGCCTTTTAGTGTTTTTAACCAATAAATAAAGGCAGAACTGTGATTGATTAGTTGTTTAGACAGCAGGTGATAGGAACCCCTGGTGTTGCTATCCACTCCTCTTGAGTGCAGTTTTCCTGCTTCTGTCTTCTTTTCTACTCTTTGGAATCTCCATATTTTGCTTTTCCTTTCTCCTAAGCAACCAGGATGGACCTTCCTGTGGTGGACTCTTCTGACATCAGATACTCTATAGAAGTTAATTTTTGAAAATCTCGCTGGCACCGTTGCTGACATCAGAAATGAAATTGGCAAAGATGTTCCTGGCCATAGAGATAATGTGATACGAAAAGCTTCCTTTTCTTTATTTCTACATAGTGGCCTGCTGTTAAAGACATAGGAACGCTATGTATGCTGTGGCAGTGGCAATCCTAGATAGCCTACAATCTTGGTGGAATACCAAAAATGCTGTGAAAATGCTTTTTTAAAAAACGTTTTGGAAAATATATTGAATTTGCCATAGCTCACCATCTCCATCTAGTGTCACATTTGTATATTGCACTTTATAACACACCTAAAATGTTTTATTTGCCACTATATAGCTGAGTCCCTGGAAAACATGGCCAGAGAAACTAAGAATCAGGATATGTAAGAAACACAAAGGAGAGTACAAGGAAATGTTGAGGCAATATTTGCTACTTTAAAAAGATGTGGGTGGAATTCAATATCGTTCTAAGGAGATTGTTCTCTCAGCACAAGCGTTTATGCTTGCGTGATGAAACGACCTCCCCGTTTCACCCCCGCCCTGTCATCAGTTAATACAGGGATAAAATCTTATCACAAATCTCTCTTCAAGACAGAATCAGCTAAATAGTTAACCTTTGGTAGTACGCACAGGCATTTTGCTTTGATTTTAAAGTAAAACATTGTATTAGACATACGGCATTAGCTGAATAATTTTAAACTCAGCATTTGAACACCACCAAGAGTGAATGCCATTGTTGCAGGCATGCTTAGAGACCACAAAAATATAAATTGCTTTTCCTTTGCTGTAGCCTCTGCACCCTTTACTCTCTTATGTGTAACAAGCTTCCTTGCTGATCATCTTTCTAAAATGGAGTGTTCTAATCTTTTAAAACTTTCATCATATCACATAAGCTGCCTCATGATAGCGGGGATCGCTAGAATTCATAGATGATCCATTATTATAGCAAGAGCTTTGAAGAGACAGCAGGTGTAATTGAAACAACTGCCTATATATAAAGTTTTACTCTCCTTGTATAGCCATTCTTTTAACGAGGTTTTAAAACGTGTGTGAGCTACAGTTTGTCAAGACAGATTGGCCTGATTCATTTGTAACGCTAAACCATAATTTAACGCTTCATGCATGAGCCTTCTCCTTCTCCTCACCTCCAAAGTGTCCACAGAGCAGAAGTGTCTGCAGTTTCTCGTAAATAAAATAAAAATTAAATAAATGTTCCATCCCAACCAGAGCCACATTCCTACAAGAATCTGCTGCATTGAAATGTCACAGAAGGAAATATCATTTTTGGTGCTAAACAGAAGAGTGTTCAGAACCTCTTTTGAGGAGCTTATTCCTATGTTTGAGTTTCCTGCAAATCTTGCTCCTCCCAAAGTGAGTTGCCTCTATTGAGTTCATCACTAACTTTGTGGGTGAGGTCAGGTGGCGATGTTTCTATTTTACTTAATGTACGTGTAGGGTTTTGTGTCAGCGTCGCTTTTGCATGTTCTCTTTGCTATTCGCTTGTGTTCCTTCGGTGCTGAGAGAGGTTGGGTGTTGGCCTGGGGTGTGGTTGTTCATTTGTGATTGGTTGTGGTGGGGTGGGTGGTTGTTTTGGATCCGGTTAGCCACACACACCCCACCACCTCTTTCCACCTTTTCTTCCTAATGTAGCACTAATGTCTCAACAAATGAAACTGATCTGTAGAAAATGTAATTTGAAAGACATTCCACATACTTTTGTAAACCAAGAAATATTTAATAAAAATACATTTTAATATTTTTTTTACTAACTTTGTGGGGGTAACGAAAATCTGGGAGAAGGGAAGTTGGGGAACCTTTGCTTCTATCTTTATGGGCTCAAACAAGTCCAGAAGGCATTTTCCTCTTTCATAATTGGCAACACAATGAAAGCGAAGCAGTTTAATCACTCGGTAACAGAAGCCAGGTAAACACACCCTGAAGGGGTTATGTCAGAGCTGCTCTGCTCTTTTTTTCTTTCTTCCCTCTACACTACCCATTGAAGTAGACATGCAAAGTGGTGTTGGTGACGCCCTTGTTCCATCTGATGTTGCTAACCAACTGGTGTGCACAGGTAGGGTGGGAAAGCATGTATAAATATTAATAAAAGCTTTGTGTGTTTGTCAGGGCTGGGATTATGGTTGTTATGCATCTAATCTCACATACGCAAGAAGCGGTGCGGTGCCACACCTTTCAGCCCCGAGGTGAATGCTGCTGGAGCACTAAGATCAGCCGGCATAGCTTGCTTCTCACCAAAATGGCAGGTCTCTTAAGGAAAAACCTTCAGGCATATGGGTCTCGCTATGATCTTGGCTTGTTTCATCTCTTCCCAGAAAGTTTGCTAGATTGCACACCCTTGCTTTGAAAGAAGCCTGTTTTCCATGTAGCATTTATACATAGAAATAGATGCCATGCGCACATACTTCATATAAAATCTGCTTGTTGGTCCGTCCCCCCCTTCTGTCTCTGTATTATGCCCTGCTGAACCAATTTTAAATTACCCTTTTGTTTATGAACTGTGGCCTCCAGTTGACTGTAGAAGAAGCCATGCCCATTTGATCAGGTAAGGGACTGGGGCATGCCCCTAATGAGCGCCGCCTGTTATCTTGTTGCTGTCTAGTGTCTTCCCTGCTCACTTCCATGTCAGAGGCGCCTGTAGTTAGTGTTTCAAGACCAAAGCCCAGTCGCTGGCAACCCGCCATGCTATATTTGAATCTCAAAACATACAAGCTGTTCTCTAAAAATACAGAGCCTAAAAAGGAACTCTGTGGCACTTCCTGAAGATCTCTTGCAAATGGATGAAGGCACCTTGTGGCTTATTTTTAAACAACCTCAGTGGGATTTGGGTTTGGAAAATAACTATTTCCTCCTCTTTTTTTAGTTAAATAGGATATACTCAATTTTATATGGATGCCTTCTAATTGAAGTATTACCTAAGAGTTTAAGATAATAAACACTTTTTTTTTTTTTAGACCATTCATGGTCCTCCCCCATTGCCTCTTCTAAACAAAGCAGCCCTAATACTCTTGGCTGTTCCTTGTAGGAAATGTGTTCTTTGTAGGGCTGCTTCTGCTTTGCAGCAGGGTACAGTGGTACCTCGGGTTACAGACGCTTCAGGTTACAGACTCCGCTAACCCAGAAATAGTACCTTGGGTTAAGAACTTTGCTTCAGGTTGAGAACAGAAATCGTGCTCCGGTGGCGTGGTGGCAGCTGGAGGCCCCATTAGCTAAAGTGGTGCTTCAAGGTAAGAACAGTTTCAGGTTAAGAACAGGCCTCCGGAACGAATCAAGTACTTAATCCGAGGTACCACTGTATAGCGAGGAAATGTATGAAGGAAGGTATTTGGTGTTTGAATGGTGCATCAAGACTTTTGAAACCTGATGTCCTCCAGATGTTTTGGACTACAACGCTCATCATCCCTGGACATCAGCTATGCTGACTGGAGGCTGATTAGAGTTGAAGTCCAAAACAACTGGAGGGCACCAGGTGGGCTACCCCCATTCTAAAGTGTTTGTCTTAGCAGAGGGGGACTTTTTTCTGGCTTCAGGCAACAAAATATATTGGAGCAGATATGGTTCTATGTGCTCAATAACCCTTTGCTTCTCTCACCTTGCAACACCCCTACGCTGGTTTCTAAGCCCCTCTTGAAATTCACCCAAACTGTTTGTCCTCATTTTCATGATCCTTTGCCAGCTTCCCCCACCTGATCTTCCTGCCCTTGTCTCTCAATAAGCCCTTTCCCATTGATTGTCACTCCTTCCAACTCTTCTACCCATCGTGTAGTGGCAAATCCAGAAGTTTAGGGTCCCTTCATGACAGTCACAGCCATGCTCCTTCTAAGATTATACAATTATCTTGTAATTATACTGTAATAATAATTAGGGATGCATTAGGAGTATCTGTGCAGATCTCCATATGTTTCCTTTCAGATAGCTGTCCTGTGCATGTGCTTGGGGAAATGATTCAGTGTGCTCCCAGAATCTTCTTTTGGGGTGACTAAGTTGTACTTTCATGAAGTTCCATTGTATGTAATAGAACTTGTGCACCATTCTCTTGAAACTGCAGGAAGTGCCTTGTGTTTCCAGTGTTCCTAAATGCTTGGCTTTGGAGCATACAAAAACCCTGGGCCACTACCCGACTTTGAGCCACTCAAAAGTTGCCGGCTTTTTCAGCCACCTTTTTGGCAACCTCCCTCCCAGAACATCTGCATGGTGCCCTTCCTTCAGATCTCTCCTCAAAGCCCACCTCTTCCATGAAACTTTAGCATGGCCCCTTAATTCATCCCCACTACCACCGTAATGGGAGGCACGCAGGTGGCACTGCGGGTTAAACCACAGAACCTAGGACTTGCCAATTAGAAGGTCGGCGGTTTGAATCCCCGCGACGGGGTGAGCTCCCATTGCTCGGTCCCTGCTCCTGCCAACCTAGCAGTTCAAAAGCACGTCAAAGTGCAAGTAGATAAATAGGTACCGCTCCAGCGGGAAGGTAAACGGCGTTTCCATGCGCTGCTCTGGTTCGCCAGAAGTGGCTTAGTCATGCTGGCCACATGACCCGGAAGCTGTATGCCGGCTCCCTTGGCCAATAAAGCGAGATGAGCTCCACAACCCCGGAGTCGGCCACGACTGGACCTAATGGTCGGGGGTCTCTTTACCTTTACTTACCACCATAATAATGTCTAAAACACCTGCAATTGCATCGAATCAATTTCTCGTTACCCTTCCTGCACTCCCATCACTCTTCCCCATTATTATCAAAAGCTGCCAGGTCCTCGAGGCAGAGGCCTGAATACTTCTTTTTCAATAGGCATCATATCATATGCTGGTGACTAGACCTTTGCAGTTTCTGATTCACCAAACAGAATTCAGTCTTGTAGCTAGTAAATCTGGTTTTTCTCTATCAGGGACTGCAGAAACAGGTTTATCTACCCCCTTCAGGGCTATCATTAATCATGGGTGGTGGGTTGAATCCACACTGTGCAGGGTGTTGTCCAGCAGCAGCACTTAGTAAAAAAATCTGGCAGATTTTTGTGTGGTTTTTGTGGTTGTGTTCTTGCTTTTAGAGCGTCTGTGTTTGATGAGGTTTAGTTTTCCCTTTGGAAAGTGGTGTGCTGGAGAAAATGACAATTTTTTAATAATGTGCAAATGACGGCCATGTGAACGTCTGCTACTGCAGATCCAACCTGATAAAAATTAATTAATTGTGCTGCACTAGTAACAAGGATGTGAAAGGGTGAGACAGGAAGAAATAATACCATTTCACTTTGCTCTTCTCAAATCAGTTGCAGGATTTGTGCTGATATCTCTGTGCTCTGCTATCATTGAAAGTAGAGAAACATCAAGATAGATGGTTCGCTGTCCTTACCTACACAGCAAGACTGGAGCAACCCTAAAATGTTTGCTAAGATGAGGTTGAGCCAAGGGACTCATACACCTGCCCTTACTTTGCACATCCAGTTTTGCTAATCATGAGTTTTGACAAAGAAGTCAAGATCCTATGTGTTCAAATGGCTGTAATCTATTGTCCTTCTGGCCATCGGATAGCACTTGTATTGTCGCTACAGTGGGGATTGAGCTAGTACTGTTCTTCTCAGCCTGTAGACAAGACAGATTGGAAGGGCAGCATTTATCTCATGTATTCTCTTGTGCCGCGTAAGAGTAGATGGATGGTTCTGCTTTTGAAAAGGTCACTCTACCCTATTTTTAATCTGGAGTGCATATGCCATTACACTGCATCACCTATATGGACTTCAGCATCTCGGGGAGAAACAGCAATAAACTATTGATCCATCTTCCAGTAATAGTTTCTAACCACCCGACTACCACCAATCAAAAGCATATTCAACCGCGGTAGGGTCAACTCCCATGTTGGATAGATGGACAAACAGTTTAATTGTGTAAAAAGCCCCCATTAATGAAGTGTTGTTGATGATGTTGCCAATGAGATTGATAGGTTTTCAACTGACAAAATTGAATGTGGTGCTTCAGCAGTTGCCTATAGTTGGGAAGGTTTTTACTCCTCTGACATATGCATGTGGTTCACTTGTAAATAAAGAAAGGCCTTGCTTTACGACCTTACCCAATCTGGTTGCTATGGTAACTAACTGCCAGGATTGAGGGCAAGGTGGCAGCTGGTAAGGTAGTCTTAGATTTACAAAGGGGTGGCTATGCCTTAGCCCTGCGGTGAAACCAAGCCAGTAGATGCTACCTAGTGACGAAAATGTGTCACTGGACAGAGGGGCTCCTTACCTGGCGTCTCACACCCATCCTCTTAAAAATCTCTGGACAGCATCCATGTTCTCTTTTCTCATGATTGTGGTGTGCTCTGTTGTGGGAATACTGATCTTCTTTATTGCTAAAGTAGCAAAAATTTCCTTGTATATTGATTGATTTATAGGGTAGGATAGGTGCCAGGTTGGGGAAGACTGGTTTAGGCTTTAGAGCAGCCTTTCTCAACCTTGGGTCCCCAGCTGTTATTGGACTACAACTCCCATCATCCATAGCTAGCAGGACCAGTGGTCATGGATGATGGGAGTTGTAGTCCAACAACATCTGGGGAACACTGCTTTAGAGGGATATGCAAAGAAGGGTTCCTGCAGTGATGTCAACAGTGCAACGATAATCTTTCCTGATCCTTTCTCCTTTCTCATTACATTTTTCCTAAAGAAATCTTTGTACAGACAGAATATTAGCGCTATCACCACATTGAATACAACCCTGTATCTGAAAGCTCGCAGATATTTCTTGCGTTCCTGTTTGTTTGTGTTTTCCCACTAAGCCAAGAATTCATCTGATTTCCTTGTGTGCATGTGCAGATCTAAACACTACTGACTGTTTCTCTACCTCTTCCTCACAGGAAAGTTTTTGCCATGCCAGCAGGAATCTTCCGGGTGTGCCTGGTGGTTATCACGGCTATCGTCAACCATCCGCTCCTCTTCCCAAAGGAAAATGTCACTGTTCTGGAAAACACACAGGAAGTCATCCAGAAGATGAAAGAGCGGGAGGAGAACCTGAGGCTGGAGCAGCTTAAACTGGAGCAGGAGATTGCCATGCAGGAGACCTTAACAAAGCCTTCAGTGAAGGCTGCAGAGACAGAGGAGCAATACAATCACAATCCCCTCTCTTGGAATTTCTGGACTGCTTTGTCCATGGTGGTTTTCCTTCTGATTGAGTTCTGGAGGCAGGACTACAAGGAAGGGACTTGGCAGAATTATGCCAATGAGGAGGATGAAATTAGTGTCCTTGGGAAAGCGCTCAAGGGAGTCGTCCTGCCAGACAATGCCACATTGGCTAACTTCTATGAAAAATGCCTCCAGATTGTGACCAGTGATATCGCCAGAAACCGAGAGCTTGTGGAAGGCTTTGCAGATGACTTGCTGGAAGCCCTGAGAAGTGTGTGTAACCGAGATGCAGACATGGAAGTGGAAGAATCCATAGGAGTCGGGAGCATGTATGAGAACTGGAGAGCTCACAAGCCCTTAGCTTGTGACTTCATTGTCCCTTTTACCCCTCCGGAGCCATATTGTTTCCAGTTAGAAAGCTGGTGTTCGGAAGAAACCGTCTCCCCAGACAAACAGGGTTATGGGATGATAAAGATCTTGCGGGCGGATGAGAACTCAACAGGATGTATCTGCGACAAGACTAAGCTCGGGGAAGACCTGCTGTGTCTTCTTCACAGCAAAATGAACCAAGCTAGGCAGAACCAACATATGGAGGACCTCCTTTGTTACAAGGACACTCGATACCTTGATTCTGACCAGGTTATGACGTGGTTCCAGCTTGCGCTTACTAAGGCATGGAACAAAATTTCACACAAGTACGAGTTCAACCTCACTTTCAATCTCCTGGATGCGCCTGGGGCTCTAAAAATCAAATTTCGATCTGGAAAGACCATTACTTTCAACCTCACCCCAGTGGTACAATATGCTGATTCTGATGTATATTTCATCTCCCATTTCCCATGCAATAGCCTGGCAGAGGGCTCCTCTTCCAGCATTCACTGGCTTCTCACGTTTGCAGTATATGAGAAGAGATACATCCAGTTTATTTCCAAAACTCTGCCTGCCAACTCCTGCCACCTCAGCTGCCTCCAGATTCTGTCCTTCCTTCATGGAAAGCAGTGCAGTCTAACGGGAGCAAGCAGCCTTACAAACTACCACTTGAAAACAGTGATGCTACATTTACTACAGACGCTTCCTTGTGCATACTGGGCTTCTACACAGCTGCAAGCCAGGCTGCGAGACATGCTCAGATTTTTAGAGAAAAGCTTGCAGGAAAAGAGGCTTTACCACTTTTTCGTTGGGAACAGGCACCTGCCAGAGGAACTGGGTATCCCCATAGAGTTCCAAAAGGCAGAACCTCTAAACCTTTTCCGCCGCTTTGTATTGCAACGAGACGCTTACAGAAAGACTATGGACACGTTTCATGAGATGCTAAAGAACACAGCAGCTTTAATAAATGAATATGCCATGCATGTTCCCAATGGACGAGTGACCTCACTACATAAAGAACCCCTGTAGCCAAATCTCTGAGAATTACAATATGAACAGATCTCCCCCATTGGGAGCAAACTACTTTATATGCTCACATAACTCCAAAGATTGGTAGAATGGAGATACTTCTCTCATTTTCTTCCCAATGTTGTTGGCTGATATTTATGCAGCTTCTAACGTTTAAACTGTTGTGTATAAAGTTTGTTGTAAATAGTTTAAGCAAAGGAAGTATCTAATTTATTCCTATATCGACATTACAGACCTTGGGATTTGGTAGTCTGTGTGGTTTGTTTATGTAAAGATGGAGATGGTGACAGCTCTGCAAAAGGAGTCCTTGTAGGAGAGAAAACGTAGTTTGAAAATTGGTGATAGATGTTCAGCCCTGTACTTCACAAATGATCAATCATCCACTGTGAAGGGAATTCTTTTATTTTGTCCTAAACTATTAAGCAAATGCAGAAATAGGTTGCAGAAATACCAGTTCAGTAGAGCTTCCTGCAACTATCTAGATAGCCTCTACATACTTTCACACCCTGAGCCCCTGGAGAGGATTTAGAATTTCTGTCCACCTCCATGAAGTATATACATATCTATGAACCAATGGGAATACCTACAAAAAGCTATCCAATGATGCAAGCATCATGCAGGGTATTTGAGCATGCCTTTTCTACATTTCCAGCTACTATTACTTTTAAGACTTGACGCACCACTAAAATACCTTTTTTGTCTTTCTCTCCAATAGCACCAGACCTAACTGGCAAGAATATTTTCCAGAACTGTTAGATTAACCACTGGCCTAAACAGATCATTACCTTGGTGCCAGGGATCTGAGTTTATGATGCATTGCACACACTCTGGTTTATTTTTACATGTTAAGTGTCACAGGCAGACCACAGCAATAAACTGCTGTTCTCAACAAAACAAAAGAATGACCGTATGTTTTCAGATTTCCTGAAATTCAGGTTGTTCTACAAAGATGACATCCTGGATTGGTGTCCATAAATCTGGTGTAATGTGGGGGAAAGGAAGGACAAAAATTCAGGTATGGGGTTGTTGTTTTTTAAGGACCCTTTTGAAAGGTAAAGGTGCTACTAGTTATAGTGGCTGGGCTCTGGCTCCACATTTGGAAACAGCAATGCTTCTGAATACCAGGGATCCACAGGAGGCGAGAGTGCTCTTGGCCTTGGGCCTGCTTGTGGGTTTTCCGCAGGCATCTGATTGGCCACTGAGAGAACAGGGTGCTGGATTATATGAGCCATTGGCTCTTCCTTTGCTGTTTTCCATCTTGCATTTGTATCTGCCGCAATTCTGAACATGTGCCAGGTTTTGTTCTTTTCTGGAAAAGGGCTTTGGAAATGGCAGTTATCACTTGGGAAGTAAGACTTTACTACTGCTGCTGCTACTACTATTCTCTAGTGCCCTGGCTGCATTGCTACGCTGCTACTTCTTTGACGGAACACGCTGTGTTCTAATAGCAATAGTTAAATGCCAACTGCAGTGGGGGGGATGGGGTTTGCTGTTTTTGTTTTAGGAATGGTCTCCTGAACGGAGAACTTGATGGCTGGATAAACAGAAGTACGACCACCACATAGGTTCACGAAAGAACCAAACGTGATGATAGGCAGAATTTTCATCTTACATAATAAAGCACTGCTCTCCTGTACATTACCTGCATGCCCATGTAGCAGTGTAGGTCCACTCAAATGACACACAGAGAACATGGTTCCTGCCACCACAAATCTCTATTTAATCTGTTACTAGGAGGGAGAATATAGGGATCAAATTGTGCCCCTGTCCCACTCCCAGAAAACAACATACCATTTGTGCTTTGTTAATGGACCAGCCAGTGCCTTTGCAACCGGATCTCTGGGTGGAAGGAACCATAGGTGCATATAGTACCAGTATGTTTATGCAGTTCTTAAGCAAATTTATGATTCTAGCTGGAAAGAGAGCTTTCTGACACCTGTATTTTCATTAAACTCTGTCTTCCGCCAGTTTCTTTCATGGAGCTACAATTCTCAAGATTATCCTGGGAAGATCATTAAACCACTCGGGGAATTGTAGCTCTATGAGGGGAACAGGGGCCTCCTAACAACTCTCAATTACCTTGACAAACTACAGTTCCCATGATTCTTTGGAATGGCACTGTTTTAAATGTGTAGTGCAGATGGGGATAATAATAATAATAATAATAATAATAATAATAATAGGCCAAAAAAGTGCATTTCAGCAGGTAAGCTAGTTACACATCCTACCGGAAAGAGCTTGCTCACACAGTGCTATTTTTCTAGAAAAAGAGGTGACAGAACTTACCATGAACACAAGTTCTGGCTGAAAAAAAAAAAGCCCTGCCCACACACTTCTTTTTAAATCAGCCCACTAGTTATTTCACTGACTCTGTGCAAATGCTTATTTGTTATCTGACCGACTTTAGGAACAGTGAAAGCTGAGCAACTCCAGTCCCTAGTAGAAGTGCTGAAATATCAAACCAAGTGTAATGTGCTCCTTTTGGCCCACACTATAAGGACATAAATCCATGACTGGAAAAAAATATATATAATGTAAAAAACTTAAGCGGAAGATGGAAGAAACAGTTAAAACCTCTCTACATTTTTTTTTAAAAAAGAGTAAAGGTCTGGAAAATGGGTTTTGAAAAATGACAAGTCCAGGGAAGCCATAAAAAGGTGTCAGACACCTCACTGCAATACCTTCCTCCTTGTAGCGTTCTTTTTCTAGGCAGCTTCTGCACTTTTAAATTTTTAATGTTTCTTCCATTCTTGTCAACGTGCTATATAATTGACTCCTTGTAAAATAGTGGCTCCAGTTAATAGGCCTATTAAACAACCCATTGCGACTTCAGTTATTTTATTTTAAGTAATTACATGGTTGAAGTGGAAAAATCTCTCTCTTCTTTCTCAGTCAGCAGTATTTCCAGTTTTGCTGGTCTTGAAACAAAGCTCTCTGAGGAAACACAAAATCTGAATGTTTATAGTATGACACTTTTTGGGGTTATGCGTTTCCACAAGAGTTGCTATCCTTATCTAGGTCGTTAGGAAGCACTCGTGAGGGGTTTAATTAAACTGATGCTTTAGTAAGACTTTAAAAACACAGACATTTACATTTAGTCTCCAAAATGCAAGGTATTAAAAATGTCTTACTCAGCAAGCAAACCAGACTGGTTAAAACAATTTGAAGTATACATACTATACTTACCTTCCTTAACCTTCTGCATGAGCAGAAAAACATTTTGGGGAAGGGTAATACTAAGATTTCGACAGTGCATTCTTGCTTGGTAAGCCTCATGGAAAGCAGTCAAGACTTTTCTGACAAAGCAGTACTTAGCAGTATGCTACACAGACCAGTTAATAGGCTGTGCTTCTTTCTGGATGTCCAGTCTTGTGAATGTTCTGGAACATGCCTAGGTTGCCGTTGAAGGAAGAACTCATGGCAGAAATGGGAGACTCTCTTTGCAGGAATCCAGTACGGCCTGCACTGGATTTTGACGCTGAATACACAGGACAGCTGCCACCTGCAAAGACTAGTTTAAAGTCATTTCAAATGGCAGCTGTCAACCTGACAGAAAGGTGCTTGGGGGTGCCTCAGGAAGAGTTAAATGATATTTCCATTCCATCATTAAAAAAGAAAAAGAAAAAGCAAGCAGCCTCCATTGTATGCCTGTAATGTATGCATTCATCCTCAAGGTGACCTGAATAAGATTTATGCTTTATGTATTATTAATGGAAATCCACCAGTGGCAAAGGCGTTGTGTAACCAAAGAAAAAGGGGAAATTGCTCATTTTCTTACTTTGCATCCTTTCAGCTATAGCTCACTATCTTCCCAAGAATAAGAGAATGTGCGTTGTTCAGTAAGTAAATCTGCAATTGGGCATGTTTTATGCCGATTCTAATTTAAGCAGAGTCCACACAACATACAATCATTCAAAAAATCTTTTATTTCATCTTCTACCATTGCTATTCCTTGCCTCTTGTAAAGGACCCAGGATAATGGCTGACACTAACTGGTAAATGACAAAGTAGTATATACCACTTGTTCCAATTATTTACTGTTTACTGTGGAACTGCCAAAAACTTCTAAGATGACAACAGCAGCTGCCCACATGTGGTATTTGTCCATGAAGACATGACTTCTGGGATAATATGCTTTTCTGATGCAGCACCCACTGCTGTTGCCTTAACAGCCTTGAGAATTGTGCATTGTTATACTTTTTTGGTTGGCTACTTACAGCTTGAACCAGCCATGGAACCAAGCTGCAAAGTACAGCTCAGAGGTTGAATCTAAGTCATTGTGTTTGTGGAACAACTACTGCACTGCCCCTAAATCTTCTTTAGAGGGTCAGGAGAATCCCCAGAGCAGATTGGGTCACAGGGGAGAGGAGGAGAGAGAGGGTAAGCTCTGTTAACATGACTGGCAGTTCTGTTCACCTAATAATTGGATTCAAGCCCAGGTGGGCTGGTTCTACATGCAAATGGAAAATTGCAAGTAACTGGGGCACAGTGTAGACAATGTAGAACAGCTGAAAAATAGCCAAGAGCTGTACCTCTGCTAGATGGAAAGGCAGCAGTAATAATAATAATAATAATAATAATAATAATAATAATAATTTATTTATACCCCGCCCATCTGGCTGGGTTTCCCCAGCCACTCTGGGCAGCTTCCAACAAAATATTAAAATACAATGGCCTGTTAAACATTAAAAGCTTCCCTAAACAGGGCTGCCTTCAGGGCTGGTTGAATATCCCTACGTGATGTAAAGCTGTTCACAAGACCCCTCATCTATTTAAGTTAGCAAGTACAAGTGCTGCTTTGCATAAGGTTGCCAGCTTGCCCAAATTCTATACTTATGCCACATTATCTGAATAGTAAAGAGGATGGGCTGTCCCTCAGTAGTAGAGCACATCCCTTGCATGCCAAAAGATCCAGGTTCAATTCCAGGCAGGACTGGGAAAGACCCATCTAGAAAGTCATTGCCAATCTGTGTAGATTTCTGAGCTTGACAGACCAGTGGTCTGCCTGTATAAGCAGCTTCCTATGTATGGGAGAAATGTATGGATTTTTTTATATGATCAATTTTTTGTTTCCACGATTAAAATAAAAACAACAGCAACATAGCTTGCTTCCTAGGGTGCATCCTGAACTTTTCAAAGGCACAGCAAAGCTCAGCCTAGCATGCACAGCATTATATCTTACTTGCACACTAACATCTCCAGAGACATAACCTCTCCTGTGGAGCAGCAAGGAAAATTAACAGGAAACGCCTGTATTTTTAAAAATGTGTTTATTTCAGAACAGCGGTAGAGCCAATACAGATGCCTACCTGAGGAAAAAGACGTTACAACTTTGGTGGGCAAACAAAGTTAGGCAAATTCTGAACATCAGCCTTTTGGAAAAGAAAGCCTTATTTTTTGCAGGTGGCCTGTCACTTCGGCACAGCCATATCCCTACTGTACATCAAACACAGAAACCATAACCAATAGTGACAGTGCAGCACAGGTACCAGCTCTGCATGTGACGGAAAAGGAAGATGGAGCTACTGCCAACTATTGGAAAGGCTTCCCTCCACTAACTTTCAGAGGCCGTAGTCGCAGGCCTCGTGGCTGTTCTTCAGATAGAGCTCCAGGAAGCCTTTGTATGTCTGAGCGTCGTTTACTGTAGCCTTGACAGCCGGATCCAGCCTCATGGCTTCAACCCAGTGTTTTAGCTCTGGTGTGTGGTCCAAACAGCTGCAGAGAAAATGAAAAAAGTCACTGTGAAGCCTACATCTATGGTGGTTTGTCTGCAAAAGGTCTCCGGTAGAGCACATGTTTTGAATGCAGAAGGTTCCAAATTCAAACCCTGGCATACTTCTGAAACTCCAGAGAGCTGCTGCCAGACAGTGTAGATATTAAGCTCAATGCATCGTTGGTCTACTTCTGTATAAGGCAGCTTCCAAACTACTAAGCTGTCTGCATTTAGCTCTGTTGGAAGGAGAGAGGTTTTTGACATCCATTATGCTTGGCTTCCTTAGAAATGATGTGATGCTTCAAAATAGATAGGGGGCACTGCTGCACTGCTCTAGTTTTGGAGATCAGGTGTGTCGTTTCAGCACTTCCAGATCCCAACAGTTTGAATTAGAGGGGTTTTTCCAAGCTATTTGGCCGAGAGATCAGCCCACAGGCAATGCAGCCTGAAATAGCACACTTTCCATGGCAAGAACTATACTGCTGGACCAAGAGCCATGCTACATTAAGTTTCTACTTCCATTTGCCAGCCAGAGGATTCTGGATACCCACAATCAGGGTATGAAGGAGGGGTCCCGTTTACTCCCAGCACCTGGAAGTTCCATTTGGCCAGCACAGCTTAGAAGCTATTCATAGTCGTCTTCTCCAGAGTGGCTCAGAAAAAAACAACACCCACATCTCCTTCCTAGTTGTGTGCTACAGAGCCAAACTGGTATGGGATGTATACTGCAGCTGACTACAACCTAGAAATGGAAAAAGCCTGCTACCTGAAGGTGGCTCCACAAGCTTACCAGTAGAAGGGCCATAGCTTTGCGGTAGCGGATGATGCTCTGCATGCAGGTGCTCCAATACAGTGCTACCTCGAGTTAAGAACTTGATTCGTTCTGGAAGTCCATTCTTAACCTGAAACCGTTCTTAACCCGAGGTACCACTTTAGCTAATGGGGCCTCCCGTTGGTGCCGCTGCACAATTTCTGTTCTCATCCTGAAGCAAAGTTCTTAACCCGAGGTACTATTTCTCGGTTAGCAGAGTCTAAGCTGAAGCATCTGTAACCTGAAGCGTCTGTAACCCGAGGTACCACTGTATTCAACTCCTGGCACCTCCAGGTAGGACTGGGACAGACCCCCGTCTGAAATCATTTGAGAGCCACTGCCAGTAAGTGTAGGAAATTCTAAGATGGACCAACTGCCTGACTCACTATAAGACAGCTCCCTATGTTCCTATCCTGCCCCTAGTCAACTCATCATTCCATTTTTTAAAAGAAAAAGTATACAAATGTCTTTCATAGGATGATAATCCTATACACTGCGTGCACCTGAGATGGCTTTGAAGTCAGATCTAAACCTGACATTATGCCAAAGAAAAGAAAGTAAAACCTGAACTCCTATTATCTGATTTACTGTACAAGTATAATACAAAGGGAATTTCTGAGAAATCCCAGAGCACCGAGCCTGACCCTGGACTCTTCAAGGAGAGCAGAGAAAAGGCAAATCATCAGAGGAGTCTGATCCTCCTCTAATTACCCTCTGGACACCTTGCGGCATAGTTTGATAACATTTAGCCTCGGCAATGTTTCTAATGAGAATTTTAATCCTCCCACAGTAATCACAAGTTCCTTGTGCACTACCTAAACTGTTACGTTACATTAAAAAATGGTTTTTAAAAAAATATGTGCAGGAGCGGCTGCATCAGTTAAAGCAACAACAAAAACTCCATTAAGGTGCCACTAGAGCCTGACAGATTGTGGTAGAAGCTTCATCAGCCTCGTGAAACATGCAGGTATTATTACTCACGGGATCCAAATATATCACATCTCAGCTTAACAAGGCAAGAGATGAGCAAGCCTTTTGACCAAGCATTTAGCTTCTTCACTCTTCCCTTTGAAGCAACAGCCAACACAACCAGGTAATTTTCTGTTAACTACAGTTTCTCAGTTTGGACAAAATGAGAAACCACAGTTAAAAGCATTAGAACAAGTTAAGTTTCTAAACCACGGTCTGAAGTACATTTAGTATCCAAACTTGTTCTGAAGCTCTTAACTAGTTTTTTTCCTCCCTGAACTGGGAAGCTGTGGTTAACAGAAGACTTTGCTTGCATGGGGAAGAACAAAGGGGCTGTGCATAAAGCCAAAAGGGCTGTTCATACCTTGGACTTATTAATCAGAGGAATGATCATCCAAGTGTGACCATTATCTGTAGTGAGAAAAGAAACCCATTGTCTTGATTGAATTCAAATTGAACAGAACCGAATCTGCCAGTAAATACTAGTATAGATCAGAAGGGATCACTCCAGAAACATACATTCAAGTGAGTCAAATGTGCATTTTCAAGTGAGAAGAATGATTCTCCTCCTCTTCCGCACCCACTTCACTTCCGCCAGACACCCCATTGCCTTGCAGATTACAGATGAACCAGAACAAATGGCAGTAACTCTCCCCTATCAATAGTGCCCATTGGGAAAGGGACAAGGGAAGGAATGTAGCTGGAGAATGGTACTCAAATGTGAGAGGTACAAATGCTTCAAAGGGCTTACTCATATAATTCATAGGGCTCCATACGCTCAAACCAAGGCCAGATCAGATAGTCGATCATGGAAATAGTGTTCCCACCGAAATACTTAGTCTTGCGGGTTACTAGAATCTAAAAGGGAAAGAGACACATGACATTCCTACATAAAAAGCACAGTATACCAAGAGAACTTGCAGAAACTGAAATCTAGAGTGAGGAAGGGGAAAGGGGCTGCATATATAGCAGACAGGACCTTGTTACACAGAGCTCAGTAGTTTCAGAACTTCTAGCCCTATGTTGCAGACATGTGTGGAGATTTTAACCTGTACTGGTCCCAGGTAGACTGCACAATAGATCACAGACCAAAGTGGGTTGTGCAGCTGGATTTTAAGAACTTCTTGGCTGCAATTCCAGATTCAGCAGAAAGCAAAACTGCAACCACTGGAAAGCCCTAGGAGCTCTCTGTCTGGAAACACTTTTGGTTATTTGTTTGAAAATCCCTCTTGTCAGACAGAAACAAATCCATCAATAAAGATATGAACATGGCTCCCTCTAGTGGGCAGCACTAGAGTCTGCTCAGAGTACGTAATCCCAAAACTAAATTACCGGTATGTGGAAGAGTCACAAATTTCAATGAGCCCTTGTGTGGGATGCGGAGGATCAAAATATTAGACTTTCATTGCATGAAGTACAGCTATGGAAATAAGATACAGAGAACAGAGCAATATGTTCCCTAACACAGGTTCAACAGATCTCTTCAGCCTAGTAATGGAGTAGAATCATAGAATCATAGAATCATAGAGTTGGAAGAGACCACAAGGGCCATCGAGTCCAACCCCCTGCCAAGCAGGAAAATTATGCCCAAGGACATAATGCTTGAATTTAGTTGGAAAACCGAAGAGACCTTTTGTGTGGAATGGAAACGAGGAACCTCTCTCCCTCACAATCAAGTTAATGTATAGCTTTCCTTGGAGCAATGCCCCCCACCCCCAACTCTCACCTCTTCAAGTTTCAGAAGCCTTTCTCGGAGCTCATTCTTCACTGCAGAGGCATTGTCTCCACTCCTGACGGCCAGCAAATACTTGTGACACAGAGGAGTTAGCTAAGGAAAAGCAGAGATTGCCATGTTACTAAGGTGCAGAAAAGTGCTTAGCATTTTAATTCAAGGAACATAAATGCATGCTAAGAACGAGAGGTAATTCTACCATGACTAAATTTACAGCAGTAGACAGCTCCTCCTCATAAAGCCCTGTCAGTAAGAGGGTGTAAGTTGCAGCCCAGCATGGCTTCCGCTGGCCAACTGTTCTGAACTGTAGAGGAGTCCTTTCACCTTGGTAGAACATCCATCCACACTCCACACCATCTTTCCATTAGTATGAAGCAGGAATGAGGAACCTGTGGACATCCGGGTGTCACTGGATTCCAAATCCTATCAGCTCCAGCCAATGTGATGGGTGTTAAGAGTCCAATAAGAGGGCCACAAGCTCACCCCCCCCCCCCCCGCTATAAAGATGCCTAAACGAGTTGTTTTCCTCCTCTAAACTATTTGGTTACCTATTGAGATGCACACCTTTCTCTCTCACACATTTAATTGTATACTACAGACAGAGAAACGTGTCCATTTTAGTTAACACAGGGCAACTTTCCATTGTGTGATGCTACAGGAGCTTGGATGTGTTCCTCAGACGTCTTATTAAAAAAATTCTAATGAATTTTGTTGTCATAGAAGTGAATGGGTTTAAGATGGAGAAGAGGAAACACAAACCGAGGGAGATAAACCCACAGAAAGCATCTCTCAATGCAGGAGAATGTGGAACAACCCAGAAGATTGTACCAGATATCAACACCCCCCCCTTCCACTCAGCATCCAGACTAACCCTGGTTTAATGCAGAATTCCAAGTAAGCTCAAAGGAAAAGCAAAGCTAAACAGTACATTAGCAGTTCTGCTTTGCTTCTATACTTTAGTCCTATGTTGGGACAACGTATAGCAGCCACCTTACCCTGTCTGTATGTTCCACATTCACCAGTGTTTCCTCTGTTGTCCCTACTCTACAAAATCCCACTTTCTCAGTTATACCAGCCTGGCCCTGTCATCTTGTACAGGATGCCATAAGCAGCATGTCAACACACTAAAACTCTTTGTAGCAACCAGTTCCTATTAACACCCAGTATCAGGTCACATTGTCCAGTAACTTTAAAACCACTGTCTTTCTTCCACAAATGTTTTCTTTGCAGATCTCACTTTTTGCTTTCAGACACATGTTTAAAATAGGGCAGTGGTGTTGCCTAGCAGATTGTCTGTAATCATAACAATGCCTTATCAAGTGTTATTTTCATACCACACACTGAAATGAGTTTCCCGTTACTCCTCTGTACACACCTTGGAGAACTGTTCCAAGAGCATCTTCTGATAAGCTTTCTCATAAGGATCTGCAGGATACAGCTTCTTCTCTGGATACGCTTCATCCAAATACTCACAAGTGATTGGAGACTCATAAATCAACTGGCCCTTGCTGGTCTCTAGCACAGGTACCAATCCGAATGGGCTTTTCTCAAAAAACCAGTCTGGCTTGTTTTTCAAGTTGATATTGACAATTTCATGACTAAAACGTATGACATGGAAAGACACAGCAAGGTTATTTTGCCAACTTGCCTGTTACAGTTAGAGTCAACTTCTGCTATGTTATTGAAATCACCTAAGGTTCTGTTTCATATAGGCTACATGGTTACAGAACTCCAGATCCAGCCCTCTAACCATTAGGAACTAGAAGGCAACGGGTCTAGATGACGAATGGGGAACCACTGGCCTCTGGGATTGATCCAGACCATGGGTAGGCAAACTAAGGCCTGGAGGCCGGATCCGGCCCAAATCACCTTCTAAATCCGGCCTGAAGATGGTCCAGGAAGCAGCGTGTTTTTACATGAGTAGAATGTGTCCTTTTATTTAAAATGCATCTCTGGGTTATTTGTGGGGCATAGGAATTCATTCATTTTCCCCCCTTCAAAATATAGTCCGCCGTCCGCCCCCCAAGGTCTGAGGGACAGTGGACCAGCCCCCTGCTGAAAAAGTTTGCTGATGCCTGCTCCAGACCATGGACTCCATTCTAGCACTCATCAAAGGGTTCTTTCGGCAGCTCCACCTCCTCCTCTTGTTGGATGCAAAAACATCACAGGGTCAAAATGGGAATCTCCACATTCCACTGCCTCATGCTGTGGTGCACACTTTCTGGGTGGAGTGCATGGGTGTGTAGAAACACACCCTGTGTCAATTGGAAGGCAAGTCCCATAAAGCTTGATATGCAGTGAACATCTGCCAGTTTTCAGCCCCAAAGGTGGTTAAAAACAATTACAATACAATAAAATTATGTGAAATTAGAGAGAAGGTTCATTTGATCTGGGGGCTGGAGTATTGTTTGGGGGAATTGTTGGGTGTGGTCATTAATGTTAATTTCTGTATATTTTTGATTTATGTGGAAATTGTTCTATTTGGTTGTGTACTTTTTGATGTTTCATTTATTGTTTACAACTACTTTTGTTACGTTTTTAGTTTTTGGAAAGGTGGCATACAAGTAAAATGACTGATTGACTAATCTTACTTGATTCCTTTGGCTTTGAGGACTAGCCTTGTTCTCTGTGCAAAAGGGCAGTAGCGCATACTGTAAAGACGGATCACTCCCTCCGGCACAGGCCCTGGAGCAGAACTTCCTGGAATACAAAGAGACTTACACAGGTCATTCTGGTCAGAACTAGAAAAATTATAGCCTTTTCTGAACAGAAACCATAAGCAGGCCATGACTTAGGGCAGAGAGAACAAAGAAGCAGAGAGAAAAAAGGGGAGCCTTCCAAAAAATAAATTCCTCTGGTATTTGATATGCTCCGTTTTCATAACCCTGCAGTCATTCCAAAGGCTTTTTTCACACTGGTGATTCACATCTTAATTCAGATGAATTAGCAGAGGAAAGTAAATGGTGACAGGAGTGTGAGGATGCCAAGCTACTGATGTGAGAATAATTCCACAGAACTCAGCTGAATTGCTGCAAAGTAAGCAGCTTGTACATTGTAATTGTTCTGCACTTTTTGGAGCTTAAGCCTGCAGTCCTATATCCACTTATCTGAGAGTAAGCCCCATTGAACTCAATGGGATTTATCACTGAATACCTGTAAACATGTGCAGGAATATGCTGTAAAAAACGAAAACAAAAGATTTGGCAGCATAAGCCTAGCGTTGCAGTACTCATTTCCTCACCTGGTATGGACTTATGGGGCCCATTCAGCGCTATACATGCATGACTGCAGGGCCGGGAAGAAACAAAATGAACGTCCCAACATGTCTCAACACATCCATCTCTCTCTGTGTATGCAGCAAAGAAACACACACACATAACTTCCTTGCTAGACTTGGGCATGTAGGCAGACACAAAGTCACAAGCCGGGAAGGAAGGTTGTGTGGGAAAGACACTTAAGTTTATGCTCTTCCCCAAACCAAGGATGTACTTCACGGACTTGGGCTAAAGGAAAGAGACTATAGTTCACTCAGGATGATCTGTGGCCATGATGACATCAGGGCAGTTATATGCCATCCCATTTTCAATACTGTTTGCATCTACCAGAGTTTCAGATGGACATGTATTTATTTCCAGTCAGGGCATGCCCCATAACAATATCCTTTAAATTATCATGTTCTAGGACACAAGAGTGCTGCTTTTTGAGGTTTCATGAGCTCTTACAACCCCATCTCATGATTTTAACAGGGTGCTCTTTCTTTATAGGAGTAACAGGTCTACAAATCATCAACACTCATTGAAAGACTCCTACAATGTTCAAGTTGTTCTGCAGTTGTATTTCTTACAAGAACAAGCTGCATCTACCCCATAAAGACCCATGGTTTATTAAGAGAAAAAGTGTGTGGCACAACACTGCCCTCACCAATTTAATCAGCATCTTGCCTTCAGTGCCAATTGAAAAGCGTCCCATGAATGAATTGGGGTCTGGTGTAGGGTCACAGCACGGAAGATCACAACAGACTCTTCTGGGTCTAGCAAAATATGCATCGAGAATTTGCCAACTGGGAAAGTAGCTACTTACTACAAAACCCACTTCTGGTATTACGCTGCACCCTCAGTTAGCTCATTACCAGCAGCGGCTAGGCAAGAGGTTTAGGAAGCTACACCAACACCTGAACAGACCTTTAAAAGGTGTGCAAATTAAATAGTCATGTTACCAATACAATTATCAGTGCAAATTGTCCAGAGTGCAGGTGGAGAAGGTGACCTGAGGCAAATTAAAGTCATCAACGCCAATCCTATTTTTCACATGCAGTACTGTGCACAAACAGCAACGCGCGTATCACACCAGACGTAGCTCAGAGGAGAGAGCGAGCTCACGACCGTTGTGTGTGTTTTTTTTAATTAAATGAGGAAACTAGAGGAGTGACACGCCGCCATGCAAACTGTTTTGGGGAGCGTTTATTTTTTAAAATGCACGTCGCTTTTAGCGAAGTTCGTGGCGAGCTGCTTCGGAGATTTGCTTTACACAGAGTTTCAAGGAAAGAGTCCATTTTGAAACGTTATAATTTCAAAAATAGTCCCAGGAAATCCTCCCCGCTCTCTCTTCGTATACGTGCCTCTTGAACAAATGCGCCGCAGCAAATCGGGTGGCGTTAAATAAACGCAGCTTTGCATTATTATTATTATTCTTATTTTTAAAACACATCAGCGGGTGGGGTGGTAACGAGCGGGCTCAGAGAAGGGGGAAATTTCACCACTTCCTTCCCTTGCCGTAATATGGAGGAAAATCACTAAACTTAGTATTTGGTGGGCGTCGGGGGGGGGCGCCACAAGGAAAAGAGGCGGCCCGATCCTCCCCACAAGGACAGGCACAGGCAAGCAGAGAGCATGCAATGCTGTGGGAAAGAAGCAAACCCTCTCACCTTTTCCTAAGCTCCTAGCGAATTCCCCAGACATTCTCCCTGGTGTAGTCAGCAGGCAAGTGATGGACACCGAAGAAAGGGAACCTCCCCGGAGTCGGCCGACTGTCTCCGCCCACATCCCTTGATCCCAAGATCGACCGACTCCGCCCCCTTCGTTATTCTGCGACGATTCCGTTATAGAAGCCGTCTCAGAACTTGGGCACTTGAAAGCGCCTGGACATACCAGTGCTGGATTTACGTATAAGCTAAACAAGCTATGTATAGCTTAGGGCCCCACTCTCCTGAGGCCCCCCCAAAAAAAAATTAAAGGGAAAAAACCACTGGATGTACATTTCCAAAATATAAGATAAAAAAACAAATAAAATAAAACCTACATACAACAGCGGTGTCAAATGGCTTTAGATACCTGTTAGGTCCATAAATTACCATATAGCATATATTCAACAACAAAAAAACCAGCAACAATTTGTTGTTGACAAAGAACAGCTGGACATATAAAGGGCCCCAGTAGCTGAGGGCCTCATCAAACCTAAATCCGGCCCTGGACATAACACTGAGTGCATATGGATAGCAGTGCAGCTTTAGGTTTCCAGCCTAAAGGCGCTTCAGCTAAAGTCCTACCTCCACTTACACTGAAATCAATATTTTTTATTCATTTATGCATTTATAGCCCACCGTTTCTCCAAGGCACTCAAAGTGGAGTACTTGATTCTCGTCCCCAATATTCATTGAAACCCCAAGTTGTGTCTCACACCAAATGTAACTGACCTGTGGAAAGGACTCTATGAACTGAAAACAGAGACATTATGTGTACAGTGGTACCTCTGGTTACGTACTTAATTCGTTCCGGAGGTCCATTCTTAACCTGAAACTGTTCGTAATCTGAGACACCACTTTAGCTAATGGTTTACATTTTCAACTCAAGTTCCCTGCACTGGGGCAAAGAGCAACTCCACCCTGAAAGTACATATACACTGCAACCAAATGGGAGTAATAATAATTTGCACCTCAGGATATCAGGGCTGTTCCTGCCACATGGTTCTTCCCACAGACTGCTCTTTATGTGGTTTGTGTTGGTTGTTTTTTGAAAACTCCCTACAAGAAGAAAACTAGCACGGCAGGAGCAGGCTGGACTTGCAAGGAGTTTGAAACAAGGACAAAAATGGAGTGACTCGTTCAAAAATAAAGTTTCTCAGAGTACTTCCTGGGCCCACAGGTCCCTGACATACTAAGGATGCATGTGATACATGCATAGCAAAGGCAAACACTGAATCATGCACATCGGGCTCACCATGTTCTTTTAATACCTCCTGAGAAGTAGTAGTCCAAAGGATTGCCACCAGGGAGGCCAGATGTAAAGGATAATTTTACCTGTTGTAATATCAGCCTATAAAGTTAGTAACCCAGAGTTGAGAAACAGTCTTGTAACACTGTGGCCAAATCGTCAACAACAATGGTGACTCTGTACAGTGGTACCTCGGGTTAAGTACAGTGGTGCCTCGCAAGACGAAATTAATTCGTTCCGCAAGTTTTTTCGTCTAGCGAATTTTTCGTCTTGCGAAGCACGAAATCCCATAGGAATGCATTGAAATTCAATTAATGTGTTCCTATGGTCAAAAAAAGTCCAAACAAACCCAAATTTGGTACAACAAGAGTTTATTAAGTGCTCTTTAAAGACACACATACTGTAAAGAGCATTTCAAAAATTGAAGGAACAATAAATTAAGTTTCTAAACATGACAGAAAAACATTTAAAAATCAACAAAGTGTACAGTATATTTTCTAAGACTCTGGGGGACAACTCGAAGAAGGTTCCTCTTCCACTCTTTGCTTCTTGCTGAAGAACCCCCTCCTCAACTGTTCCCCCAGCCACCCACCACACAGAAATTCAAATCCAGAATTTTTTTAAAAAAAACAGCAGAGTGGCCCAATGGTCACAGAAAATCATAAAAATGCAGGGGGGGGGAAACAAGCTTCCAAATTCTTGCAAACCCCTCCTCAACTGTTCCCCCAGCCACCCACCACACAGAAATTCAAATCCAGATTTTTTTATAAAAAAAACAGCAGAGTGGCCCAATGGTCACAGAAAAACATAAAAATGCAGAAAAAAACACACAAGCTTCCAGATTCTTGCAAACCCCTCCCCAACACCAAGTCCTTGAATTCCAAACACCCCAACCCAAAATCCAACCCCCCCAAAAAAAGTTTAAAAGAAGTTTTTGAAAAGCTTCAAAAATCACCAAAGTCTTCAAAAACCTGAAAAAAGGCTACCACACCGCGTTCTATGAGTTGCTCCTCGAAGTCAAGTCACAACTGTATTAACGGTGTTAAGAAAAAGGAAACAAACTTGCAAGACGTTTTCGTTTTTCGTCTTGCGAAGCAAGCCCATAGGGAAATTCGTCTTGTGAAGCAACTCAAAAACGCAAAACTCTTTCGTCTAGCGAGTTTTTCGTTTTGCGAGGCATTCGTCTTGCAGGGCACCACTGTACTTAATTTGTTCCGGAGGTCCGTTCTTAACCTGAAACTGTTCTTAATCTGAAGCACCACTTTAGCTAATGGGGCCTCCTGCTGCTGCTGCTGCGCCGCCGGAGCACGATTTCTGTTCTCATCCTGAAGCAAAGTTCTTAACCCAAGGTACTATTTCTGGGTTAGCAGAGTCTGCAACCTGAGGTGTATGTAACCCGAGGTACCACTGTATTTTTATGCACAGTCATCCTAGCTGTGCATTATTCTTGTTTTGCTTTTTGCTATCTTATCTTCCAGCATTCCATGTGATTTTCAGCAGTTTTAAAAATGTGGCTTTTCTTGTTTTAATTTGTGAATTAGGTTGCAAAGGAAATCTAACCTGTTTCTAACAATTTAGAAACCGTCTTCCTTGGTATTGCAAGACTACTGCACATTTAATAATGAAATCCTAGGGCTCAGTCCTAATAAGTGTAAAGTAATAATATATCTTTAAAACACATTCAAAACACGTTCTTGCCCTCAAGGAATTCTGGATAATGTAGTTTACTCCTCGGTTACATGTTCCAGAAACCCTTATAAACTACAGTGCCCAGAATTATTTGAGGGAATGAATTTGTGCTTAAAATGTACTTTAAATCTCATTATTACCAGTGTGTGACTTATCTGAGCTACTTACAGCTCTGTTGGTTTGGCTGCATACACACCATATGGTTAAAGTACATTTAAAGCAACTCCACCTCATGTGAATTGTATTTGTTGTGTTCTGGAAATTGTAGCACTTTAAAGGGCAAACTGTCTTTCCCAGGATTCTTAGGGTCGGGGATGTATTTTAAATGTATCCTATAGCCTGTCACAGCAGCAAATGAAAAGGAGGGTAAATTGGAGAGACCTCTGCACTTGCGTGATAAATCAAAAGGCGTTCCAGCTCCTCCCAGCAACACATGCCTTAGCGTGCCTGGCACAATCCATGATAACAAGAGAAAGAGAACAAAAAGCTCTGCCATGTATCTACGTACTAGAGTTTCACAAGGAAGGAATACAATATCAAGAGTGTATAACAGGAGTCAGCAAACCTTTTTAGCAAGGGGCCGTTCCATTGTCCCTCAGACCTTGTGGGGGACCGGATTTTATTGGGGGGGAATGAATGAATTCCTATGCCCCACAAATAACCCATAGATGCATTTTAAATAAAAGCACACATTTTCCTCATGTAAAAACACCAGGCAGGCTCCACAAATAACCCAGAGATGCATTTTAGATAAAATGACACATTCTACTCATGTAAAAACATGCTGATCCCTGGACCATCAGCAGGCCAGATTTAGAAGGCGATTGGGCCAGATCCAGCCCTCGGGCCTTAGTTTGCCTACCCATGGTGTATAACTAGGAAGGTTTAAAATAGTAGAACTGGAAAGCATTTGGTCTCAAAGGAGCTTGATTTATTTGTCCTTTCCTCTCCCAAAAGTATATGGCGACCTCAAATTAGATTCTGGGAATAAAAAATAACAACCCTTCAACTGAACTTAATTTAGCACACCAACGAAAATAATGTCACCACCAATTTAAGCATGTCTTGGGGAAGGGACCTAGTCTGTAGTGTTTGCTTTTAAATGCTCTCTTCCCTTATCTATTCAATGTTAGAACATTCAGAAGTTTAAAATTCCAAACTAAAAGACATTATTATTGAAATTGAAATACTTTATTGTCACTTGTACAACCTGTATACAGCGAAATTACACGAGCACCCCCCACTCAGCTCTCTTAGTCTTAATTCCTCTCGTTTACTGACACAAACCCGAAAGTCAGTTGCCCTGTTGTTATCTTTTCATTCAGCAGCCTAACAGCCCATGGATAGCTGTTCTTTACCCTGTTGGTAACCAAGCTTCTATATCTTCTGCCTGACGGCAGGAGATCAAGAAAGTGCCGGCCAGGATGTGAATCATCCCTGAGAATTTTCCTCTCTCCTGAGGCAATGTTCTTCCGCTATTTCATCCAGCGGATTCACGGGACAGCCCATAATATCTTGTGATGTATTCATCACCCTCTGTAGGCACTTCCTATCAGATGATGTCAAACCAGTGTACCACACCGTGATGCAGTATGAAAAGTCACATTCTATTGCTGACCGGTAGGAGATCATCAAATGTTGATTGACATCGTTCTTCTGCAATACTCTGAGGAGATGGAGCCTCTGTTGAGCTTTCTTAACCACCTGGGTTGTATTTATTTTCCAAGTAAGGTCTTCACTGAGATAATTAGCATCACTTGTGAAAATGCCCCCAGAATGTTATTGTTTTTTAAGCACCAGAACATCTGTCATTTTTATTGTCGCTTGATTATACTAGCATGACAATCAACACAATTTGAATAAAACGTGATTAGAGCTAGACATATTTACTCAGAGGTCAGTCCCACTTAAGTTTCGAAAGGACTGACTCTCAGTTGTGTATAGGAGGGCAGCCTGAATATTTTAAAGATGAAAATAATTTGTTTTTTAAAAAATGTTCCCGGTTCCGTCGTCTCATCTCATGCATGTTTCCTGGGCAGTAAATTCCACAACGTGGGAGCCGACCTCCATGAGGGGCAGGAAGAGAGAGAGCGCTACTACGTCATCTAGCTATGAGACTTCTTAGAGGTTGGCTTTGGATATAACCCCAGCGCGCGGAAGGAGTCAGTCACGCTCGGAACACGAGAACTGAAACGGCAAGCGGGGCGGGACGAATCAGCGACGGAAAGCCCATCTTAGCCAATGGCAGGAGCGGCCGGGTGTTGCTAGGAGACGGGTACAAACTGCTCCGGGCAGCTCTCTGGCGAAGCTGAGGGTGGCATGGACGGCGGGAAGTCGGGCGGCCGCCGCCCAGGCTCCGCTCACAAAGCTGATCTCGAAGTGAGGTGCGAAGGGGAGCGAGCGCGGGACGGGGACTTGCCTGGTGTTTCTTGTGTCCGAAAAACCCCTTCCTCAAGGAAGCCTCTCCCCTCTTCGTACGGCCGCCTTCGCTAAGGTGGCGCCCGACGGACGCCTTGGACTTGCACGCGCTGGCTGGGGCTGATGGGAGTTGCAGTGCAAAGCGTCTGCGGGCGCCACCTTGGCGAAAGCCGCTATGCACGCTTGTTTGGAAGAGAGTGCTGCTGAGCTCAATGGGGCTGATGCCTAAACGGACGATAATGCAGAGGATTTGCTCTGTAAGACCCCGTCCTTCCCTCTCGTAGCTTGTCTCCCAAAGCTTCCCACCCACCTTCCCGAAGCCTTTTATTTCCCCCAGGGTGGCGCACACTTCTTTGTGCCTCAGTTTTAGTCAGTCCTCTGGATTTCACATCATTAACGTCCCTTTCTTCAGGAATGTAGGTGCAGGAAAGCTAGCTAGACCTTGGGGGGGGGGGACACCAACAAATGTGTGATAGTCTTTTATTACCCTATCTGAATCCAGAGGTGAAAATACATTCTGTGATTTTTAAATGTTAGTATTGATAACGACAAAGGAAGTCTGGTTTCATTCCCTCCACCCTGTATGTAATCTGCTTTTCATTCTTCAAGATATTATGTTGATGCTAACAAAGCAAATATATTTATTGAAGTCCTAAGTAATTCCAGCTATCTGTCTTGTCATTCATTCAGTATAGTGAATGAAGGCAGATATAGCAACACTCCTGTAAATAACAAGATATTGCCAGAGTAATAACAAAGAGGTGGTTTCTGTGTCCCATGTTCTTTTAAAGTGAAGATTTAGATAAACTCTGATTCACCTCATTTCACAGTCCTTTCCAGGACTATTTTCAGAATCTTTGTTTATGTTCTTATTGGAGGGGTCTATATATATTTTTAGTTACTAAGTAAGTTGCAAAATTTATAAATATTGTACAATCTATTACTGCTTTCTGTTTTTCTTCGCTTTAAATATTGTGATGCATTTTCCATTCTGCAGCTTTTTGTTTGCAGTAGGTGAACCATAAATAAATTATATTTGCATTCATTCAATTTAAACTGAGGGGAAGTGCTGTTACATCTTTTTCTAGTTGCAGGTTGTATATGTAATTAGTGAACACAAACAACAGTGGTTTTCCTCAGTGGAAGCTTTGTTTTACGCCACATTATCCATTTAGCAAAAAACAAAACTCTTTGTTTCTTTTAAAATGTCATATAATCCTAACTTTCTTTCTTTCTCCACCCCTTCAAGATGGGTACAAGGATTCACCAACAGGAATGTTGGCTTTGTCACCAAAAGAACTGTCTGCTATCCTTGTGGGAATTACGTAATATTTGTTAACCTTGAAACACTGGAGAGATCCATCTTGCGGTGTCACAGTGGAAAGGTAGAAGCTTTTGCAGTGAACCCAAACCAGAATGTCATTGCTTATTCTGACAGGCAACTGAAACCTGTGATTCACATCCACAGTTATCCAGGACTAAAGAGACAGGCCAAATTAAAAGGTGGGTCTGATGGTTAATCGAAACCATCTTGAAATGGTTTTTAGAATTTGGTGTGGGGAAGGCATAAGAGTTGTGCTAGATCAGACCAACAGTCTATAGCAGGGATCAGCAACCTAAGGCCTATGGGCCAGAAGCAGGCCATGGAGGTTGTTTGGCCCATGAGTGGCCCCCGAACCGAGCTGCCTGCTTGCGCGCTGCGCTAAACCAGCGCAGTGTGACGTGGGGACTCGCTTTGACGGTGCTGGAAACCACGTCTGCGTGCGTGCAGATGCCAAAAACCACGGGCGCGTGCACACAGACTCCAAAAATCACAGGCACACATGCAATCCTGCCCACGGAGGGATCTCCACAGGACCGATCCAGCCCAAGCTGACCCCTGGTCTATATAATACAGCATTCTCTTATTACAGTGGCCATTGATATGTCTCTGAGAAGTCTGCAAGCTGTACATGAGTGCAATAGTGTGGGAACCTGAAGGTCATATGACTAGTAGCAATTGATATATTCCCTGAATTTATCTCATTCTCATCCCACTTGGAGACTACTAATGCATACTGTGGTAGCAAATTATACATATACTGTTATGATATTATACTTGATGCTTATAATTTTATAGTATTAAAATGTTCAGAGATCAACCAAGTAGCACATGAATATTTACATTTGTGTGTTGCCTATTCCTTAGAAATTGTGCAGATCTTGAGCTTGCATAGAATAACCTTTTCATGGGGCTTTAAAAGCATTAATAAGTGCAGCCTCTCAAAAAAAGAAAGGCTGCATAAAAGAGACCTTGGAATGTTATTGCATGGTATTCATGCAGTGGGATCAAGATAAAATACAAAAAAGCCCACGAATCTAGTCAATATGAGATCTGCAGAGACTAGTTTTGTGATGTATAATTTCATTAAAAATGGAGCAAGTTGGAGACCAGTTACATTTGATTAAAGAGAGGGAGAGAGAGGAACATATGCAACCTGACTATTGAAGATTGATAAAAAATAATATTGTTCTAGAGATTCTACACCTGCAGTGAATTGTTTGCCCCAAAGGAAGGTGGTACTTTCAATACACTAAGTGCTGGAAAAGTTCAATTTATTCATATTGTTTCATGCCCCCCCCCAAATCTCTAAGCAGGGTGAGATTCCAGGGGTTCCAGAAATGAGGCACAGTGGAGACTAGGGTGTCTTTATGATATGTGGTTTATTTACACATACTACTTTAGCCTACGATGGAGGGGTTTACGGCACCCCGAAATGATCTTGTGTCTCCCATAGCTGTAGCCTTCAATTCAAACAGAAATCAAACACCATGCTCTGACTCTTTGTCCCCATCACCTTAACAGGTAGCTATCTTGGCATGACTAGCTTTTAACACTTGATAAATCCAAGGATTAGAGGGGTCTGGCACGCACACACACACACAACTCATAATATCAATCTATTCAAATGAATTAAGCAAAACCGCCAGGGTTGTACAGATTTGTACATAGTGTTTACTATAACACTCTAGTGAAAGAAAATTAGACCCTCCTATGTTGGCAAGAGAAAGCCCTATGATATGGTATGGTATGATAGGAAATAGCACGACAACATGAAGCTGCAGAGATACTAAATCCATGCTATTTTATGTTTTAGGACAAGCCAGCCTGGACTACACCTTGCTTGCATTCAGTTATACAGGTCCTTACCTGGCCAGTTACTCCTCAATCCCAGACTTTTCTCTTACAATATGGTAAGCTTACAATATGGATAAATTGTTTATATTGTATTATATTATATTATATTATATTATATTATATTATATTATATTATAATATTAGCTACTTAATAATTCATATTACTTACTAATAGATCCTTTGCTGTCTGTAGCTAATTTAACACCTGTCAGAAATAGGAATGTCTTCATTTTTGCATAATACAGGCAACTCACCATTTGCACGTGATTGGCACATGTGCAACTGCTGACATGTGTGCCATTTTTAGCGCCTCAAGGGGGCAGCATGGACTTATATGTGTCCCGCTGACATGCGTGGTGCCTTGGAATGCAACCCCCATGCACATGGGGAGTTGCCTGTACAGACAAACTCACAAACATCCATTCATGCAAACAGATGCAGGCAGTGAGCCTATGGCCTTAAAAAGTACTCTGACTTTCAAAACACTTTGTTCAAGTGACCACGCTTTTGCTGAAAACCACAAGTTAAATTCACTGTGCACAAGTTAGATTCATTTGAAAAAAGTTCCAAATGATACCTCATTTTCCACAATCAGTAAATACTGCTGGTTTCCATAGTCTTCCATAGTCCCCACCACCCCTACATCTGAAATAAGTTGTCTGAGGTAGCATATCAGTCACTTGAGGTTTTAGAAAGACATGTAAAGCACATTAATTTCAGCAAGCATTTGGGGGATTGGTTAGTCACTTTCTTGTCATTTTAGGCTACAATTCTATCCCTACTTATTTGGGAGCAAGCCCCATTGAACTCATTGAGGCTTAGAGTGGTACCTTGTTTCTCGAACTTAATCTGTTCCGGGAGTCTGTTCGGCTCCTGAAGTTCGAAAACCAAGGTGCGGCTTCCGATTGACTTCAGGAGCTTCCTGCACTCAAGCAGAAGCCGCATTGGAAGTTTGACTTCTGGAAAACGTTCTCAAACCGGAACACTTACTTCCGGGTTTGCAGAGTTCGGGAGCCAAGCTGTTCAAGAACCAAGGTACCACTGTACTTCCTAATAGACATGCATATAATTGCACTGTTAATTGTTTTCACTTAATCCTCTTTTGCTGGCATTCTATCTGATTCTATGGTTCTTGTTCTATGGTGTGATTTTATGTTTTCTGTTATAGAGAGGCCGAATATAAATTTACAAAAAAAAAATTCAAAAAAATAAAATTAATATTTTTGCGTTCTTTCATTTTTGATTAGGGACTGGAACAAAAAAGTTATTTTGTGCAGTCAGTCACAGATGGGAGTAGAAGTGACCGCAATGAGTTTTAACCCCATGAGCTGGCACCAGTTGTGTTTATATAATGGGACTTCTGTTACACTTTGGACCATTGAGCGGAATAATGAAGAGCACATTTTGAAGTCAAAGTAAGGTTAATAGAAAGAGATGTTTCAAATGTTACTTTTATTTTACACTAAGATTAATTTTTGTGTTAGATAAAGAGCGTTTTTGCAGCTGATGAATGGTAAAGCATGCTTTCAGGTGAGGGTCTACAGATTAAAGAGTTGCTACGTATATCAGGTGCCTAATTCATGTCTCTTGGGCAAAATAAACATGTTCCGTCCTTTGCATTTTAGAAAAACGTATTTTAGAAATATGGAATAGCCCTCGTGGTTCCTTGTCTTTAAAAGGAAATTTTCCAATTATTAACTCATTTTCTGTTTGTTTTCTTACATTTATATCCTGCCCCCGCTCTCCCAGTCTTCCATCATGGAACCCAACACAGTGTACATGTGGTTCCCAGTCGGTCACCGATCCAAGCCCTGAAGTGACCCAGACTTGCTTTGCTTCCACAAGGTGGCAGCTTCATGTGCCTTCAGACTATGCCCCCTGGACTTTATTAGTGATGCTTTGGATTGAGTGCCAGTCCTCAGGCATATGTTCACATTATGCTTACTGTGTATCCAATGTCTATTCATTTTTGAAGCTGCATTCACATGACATAAGCCACAGTCCATATTAGCAGTGGTGGAGGAAGTGGGGAGGGCGGAGCACCCTGGGTGCCACCTTTGAGGGGGTGACAAGAAGGCACCCCGTGGGGGGCTCACCCTGCCACCATCACACCGCCCCAGCCGCATGCAGAGGATCCTTCGCTCGCGGCTACACCCTCCACCGCCGTCCGTACAACGCTCAAGCAGCGCTGTCAGCAAACCACCCGGGGGCGTGTGCGCTGTACAGACGGCGCACGCATGGCACTGCTCAAGCTCTGTACAGAGGCCACAGGATCCCTCCGCCACCGCATATTAGTCTTGTAGTTTCTTGACCAATACTGCTGTATTATTATTATTTTATTCCTTAAATCAGCTTCAGTCTGATTAGATAATTGGATGTGGAGTAAGCAGAAATGTGAACACATACCCTAACAGCCGCTGCACAGAAGTAGATGAGTGTGCAAGAACAGATGACAGCTTAATCAACAGGCTTGGGGGGAAACCCAGAAGTACAAAAAATATATGGGGGGGGGGAATAAGGGAGTCTTAAGAAACTTGAAATAGCCTAATGAGAACTAAGCATGCACAGTGACTACAGATTGCTGTTGGAGGTGGAGAAGAAAAAGCTGAATGGGGTATCCTGGGGAGCATGACTTCAACAGTTTGTTGCAGTCCCGCTTGAATTTTCCAAATATGCTTCTTCTGTGCCATTTTTCTCATTGCTTCAGGTCAGTTAGGCTTCCTGCTGAAGATGGAACTTTAGCAGATGAGCAAAACAGCTTCTTCTCCCATCCCATGGACAATGATCCTTACTTTGGCCCTATTCTGCCCAATTCAGCCATTGCTGGCTTGGTAGGAGATGAAGCAGAAACATTTAAGGTGAGTTCTGCTATGGATATAACTACTTGTGGTCAAGATATCTATTGAAATATCATTGATATAGGACAGCACAACTTTTTACAAAACACTCAGCAATTTTCCCTGTGAAAAGTAGATAACTGCAATCAATGCCAGTCAGCACTGAATGAGTAATTTATTTTTTAGTACTTTTGTTTTAGTAACTGAAATGTTTTGGGTTTTTTTATTGAAGCCTAAAGATGACATTCAACCTTATGTTCACCCTACTTCCCATTGCTGGACTCAAATATCTGATCTGTATATGGGCTGTGAAGAAGGATATTGTTTGAAAATTGGTGCAGACACATTCAAGGCTACAGTTATCCATCAAAAGCTTTCCCCAGATGCTAAAGGTTAGTGCAGTTTCAAATCAAAGATTGTCCCCAGCCTTTTCTGATTCATTAGGATGACCAGGGTCCCTTTCATAGAATGAGAGGGGCAACTGCCTCTCCACGTTTTAGACTATGTGTAATTCTTCTGCACCTGCACCTGTACCTGGACAATTCACTGGTTACACACACTGATCTGGTACTGCTAAGCCAAATAACAGCTTAGCACGAGTACAAGGTACCAAAGAAGAGACAATGGCCCCTTTGCTCCTTCTTCAGTCATTGTACTGCTGTGCTGCTGTGAGTTAAACAGTGGTTTGGCTGAATGTGTCATCACAGTCTGGATTATTGAAATGTCTGGCTACAGACAAACCAGGAGCTGTAATGGAGGTTTGTTCTTCATTTACATCTTGTGTTTATCTGGAGGAGACATGGCTTATGCCTGGATTCAGGCAATATGACAAGACAAACCATGTCTTCATCTTGCTGCAACATAGCAGCAGCAGGAAGGAAGAGCAGAACAGCAGCAATCTCTGCTCCAGGAGCCTGCACACGTCAAGAATTGAGCCACTTTGTAACTACTATTATAAATTAGTATGTTAGTGCCAAAGACAAAAATTCCATTTCTTCTTCTAAATGGTGACTGTTTAAAGAGTGGACCTTTGAATGCTGCTGTGAACTTAGACCCTATCATACAATTCATGCTTTAAAAATATGGAAGCCATCTTTGATTGGAATGGTGTGGGTCTCCTATGGCCACTGAAATGCAATAGATTTATTGAATCCACTAGCTTCACAGCTGGTGGTCTTAAAACTATTTGACCAGTGCTCCTAATATTCTGCCACATTGAACTCCCCTCATCTTCATATTTATCATTTTTAATTAATGTCATCACGTTAAACCACCCCAATCGTTATTTCATTCTGCTGTGGACATTATTACAATACAGACATTTCTTGTGAGAGCACATAAATGCCTTCCATCTTCAGGGAAAGAAGGAAAGCCAAAACATGGTCAATTGCCCATATATCCATGTGTGTGTATGCCTAGGTGACACATTACTACTTAGAATGAAGGTATGCAGTTCCCAAACCAAACCCCATAGAAGTGATTATTGCAGTCTTCTGAAACTACAGTAGGTGCTTTACAAATCCAGTAAATACTGGTTCTACACTATAAAAATCTACAAGCAGGTTGGTGTAATGAGGAAGCCTTTGTTTCTTTTAAACTATATCATGTCTGGTCCTCCAGCACACTTGTCAATATACTGTGTAGGCCGCAACTGACATAGCTTTGTTTCCTTTCCAGCAAAAAAAAGGGCAACTTTTCGATCGTTATCACAGAGTATGAAAACAGAAGGTATTTACTTTTTAATGCTAATTGACTTTGCAGGAAGCATCTGCAAAGGGGATTGTATGTTGCTGTCTGGTAGGAAACAGCTAATCAGAGTGGCATATTTGAAATGAGGGGGTGGTGTTTTATTTGGTGACTTCATCAGAAAACTCTCCAGTGTCAGCAGTAGAATTGGATGGCCATGAAAATGAGCTGTCCAGATGCGAATTCCACCTCCAAAAGTTTTATGAATGATAATCCATTATCAAAGTACTAAATTTTGTACACTGAAAAACAGATATACTAAAGAATAGTACTGTAAGAAGAGGAGGTTCTCTCACTCTGTGTAATAAAGAAAGCATATGTGCATGCAGACAAGCATTACACCATAACAAGGATTACACCATAACAGTGAGTGTTTGCCACACTTTTACCAGAGAAGAAGGATGGGGGATAGATAGTTTTGGAGGGATTGGAAATGCTGATGGAAGAACTAGAGCCTTTTGATGCTTCCATCGCTCCTTTGGTTTGGTGGGTGGCGCTGTGGGTAAAACCTGAGCGCCTAGGACTTGCCGATCGCATGGTCGGCGGTTCGAATCCCCGCGGCGGGGTGCGCTCCCGTCGTTCGGTCCCAGCGCCTGCCAACCTAGTTCGAAAGCACCCTGGGTGCAAGTAGATAAATAGGGACCGCTTACCAGCGGGAAGGTAAACGGCGTTCCGTGTGCTGCGCTGGCTCGCCAGATGCAGCTTGTCACGCTGGCCACGTGACCCGGAAGTGTCTACGGACAGCGCTGGCTCCCGGCCTCTAGAGTGAGATGAGCGCACAACCCTAGAGTCTGGCAAGACTGGCCCGTACGGGCAGGGGTACCTTTACCTTTTACTTTTTTGTCTTATCAGAAGGACAATAGGGATTAAAATAGTAGGAATAAAGCTGAATAATCACAAAGGGACCAAATCCTGACGGGTTTCAGGCAGGTGTGGAACAGGGGAGATGCATTATCACCTTTGATTAAATCACTTTTGCTCCCTCTGTTAACTTTTACTTTTTTATGTTGTTTTTTGATAAAGTGAAACTGCATTTTTGGCTTTATTTTGAAGGGAGCAGAAGCTTCAGCCCTTCTCCTATTTATCTTCTTAACTCAGGGCTTCACCCCCAGTTGCAAAAAGAAGGCCACAGTGATGTTTTCTACTCTGGGCTCATTATTGCCCATAATCCCTTTGTGGCAGACCAGGTCCTAGGCCTTGGAATCCTAAACATATTTTTCTACGGAAAAATGTGGCAGTGCAATTTTCAAAAAGTGCAAATCCAAGTGGCTATAGAAGGTTCATAGCCTCTGTGACATAACCATGGTTCATTTTGTGATGATCCAGGATCCTTTACTTGTGATGATCCTTGTTTCAACAGAGTGGCACTCTACAAGGAGATAAATAAGCCTTTGCGGCTGTATCCTGGCATTAAATATAATTTTTGACTAGTAAGAATTTTGAAAGGTCTGTATATGTAAATGAATCAGCCTGATTCGCACTTCCCAGACTAATATGCAGCTCAGATTGCAGTTAGGCTTGGGGTTTTGTCTTTATTCAGATGTTGTGATACACATTTTATGTGCCCTTTGATACATTTTTTGAGCCAAAAACTGTATTATTGTTCTTAAAACAAAACCTTAGAATGGTGCAGAAATGGGTTGGAATGGACTTATGAGTGAGTACATATAAAACTGAAACAGATGAAAAATCCATCCATCCCTGTTCCTTATTATTCCACAGTACTGAGTGGCAATACTGCCTTTGGAGATTAGTTATGAAATTTAAGTGATAAATTTTTAAAATCTCTTTTATTTTATTAATTCTTTTGTAGCTCAAGATAAGAAGGAAGCTCAGAACGTCAGACTGCTTGCCATGGCACTTCATAAAGATGGACTCTATACAGCTGGAAATGTATGTAGGGCACCTTTGGTAGAGGACTGTAGCCTCATTGTGAGTGCCAGCCAGCCAAACTCCAATGTTAGCTTTAGTCCTATGCTAATTGCAGGTGTGCGGGTGGCGCTGTGGGTTAAACCACAGAGCCTAGGACTTGCCGATCAGAAGATTGGCGGTTCGAATCCCTGCGACGGGGTGAGCTCCCGTTGCTCTGTCCCTGCTCCCGCCAACCTAGCAGTTCGAAAGCACGTCAAGTGCAAGAAGATAAATAGGTACCACTCCGACGGGAAGGTAAATGGCATTTCCGTGCACTGAACTGGTTCGCCAGAAGTGGCTTAATCATGCTGGCCACATGACCTGGAAACTGTACACCGGCTCCCTCGGCCAATAAAGCGAGATGAGCGGCGCAACCCCAGAGTCAGTCACGACTGGACCTAATGGTCAGGGGTCCCTTTACCTTTACCTAATTGCAGGTGTGCAGGCTGGATTCAGACTGGAACAACATTGAGGGTCAGAGTGTGAAAGCCCCCAGCCACCCCTAGTCCTGACCTGTTTGGAGCTCTAAAAATAGCTATTTCTGCAAGAAAAAATGTGCATTCCACAGCAAAGGATGTGTGATAGGGTGAGAGAGAGAGATTTGCCTAAGGTCACATAGTAAGCTCATGGTGGAGATGATATTCAAATCAGGGAATTTGATCTGTAGCTCAGTCACTTAGCTGCTATGCTACACCGACTCACAGGCATCAGCCACACCCTTCTGCTAATTACCCACCTGCTGCCATAATATGCCATCCTGGAGTTGCACCAAATGTAAACACAGAAACTTGTTGCTTATACCTAAGTCCTAAGAGCCAAACTAGACATAAGGCATTGGAGATGGTGAGTGGATATACTGTATTGGCCCGAATATAAGCCACACTTTTTTCTCAAATTTGGGCCGTGAAAAATTAAAATGCGGCTTATATTTGCAACCTTACCGCATGGCTCCCCCCCCCCCCCAATACCAAGAAGCAGCCCAGGAGTGCTGGGCAGTGGCACGCTGCCCACCTGCCACTCCCAAGCCTCCCCCAGCTGCCAGAAATAAGGGGAGAGGCCGCCGGCAAAGCAGCACAGCTCCCTCCTCCAGAGAGCAGCCCGGGAGCGTGGGGCAGTGATGCGCGAGCTGCCGTAAAGAAGGGGGAGGCCGCCCGCAAAGTGCCCCCCCCCCGAAAGCAGCCTGGGAGCTCACAGCCCACCTGCCGCTCCCAAGCCACCCTTGGCACCAGTGGGGAAGGTAGTGCCGGGAGTCGATAGTGCTGGGAGGTGGGCCACACCCGCAAATAAACCTTGAATTTTAAAGGTGTGGCTTATTTGTGGGTGTGGCTTATATTCAGGCCAATACCTCTTAATTATTATTACTTCCTTTTTTTTAGTAGCCACAGGATGGCAAACAAATTTGGTTGGGGCTAGAGCACTGACAGAGGGAAGAGGTTAATCTTTCTCCCTGCACCATGATCCCAGTTTAAATTGCCCCTCTCTAAGTTGCTGTTTTCCCATAAGGGGCAAATACATGTACATTTTCACTAATAGTGTGTTGGGAGGGTATTATTTAGATAATAATTAGGAAAACATTATCGGGAAAACACAGGATTGGGAAAACACTGTCCCTATTTAATTCCACCTAGTTGGTTGCTATGCTGTCTTGCTAATTATGCTTTTAAAGGTGTGTGTCTGTTTTTGCCTAGGATGGCGTTGTGCGTTTATATAAAATCAAAGGCAACAGTTTTCAGATGGAGGACTGTCTGGAAGTGGAAGAGCCCATAACAAATCTTATCTTCTCCCCTGACTACTTTTACTTATTAGTAGAAACAGAAAAGGTATATTGTGAAAGGCAAAGTTGCTAAGGTGCTGATAAATGGTTCCTACCTTAACTTGGGATATTTTAAAAAATGAGCCTATAATCAGTACAATTTGGGATCTATCGTACGCAACAGTAGTGCAGCTCATGTAGGAAATAATCGAATAGTGCTGGATACTGATTTTGCATCTGATTTTAATCTTTGCCTAAACATGCAAATGAGGGTTGAGGTATGAAATTCAGAAGATTAAGTCATATATCTAAAATAAACTTTTAACCCCTTACTTCAGCTCTGTAATTGGGAGCAAAAATGCTGGGGGGAAACCCATGGTTGAGTGTGTGTATATGTGTGTCTCTGCTTGCTTGAATATGTGTGCATGCCTGCTTGCCTATCTGCTCACCTCTGTATATCTTTCTCTGCCTGCTTGAATGTATCTGTGCTTTTCTGCTAATATGTCGTTCTCCCACTGAGTGAGTGTGTGTGCATCTATGGTGTGGGCGGGGTGTGTGTGTCTATTTATGTATACATGTGCTTTATTTGTGATTAATATATGGGGTATGTGTGCTTATGTGTTGGTTATGCTCACTTTGGTCACATCCACATGGCATTTGGCCCCTGGAAGGATGGCAAATCCTCAATGTGACGCTTAGGTTAGCCTGTATTAAAGCCCTGGAAAGGTAAGATGTCTTTGCCTGGCACTGAGAATATAACATCATGGGCACCCATTGAGCCTCTCTGGGCTGAGCATTCCACAACCATATTGGCAGTCCACCACTGAAAAGTCCCTTCCTTTAATAGCCACCCACTACACTTCACCTGGGGACGTGGGTGGCGCTGTGGTCTAAACCACTGAGCCTCTTGGGCTTGCCAATCAGAAGGTCGGTGGTTCGAATCCCCGTGATGGGGTGAGCTCCCGTGGCTCGGTACCAGCTCCTGCCAACCTAGCAGTACAAAAGCACGGCAAAAAGTGCAAGTAGATAAATAGGTACCGCTCCAGCGGGAAGGTAAACGGTGTTTCCATGCGCTGCTCTGGTTTCAGTGTTTCGTTGCGCCAGAAGCGGCTTAGTCATGCTGGCCGCATGACCCGGAAAAACTGTCTGCGGACAAACGCCGACTCCTTCAGCCTGTAAAGCGAGATGAGCGCTGCAACCCCAGAGTCCTCTGAGACTGGACTTAACTCTCAGGGGTCCTTTATCTTTTACACTTCACCTGGCAGGGGCACCTGGAGAAGGGCTGTTTAAAAAGATCTCAGAGTCTGGGCACTTTACACCTATCTTTCTTCTTCTTAGAAAATAGCTACCAGCATTTCCTCATTGTGCTCTGCCATATTAGCAGTAAATCAGGATCAAAAAAGTAGTCAAATGTCAATGAAATTGCATGTGGTTGCTACAGAAAGCAAGTTGTTAGTGTGACAGCCAGTTTTTCAGTCCTTTATGGAAATGCATAAAATAATTGAATCATATACAGTGGTGCCTCGCAAGACGAAAAGAATCCGTTCTGTGATTCTCTTCGTCTAGCGGTTTTTTCGTCTTGCAAAGCAAGCCCATTGATGGCTTAGCGGATTAGCGCTATTAGCGGCATTTAGCGGCTTATCGGCTGATCGGATCAGCTGATAAGCGGCTTAGCGGCTTAGAAAAAGGGGGGAGGGGGAAAAACCCGCAGGAACTCGCAAGACATTGTCGTCTTGCGAAGCAAGCCCATAGGAAATTCGTTTTGTGAAGCACCTCCAAAACGGAAAACTCTTTCGTCTAGCGAGTTTTCCGTCTTGCGAGGCATTCGTCTTGCGGGGCACCACTGTAACCTGATGTTCGTCAATTTGAGTTCAAATCTACTTCTCAACATCTAAAAAAGAAAATTGAGAAAGATAGGTGCATTTTTCTCAAAGAATTTAGGATAAGCTTTTTCTGTCCTCATAATAGATTATCATATCCACTTAACAGGGATCACTCTACGCTTTTAATCCTAACGATAATGAACATGTTATCAAGTTAATGGATGCCAGTATAAGCCATTTTGTAGGAGCTGGGTTTCTTGTTCCAGGAAACAAGCACTGTGTGGTAAGGAACTCTTATTTTCCAAATAACAGAAGAGAGAAACCAGTGTTTTTTAATGCACTGTCACAACCTTTGCCAGCTTGCAGTCCTCCAGATGTTTTGGACTACAACTTCCATTAGCTGTAGGAATTGTGCTCCAAAATAGCTAGAGGCCGCCCAGTTGGGAAAAGGCTGCACCATCATCTTGTGAAGGCTATTACAATTCAAGATTCCAAATGAGATCCGAAAACCTATTTCCATATTGATTGTTCTACTTTGATGTTTTTATCCTATTCATTTTACAAAGCACTGTAAGCAGCTGGATAAGGCAGGCTGTAAATAAAAACTAAATACAGGCAGTGACCATTTTTGGCTTGTCCAATTGACACGCGATCACTGATGCATGGGTCCTTTTGGACCCAGAAGAGGGCAGAATGGGGGTATAATGGGGCAGGGTGGGTTTATGCATGCTCTGCCAAATGTATGTGGGGGCTGGGAACAAAACCCCTGCACAAAAATGGTCACCACCTGTAACAAACAAATACAGTGGAACCTTGGTTGTCGAACTTAATCCATTCTGGAAGTCCATTTGACTCCTGAAATATTTGAAAACCAAGGTGCGGCTTGCAATTGGCGCAGGTGCCCCGGAAACAATAGCCGCCAGCCGCATCGGACGTTCGGCTTCCGAAAAATGTTCAAAAATGAGAACGCTTCTGGGTTTTTGGTATTCGGGAGCCAATTTGTTCGTCAACTAAGCTGTTCGAGAACCAAGGTTCCACTGTAACTAACTGGCATTTTTATTTCAATGTATATAAGCCATGCAGTGGGAGCTGTGCTAATGAGCCTTGCTTTAGTCCTACTGCTAGAGAAGGAAGAGGATGAGGCATTTCACTAGTAAGCCAAACATAGGAATAGGCAGGGTTGTGCTCTCCAGACAGCATGGCAAGTGGTCAGGGATGATGGGAGTTGAAGTCCACTATCTCTCTGTATACTGAAACTCTTGGTGCAAAGTTGTTGCATCCCTTTGCAGTGGTAGGTAGTTTAAGCACCACCTTTAGATGTCAGGCCTCTTACAGTTAATCTCACATGACTCCCTTTTGAAATCGGTGCTTCTAGACTGTCAGTTTTGTGAGAGGTATTCAAGTTAGGTTTGTGCAGTTCAACTAGATTAAAGGTCTCTGCCATCCTAGCACAGCAAATCAAAAGAAACTGGCCTTATATGGTTTAGCGAGTAATAGGGAACTGCATTAAAAATGGCGGGATGAATGAATTACCAACAGGAACCCATATAAACATGCTACAAGCAAATCAGGATGAATGCAAAATGATTGCCCATTGTTGCATAACTGCCCCGTAAACAAATAAGGAGAACTGCTCACTAAAATCTGGAAATAGTGTAGCCACAAGTACGCCCTCAGTCACAAGGTGTGTTAGCTTGAGTGTCAACAGATTGCTAACTTACTTATTTTCTCTAAGAACTCTGTTTTGTCTATAATAATGTCCTGGGGGGAGACCAGATAGATTGGATAGCGCATCTTTGTTTTTTAAATTTGGAACTGCTCTAGTAACATAGAAATGGGGTTTAGGATCTGATATTAAAAGCAAATGGGTTGCATGAAGCAAGGATCTGAACCCTCTTTCCTCCTATGGCTTAGCACCACCTTGCCCTTCTCACTAAATACTTTCTCCCTCTTCAGAGCCAGAGTAGCATCAGCTTCAGGTTTCAGAGTCCCAGATAGGATCAAAGTGCCTGGAGAGTAGTGCTGATGGGAGATATCCCAGGAGCCTGGTCGGAAGCTCTGAATTTCTCACTCGCAAACTTGGTTTTGCTTTTAAAGTTGGATCCAGCATACAAAATTGCTGCCATTACATCTGTTGGCTCTTAAGTAAACTTGTTCAGTGCAAATAGAGCAGACTGGTGTGCATAGCTAGTATGTCAAGTCACCAACCTGATTTATTTTCAATTGTTGCTTACAGCGTTTTCCCCTCTTATATTGTAGTCTGTAGCAGGATCAGGAGAGGTACATGTTTGGCAGTTGGAAGATGGTGCTTTTGTCAGCAAGCTATGTCTACATACCTTGGTATGCACAAACAGAATCTGAGTATGTAATTAATGAGACATTTTATCTGTTGTCTTATTCAAGCCAGCAATACATTTGGTCCAGCAGAGAACTAGAGTTTTGAGAGAGACCAATATTATTTTTCCTAGTAAAACAGTCTATCCAATAGAGCTTTTGGTATAGAAAAACCAAGAGTACTCTGATGGTACTTAATGAAAAAAATGAAAAAGAATATGATATTATATATATATGGATTCACTGTTTGCTATTTTACAAAGCATGCTTTTGAACTTCTATGGAATTTTAAAAACATTTCTGAAGCTGTTTCATATGCAAATGTGTCAAGAATAAAACAAGAAGAATTATGTTAACTAAGTATGGCCTAATAATGATCCATGCGTGATTGATAGGATTCTTTTTCGAAACCCCATAAAAGTAACTTGCACTTGAAAAACTAAGAATCCTTGTCATTGCCATAAAATGTTTCTTAAGATCCTGTCACGGTGAAATTCACTGTCATTTGTTCTTTCTATAGGTCACTGCAATGGCCTGTAGCCTTTCATGTTCATGTGTCACAGCGGGAACTAAAAAGGGCCAACTTTACTTTATAGATCTTACTGCCATTGAAACGCCTAGGGTGGTTCACCGAGTTTCCATTTCTGAGCATCCTATTCAATTTTTGCAGTAAGTATATTGAGAAAGCAGAGCAAAAAAGACTGCCTGGGCTCAAACACAAGCAGGGGGCCCACCGGATGCAAAGGGGTCAGCAAACCCTTTTTGGAGGGGGCCAGTTCACCTTCCCCCAGACCTAGTGGTGGGATGGACTGCGCGCGTGCGGTGGAGGCGGCTTCTCTCTCTCTCTCTCTCTCTCTCTCTCTCTCTCTCCAGCCCCTCCCCTCCCCCAAACCTAAATCCGGCCCTGGTCGGGCACCAGCAGCCCCTGGAGGGAGTGACAGATGCCGCCATCTCCCTGCCATATCAGTTGCCATATTTCAAGACAAAAACAATACTTAATTAAGCATGGCAGCCCCCATCCTCTGGAACTCTGCCTATTTAGATCAAGTAGGCACCGTCACACTACTATTTCGGGTGCCTGCTAAAAGCTATTGTGTTTATACACACCTACTCAGGTGTTTAGAAAATTGGAGTAGCTTTAGTCTGTTAACTTATATATGCTTTAAAGTAGGGTTATATTTTTTCTTGATTTACTGTTTTATCTTTTGTAAACAGCTTTGAGGGTTATTTTTAAACAATCAAGCAATGTATACTTTTAGTGAAATAAATAGTTAATAAATAATTTTTGATGTACTATATTTGTTCCTTTTCCCTCTCAAGCTATGAACAAAGTGGTCAGTTTCTCATAACGTCAACAATAAATGGATATATCTTTATTTTAAATGCTCTGCCCATGGAATCATTTCAAGTCCTTGGATACGTAGGTAATACAGTACGTTCAAAATTCATGGATATTTGTTGACTGCATATGCTGGCTGCAATATTTGCAAATGGTAATGGATATTATTTCCTGAGCATTTTTAAAGAAGATGATACTCTGCAGAAACTGAAGGTTTTACTTCAAAATAATAGTTTGTCTTAAGGCTGAGAGAGAATATCATCCGGCCTGTACACTATCCACATTTAAGGGAAATTCCTTGACACTGGATTTTTGCTAGCACCCTGTGAATATTTGCTTTAGTTTCCTTAAAAATAAATAAGTGTCTGCATAGCTTCTATAGCAACAGAAGAAAATCTGAAAACACTATGGCAGGTAATTGGGGGAGGGGGGCTGTTTCCTAAAGGCTCTTTCTGTTCATTGGAATTTTGAGGACCAACTCAATTTTTTTTAATGGGTTAATAATAGAACTGATATATATCCACTCATTGTGACCTGGTGTATCTATCGTGCTGATTTCTTTTTGGGGTGAGCAAGCCTAACGTTATGCATAACACCCTTGCACAAAGGAGCTGTAATGGGCTTCTTTGAGTTTTTAATAATAAAGTGGTGAAAAGAACTGTTATCGGAACTCCTACATTCTTTTATAAGACTGAATGCATATGTTAGGTCCCCACTTCAGATCAGGGTCGTGGTGCTGGCAAAGAGAGATTTAAACCAGCTTTCTAATTCTGGTTTGTCCACCTTCCAAGCTGCAGTTTGCAATATGCTTAAGTTGTGTAACAAATTACAAGTGATTAAGAGTGCCTTCAATTGGGACTAGGTTTTTATGTGTATATGTGTGATATAAAGTTGACTATCTTCTACTTCCAATGTTGCTGGGAATCAGAAGTAGGAAGTGTGCTGCTGTAGTAAGGTCCTACTTGCAGGTTTCCCATAGGCATCCGATTGACTATGGCAAGAACAGGATGCCCGAATAGATAGGCCTTGCGCCTAATTCAGCAGGGCTTTCCTTATGTTCTCAGGTTTTTTCCTGTAGAGAAATAGTCACAGACAAAGAGGCCCTAATTTCAAAAGCTAGTCTACCTACCTCTTTACTTGGTGTTGCCTTCCCAGAGCTCCTAATATATTGTACGCCAATAGAAGGAATATATCATTGTGATTCTCTACCTTGCTTGAAATACTGATTTCTCTTCACTTTAGCAATGACCAGTGAGATTCTTGATATAACTTCAGTCTATGATGTAGAACAGAGTTCAACTGAAGTGATTGTACTCCTTTGTCCACCGGAGATCAAAAGGGCACGAGTGGAGATATTTAATCTTCCTTCAAAGATTGTTCTGGGTAAAAATGAAATACCGTGTGAAGTTCTGCTATAGTTGTGTCCTGTATTAGTCATTTTTAAAAATCAAATATGCTAACTGGAAACCCATTCTCCAGGTGTGGAGCCCTTCCTTGCCAAAATGGACCATCTACACACGGGGGTGGGGGGTATTAGCAGACTAATGAGAACCCCAAGGTTCACAACAGTACAAGCATTATTTGGGGTGGACTCTAAAGAGGGGAGGGAGAACAGGACTTGCTATATTCTGTGATCATGAAATGCTGGCTAACTGGAGGCGGGAACAGAAAACTGGAGTTGGGAGGGTGGGAATGGAATGGGAATGGAATGGAACATCCTGGGAAGGGATGTGGCTAAGCAGGAGTACTCTACCACTCTGCACATTTCGTTGTGGGTACTTCTAATTCTTTCTCTCTGTGTAGGGTAATCACAGAGAATGAAGGGAATCTAGCATAGTAGAACCAGGAACAAAAAGCAAGAAAATGGAGAAAGCCTTTGCTTCTTATCTCCATAGTGTCTCATTTATAGGGAGAAGTGTGAGGATGCACATTTTGGGCTTGTCTACACTTCCGCTTGTCAAGTGCCAAGAAAACATGCGTCCCAGCTGTTCTTTGTTTGTCCCATGCTTTCTAGGCACGGGTCTGAGTGGTTTAGCTGTTGTCCTGCCACTTTCCCCTAGAAAACCAGCTTTTTAGTGTTAAATCGGAGCAAACATCAATCCAGAGAAAGCCTGATTGATGTTTGTTCCAATTCAGCAGTAAATGGGGTTTTTGCAGGGGAAAACAGAAGTGTGGATGAGTCCTTTGTACAGATATTCTAGAGATTCAGGCTATAACTACACATTTGATTGAGAGCCTGATCTATGTACTTAACACTTATCATGTGCTTTTTACATTATTATTTTTAGTGAGAGAGAACTACTGACATGGAAGTAACGTCTTTCTCTCTTCCCCATCCCACTATGAATCTTTTTTTTTTCCTGTAGAAAATGATGAGTGTATCAATGAAAGAGGGCAGTTGAAAGAAAGTGTCATTCAGACCCGTGCGTATGAACTAGAATATGCTCTAAGTTCTGTGGTCAAGCGGAAGGACAGCACGGTGTTTGGCTATGCTACACAGGCACCTTTCATCTGCAAATACCATTTTACGTCAAAGGTATGATCCTATTGCACAATAAATCAGGTGACTTAAGGTGGTCAACCTAGATGTGAAATTTGTTAACTGCATTTCCATTTCTTTAAGCTCTTAGAATTCACAGCCTTGGAGCCTAACAATCTGGGCCCTACAGCAGTAGGAAGAGGGTTTAACTCCTACTCCCATTTTCCTTATGCACTCCCCAGTTTTCCAAATCTGACACTTTATCCTAGATAAGTAGCTATGTGTGGCTTCCTCAGTGCATCTACCATCTTCTTGCAGGATGCACACTTGTAGTTCACAGGAGCCTCGTGCTTTGCACCAATAACAATCTCTGTGTCCTTAATGCTGGCCTCAAACCAGTCTGCTGTGCTTTTTTGCTAAAAGAGGACATAGCTGTGTTGTAGGTTGCCTCTTCGATGTAGTTCTACCTTCCTTCAGTGCCAGTGCTTGTTCAACGGTATCGGAGAAGCATTCACAAAGTTCAGGTATGGCTGTTGTAGAAGTGTTTATTTGAGGTCACACTTTCTTCTTTGTGCTATCCATCTCTTTGGCTGGAGATAGATCTTGCTCACCACTAGGGAGTGATCCAAGTTTAATAACATGTCCAAAAAGGAACTAGCTCCAGTTCATGATCTTTCATGTACAAAATGAAGTGGTTCCTTCATGTTGATTTCACAGTTCAAGTTCATCCAGTTGGTCCTCAGTAATTTTCCTCAACATTCAGAACGTTGCAAGCTGCTGTGGTGAAGTATAAAATAATCAAGTTGGAAGTAACTTAAGGCTGTGCATCAAGGGAGAATGAACTTGAAGATGAACTTGAAATTGTTCAGCGTCCTGCATCAAAATGAATTTAATTCTCATTCAGTTCACCTGCCAATTACGGGAAATACTTTCAGGCATAGTTCAGAGATTTCTTTAACTAATTTAGGAAACTTCATTAAATCAATCTATTTAATTCCAAGCACTGATGACATCACTGGCACATGCCAGGGCCTGGCAGTCTCAGTCCCTGATTGGCATTCGCATAGTAGATAGGAGATTTCCTGCCATGCTTCCAAGGCTCTGTTTGCAAAGCCAAGAGCTGTAGTGGGGTCTATTGGTTTGAGACTGAGCAACCTTGTACTCACAAGAACTTCATGGGGCCAGCAAGACTGTTACGTCCTGGAGAGCAGCTCCAATTTCTGCCCAAGAGAACTACATGTAGGGTTGGCAGTAAAGCCTACTACAAACAGCAGTCCGCATAAAGATTTAGCATAGCCCTGTCTTAAGTCTTAAAAATTGTCCATCCTCTTATTTTCTTATGTTTTCTTAGCTATTTTACATGAGGATTCTTGAATACTACCACAATCACATCTGCTATGTAATGTTACCTGTTCAATTCACAGATAACCTGGAAAGACCAGCCAATCGTATTTGCAGAGAGGACGACACCAAGCAAACAGTTTGGACGGGGTTTCCTGGAATTGTCAGCACATGGCAAGTGGTTAGCTTCAGCTTCAGAGAGTGGCCTCTTATTTATCCATGATGCTTCAAATCTGGTATTTGTCATAGTGTGGCTCCCATTAACCTTTGCTTGTCAGAAGTATGTCATAGGTGCTTAAGCTAACTAATAAAATAATCTATGCAGCTTAATCTTTCATGCACGTATTATTCCAATTTTAACCTCTCCAGTAAGACTATTAGTGCTACTAATAGCAGACTGCTGACAAAAGAATATGCATTTTATCTCACTGGTCTCAGTTAAAAATAAAATACCACTTTCCCCCCTTTCATTCAGTGATCTGTTTACAAACGAAGCAGTCTTTATAACAGAACAACATGCTCACATTAAAATTTGTGCATAGTGTTACTGTTTCTTCACATTCCTATTATTTGGGTACAACTTAATTTAGCTTAATGCAGGATTGGGTCTTACCCATGGCATGTAAATCTTTGTGTTTTGGCTCTGGTTCAGGCAGACCAGAACACAAAGGACTGGAGGAGGGTGACATAACCTAAGATAGGAGTTCTGAAGATGGCAGATGGGAGAAAGGAGGATGCACGAGTTCAGCAGCTTCTCCAATGGCACGTTGTACAGACTAAGTTGACTGTTGTCAGAGCTTTATCAGTGGGTGCAGACTGGCCTTTGAGTTCAGCTGATCTTCTTCAAGTTCATCCTGAAACCATAAGTCATTGTTGAGCTATGGAACTCTGTCATGGTTTTGCTGAAGAACCACCCTGAACCACATTGAACCATGCTTAAGAAACTAGGAGCTAACCATGAGATGGTGTGCTTTTTGTCCCAGCTCCTCCCTTGCCATGCATGAATTCCCCAAAACATTTCTGATAACCTTAACCATGACAAGGGGCTGTATTTATCAGTTTCAACCTAGTTAATGAGAATCAGGTTCCCTCTTAACCAGGGTTTGCACACCTTCAAATTCCAGTTAGCATTAAACATGGTGCAGATATAACCGTTAATCATAATTAAGATTGTCATGGTAAATATGCATAACTTGCAATCTGCTGGAACCAGAGGCCTTTTTTGGTATTATTCTGAAAAACCTGTATAAGCGGGGGGGGGGGGGAGTTGCACACTCTAGCTCCCTGCTCCCCCCCCCCCCATGCCTACCTAATCCCATGTTGAGCATAAAGGTCAGTTTAGGTTTTCTAAACCTGCTTTTAGAAGCTTCCCCACAATCAGAATCCTAGTTATCAGGGTTCCTGGTCGCAAGCAGGCTTTTAAGCACATTCAGCTGAGCATTCTGTGAGCCCTCCTTCAAACCTTCTTGTGAAACATGAGAAGTTTGTGGATGGCATGGGTCTCACCAGAACATGCACAGACATTGAAGATGGGGCTGGTGTGCAAAATCCCCTACGCAGTGTTAAAACACAGAATAATGCCTATACAGAGCTAGGATCTTACTTCTTTCCAGGTATGAAAGAGTGAAGTGTTTCCTGCACTTTCAGAGCTTCATCTGCCACATCCATCAGTGAGAAACTCATGTGCATGTGACGCTCTAAATCATGGCCTTTGTCTCTAAATTAATATTCAGCTTTTCTCATTTAAACGTGAATATAGTGAACCACATACCTATTAAAATGGACATGGCTGCAGAATGTGTTTTAGATGCATTTATTTCTCTTTGGTCTGATGGGGTACAGATTACAACAATTAAATAAACTGGTCAAGTACTGACATAATGTTTCCAATCTCTCTTGTTTTAAAAATAAACTTTAAATTTTTTTAAAATGAGAACAAAATGCAAACAACATTAAACATACTGATATAACTGGGGTGTAGTGGCGGAGGAAAACTAGAATGGATAAGATGAAGGGGAAGAAAAGGGAAAATAATACCCTCCATTAATTCATGTGCTGCATCTTTCATCAGTATCCAAGGCATCGAAAAATTACTTTATCCTAATCTTCTAAAATATATCTTCTCCACAAACTTAATTGGATCATTGGGGGTCTATGTACCGTCTCTGTTGTATTGATGTACTGTATATAAAAAAATTTAAACCAAATAGCATAAAAAACATCTGATTTAGATTCTTTCCTAGTTACTTTTCATTGATATGTGAGATGCTCAGAGAGAGCTGTATCCCAGATTCTACCAGCCCAATCTCTTCACCATAGTTAAGAGAATAAAAGCAGGTTGCAGAATCTCAATGTCCCTCTCTCTAGAAGGAATTCCTTGACTATCAGGTAACAGTGGTATTTTTTCTCTCTTCCTGCTTAAGGAGGTTCTGACTCGTGAATACTGCCATTCGTATCATGGACAGGGAATCAGATCTTTGGCATTCTCACTGGATGGCCAACATATTCTTGTAAATGGCATGCAGGACGGTGCACTTGTTTGTCTGAAATGGAAGTATGTATAAGCTGAAGAATGCCTGTATATGACATAAAACAGCCTTTCAGCAATTCCATTAGGCTATCGTTTCCTATTCAACAGAGCAATTTAAATACTTTTATATACTTATATCTCTATTATTTGACCCCAAACAACTAGTTTTATGTCAGCAACTAAGGGTCTCTCCTGCTTTTTTTGGTAGGTGTGTTTTCTAATGTGTCATTTACAGTATACTGGATTTCCCCCACATTTTTCTGCTTTATTAGGTGTTCTGCAGTCCTTCCCAGTGTTACTATATTATTGCTATCTGAGTGGCGATGGAGGGTGGGACTCTAGCACCATAGCAAAAGAAAACCTGCATAAAAATTGTGAAGTTGGTGGTGTAAACATTTACAGGATTTTGGGAGGAAGTAGAGCAACATGCAGTGAATGGAAATGGAAACTGCAGGTGCAAACAGTATTGAAAGTGGGAATGCATATAACCATCATGAGCACAAATCACCATGAATTGCAATAAGAAAGATGCCTGGAATGGCTCTAATTTAATTGGCATGGGCTGCTATCCTGACCATTTATTTTTGAGCAAATAAGCATTAGATTTAGATATAACAATCTTTTGATCAGTCCATTAATTATGGTGGTACAACCTTACCAATTTCCTAGTTGTTTAATTTCTCTCTCTCTCTTTTGCAGGAAACTGGGAGAGCGCAAATCAAAGGACGCCACTGACTTCGGAGCTTACCTTCTTAGCAACGTACTCGGCAACTATATTTTCCAAGGAAATGCACACCTAAAGACCATGCCAGAATGGGCAGTGGCATCAAGTCCCACATTTAAGTTATCATTGGATAGCATTTCTTCTCAGGTTTTAAGACTTTTTAAATATACTAGTGTGGTATTTGAAACATAGGTGCTATATAGATCCGTGATGTTCATGTATGGAAGTTGTGGATGAGTTACAGTGCATCCTCAATCTGTTGTTAGAGGATGTATGGAGAAAATGACAGATGAATGCCCTGGATAAAGTGATGTGATTGATGGAGGTCTTGCGTGAAGCTGCCATAAACTAAGCTTAATAGGAATAAAATACAGAATTGATGAAGATATATATATATATATATATATATATATATATATATGCAGGTTTTGGTGTCTTCGGGTGTCTTCCCGTGTAAGAGTCGGGGTGTCTGTGCGACGTTTCGACGAGGTCTCACTCGTCATCTTCAGGCTGGTGCTTTCGGCTTCTTGTTACTGGAACAGAGCAGAGTCTGGTGTTTGAGTTCCTATAAATACTGTTGAGGGGTGTGGTGTATAGCCTCCAACGTTCTGGGCAGAGAGGAAGTTCCTAGATTAGTGTGCCTTTTCTTCTTTTGTTCCTTAATTACTTGAGGGATATCTTGGGTGATTTCATGAGTGATATTCTGAATATCACTGGGTGGGTCATTAAGTGTAGATTAGTTGCTAAAGCTCTCGTGTCTTGACCTCTTGAGCTTGTGAAGAGTTTTTCTGAGAAGATGGCTGTGCTGCATTTAGTTGTGCTCTGGCTTGGCTTCGTGTATAGGGGCGAGCTATGGTTTTGTGCCTTGTGCCAGCCAGATCTGTGTAGGGATTGCAGGGGGGTGCAGCATCCGGAGGTGCCACTATAGTTTGGTTACTGGATGGAGTCTGTAATATGTCTGTGGAGAGGGTCTGGGTTTGGGTCTGGTGTGGTTGATTGGTGACGGCGTTCTGTGTGCCTCTGGTTCTGGTGTCGGTTTTTGTGGGGAGGGCTAATTTCCAGATGTCTGGCAGGCGGGACGTGTCGTCACGCTTGTTCATGTTGTGAGGGTGTTTCTCTATCTCGATGGCTTCCATGATTATTCTCTTGTGGTGATGTTCCATGTTAAAGAGCAATTTGGAATCTGGAATTTGGAACGCCGTCACCAATCAACCACACCAGACCCAAACCCAGACCCTCTCCACAGACATATTACAGACTCCATCCAGTAACCAAACTATAGTGGCACCTCCGGATGCTGCACCCCCCTGCAATCCCTACACAGATCTGGCTGGCACAAGGCACAAAACCATAGCTCGCCCCTATACACGAAGCCAAGCCAGAGCACAACTAAATGCAGCACAGCCATCTTCTCAGAAAAACTCTTCACAAGCTCAAGAGGTCAAGACACGAGAGCTTTAGCAACTAATCTACACTTAATGACCCACCCAGTGATATTCAGAATATCACTCATGAAATCACCCAAGATATCCCTCAAGTAATTAAGGAACAAAAGAAGAAAAGGCACACTAATCTAGGAACTTCCTCTCTGCCCAGAACGTTGGAGGCTATACACCACACCCCTCAACAGTATTTATAGGAACTCAAACACCAGACTCTGCTCTGTTCCAGTAACAAGAAGCCGAAAGCACCAGCCTGAAGATGACGAGTGAGACCTCGTCGAAACGTCGCACAGACACCCCGACTCTTACACGGGAAGACACCCGAAGACACCAAAACCTGCATATATATATATACACACACACACACACACACACACACACACACACACACACACATATACATATACATAGGCATGCAGAAAGGGCATAGGGAACTGGGTATGTTTGTATTCTCTTTCACTAGATTTTAGGACCATCTTCCTGTTCAGCTTATTAGAATGTTGAAAACTAGTGAAGACTGGCAGCTCACTGGATGACCCAGACCTGTATTGTCAAGTTGTTGGGGAAGACAAAATGAGATAGCCAGGGCTTGACATTCTTGCTCATCCCCCTTGCTATAGTGACAACCATGTTCTGTTGACAGAGCTAAGCCTGAAGCTTCCTCCCAATACTGGAGCTACAGAGGAGGGAGCCCAAAACATGAGCAGGTTCTGCAGTATGTTTTAGATCTTCATTTCCCGCATACAAGCAGAAAGCAAAACAAATGGCTACCTTCATACTCTGGTTCTGGACAATGGAGAGGCTCTTGTCTGAGCCTTCCATGCAATTATAATGTCTAATGTGCTAGAGGAAAGGGAGCCCTGAATGCTTCCCCCAACCCTCAGAAGCTCTGAACTGCAGGGAATTGGCTGAGAGTTCATTTGTTCCTGACCTCATTTTGTGCAGCATGGTATCAAGGATAAAACCCCACCCCATGAGGCAGGGGCATGCCCTAATTATGAGAAGTTTGTGACTGGCCAACATGGCCACCCAAAGGATATTGACTCATTGCAGTAACCCAATGATAAGCCATTCTGAGCTCTTTGAAAGAATGGTAAGATAAAACTGATAGAGGCCATGGATCATCATTCAGTCCCACTTTGTATTGTCCTCCATGGCATTATGC